>NC_087116.1:3970000-5170000 GCF_963855985.1 Ostrinia nubilalis | reverse complement strand
CTTGCTGATCCGTCGTGCGTGCGCAGCGTGCACAGTTCCAACTCGACCAAGTCGTCGTCCAACCTCACTGGGGGCTCCGGCCGCTCGCACGAGCCGAATGATGCGCCGGAAACTCAGGATAAGGTAGGCTTCACGTTGTACAGGCTCCCACACAATATACAGGGTGGAAACGATATGTGATCTCACTCGATTATTTCTAAACTATACGAGATATCGAAAAACTGGTTACTGATCCTCAAAGTGCTTCACGAGCTGTCAATAATAGTTTACAGAATAAACTGGAACTATCCAAAAATATAATGTTTCCAGCTTCCATTAATTAGTACAACCGTAATTGTTAAAAAATTTAGTAAACAATAAAATTCTGAATTGCATTCTTATAAATTTTTTGCCAGCGGCCGCCCGTGACTTCGTACAGATGGACCCCGTTTTACCCCCGTATGGGTCGAATTTTGCTAATCCCATCTTAGTGAGCACCTACGTTCTAAAAGGAACCCCCATGCAAAATTTGAGACTCCTAGCACTTGTAGTTTCTGAGATTTCGTGATGAGTGAGTGAGTCAGTCAGTGACCTTTCGCTTTTATAAAATTATAGATGTCAAATAAATATTTATTCTATTCTATTTTAATCTAAAACATGTGTTTTGTTTCGCAGGCGAACCGAGCGAATCTCTCTCTCACCTTCGCACAGCAAGTCGCAAGATGCGGTCGCGGGCGCCGCGAGCGAGACAGAGAGAGCGTTATACCCGAACACTATGCTGTGGAGAAGGACTCTAAGCTGAGGTAATAAGGATGATTTTACTTATTTACTGGACTACACGTTATAGGCCTCATAAAAAGGCTCAAGGTCACCCAAAGTGCTATGCTCGAAGTTTTCTCTTATGAAAATCAGAAATGAGGAGATCCGCAGGAAATCCAAAATGTTCTTAAAGGTCTGCTCTCAATAAAATATTTATATGTAATAATATTATGTGGACATTTTTGTTGGTCATACAATAGTTTAGATAAATAAGTGCGATTCTAGACTAAGACCCACTGTAAGACTGTTTTTTGTCCCAAATAAATGAAAAAAAAAAGTGCATAGCATAGCCCGCAGAATTGCCAAACTTAAGTGGCAGTGGGCGACGCACATAGCTTGTAGAACTGATGACCATTGGGGCAGGACAGTTCTTGAGGGAAGACCACAGACCGGAAGATGTAGTGTGGGCAGGCCTCCCACTTGGTGGACCGACGATCTGGTGAAGTGTTGAAGTTTTTGCAATTATATGGACTCGGGTGTAAAGGCATAATGCTTCAAAGAGCCTACATAGTATGCTTTCCGCCCGCGGCTTCGCCCGCGTGGAGTTTTGTCTGTCACAGGAAAACTTTATCGCGCGCGTCCCTGTTTCAAAAACCGGGATAAAAACTATCCTATGTCCTTTCCCGGGACTCAAACTATCTCTATGACAAATTTCATCAAAATCGGTTCAGTGGTTTAGGCGTGAAAGAGAGACAGACTGACTGACAGACACGAGTTACTTTCGCATTTATAATATTAGTATAGATAGTAGTTGTAATTGACGAAGGCGAGTGAATTTTACATGTGTGGTGGCTCGCTACTGTTGGTTTCTCAAAAGTTTTGATTGAATGATTGACACATTACACAATTGTTATGTGCATGTACACGTTCACACAGGTAAAGCTCACTCGCCTTCGTGAGTTGCAAGAACTATCGTACGTTCGTTCGTTTCAGCCAAATGACGTCCACTGTTGGACAAAGGCCTCCCCCAAGGTTTTCCTCAACGAACGGTCCTGCGCTGCCCGCTCATAAGATGGCTCAAGGTCACCCAAAGGGCGATGGAGCGGGCTATGCTCGGAGTCTCCCTGCGTGATCGAATCAGAAATGAGGAGATCCGCAGGAGAACCAAAGTAAACGACATAGCTCGCAGAATTGCAAGAACTATAATTCATTCGAATTCAACTTGTAATGACATTACATAAGTTCAGTTCATATTAAGTGCCACTTGTGGTCTAAACTGAATAAATATTTTTGATTTTGATATTATTATTATTATGTTATAAGGAGCTACGTGTCGGGCGAGCGAGACTGCAGCAGCCCGTTGTACGCGTCGCCTCCTCGAAGCCCCAGCGCTCTCTGCAGCCCTACGCAGCACAGCATGCCTTTCGGTAAGTAATCTATAAAAATATACTTAAAAATATCGTTTTATAGCCAGTGTTAATTGTGAAAATCGAACGTTAAAATAACGGTATCGTTATAGCTAATGAGCTGCTGTCATAGTGACATTGACGTAATGTCAATGTCACACTAGAAAAACGTTAGAATAGAGGAACGCGTAGGGACGACTCCCCGCGCTTTTGTGCTAAGTGATGAATTTTTTTAATTTGCAAGTATAATAATTGCTATTGACATGGTTATTTTTGACATTAGTATAGATTCTGATTAATTGTAATTTTGCATGCTTATTTATTATGTTTATATTATTATTGTACCTATTTCCAACACAATGTATATTGTTTTTAAATGGAATAAACTTATGACTTATGACTTAATTATATCAAAAATAAGGCAATATAATGTGAAAGTTGAATATTGTGTTTTATTTATGAGAATAGATCTACAGACCTCTAACACTAGCTATAAGACTGCCTAAATTGTACTGTCTCGTTTGTGTATCATTTTTTTTTTGTTTTGTGTGGTTTATAATAAAGTATTTTTATTATTATAAATATCGTTGAATCATTTCAGAATAGGTAGTTGCACTTATTTGGCAATTTTTGCTGTATTCATTCATTTCAGTCCAATGAAGTCCACAAGCGACTGAGGAAAGCCCTTTTCATGACTGACGTTTTGTTTTATAGATGAAAATTAGTTTTTTAAGTTTATAAATGTCTTATCACGTCCACTTTTACACGTCCCACTTAAAACTCTACTTCAGGACAATAATGTAGACCAGTGCTGCAATATGACTACAATCTGATACTGTGATACTATAGAATTTGAATTTCATAAATATTTTTAAAATAACTTGAAAAAATCGATCAGCCTAAGATGGGACTCGAACCCACGACAGTTCGCTTGCCGGTCGACTTTATTTGAATTTCATAATTTGTTATTGTGATACAGGATCTCAGCCGGCCAGCCTGACGTCACTACAGCCAGTGTTGACTGACACACACTTTAATCGTGACACGCACATGCGCATCATACTCGGGCGTGACAGCAAGCCACAACATGACAGGAATGACAGGTGAGGATACACAGAAGTGACTATTGCCCGTTTTCACCATCAATCCCTAATTTTTAAGTGACCCCTGAAAAATTCCTGTTATTTGTTACCATAGGGGTCACTTAAAAATTAGGGATTGATGGTGAAAACGGGCATATAGGTCCTAATAATAATCCTAGCGCTTAAGTTAGTGTCTGAGGTATGGGAGCGGCACGGGAGGAATGACATTGACATATTATGACGTGACAGAGCATATAGATGACCCACGCTGAACTGTCCCGCCAAACTCAATGACAGGGGGGCGCTACCATCGTTCAACTATATGGTTTCCAACATGGCAAAAATCAGAACTAGCGATCCGGTATTGACGGTGGCGCCCCACTGTCAATGTCATGCATAGCACAGTTCAGTATTTTGGAACTATACAAATCTGACATCTCGATGACACTTGACGACACAAAAAAACCATCCCGTCAGGCATTGACTCAGTTAAGCGCCAGATAATTATAATATTCTGCCTAAAATACCTTTCTTTCCAATCCAAAGATATCCGTCTGAGATTTGACGCTGTATGTGCACTTCGTAGAACGAGCACTCGAGTCCAAACGAACATTTCGCAGTAGGTGCATTCTGTGAACTTCGCTAAATGTGCACTTTACAAAATACATTTTCTATACTCATATTCAGCTTATCTCAAGAGTTTTTCTTTGTTTGTCATGAGTATAGAATAGTGCGCATTTTGTGAAATTCACCTTCTGCGAAATGTACATTTTGAGTCAAGTGCTTATTTTGAGAAGACTATATGCATCAAACCTGACCTAAGATTCCCACAACGACTTTTTGAATATTTTACACTATAATCTGCTGGCTAATCTATGTAGTCTGCTTGTGTACTGTGTACTATCTTGTGTATTATGTACTATTATAGCTGTCGTGCTAATATAGTGTAGCTAAAACTGACTATTCAACAGTTATATTATACTTTTTATACTGCAAATAAAGGGTGTAAAAAAACCTATCACGAAATCTTTCTCCTAGAGGATTTCAGTGTCATTGAATGCGTGATGCATGTTTTTACACCCTGTATAATGGCCTAGTGGTTCTCAAACCGGACTATAGGTTGCGCAGCGAGAGTTGGGGCGATCAACACAAGCAAAGATTTGTATCTGTATACGCTCGCCGCGGTGACGTCTTTGACAAGTGTTTCCTGTCTCGCTTGCACATATTTAGCGAGAGCGAGATAGGTAGTGTACTCGATATTTGAACTTGAAGTGTCAATCAAATATTACAACACTGACAAAGGTGACCGAGTTTCTTCCGCCACTTCTTCTCAGCACCAGCCCATATGTTGTCCCGAAGTGGTGGTAGGGCAAGCTATATTTTTTAAAATTTTATTTTTATCCACAACGAGGAAGCTCTTGGCCTGTATCTCACCTGATTTGATTTGGGACGTGTATAAGCGCCCTGGCCTTAGTCTAAATACATAAAACTCAAAGCTAACTGACTGACTGACTGACTGACTGACATAGTGATCTATCAACGCACAGCCCAAACCTCTGGACGGATCGGGCTAAAATTTGGCATGCAGGTAGATGTTATGACGTAGGCATCCGCTAAGAAAGGATTTTACGAAACTCCACCCCTAAGGGGGTAAAACGGGATCCACGCGTACGAAGTCGCGGGCGGCCGCTAGTACTGAATAAATGATTTGATTTATGAAAACCGTTTTCGTATCAACTCTCGCAGCGCGACTTATACCGAACTACTATGCAGGAAGCCAACCAATATGTCTCTAAAGTCTAAAATACACTCTGCATCAAATAAATCGCACCTCCCGCAACAAGCTCTTCTCAAACGTATGCATCCCCACTTCCCACCAATATTGGTTCCATTTGAAAGCCTAGTTCTAAACTTCATTTCATTAAACGAAAGGTTTTTACCCCATAAACGTGTTTTTAGAAGGATCCAGAGTCACTTCTTCAAAAAATAGGTAGTTACGCTTGAGCCAACTTTTACGGCTATAAAACTGTTAAATTAGGATTAATCGCTATCAATCTGTTAAAAAGGACACGTAAGATCATTATTTGGTTTAATAACCACAAAAAATGGTTTAATTGATCCCAGAGGTGAGCCCCAAGTGAAACCTTTTTTCAAGTCACATTTATAGTATCTGTTAATTGTTTATAAAAAAATTAATGAGTTTTTCTTTAATTTTATTTATTAGGCTTTCAAATAACACCAATATTGTTGGGGCACCATGATTGTGTCAGAAGAAAATCTTTAAAGTTTGAATCGCGGAAGGTGCGATTTATTTGATGTTGAGTGTAGTATAATGTGGTATGGTAACCATAGGACAATGGGTCGGCTCGCATACTCCAGTATAGTGGGCAGTCTGGGCAGAGCGAGACGGAAGATATTCAAGCGCACGTGAGTGAGAGAGAGAGAGAGCACACGGTGTACTGTGATGTATGGTCACGTAGAGGTTTTAAAATGGTTCTTGAAGGGTTACAAGAGGGTTTGAATTCGCACATATTTTATGATTATTTTTACCATCATCGCTTTTTTTTATTGAATATAAATATTTTATTAAAGAAGTAACGATTATCCAGTGACTTTGAATACATATAAAATGAGTATTTATTTATGTATTTTATCACTTTTTATATGACTGCTTCTTTAATTGATGAAATGAGGGTTTTCGCGTATGAAAAATCCGCCAGATGACAATACGTAGACGCGAGGTCCAGATTCTGCATGATTGGTTATTTTTGACATGACATTGACAGATATGTCAAAATCCACAAATCACGCAGCAGTCAGACCCCACATCCACGTCCCGCCATCTAGCGGATCTTTCATACGCGAAAACCCTCATTGAAATCAATCAAATTAAATTCAAAATTACATACAACGTTCCATTTTAATTTGATATTGGTTATTTGAAATTATTAAAAGTAAAATCACACCTTACCAAGCTCTAAAAAAAATGAAATATAATATGCCACATCAAAAGTAACATGTTGACCACGAAAACCACCTGTATTCCAAGCGGAATAAGAGCTGCTTATCGCTCGCATTCACAAGCAATGCTTGCTTAAGTGAAGCAACAAATCGAAGCACATGATGTCGTGCCCTGCGTGCCCAAACAACTGCACGCAGGAAGATTTAATGAAGGCTACTGACAACGCCACTCTTGTGGCGGAGTTTTGGGCCGACGCTGTGTAGGTTTGTTGTCGACACGACAAGAAGAAGAATCGAACGCACAGCGTTGAATAGAGCTCTGTGATTGGTTCGTATCACCCTGTGCGTCCACGCGCACTGAGACCTCATAGTAATGTTTGTGAATACGGGTGTTTGCATCCAAACTGTTACTTTACTGTTTATGTATTTATACTTATCACAGTACAGCCGAGTGTTCACTGGTTTCTAGGCAGGCTAGGTTTGGCTATGGCTAACGGTTTATGCTGTAACTGATCATTTCACGATCATCATCATCATCATCAAGCCTCCTACATTATTTCTGAAGAACATAAGCGGTACGAAGTTCGCCGGGTTAGCTAAAATATAAAATAAGGACATAGGGCAAGTTTGAGACTAGATGGCGCATTGTAAAATGTCCAAGGATATTTATTTATATATTTTTTCAATTACTTTTGTACCTTATGCTTGAGATATAAATTTCAAAATGCATTTAGTTTAGTTATTTTGTATTAGGTTATTCTTTAGCTAACCATGCTTGAATTTGTAAATGTGCGTAGAAAATTAAAAACAAAAAAAAGTTGTGTCCTATTTTTATGTTACTTTATAGCATTATCTTTTTTATTTAAAATAACTGGGTATTTATTTGTTGTAAAGTGATAACATTGGTTTTTTTTCTAATCATTTCATTTTAACATAGTTACAGTGTAAACTTTAAATATATTAACTGCTATTAATTTTACATAATATTTTTAACCACTGAAGAAAAGAAAGTGGTTCACCTAATAAGTTATAAGATATTTTATATTTTTCTTGTTTTGTTCTCGTTTAAAAAAAAAGAAGATCTGAATTACTTAATAAAGGTCATAGCAGACTTATCAACTCGGTAAGGGATCAACACCGTATAGCCTTTCGCGAGCTGTCAACCACGAGGCGAGGCGTTTACGTTACGGTGCGGATAAGTGTGCGTTGCAGTATGGAGTTTCATACAAAGAACACTGACCGCCTCGAGTTGATACGGTTACGATCCCTTTCCGGGTTGATAAGTGTGCTACGTCCTTTAGAATCGGTGATTTAGCAGTTAATATGTTTAAAAATGAATTTAACCAACTAACTCGCGCTTGGTGATTGTTCTTAACTCTATTAATGGTTTGCGTTACGGCATTAGGACATAATGCTTTGTGCTCAGTACCTATATAGATCGTTTCATCCGCGAAGACGCGCCCCACCACTTTTTGGTCGAGGGAAGCGCGGGTTGCGTGCGGGAGATTGATCTGAACAATCCAAGGGTCATTATTGTAGTGTGTGTGTGATAATAGCGTTGCAATGAGTGTTTTCGCGATTGAAAAATCCGCCAGATGGCAATACGTAGACGCGAAGTCCAAATGCTGCATGATTGGTTATTTTTGACATGACATTGACAAATATGTCAAAATCCACCAATCATGCAGCATTTGGACCTCCCGTCTACGTATTGCCATCTGGCGGATTTTTCAATCGCGAAACCCTCATTGGATAATTATCCATGAGTGCACACGCACACTACAATAATGCCACTCGGATTTTTTATTTTTTTTATTTATTCACAACGGGGAAGCTCTTGGCCTGTATCTCACCTGATGGTAAGTGATGATCAGGCTGAAGGTGGAAATGAGCTTCACCCGGAATGCTCAACCACGGAAGAACTGGCTATCTACCTCTAACTGCCGGAACATAACAATGCTGTTAACATTGTTGTTATGGCGACATACTTAGGTAAGATGGTGGTAGCTAGCCAGGCGGACTTGGAACAAGTCCTACCACCAACCAAACCGAACAGAAAAATCTGTCCTCTCTGGGAATCGAACCCGAGACCTCTGCGTCTGAAGCAGGTGGTCTTACCACTAGAGCACAGAGGCGGTTGATTGCTCGGAGCAAACTCCCCGCACCCCGCGCGACCGAGACCACACATTGCTGGAGCGCGGCCGAGTGGATGAAACGATCTATACGTACTGTGTCACAAGTCTCACGCGCACAAAACGCTATTTTAACGGCTTCAATAAAAGAAATGTTCCCAATTCGGAGGACCTTAAGACAAGGGAATAAGGTGCACAATTATAATGCAAAAATAATATCTTCTTTGCTTCTTTATTGCCACTGCCTGTTTAATTTTTAATGGTTCTGGGTATAAATTAAGTTTAATATAACACTTAATGCTGTAAATAAGTTGTATATAAGTTCTATACCAGCTCCAATAAAAGTTGGAATACATATTTGAAAGGTTTCTTATTTATAAATTTTACTCTTTTTTTACAGCAAAAGCAAGAGGAACGGCATCGTAACTAACCCAGCCATGAGACTCGTCGCCAACGTGCGAAATGGATTAGGTAAGTCAAAAAAGTAATTTTTTGCCAATCATCATCATCATTTCAGCCACAGGACGTCCACTGCTGAACATAGGCCTCCCCCAATGATTTCCATATCGCGCGGTTGGTAGCAGCCTGTGTCCAGCGCCTTCCTACTACCTTTGTGAGGTCGTCGGTTCACATTGTAGGTGGATGTTCTGCCTATAGGCTTTTAAAAAGCACTTTTACCCGCTCCAGTATTAGTCATAAAAAAAAACTCAAAACTCATTTATTTATGCAAGTAGGCTTTTAAAAAACACTTTTACACGTCCCAGTATTAACCCTAATAATGCATCTGGACAAAAAATGGGTCGTTAAGGCGCATAATGTCAAAAGCGCAAATTTTCAAAACCATAAAAATCTTATGAATTTATGATATTTTTATCCCGTTTTCATTTTGTTGATTAGTTCAACCGCTGAGTTAATAAAATAAAGTAAAACTCGTAGTTAGGTTAGATTTAAGATTTTTATGGATTTCACCTAACCTAATATAACCAAACCTAAACTAAAATGGGTCAGTGCTGAGAAGAAGCAGTATAAGAAACTCAGTCACTATATTTAATGTTTTTCAAATATTTCACCAACAGACAGCGCAGCCGCGAACATTCGCCGAACGGGCGTCGCTTTAGCCGCGAGCGCGAGCTCGGCGAACCCAGCCGTGAAGACCAACGCTTTCCAGTGGCGGAAAGAGACGCCGCTATGAGCTGACCGCGGGTGCGAGCGAGACAGCTGTAACTAAAGTTATTGGGGTGACGAAAGCAGCTGATACTGTAGCTTAAGTGTGAAAGATATGGCTATAAGATCAAATCGATTCTGATTAATTTAATCGAATATTAAACTAAGAATCAGTTCAAATGTGAAATTTAAAAGTTTACTGTCTATTTATTTATTTAATTTCATTGGTGACTTCAAATATAAAATCATAATACATTTATGTTCAATAACAATCACTATAAACTAAAAAAAACATAAAATCCCTTCATAGTAGTCTAAAGAAATATAACGTTATGACGTCATTGTACAACATTTATTGCTAGCGTAAAAATAGGAAAACAATATTTAAATATGGCAATGTTTAGGTGCGAAGGGGATAGCAATACGATTGAGTGTTCTAGTAGGTAAGTAAGATTTACCATATTGTGTAATGTAGACGGTATGTGTGTGCGAAAGAGACAAGAATCTTAGAAGACACTATCAAAACGTCGCTCAATGCAGGTTTCCTCAACTGTGCTTACCAGTTTGCTCCAGTGGTGAGTAAGGTCTTACGGGACTATTCCCACCTCTCGTTCTCACCGCTGCAACTCCTGTGTAGCCAGGATCTACAGCTTGACCGCCAACAACCCAACCAGTGAAGGTCAAGTTTGTCCCGGGGGAAAGTTAAACTGTCATTGGACCCGCAACGAAATTAATCAGAAGAACATAGGAGGCGTTCTAAATTAAGGTCTTGTCATTTGCTTGTGATTAAGACAGTGGCGCCAACTGTGGCCTAATTCACGTATTTTGACAGTCAAGATCTCGCTGACGTTCAAAAGTCGCCCCATTGAAAAAAGTTCTGAATCCGTATTCACAAGGGTCATTTTGATAGAACAATCACTCGATAGGATCACAACTCAGCGATTTGTCATTGACGTTTTGTTACGTCGTCCCATTGAAAAGCAATTCTAAATCCGTATTCACAAGGGTCATTTGATAGAACGATCACTCGATAAGATCGCAACTTAGTGTTTTGTTGTCTTTGAAGTGTTTATTACGTGAAAAAGGCTACAGTAACAGGACCTTACGCCCGTATTCCCAAACGATGCTTGCTTAAGTGAAGCAGGAATCGAACGCACAGCGTTGTATAGAGCTCTGTGATTGGTTCGTGTGTCAGCCTGTGCGTCCACGCGCATTGTGTGACCTCATAGTAATGTTTGCGAATACGGTCGTTACTCTCCAGTGGTGCCACCTGTAGAGCGCAATTAAGGAATTTCAAGCAATCACAAGCTTCAAAGTTGAAACTTAACTTGGGTTTGAGTCAAGTTTTGAGCGTCGTTTTCAAGTAAAAGCTTGTAAAAGTCATCAGGAATGAGAATTGAATAGAAATGGATCGTAATGTGTGAGATAAAGGAAGAAATAAAAGAATAAAATTGACGATTTGTCGTCTTTTTTAAATAAAAACTGTCAAAATGTATGATATTTCCCATATATAAAGGATTCTCCAAAAAATAGGAAATAATTTCCCGTTGAACATATGTGAGAAGAAGAATATAAAGCCACAACAAACTAGGAAATAAAAAGGAAAACTATTAATACGTATGTGCGAATGAGAGAGAGACATTGATTATGCTATGAGTGAGTGAGATAAGTATACTTGTTAAGGTGCAACATTAAAAGTGTGGAAAATAAACAAAATATAAACTTATTTTTAATAAAGCGTAAACTAAATTATAATAAGATAGATTTTTGCCTTTTTTGCTACGTAGCTACTTTATTTAAATCAAAGAATTTGACATTTAATTTTAAAAAATAATGTTGCCTCAGCAAAATAAAAATAAAATAGAAATAAATAATGTTTTGTGTCAAATAGGATGTATATTGGTGCAAATAAATAAATAAAAAACACAGTATTAATTAGGTTATTAAAAATAATACATTTCGTTCTGCATTTTTGGATTAAAAATAGTACAATTTTACATATTATAATCTGATCTCAAGCCGAACAAAGTCTAAATTAAGGTTTTTTGTCGTTTGTAGAAAATAGGAATTGTTTTTGGGATGATTTTGTGGTGCGTTTGATATTTTTTCTCTCGCTTACTCTTTTTAAAGGTGGATATAGTTTACAGCATTTTCACGAGCTTTATTGTAATGTTTTTAAGAATGGTACTAGTAGAAGTCATAAAAAAGAGCGTTGGCTATATTGAACTAATTAGTTTTGTTTCTCTCGTTTAACAAATCATAAAAATGTGGTTTGTTTTAAATTTAAAGTAAAGCGTAAGAGCGCTTGTAAACGTCGGACGACGGACCGTCAAAAAACGGATATCCTTTGTTTGCTGTCAATTTTCTCGCCGGACCCATGTCCGATGCATGTGCACACGTTCATTATAAACCATACGCCACTGCTAAATCCGGCAAAAAACACGGTCCGTTATCCGGTGAAAAAAACGGACGTCTACAAGCGTTCTAATACGTGGATATTCGTTAGTTTAAAAAAGGATTGGATTTTTTATATCACAGTTTTGTACAAAATCGAGTGTCGCACTAAATGTTTGGTTCGTTAAAAATTTTCTGTTACAAGGAAATGCTCTAATGTATATCCACTTTAGGGTGAATGGAACAAAATATCAGCACCGTTTCATGTTTCGTGTACGTGTTTGCTATGATTAGTCTTTTTTATATGATTTTACAAGTTTCAAAATGTTTTGTGCAATCGATCTATATTTGTATTATTTTGTATACAACAAAGCCTGCATACTCGTATTTATATAAATAGTCTTATATTGCTGTAGTTTATTATATACTGGTGACTACAAATGATACTGTAATAAAAACTACATTCAATAGTTTATCGAAGGAATTAATGACAAAAATGGGAATTTACGTTGGAACTTTTTTCATCAAAAATAGGACAGCTCTAGTGATGTATGTTGGCAGTATCGACAACAGAACCGGTAACTAAAATGTATCGATAATACTGCCACCTATAACGTCGAATGTGTTATGACAGCTCTAGTGATGTATGTCGACAGTATCGACAAGAAAGCCGGTGACTAAAATTTATCGATAGTGCTGCCACCTATAACATCGAATGTGTTATGACAGCTCGAGTGATGTATGTCGGTAGTATCGACAAGAAAACCGATGACTAAAATTTTTTGATAGTGCTGCCACCTGTCGATAACATTAATGTTATTTTTAATCCATGTGTCAAATATAACTTAGTAAATAGTAGACTGAAGTAACTCTTTCCGTTTGACAAAGACTTGGCGATTTCATCGCGTTAAACTGTACATAAGTGTAGTGTAACAAACGAACAACACCAATTTATTGATATAGTCTGGTCTGCGAGCACGTAGAATTTTGTCCAATGACCCCAAGCTACCCATCCTTATCGCTCGCGCGTAATTATGTTGCTGTCGCGCCCGCACACTCACTGCGGGCGCCCGTCGCACAGTCGCGACAGCAACATAATTAGCTTGGGGTCATTGGACAAAATTCTACGTGCTCACAGACCGGGCTTTATATGTATCGTGCTTTGTATCATTTAGTATGTTTGCGTGTAGATACTTGACTAGAGATATCTCTTTCTAAAAAAGCGAGAAAGATAAGTATTCGGTTGTATTTTTATGTGTTTTTTGATCTTAAGGTGCGTAAAATAGATATTTTAAGCAGTTTTTTTTTATAAACTAAAACATTGTTAACGACAGTTCTCTAGGTTGCCTGCAAGAGATTGTTTTATAGCGATAAAACCGCCTAAACTGTGTCGTATCTTTTGTATATTTCTTTCTCTTTCTTTTCTTATGTGATGTACAATAGAATGTGTTCTATCTATCTATCTTGTCTTGTTATACAAAAAGTTATTGGACATTTTACACAGCGTCATCTAGTCCCAAACTAAGCAAAACTTGTACTATGGAGTTACAACATATGAACTTAAATATTATTGTAAACATCATACATGGAAAACATCTAGAAATTCTGGAGGGAGTCGAACCTGCGACTCTGAGTTTTCAACCTTCAAATTCTCGAGAAATGCTTAAAATATCTATTTAAGAATAATGCGCCTAAATGCTTCTGTATTTTTATTTTGTAAAAATGACATTAGCAACGTAATTAATTAAAAGTACGATGTATGGATATAATTATTGACGATATACGTATAATGTGTCTGACTGTGACTTACAATTTGGTACGTGCTAAATACGTTTCATTTGACGAAAAACGTTCTGTCAATCAGTCTTTCAGATTCAGATATCTAATAGATAGCAGATTTTTTAATACAACAGTCATCAATACATAAAAGGTGACTTATTTATGCCTAATTCCTTTACAAATAGTTAAATATGATATTTATTCTATGGAAAAAAGGGGGTTAATCTTTGATTTTTTTGGCTAAAAATCTGCTGACCACAAACTTTCTGAAAGACTGAAATGTGACCAACTTATTTTCGTTTTCAAAATATAGTGAACAAATAAATGGCGCGCTTTTGGTGTCGCTTTTCATTGTTAATAACATTTAACACTGTTAATTGTGTTAATACCGTGAATCTCAAAATTCACTCACATACCCGTTGCAGTCAGTTCAAATTAGCATTTAGTATAAAGACTTAACGATGATATTAAATTAACAAAAAACGAACGAGGCAGCGATAAAATTTAACTAATTAAATGTACTAGAATTTTAAAAATTCTCTCGTGAGTAGGCGTGGTAGATTTTCGGAATTATTAGGTAATAAATTGGATTGATGGAAATGAGAATGTATGTATGGATTTTTCGTTAATTTGTAAACGTGTCCTAAAAATTTCGATAAATATGTGCAATTTCGTTTTTTTATTATATCACAAAAGTATTATTATTTTTTTCAGATCATACTGTCAATCAATTGTCAGAAAATTTATTTAAAAATTCATATAAATCAATGTATAAAAATCAAAGAATATTATGTTTTGAAAATATACCATATTTTATTTTACTGCGACGTATTATCGAGTAAAATCTATAAAGCTGTTTGTATATTAGGCTCTTTAGTCAATTCATACTAAATATTTGAGTCCCAGTTGACATAATGCATATTTTTAATCATTAATATTATACAGCTTGCCAATTTTTTTTGTCTTTAATATCAAGAAAACTGGTTTTTTTCTAGCCTTTTTTGACTAAAGAAGTTACAGTCGACAAAACAACGGTTTCAAACCGGTTTATCGATATTTAAAGGACATCACTAAAACGCGTGTCATATTATAATTGAGGCTATGCTGTATCTTTATTTTGGCGTGTGTGATACAACTCTTATTACTTCACAAAATCATAGGTTTTTTTTTATAGATATGGCGCTAAATTGAGTCAGTGCCTGAGGCATGGGAGCGGCACGGGAGGGGTGACATTGATATGATACGTGACAGAGCATATAGAGCATATGACCCAAACTTCATGATCCACCAACATTCTATCCTATATTGGGAGCATACGCTGACAAACTTTCAGCTTTTATAAAATGACGTAGGTCTGGCGTTCACCAAACTGACTCGGTTTAAGCCTACCTAGTAACTAGTCGTTTCAAATTTTTATTGTGAGTTAATAAGAGTTGTAATTTATATAATTATGTATCGCAGGTAGAAGTATATTACAATGATGTAATCATGGAATAATTAATTCTTGCTGTATCGAGTCATTATTTAGTTTTTTTTTGTAATGTAATGTGGGTTTTTGTTTGATGTTAGTTGTTGAAATTCTAGTTTGTTCAGTTGACTTCAACAAAAGGAAGTTCTTAATTCGGTTGTATTTTTTTCTTACAAAAATCTATGTGCAGAAGATGGTAGGTATATCAAGATGAATACTGTGGCATCTTATTTATTTGTAAGAAGAGCTGTTTCAAGAAAAAAATTATCATCTAAAGTTGTGTTAACTTTACAGTTGAACAGCACATAAAAGTATACATTTCTGAGGGCTTAGTGTGAGTTTACACCAAACGTCGTCACTAGCGAGCGAAACTAAAAAAATATATGAAGATTTAGTTCTTGAAAGTTTCCGCTAGAGGCGCTGTACAATCCGTCATACATTTAATGTCGCTTTTTTACGCAGTCCTTGGAAAATCGCTCTTATTACAAAATGATAAGACCCCAGAGGATTTAGCTTGATGTGATTTTGTTTTTATTAAGTACATAATACAAGAGAAATAGTGAATTTGTTTATATTTTGATCCACCTTCAATAAGTAAGAAAACGGAATATTTGAGTACGTTATTTTTCAAAAATATCTTCAAAAACCTACATTAGATCTAGCTTACAACGCTTAGTGTATATAAAATAGCAATATTTATTTATTTGGTAGCATTTCGTGTATTGTGTTCGAGTGACATATGTATGATGAACCATGTAAGTTGTATGGAGTAGGCGCTGTGCGAGTTAACATGTTGTGAAGAAATATATTGAAATATATATAATTTCTCTTATTTATTTGTTTCATTTTGTTTTAAAATCCCCTCTCACTATTTTTGCTAAGAATCTGCTATTATTGTAAATAAGAATGACAGTAGTATTACCATGAATAATGCAATTTAGTGCCATCTATCGGAGAGTAGAAGTACTAAATGTTATATGTTTATACTGCCATCTGTTGGATAGAAGAAAGGAATTTTTGTTTTGGTTTTTGATGTCTACCGATCAGAGGGCAGTAGGCGTACAAATAACGGGGGTAGTTTAAGATTTTGATTTGTAAATAGCTTTGAATTAATAAAACATCTAATCTTAGCAAAAAGTATGTCAATCGAGTAGTGGAGTCCTCAACTACCCACAGATTGGCAGTGTCGTGTTATTTCCAACTCCGGGGAGACACAGGGAGAGGAGTGGATAACAAGGTATTTTAAAGTAACTAAGTAGGTACATAGGTCGGTGTGGACATACATGCGTTCTTTAATATGTACGAAATTCTGTCGTCCAATATACAACTTAAAAGTACCACCCGATCGAACTAAATGCGCATCTCCCTGCGACTCCCTCATTTTCAAATTCAAATTGTTTATTTGCATACTAAATGTACATATAGGTTACATTAGTTACCTCGCACTCGCGATGTGATGTCACAGTAGCCAGGTGCGCAGTTCACTCGATCTACTTGACTTGTACACGTCCCAAATACAGCTTGCCCTACCACCACTTCGGGACAACTTAATATTATTATGGGCTGGTGCTAAGAAGAAGTGGCGGAAGAAACTCATGCTCGTTTTCACCAACAATCCCTAATTTTTAAGTGACCCCTATGGTAACACGACCACGACCACTCTGACAAGAGTGTAGTGACAGTAGCGACGAAGAAAAATCATGGTAACACATAACAGACATTTTGTTTTCATAGGGGTTACTTAAAAATTAGAGATTGATGGAGAAAACGGGCATCAGTCACCTTTGTCAGCTTCTTTTTATATCAAAACCACAATAAAGGTGACAGCATACTTAGCAACTCAGAAAGGGATCAACACCGTATCGCCTTTCGCGATCTGTCATCACCTTTCGCGAACTGTCAACCGCGAGGCGAGGCGTTTACGTTACGGTGCGGATAGGTGCGTTGCAGTATGGAGTTTCATACAAAGAATACTGACCGCCTCGAGTTGATACGGTTACGATCCCTTTCCGGGTTGATAAATGTACATCCTTAGCTTACAGAAAAACTAAGGCGGGTTTTAGAATCGCGCTGCCCGCTCGCTGATCGTCGGCGCTGACAGATCAATATCTAATAGTATGTAATTGAAGGGAACGTTCCTGAGTGACGCTGATTGCTCGGCGCCGCGCCGACGCTTCATACATTTCGGCTGTCAGTGCTGACGGTCAGCGTGCGTCAGTGTGACTCTAAAACCAGCCTAAAGGGCTTAATATTTTATGCTTGTGTTTATAACAGATCGTGTGCGATTATCTGTTTCTAATTACAGCAACAAACTGATTGTTGCCCACTAAATCTAAGCTCCCCGATGCAACTAAGCCCTTGTTAGCAACTCGACACCCGAGGGGTGAAGTGTGGGTTGAACTGTGGGGCCACAATAGGCCACTTGGTTCTGTTTTCCTGTAATAAAAAACTATACAATCACTGCCATATTTTTTTATGCAACAACGCAGATTTTGACTGCAATAGGCACGTACCTGATGTTTAAAAGTACCTATTCTATTAAAGAATTTCACTATCTTGTGTGCTACTTTGAAAGATTTTGGCGTGTTTTTAAAAAGGTGGTCGTTAAATATAACCTTTTTTAATCCCTCTATATTTTTTTTTCACAAAAAAAGCTATAAATTCCATCTTGGAGTGATCTACCTACTTGTTTTTACATCATTTTTTGCCCCCTTATGTGTATCATTTAGTACCAAATAAATATTTTTCTTTCTTTTTTTCTTATCTCATGTTTACGTTATCGGCGACCATTAACGAGTAACTTGATATAAGAGATTCTTCCTCTTTTTCCTTCTTCTTACCCATCAGAAGAACATAGGAGGAGTTCGATGCTAGAAGTAGACACTAAAGTTTTATTACTTGACTAAGTCTAATGAAGATTTTCTTTAATGTGGTGCGTTATTATTTACAGCTTTCCGCCCGCGGCTTCGCCCGCGTGGAATTTTGTCTGTCACAGAAAATCTTTATCGCGCGCGTCCCTGTTTCAATAACCGGGATAAAAACTATCCTATGTCCTTTCCCGGGACTCAAACTATCTATATGCCAAATTTCATCAAAATCGGTTCAGTGGTTTAGGCGTGAAAGAGAGACAGACAGACAGAGTTACTTTCGCATTTATAATATTATTATAGTATAGAAGTATACATTACATTGTGCCACAGGAACCGTCCAAGCCAAAACTTCTTCAAACACTTAACGCCCTAATCAAGGAAGAGTAACTCGATACGCGTTGTTAAGTTCAGTCAAGACGAATACAATGGCGGGAAACTGTACGCGACACGCGCGCGCCACGCGGCCGGCGACGGAACTAAACTCTTGGGACAACAATGGTCTGTCTTTAGAATGAGGGGTTTTGAGGAGGTTTTTAAGATTGTTTTTTGATGTGACGCGATGGGTTGAGGTTGGTGACTTTAAAATTTAGGGTCGATTGGTTTCATGTTAAACGAAAGTTAAACGAAGATAATGATTATCCAGAAATTTTAAAATAAATATTTAATTATCACGTTTTCTACGGTAGAAAAGAAGTCTACTTTCCTGAGATATAGAAGAAGGAAAACAGAATATTTATTGTTGTTACATGTTGAGTAGAAATATCTGAGTCGGTGAGGGTTATGTTGAGAAAGAAAGAAAAATAAACTTTTTATAATAAGTATTTAGGTAACACCAAAAGCATTTTCATGTAAAATCTTGCCAAGACGATTCCATAACGGCTCGCTTTGTTAAAAGTTATCATGTAGAACCAAGCTTCTATTTACACACCCCTTTAGGTCCAAAACAGACGGTGAAACGCAACTGCAACGAAACTGCAACTGCTAGTTCTTTTGAGTTGCATCTAAGTTTCTGCCATAGCGTCCGTTGAGAGACCAGTTTGAAACTTTCAGTTTCAGTTTCATTCATCTGAATCATCAGAAAGTTGCAGTTTCGTTGCAGTTGCGTTTCATTGTCTGTTCTGGGACTTAGACAAACTTTACATCTTAGGCAAATATTTACCGTCGCATGGTTGAAAAATTTATTGGTTCATTACTTTCTGATACAATAGGTCTTGTTTAACGAAACGTACGCGTGTAATCCAAACCTAAGTGCCACAAAAATACCTACATAAAAACATAATGGTTCAGAAACGTGGCCTCTCTCTATAGGCCTTATACAGAAGCTCAAAGTTGCACAGCGTTCTATGGATAGGGCTATGCTCGGTGTATCTTTACGAGATCGAATCAGAAATGAGGAGATGCGTAAACGAACTAAAGTCACTGACATAGCCCGACGGATTAGCAAGCTGAAGTGGCAATGGGCAGGGGCGCAGGGCACATAGTACGCAGAACTGACGGCCGATGGGGCAGCAAGGTTCTGGAGTGGAGGCCGCGTACCGGAAAACGCAGCTTGTGACGACCGACGACATCGTAAAGCAATCAGGAAGGCGCTGGACGCAGGTCGCGCGCGACCAACCGGGCAGCATGGAAAGCATTGGGGGAGGCCTATGTTCAGCAGTGGACGTCCTATGGCTGAGATGATGATGATGATGAAAAACACAATGCGCACTTGTACCAAAACAATTACGTATTCCACCACCATAGCAGGATTTATTTATGTAAGTACACAATAGCCCACCAAAACGAGGGGCAGACCCCTTTTAAAAGAACTAACCGAGTTTACAACAAAACAGTTATTGTTGCCACGTGGCAGACACAGGTTGCATAATGGCAGTAACTTTACTACAATGACTTCCAATTGGTCGTGTAATCATTCAAACAAAAATGTTTTAGTTGTGATGGGAATTTACGATTTGTTATTAAATTATCTGTATTTTTTTTCGCCAATTTTTAGGTCTAAAACTAATCCCATTTCGACCTAGAGATGAATACTAGTAGTTACCTTACCAGAAAGTTAAAAGTTACCCCGCCTTTACTTGTAAGCTTCCGTAAAAGCACCCTAACGTTTTCTTTCTTACTACATACTTGTGTATGCAGCCGATATACCTACAACAAGACGTATTAAGTAAGAAATTTTGATAAGCAACTTATGTACAAAGTGTTTAGTTTTACTTTTGCATCGTAAAGTTAACTACGTAAGTTACTTATGTGAGTAAAACGTATGAGTGTCAATAAATGAATGAGTGTATAAACGGCCATAGGTACTTACCTACTAGGTAGGTAGGTATCGCTTATTAATTATGCCTAAACTTATAAGTTAGGTATCGCTTATTTCGTGTTTTCAAAACCAACTCGTATTTGTTTTACACAATTAAACAAATACCTAGTCTGAACATAAGTAGTTCCCCTCTTCTAAATTCTATTTTATTTCCAATTTGATAAACTAAACCCTCCCAAACACTAATTATTTCCTCCTATTGACACTTACCAGCTCTTCATCCACGATTGTCAGTATTTGCCAATCTTCACAATTAGTATGAAGTAGCGCGACGGCGATAAAGCACGCGTGTTTTTAAACGCTTTACACACAACTGTGGGGGATCATAGAGCCATTGAATTAGTTTGTTCTCATAATTTGGCTTAAAAAAAGGTCTTTTAGATGTGCCAACATAACTTTTTAGTATCATTTTGCTTTGGGATAAAAATCAGTAGTAGTTTTGGGAATAAGCAGCGTAAGAAAGTCAGTCACTTTTAACTGTGTACCTTTTTGATAAGTTTACAAGAATTAACTACTTTTCTCACTGACTTCGCTTGAAATTTGCAAAATCCCGTCAATGAGCACCTGCGTTCTAAAAAGAACCCCCATGCAAAATTTCCAAAATTTGAGACTCCTTGCATTTGTAGTTTCTGAGATTTCGTGATGAATGAGTTTTGCCCGAAATAATAAAGTCGAGTTATGTTTTACATTAGTTAGAAATAAACTGTTGTAATGCTTATTTATCTTCTTATTCGGTCTGAAATTCGCTATTTATAAGGATTACTTCAATTAATTATTTGAAAAATCTGAAAATATGTAGTTTTAAAACTAGAAATTTTTTTTTTACTTTCTAGGCTAGAGTTAAACTTTGCTAAATATTAGTTAAAATTTTAAAAGCTCGCTTATAATAAAGGCTAATTTAGGGATATTAACTGTGCTATTAGCTAATCGTACAATATTAAAGGGGACGATGCAAAATTACGATAAAGGTTAACTCGCGCCGAGGGAAGTGACATTTGGCACAAAATGGCGCCTCGCACTGCCACTGATGATGCGATAAGTGTTTTGTAGCGATGAAGGGTTGTTGAAACTAATAATTCCAAAACACAACATCTAAAAAAATCTTCAGGGCTTATTAAGCCTAAATAGTACATAGCCCGCAGAATCGCTAAAATCAAGTGGCAGTGGGCAGGGCACATAGCTCGTAGAGCTGACGGCCGCTGGGGCAGGAAAGTTCTTGAGTGGCGACCACGAGCCGGAAGACGTAGCGTAGCGATCTGGTGAAGGTCGCGGGAGGCGCCTGGATGCGAGCGGCGCAGGACCGGTCTTTGTGGAAGTCCTTGGAGGAGGCCTTTGTCCAGCAGTGGACGTCTTTCGGCTGAAACGAACGAACGAACGAAGTAGTGATACCACACCACGTTAGGCGCCACATTAGTGTCATAATGGGAAAGTATTCTGACTTCACTGACAATAATAATAATAAATAGTAATTTATTTCAGACCATTATGATCCATATTAACTCACTCACTCATCACGAAATCTCAGAAATTACAAGTGCTAGGAGTCTCAAATTTTGCATGGGGGTTCCTTAATAGAACGTAGGTGCTCACTAACCAAACCGAAAAGAAAAATCTCATAAATGTATAGTAATTAGGTAGTTACTATTCAAAAACATCAATCGACCAATTAAAAAAAGTCTTTGCCACAAACGCGCAGTTTAACAAAAAAACAAAGCGTAAAAACAGCATTTTATAAAATTTTCGCTTGTTACAAAACATTTCGCCGCGTCGCCGCGTCGCAAGTGGTTCGTCCGAGATAGGCCACGCTCTCATTACGCGCCACTCGACGAGTCGCTTGTCGAGTCGCTTAATGACTTGTCAAGTCGAGTTGTGCTCACTCTGATGTTTAGAGCTTGTGATTAGAGATAAGTCTTCGTTTGTGTGCGTAGGTTTTTAAATTATTATTCCCCTAGCTTTTGCACGCGGCTTCGCTCGCGTTAAGATGTATTCCGATCGGTTTAAAATTGACAAAGTTTCATACAAACTTTCATCCCCTATTTTATTCCCTTGGGGGTAGAATTAATCAAAGCCTTTTCTTAGCGGACGTCTACGTCATAACATCTACCTGCATGCCAAATTTCAGCCCGATCCGTTCAGTAGTTTGGGCTGTGCGTTGATAGATCACTATGTCAGTCAGTCAGTCACCTTTGAGATTAAAATGGCTTTATTTGGGAACTTTTATACTATTTGCTCCTATTCCTATACTGCCTATCTATGTATTAACAGTATTCATGTGAAAGGTTGGATGGTTGTTTGTAACTCTCAGGCAAAAATTACTGAACGGATTTTGATGAAACTTTACAGTCTACAGGATAATTGCGTTCTGAAAATAATAATTGATGTCTGTCAATTAAGTTATTAGTCAAAATAACTGTCAAACCGTTAAATCAAAGAATTGAAATAAATTTTCGACTTAAACTCCCTCCAATCTCACGCCACAACTTACAAATCGAATTACGACATCAAAACGTAACAAATTGCTTTAAATGCAATATATTAGTGCAATCAGGGTTCTATTAAATCTCCCCCACAGATAATAAACGCATGTCAACATTGATATGTCAATGCGCACTTGTAATTTGACAGTAACTCAATTTTGCGCGGGAAAGTTGACGTTTAGCGTTACCCCATTGTAAAAGGGAGGGTTAAATGTTTTTATAAAGTTACAAACTTAAAGAAAACACTTACGTACCTACGAAATTGTCTATTACAGACATAATACTACCTACCTATAGTATATGCCATACTTAGCTTTAAGTTTACCCAAAATTGTAAACTAAAATAAAATAATTAGTTAAAATCGGTAGTTATGGAAATCCTTGGTTTGAAAGGCCTTTATCCAGCAGTGAACGTCATTTGGATGAACTGAAACGAACGATTAGATAATAGTGGCCAAAAACGTTGAAATGGTCCAAAACTGGTACTTTTACCCTATAATTTTATTTTAAAGTCTACTAAGCTTGGAAAACCCTAGTGTGCTACAGACTGCCCTAAGTATATTAATTTAAAACTTTCATGGTCACTAACAGAATAATTTATTACTGACGGAATCGCTACCATGTACCTACTTATACCTTACGAACGCTTGCAACAATGCCGAAATTTCGGAGGTTCGTATAAAAGTTCATGGTAGCAATCCTATCAATAATAAAATTATTCTGCCCTAAGTAGGTATAATCAAAATTACTAATAATCTAATATTAGTGCACCTAATCCGCTTTGAACCAGTTTAATCTAAACTAAACTGGATCAATCCGGTTCACAATCAATTCTACGAAGCAGGTAACTACAAAGCCAACTTTAAAACATTCAATTTTCCACCTAATCACAATGAGATAAAGTATCTTTTTGTCAAAAAGTTACGGCTCTATGAAGATGAATGAATGTTTCATACGATTTGGGGTCTTATTGTAGTGGCAGAAGGTTTAAATTAGGGAAGCAAGGGTTTATTAACTTTTCGCTATTAGAACGGTAGGGCGCAACTCTTTTAATAAAACAGAAGCTCTATACTCTATATTGTCCTGATTTTATTGTATTAAGGACGGTTTTATGCAAAGGGAGCCAGTTTTAGAAATGATTTGAAAACGGGAAAATTTTATGAAACGATTTTCACGCGTATGTAGTCGCAAACGGTGTGGAAAACGAATTTTGGGAAAACTTTGAATGCAGTTTTCTATCTTTTCAAAAATAATGGAATGTTTATATTGAGTATAATTTTCTATCTACTGTATATAAGAAGGTAAACTGGTCGAGAATGCTTTAGTGCATTAAGTTCGCCTTATGTATTATTGTTAATTCTTATCCCATCAAAAACAATACTTGTCAAAAAAACCAAGTCTCGCAACTCAGTTGTTCTACGGTAAAAAGTTGTGAGATCCATGTAATACCAAGTCCAGGCCAGGAAATCTTTAACGTTTTACATAAATTATTGACTTGGCCATCGCACTAAATAATTTAATTTACACGTGTTTTCATGCGATGACCAAGTCAATATATTTATGTAAAACGTTAAGATTTCCTGGCCTGGACTTGGTATTACATGGATCTCACAACTTTTTACCGTAGAACAACTGAGTTGCGAGACTTGGTTTTTTTGACAAGTATTGTTTTTGATGGGATCTCATTTCTTTTTGTATTTTGTAGACAGCAGTTATGTATCTAGAAAACTGGACCGAAATTGAAAAATTTTGCTCGACTTGGCGGTTGCACTACCGTGCCCCCAAATATTTTAGTTTTTCCTTGATTCATACACCAAACACTACTTATATTCCAAATTTGAAGCTTCTAGGTCTGCTAGAAGTGCCTTAGAATTTTGATGATCGGTGAGTCAGTCAGTCAGTCAGTCAGTCAGTCAGTGAGTGACAAAATTAAGTAATTTTGACCCGTTATAATTCTTAAACTACTGGTTCAAATTGAATGAAATTTGAAATATACCGTGTCTTTGACAATGCCTGCATAGCTAATGAAAATTCAGCCTTCTAGTTTTATCCACAACGAAGTTACAGGCGGTCGAAAATGGCCTGAATTGCTTCGAGAAAAGGATGGTACGGCCGTGCCGCTTTTTTGCTCGACTTGGTGGGGGCACTGCCGTGCCCCCAGATGAGAAATAAAGTTCTTAAACCGTTAAAAAAAACCGTTATTAAAGTTTTAAATAAATAAATTTTAATAGTACCTACTTTCCCTTCAGGTGGCATTACAAAATCCACCCTGTATAACCTTTTTTGACCCATTCGTATTTCTATTGTTTAAAATACAGTAGTTACATTTAATTTTATTTTTCAACCAAAATCATTCTCTTGGTTCTCTCTCACACGCACCGAGCCACCCCTTCCGCTCGCTGTCGTCTTTTCACTAGCCTTTTTTCGGCTACACCCTATATCTCTTTATACAGGGTGACTTACAGGTCTATTATTAATACTTTTTAAGTTTTTTGATATTTAGGCCTAGGGTCGAGTAGGGCATTTTCAAGTGTTTTACTTAACTAAAATTATACTTTTAGTCTCATGCAATTATTTAATAAACCATACCATTAATTTTCAGAAAAATTGGACAAGAAAGAAATGATGTGCATGGGGCAAATGTGTCCTTTCTCATTTACGAACTATGTAGAAGAGATTAATAGATTGGGGCAATAGCCAAAAAAACACAATCATTATTATTGTCCCGAAGCAGTGGTAGGGTTAATACTGGGACGTGTAAAAATGCTTTTTAAAAGCTTGTTTGCAAAATTAAATGACATTTATGAGTTTATTTATGAGTTTTATTTCTATTTTTTTGTTTTTATTTCAATGAGATCAGTTCTTCTAATGTTATGAACTTTTATAAAAAAAAATCGGTTCGAAAGTAATGAAAACTGATTTAAGCACTTGACCCTATTTGATTTTTATCAGTGCCAAGTACACCCTATATCTAATACAGGGTGAATTACAAACAGGTGTATTATTATTTTATTATAGCTTTAAGACCTTTGACATTTAGTCTATTGGATTATCTCAAAAAGGATATCAAAGCAAAGTAAATGATTACACTCTAAGTTAATTTGTAACTTTATTAGTTTTAGGGACAAAGCGATCGGATTAGTAATTTTGATTGTATTTTGTTCAAGGAATATTGTGACTTATTAAAAGGATTAAGTGTATTTTGGGACATAATAATTATTAATTTATTTAGACTTAGTCTAAAATTAATAAAATGTCCCAGAAAAGGTTACAGGCAAAAGAAAGATTTTCAGATACAAATTGCTTTAATACTTGGTAGTCACCCTTAGAGTAGGCGCACACTGTTGATTTTTCGTCGGCCGATAGTTTAGTCGGGCTGTTGATCAGTATGGGCATTGGGCATGTATGGGAGTGCGCACACTACGCCGATTCTTCATACAATTTAAAATCAACAACTATCGGCCAACTAAAAATCAACGGTGTGCGCCTACTCTTACTATGTAGGTACATTATATTACGTCAGAAAACTAACTAAACAGCTATGTTATTGCAGATTTGAGGAAAAATATATGAAATGAAATATCCTACTTCCTACTAATACTATAAATGCGAAAGTTTGTTTGGATGTTAGGATGTCATGATGTATGTTTGTTACTCTATCACTCAAAAACTACTGAATAGATATTGTTGAAACTTTACAGTATTGTTGTTAACTAGGCTATAATAATTTATGCCGATCTGTGACACTAAATTTCAGGCGTGTGAAGCCGCGAAGGCGTAAAAGCTAGTATTTAATAAAAAGTATTTAAGTTTTATAAACAAGCGGCCCATTACGTCTTCGCAAAAAATGTCTAAGTATGTTGATCAGATAAAAAATAATTCTAATTCTAATGGTGAAAGAATTTTCCAAATCGATCCAATATTTTCGGAGCTTAATCCAAACTAACAATCGATTCTTTCTCTTTATAATAACAGAATAAAATATTCTCAAGGGCTGACATTTCAAAAATTCATCAACAAAACCTAAATCCAAATAATTACATATCAAATCAATTATTCTGTGCGTACGCAGTCTTATTGCCGGAGCATTGTGAAGAAAATACGTTTATTATTTCAAATCTATAGATAATTACATAAAAGCGAGCCGGGGCAAACAATTGGGGCATTAGGGGTAAATTGTGCGTGTGACACCCTCCGAGGGAAACCACAGTGTAGGGGTAAGTGGTAGGTAAGTAAATTAAATATTACACTACAAGTTTTGACTATACTCATTAAAAAAAAACCTTTGGTTTTGTCAAAATTTGAAAGAAAGAAAGAAAGAAAGAAAGAAACATTTATTGCCATGGACATCACAGAAGACAAAAGATGTAAATAATAGAAAAAAAAGTAAATAAGACATAGGTGACATAAAACATACAATGAAAGTGAAAGTAAAACTGAGCAGTGCCACCCTGTCGCACAGCGATGTCCATCGCAATGGGACCCCACTCAGCATATGCCATGACCCCCGGTGAGGGAGGCCACGACGCTGGTTTTCAGTGTGCCCCATGCCGAGTGGGAGTCACGGACACTAACCTATACTGCATAAAATATACATACATAAATAATAATAATAATAGTGCGCGTATAAATTTTAAGTGTAAGTACAGTATAATATTATTATAAAGAAAAGATGTAATAAGATATTATAAATAAAACGATAATATTTGAAAAACAAAACTGTGTGGGTGTACATAAATAAATTGTAATGTAATAAAGTGTTTGTGTATACAGTGATTGTGTGTGTCTCGACGACCGCAAAACCGTCACGTGCGATCGAACCATTTTGCGTGGTTGTGGCTATTCATAGCATCAGGTAGGTAAATCAGATTGGCCCATAATCCAGTACCTCTAGTAGGAAAAACTTTCGAGTTCGTTTCGTTGCGTATTCAAAGTGTCATCGAAAAATTTTGTATGAAAAATTAAACAGCGCCCCCTATATTATAGCCGCCCTAGGGGGCGCTGTTTAATTTTTCATACAAAATTTTTCGATGACACTTTGAATACGCAACGAAACGAACTCGAAAGTTTTTCGTACTAGAGGTACTGAGCGCGTTAGTCGCATCGCCTACCCACAATACAGAAAAAAAACAAACAAAAAAAGTACATCATTAGTGTCAGATCAAGTAAGTTAAATAAAATTATTTTACGCATATTTAAAAATAATGATGTCAGATAGATGTTATTACGTTATTGTTATTACGATGTCAATTAATTATACAGGGTGTTTCTTGTAAGGTGTCAAGCCGAAGGCAGGTGATAGGCGAGGACTAGACCTATCGGTTTCACCCCCATGTATGTTTTACGATTTTTCATAGTTTAGAAGTTATCGTTAATTTTGTGATTTTGCAAATTGTATGACCTAGTAGGCTTTAAATTTTTTTATCTTTTTTTTGGGTCGATTTTTCTCAGATTTCTTTTTTTTGACAGATTCCCTATTAATTGCAGATTTTTGAAAAAAATAATCAACTTCCTATCTTTGATGCAAGATACAAAATTTTTGCTAGAAACATAAAAAATATGCTTTTAGCGGAACATTCTAAAATTTTCAACTTAAAAGTTTGAAAAAAAAAAGAACTTCCATAGGTCCAAAATAATTTTAAAAACTGCGCAGTTTTCTGAACTTTCATAATAACACAAAAAAACATGTACTTAATAGGCCATTATTTTCTGTAATCGCTCCACTAAAGTGGTAAGTCGGAGATTCCGTTACATGTTTTTGACTTTCTTAGGACTAAGTAATGTTTGCAATCCCTTAAGTTTACGTTATGTAGAACACATTTAGAGAAAATAACTGAACAGAATTTTTTTTTATCCACAACGAGGAAGCTCTTGCCCTTCATCTGGTATACAATAGGGAATATGAAAATATTGATGAACTGCGGACAAAGCTGACTGAAGCACAAAACCAAATTAAAATGATGAAGAAGAGTACTTATTATTATTCTGTGGTTTTACGAAGAATTTTTTTGCGTCGTTGTCGAATGTGCATTCAGGTCAACGGCGGACATTATGAACATTTACTTTAAATTAAATCATTACACCCATTTTTGCTCTCTCTCTCTCTCTCTTTCTCTCTCTCTCTCTCACACACACACACACACACAAACTCTTTCCCTTTCTCTCACACTCTAATATGTAGGTATATCGAATTTAATCGTAAAGTAACAACCACCACTGTGGTCTAGTGGTAAGGCCACCTATTTAGGACAGCCAATTCCTCTGTGGATTAGGATTCCGAGTGAAGCTCGCTGATCATCCATCAGTTTTCATCAGGTCAGATGAAGGGCAAGAGATTCCTCGTTGTGCATAAAAAAATGTTCTGTTCAGTTATTGTCTTTAAATGTGTTCTACGTAACGTAAACTTAGAGAATTGCAATCATTAGTTAGTCCTAAGAAAGTCAAAAACATGTAACGGAATCTCCGACTTACCACTTTAGTGGAGCGATTACAGAAAATAATGGCCTATTAAGTACATGTTTTTTTGTGTTATTATGAAAGTTCAGAAAACTGCGCAGTTTTTAAAATTATTTTGGACCTATGGAATTTCTTTTTTTTTTTAACTTTTAAGTTGAAAATTTTAGAATGTTCCGCTAATAGCATATTTTTTATGTTTCTAGCAAAAATTTTGTATCTTGCATCAAAGATAGGAAGTTGATTATTTTTTTCAAAAATCTGCCATTAATAGGGAATCTGTCAAAAAAAAGAAATCTGAGAAAAGTCGACCCAAAAAAAAGAAAAAAAAATTTAAAGCCTACTGGGTCATACAATTTTAAAAATCACAAAATTAACGATAACTTCTAAACTATGAAAAATCGTAGAACATACATGGGGGTGAAATCGATAGGTCTAGTCCTCACCTATCACCTGCCTTCGGCTTGACACCTTACAAGAAACACCCTGTATACAATCTTAGTGGTGCTTATGTAATTTGCAAAGTATATCGGGAAAAAAAGTTTACGTAAAAAAATGGTAGTTACATAATTAGATTTTAGCAGTAGGTACTGCTTTTTAAAGAATGTTAGTCTTTTGTATTACAAAAATTGCTAATTACCTAACTTAAATTACACTGGTCAACAAAAAAAATAAAAATGTTTGTTTCCTGTGATTTTTTTTCTGTTTCTATCTCAAATTGACGCATATTTTTTAAATATGGCAACAGTTTTTCTCTAACAGCTTTTGTTTTTAAGTTATAGCTATCTACCTTCATTTAATATTTTTACTTAGATTTTTGATTTAATTGGACAAAAAAATATATTTTGTTGGTGTTTTCGATATTGCTTCGTTATGAAGATGTTGTGTGCTTAATCCAGATTGCTTCTGCTATGTTTGTGGTAAATATAATATTTGAAAAATGTCGAAAACCTCTATCGGATTTCATGAAAACTCCGTAACATCGACACTTTAAAATAAATATTTGAAATTAATTAATCAAGACCACAAATGGGTTCTTTGTGTTCTGAGAATAGGTAACTTACTTTAGGCCAACAAAGGGGCTACACAAAATTCTCGTTTCATGTGTATATGGAATAGTCGTAACAAACAAAAGCATTGGTTACAAAAATTTTGACCAGTGCGGCTTCCCGCACACACGACTTTTTGCTTTTCAGCTAAAGTTGATACAAACTATTTTATAAACATGCCTTTAGCTAGCCAAGACCGTATCACCACTTTATATTAACCTCGGCATCTTGAAACAGTCTGTGAAGGCGCTTGACGAAAGTAACCAAAGTTATAATTTTCTTTCATGAAAGTTTTCAGGATTAAGCACAGAAAACTTGAATGTTGGTAATTTTTTATGGGACTCACATTAGGCAACTGGTAAATGATCGTAATTTTAAGAAATCAATGACTGAAGTCCAGTCCTAAGCTTAGAATTCATTTTTTTGGTTAGAAGTAATTTCCTAAGCAAAAAGAAATTGTTGAGAGCATGCTATCCAACTTTCAAGAGCTAGGGTGCAACATGGGCATAAAAATACACTTCATGTACTCGCATTAACATCGATTTCCACAAAAAGTGGGTGAGTTTAGTGAGGAGCAGGATAAAAGATGTCATTAGAATTTTCGGACAATGGAAGAAGGTTATCAGGGGCGGTGGTGATCATATATGAATGGCAGACCATTGCTGGAGTTTGCAACGAGATCTACTCAAACTTGTCTATTCAAAGAAATCATATAAAAGATCATTTGCTAGTGTTCAATAGATATTTTATCAACACAATATATAATTTTTCGTATTTTTTTGTCAAAATAATAAAACTCTATATTTTAAAAAGTAAAGCTGTTGACGATCTCCCAGTATTTTTTTCATAATCAGGGCCATAGAAATACCCAATAACAGAAAAAACATTAAAGGAAAAAAAACATGCGATGACCAGTGTTATTAAACCTAGATGAATTCGTGCTTCGTCTAAAAATATTTGTCATCCAATGTCATCTTACATACGTTTTTCCTAGTGTTTGACTTTGTCAACTGACAGAATGTATAGGAAAAACTAAGTCAAATGGTCCCTGGTCATAAACAAACTAAGAAGAAGAAGCTTGTTATTGGTCCAGTTTGAAGTGCCTCGACTTTTCTTGCGCTTACTCGGTGTAATAATTATATGCCTGTTAACCTCTTCAGTTAGGTATAGGTTCACCACAATAGTCCAACGGATAAACGCCACAATTTAGACGGTGTTATCGCTATGACCGTCTTCTCCAGACAATATAGTCTTACTGTAACGTTACTGCACTATGACTCGTAACGAGGTTACCCGCGCCAGTGCACGTCGCGTCAATTTTGTTAGGACATGAGCATCGGACAGACGATGTTTACCGCGTTAATTTTATACCGAATTGATCAAGTTTCATACAAATTTCAACCCTCTTTCTTCTTAAGAGTTCTCGCAGACAACAGAGGGCTTAGTGTGAGCTTACAACAAATGTCGTCACTAGTGACGTTGTAAAAAAATGTCATTAAATGTATGACGGATTGTACAGCGCCCCTAGAAGAAACTTTCAAGAACTAAAATTTTCATAATAGTTTTTTAACGCGCTCATTAACGGGACTATTCTCACCTCTCGTTCCCACCACTGCAACTTCTGTGTAGCCAGGATCTACAGCTTGACCGCCACAAAAACCAACCAATGAAGGTCAAGTTTGTCCCGGGGGAAAGTTAAACTGTCATTGGACCCGCAACGAAATTAATCAGAAGAACATAGGAGGAGTTCGAAATTAAGGTTCGACTTCCCTCCATTGCAAAGCGGATGACCGGTGACAAACAAAGGTTTAAAACCTTATAGAAAAGATTATGCACCACGGACAATAACTGTCAATTAAGGGGTCCTATCTTATGAGCAATTAGCAACTACCTGCCAATAATATTTTAAACGCGCTTTAAATTAATATAAACGCGCTCACTAGTGAGAACGTTTACTTTGATGTAAACTCACACTAAGCCCTCTGCTCTGAGCTTTTATCGGTTGATAGTTTAATCGCCAAGGCGCAGACCACTTATCTTTTGTCGGTTGATAGTTGGGTCGGGCTGTTAATCAGTATGGATATGTATGAAAGTGCGCACATTACACCGATTTGGTATCGGCCGATTCTCCATACAAATTAGAATCAGGACCATCTATCGGCCGACTAAGTCTGTAGTCTGCGGAGACTCTTAGGGGATGGATTACCAAAAATTCCTTATAAAAAAAAACAAGAAGAAGGCTTGCAAGAAGGCTTTTAAAAAGCACTTTTACACGTCCCCGTAAGTTCTAGAGGACTGCTCGGTGCCCCTTTTTAGTGCTAGAGGGCTATGCTATGGTATTTCTTTACTAGATCGAATCATAAATGAGGAGATCCGTAAACGAACTAAAGTCGCTGACATAGCCCGACGGGTTAGCAAGCTGAAGTGGCAATGGGCAGGGCACATAGTACGCAGAACTGACGGCCGATGGGGCAGCAAGGTTCTGGAGTGGAGGCTTACTACCAGAAAGCGCAGCACGGGACATTCACCTATATGATGGATCGACGACCTTATAAAGGTAGCAGGAAGGCGCTGGATGCAGGCCGCTACCAACCGGTCAATATGTAAATCATTGGGGGAGGCCTATGTTCAGCAGTGGACGTCCCGTGGCTGAAATGATGAAGGTAATGACTCTTCTAAAAAATGCTATTATTTTAGCATAGCAGTATTAAGTTAATATTAATGGGATATCCATTAAATAACTTAACTCAACATCATCATCATCTCAGCCATAGTACGTCCACTACTGATTCTGCTGAACATAGGTCTCCCCCAATGCTTTCCATGTTGCCCGGTTGGTAGCGGCCTGCGTCCAACGCCTTCCTGCTACCTTTATGATTTCGTCGGTTCACCTTGTGAATAACTTAACTGTTTCATTAAATTAATAATGTCCTGCTAGCTGCTATATTATATTAGCTATTTATATTAACCGGCAGACAGTGGTGACTGAGTTTGTTGCGGCGCTTCTTCTCAGCACTTGCCAAATGTTGGTCTCGAAGCGCTGGTAGGGTAAAAAGATTATGAGACATGTAGAGGCTCCTTAAGAGCAAAATGACGATTTGTAAGAACTATTTATTAGTCTAAGCAAATAAAGAAATTTTGACTTTGACTTTATTTTTTTAGATGTCTTTCTTTTTATTTAAATTCTTCTTTTTTAAACAAAACCTTTTTAAATACGCCACAAAACGCATGTTAATGCGAGATCCAGTTCAGCTATTAAGGTTTTAAAATTGGAATCCGCGATTCTCCGACTACAAAAACGACGATCTGACAAACGATTCAAGTAGGGATGGCGATCTGGAATAAATAATCGAGTTATCGATTTAAAAAAATATTGGACATGATTTTTGAAATCAGCAATCGACGTTACGAGATAACAAAAATACAGGGTGTTAGGTAAATGGGTATATGAGCCGACACTAGCCCATGTTAACATGGGCATATAAATGGTATGGTGAAGTTAGAAAATTGATATCTTAATTTTAATTATTTTAATTTTCATACAAATCGCATTTTATAAAATTTATTTTGTATGAAAATTAGAAAAAAATTAAAATGATGATATCAAATTTCTGACTTCACTATACCATTTATATGCCCATGTTAACACGGGCTAGTGTCGGCTCATATACCCATTTACCTAACACCCTGTATGGTTAATATTTTGATTAATCTTAAATATTAAAAAATGATACTCCCGTGACCGACACAAAGAGTATAAAATCATGCGTTAAAAATCAAATAATTTATTTGTAATTTATTTAAAAACTTTTTGCAAATGTAAAATGTACTAAGGGTGGACTTAAGCTAGAAGCATTCTCCACCAGTCAACCTTTGGGTTTCGCAGAAAGCTGTTGCTATTGCTGATTACGGTGCAGGTTAAATAATATAAAATACATTTAAGTTATCTAAGTAAAATATAGTTAATATTATGCATAATCTTCATTTTTTGGTTCTTTCATATTTAAAGCCCAAAAAACAATTCGTCTAAAAATACCTTCAATTTTAGTTTTTTAAGAGCCTCATTTTCCCTAATCCCAACAATTTATTTAAATCGAACTTTTCAGTCACGTTCCCCATCCCTAATCGTCCGAAGCGACCCCAAACATACACTTTTGATCCTTAATTGGTGCGCTCTGATTGGCTGACGAGCGAGAGATTCACCGTTCTGCGCTGTGATTGGTCGACGCGTTTCGCCCCGCCCGCCGGATTATAGTGGGATGGGGTGAGAACAGATTGAGGTTTGATACTTGCGATTATAAAGGGTGAATAGTCTGGAGAGAGTTGAGAAATTTGAATTATTTTAACGTTCATTCGTTTCGGCCAAATGACGTCCACTGGCAGACAAAGGCCTCTTCAAGGATTTCCATAACGACCGGTTCTGCGCTGCCAAGTACTTCCCGCGACCTTCACCAGATCGTCGGTCAACCTAGTAGAACTATTTCATACTTTAATCTAAATAAAGTTTGACGGCCATCTGGCTGGTTCGCGTACAAGCCTACTAATTAGTACAGTACGATTCCCGTACAAAAATGTGTGCATGAAATTCTATTTTTTTGGTGTAAGTTACAAAATAATGGTGCGTCTTTACTCGTAGTATCTACTCAAGAGCTTTTCATAGATTTGGGCCTATATTATGGCTTTGTGTAAATGAGAAGTCTTTATAACTTAGGTTAATAAACGAGTTACGAGTAGGTACACCACTTATGAGAGATGCAAAACTAAAGAAACAATAAGTAGTAACCCAGCAGTGGGCGTCATTTGGAATTTATGGCTGATATTTCAACCGTGGAATATCTTTATTCTCATGAATAAAAGCGTCATTTTGTCATAATTATTTCCCGTGCCTATATTGTCAATAGGCCAATTTTATTCTTCAGTGAAAAGTTGTTCGATGATTAAAAATCAGCCTTAACTTATTATAATTTTTTTTATGCTTTTTAATACTTGAAAAACACGTTTTCCTTGTTTAAAAACGAAATAAACTTTAAATTTTTCATCAAGTATCAAAACCGCTTCGTCGGAGTACACACTCGCCCCGGATGATGCAGGCTACATCTTGCAAGCAGATCATACGATATGGTGTTAGAGTGTTGGTATGTTGTGACATAAGGCTGCGGACACACTGTTGGGTAAGTATAATGGCTTTACAAATTATCATTTTTACAATGTAAAAAGTACACAATGTTCGTTCGTTTTCAGCCAAATGACACAATGTAGTACAATATGTTTAGCAACTGCTCTGTGAGTAGTTGTTGCATTCCATGCCACATAGCTCTACACGAAACCTTACAACCTGTGTTCTAGTCGTAAGAATACCTGTCTGAGTCTCAGACTCTTAGTTCCAGATTCGATTCCCAGTGGGTGCAAAGATTTTCACAATAATGTTAAGATAATTGTGGCAGAGACATTGCAAATTACTCTGTTCTGGGAACGAGACTTAATGGGTGAAGCAAATAAAGAAAGAAAAAGAAGAAATATTTATTTGTAGGTATTTATGTAGGTATACCAGAAATAAAAACAATACAAAAAAAAGTAGAAAAATTTAAACTTTCGCGTGGCTTTGCTTGTCTTTTCGGCTACATTCGTGGTCACAAGCAATCTTGAAACTCTAGAACAGATTGAGTTTCAAATATTTTCAGGCGTATTGACAAATAAATCTACAGCGTTGATAGTAGCTCTATAGTAGTCTCAGAATCATTGCTCTCAGTTTGAAATATTTCAACTGTAATGGAAACTATTTCAAAGGCTACAGTATGCACCAAAGCTTACACAAACGCGCGCTATCTCTGGCAAATTTCGATGGAATCTTTCAATTTGACGCTGGCAGCGTACCAATAACGGAGTTAATAAATTTAATCCTGATACGTAACATATACGGTACGAAGTTTGCCGGGGCAGCTATCTGAAGTATTTGGAAGAGAACAACGGGTCTCAAGCTGCATTTGAGTTTGTATAGTTGTTGCAATTCACGAAGGCGAGTGAGCTATACGTGTGTGGTGGCTCGCTAAGTACCTACTGTTGTTTTTCAAAAGTTTTGACAGATTTTCGTGTCGACAACAAACCTACACAGTGTCAGCCCAAAACTCCGCCACAAGAGTGGCGTTGTCAGTAGCACTCATCAAATTCTCCTGAGTGCAGTTGCTTGGGCACACAGGGCACGACATCAGGTACACTATCGTTATGTGCATGTACACGTACACACAAGTAAAGCTCACTTGCTTTCGTGAGTTGCAAGAACTACAACACCTCTAGCTAAAGTCTTTGGAGTCTTTATGTAGACACTACAGATTAGAGAGTATGTAGATACTGCTCTAGGTTCGATATACAACAGCGTCAAATAATTCGTGACACCCAAAGTGGCCAAAAAGTTGACAACACAACCTTATTCCAAATTTTTTGGCTACTTTGGGTATCATGAACTATCTTCTTCTTATCGTGTCGACAACAAACCTACACAGTGTCAGCCCAAAACTCCGCTACAAGAATGGCGTTGTCAGCAGCATTTAATAAATGAATCCTCCTGCGTGCAGTTGTTCGGGCACTCAGGGCACGACATCATGTCCTTCGTCGACTGATCATGATAACATGAACTATAATATATGACGCTGACTGTGCCTATTGTTGTTATTATAATTTGGGACGGATAAATTGGGATATTAGAGTGCTTTGCCGGTGGCAAAATTGCCAATTATATTATTTAATACTCGTAGATAATCAACTAATGTTGACAATAAAGGCTACAACTTCTTAAAAAACATTTTTAGTTTCGTGATAAAATGTAGCCTTAACACGTTGAGTGCGAAACCAGGTCTATAGACCTTGTACCCTACGCACCTGGTACCGCACCCCACGCTAGCTTCGTGCAGCCAGTGTTGCCTCGCATTCGTAAAAAATGCACATGTCGACATGGCGTCAAGAGAAACAAACAAAATCAAAACTGCAAATTGATTATAATTTAACTAGCTTTCCGCCCGCGGCTTCGCCCGCGTGGAATTTTGTCTGTCACAGAAAAACTTTATCGCGCGCGTCCCTGTTTCAAAAACCGGGATAAAAACTATCCTATGTTCTTTCCCGGGACTCAAACTATCTCTATGCCAAATTTCATCAAAATCGGTTGCGAGGTTTAAGCGGGAAAGCGTAACAGACAGACAGACAGAGTTACTTTCGCATTTATAATATTAGTTGGGATTAGTTGGGATTTGCTACACGATTTATTGCTAATTTAAATAATGTTTTTCGTGACAAACATTTGAAGTTGTAACTAAATGTTATTAAATAATATGTTTTCTTTAAATATAGCTGATTTAAGTATTTATGCACGTATGTCTTATTTGTAAAATATTTAGACTAAATTATTAAAACATCTTTGTTTGTTACTTTTTTAAATTTTTATTAAAACTTAATTTAAACTATCGATATTTGTATTTCACATCCCTAGAATACCCACCAGACTTCCCTACTTCAGTGCGGCACAGGGTGCATAAGCCTTGTATTTTGAATATAGCTATAATTTTTATACTAAACAAGTTATTCACGAACGCCTTCAGGTGTATGTCAATAAATGCATTATTATTAATATTCAAAGAAAAAAAACACAATATCTATTAACATGAAGCCAAAAATAAAATTAATATATCTTAAATATTACAAGGTCTTTAAGCCTTGTGCCGCCACAATGTAAGTTTTAATACCAGGTTTACTGACCTTGTACCGAAGGAATGGAAAGTATTAGAAAGTTACTGCCGCAGCAAAGTTGTTAACCATACAAATGTCTCGCAATTTTTTTAAGTGACAAGAATGAGCTAACTAAGTAGGTATGTTGTTTGTAATGTGTGGGAATCAAGTACTTGGATACTAATAAAAGAAGTCTTGGGGAAAAATGGTTTTCTTGAAACCACTACTTAATCCAGTAACTGCGATCATCTATTTCTATGACGCTCGTGTCAAATAAGCAATTTGGTAAAAGAAAATATAATCAACTAGCTTTCCGCCCGCGGCTTCGCGCGCGTGGACTACATTATCTACATATTTTACAGAACCCTATTTTTTTCCAAAATAAAATTTTGCCTATGTTATTCGTGGATAATGTAGCTTTCGAATGGTGAAAGAATTTTTTAAAACGGTCCAGTAGTTTTTGAGCCTATTCATTACAACCAAACAAACAAACAAACAAAGTTTTCCTCTTTATAATATTAGTGTAGATAATCATAATTTTATTGTCAAAACTGTGTACAAAAGGTGGTAACAATAATTTAGTGGCTTCAACAGTTATCCATTTCGGATGTACAATATGTTAATAAAAAATTTAAAATAATAATAAAAAACAAATGTCAATAATACAAATGTTATAAGCATGTTGAGATCTAAGATTCTTTTTAATTTTACTTTTTTCACAGAAATGATCCTTATTATTCTTTACAAATACACATGTTTCAAGTACTACAAATATACATATCTACTGGACCGTGTTTTAAATATATTCATGTTCACTCAAATTAAATGGACTATAAAACAATCGGTTTTAATTCCACACTTTTTGTAAAACTGCCAAAATCTGTGGCGCGGACTATACAAAAAGGTTCTATCGCTAAAGCACCGAAAATCGATTGCAAACCCACTCAATCCATATCCCAGACTCATCTGCAGACGATCTGCTTAAAAAAGTGTATCTGTTACGGTTAATGTGATAAATTGAAAATTATTAATAATAACCGGTTATTATGAATAATTACCGACAGTCGCGGTAAAAGTGATAAATGAATCACATTTAACAGAGATTATTTAATAATTCAAGCTTAGTACTAACAAATTTCATAAAAGAGAACAACATCTTGTGTACGTGCTCGTGTACAGCCAAACTTTTGAACGTTTTGATATCATATATTAATATAATTTGGCATAAATGAGTTTGGAATGTTTCTTGCATAATATTACTTTTCCATGATGCCTATAACATAATGTTTTGATTTAAAGTGAAAAATAGGTTAGGGTGCGGCGGGGGTGGCCCTTGGGCCACCCCTAAGCCGCCTATTTAGTTTTATACACACATAAATGATCTCATATTAATCACTTTTACCAAATCATGCGGTAATTATTCATAATAACCGGCGATTATTCATAATTTTCACATTTATCACTTTGACCGTAACATATCCACCCCACCCCCAGCCCCTTGGGGCGGGATAGGGGATGTAAACGCCCCTACACAGCAGTATTACCCCGTCTGTGGAGCAAACGAGCCGTTCTGCCAACACAAAATTAAATCGATTAAAACATTTTGTTGGACCGCCACCCGATTGTGGTTTGCCGCGAAAATTAATCGCGCGTGATCTGTGGCGATTTAAATTTTTCGAATCTTTTTTTTTATTTTCGGAAAAGGGAGTGTTTGGAGGTTTTAGAAAAATGTGGTTTTATGTGAAAATTAAATTGTGATCGAATTTTAAACAGTGAAAAGAAAATCTAGTGCATATTTTTCAATTATTTAGTGACAATCAATACTACAGCTTTACGGAAATTTAAAAACTTTTTTGTTGTTTTTTAATGACAATTTAAAAAAAAAAAAAACTAAAATGTCAATTTGGAAAACCGAACGCAAATACCGCTAAATTGAAAAATGGAACAGGAAACGAGAAGTGAATCGCCCATAGACACTAATAGACAAGAGCAGTCCACGAAAACCTCGTTTTTGATCGAAGACATTTTGTACAGAGGACAACAGAACAGAAATTTGAAGACTCCTGTAGCAGACACTAGGCGGAATTATGAATATGAAAGGCCTGATCCGAAGCCCTATTTTCCTGTACCAAATGAAATAAGACCTCACGTGCCCAGAGAAGGGTCGTACCTTCAGGTGGCGATGGGGGCACTTGGAGCTTACTTACAAACGCCTAATACTTATAAAACTGTAGAAGCGCCGTATTTTTTGTCACAAGGTTTGTACCTACTTGCATTTATACTATACCTACTTTTTGCACTACACAAAACTAACTTACAAGAAATATGACATTGGAAGAGCAGTCGCCCGGCAAGCGGAAGGTCGTGGGTTCGAGTCCCGCCTTAGGCAGTTCGATTTTTTCAAGTTGTTTATTTAAAATTTTGTTTGAGAAGCGACTCAATTCGCTAAGAAATATTAATAATAGTTACCTATGACATTGGATTTGGCACAATTTAACCAGTCTTATCTTTCCGATAACTCGTGACAATTAAGTGAGCAGTTGTTTGAAATAAAAGGGTGAAATAGTGGAATTATCTTCCTCGTTAGGTTTTGATTATACCCTGGGCATCATTTTTTGTGATGACAAGATTTTGTGTTACGGAGAAAACGGCGGGCTATCTTTTTAATAAGTTTTCGTATCGCGCCGTATGAATTTGATTCATAGATTTTTTTTTTATGGCAATCCGCGCAGTAACGTAAGTGCGCCTATTAACGACCCCCCAAAATTTGTAGTCTATTACCGCCCTATTTTTCTTTCTTTCATGAAAGACATAATAACCGGTTCCAGAAAACACGTTACCTAAAAAATATCTAGATATGTTTATTGACTATCAAAACGATTAAAGTTTGTGTTCGTAAATAACCAGTAAACGGAGTTATTTGACATTAATTGGGACGCGCCCGCAACGGGCGCACTTTTCATACTGACGCGCTCCCAGCTACTTAAGGTGCACCTTGTTATTAATTAGCGATTTTAACACATTTAAAATGAGTATACCAACACGTTTTTGCATAACAATATTAATTCGTACTTTAGTTTCCTTAATAAAACTTCAATATAGCCCTCTCGCTGTATTTTTGTCGCTTAAATACAATTTTAAATAAGGGCGGTAATAGAAACACTTTTAATAATTTGGTTCCTAATAACGACCCATGGCGTTGTTAGAATTTTGATAACGTTTTTTATTTTAGTATTTATATCTTTAATTACGCATTTAATCTACATTTTGTTATCTTTCTCGATTCATAAGAATATTTCACATAGTTAAATCAATTAACGCCATATGTTAACTGTCATAGGTTTGGCATAAAACTGCAATGAACATTAAAGAATATCTCTAATAATGTATGACAATAGATTTTATAAAAACCTGTTAAATTCTAATTAGTACCTATTTGATATAAAATAAAACCAAATAAAAATGACACTTCACTGATCACGTCTTCATTAAAGTAGATATTTTAGCTGGTTACTGTTTTTTTTTACGGTCGCTAATAGAATAAAGTTATATTCATACTTAATTCTATTACCGCCTCATAACTATAACGCCACCTGCGAAGACTTATAAGCCTTTATTTTGTATATAACTAACATTTATGACATGACACCAAACCAATCATGCGTTATCACAACTACTATGTAACTTTTTAAGATCTTTTGAATAATAAAAAATAATTTAAAATAATTATACAGACAGTGTCCAATTGTCCATAGTTTAAATTAAAATACACAATTACACACAATTAAAATCAATCAAAAACTAATTAAAATTTATAGTCAAATTAAAAATAGAAATAAAATATTAAATGAAAATTAAATTTTATTAAAACTCAAATACAGTTTAAATAATGACCCCCACTACTCACTAGAACACCGGGTACCGCGTAATCAAGTATAATAGAGGAATTTTATTATTTTACTATTTCTGCTTGATTATTTATTTATTTTCGAGAAGCGTGCCTTTTCTCTTTTAATAATTAAAAAAAAAATAACTTGAAAAAAAAAACAAATTTAACTAAAACTAAAAGCAAAACAAATTTAACTTGAAAAAATCAAGTGGTTCCCGAGCCTCTGAGTGGGAATCGAACCCGTGCCTCTTGGAATATACCCAATTGAAGAGAAATATTCTTAGCGGTCGGTAATAGAAACAGAAAAAACGTTAATAGAAACACACCTCGTCTATAGGTCGGTAATAGAAACAACTGCTTTTTCAGATTAAATTGCTATTTATTAATTATTGTGTGATTGTATACTCATTGTTACTACTTGAATTCAAAGATTACTTCATCATTGTTATAAATAAATTAAAGTGTCTTTTCTATCACCACGTCTTATATCTAATTTTCTAACGTTTATCCGAAGACAGCTTAAACTGGCGGTAATAGGCGCATTTACGTTATTTCATAGAATTAGAAAATAGAACACTATTGTACGCCAAAAAAAAAAAAGAAATATTAAAAAGAGACGGCACTTATCGCTATGAAACATGAGAAAGTTTTTGTCTCCTATTGGATTTTTCCTTGTCGACAAAAACAATAATTGGTCAAATACCACAGTTATCAAAATTAGATCCGTGGTTTATTTAGCCTTGAAAAATACGATGTGAATAACAATAAACACCTTCTAACTACCTACTATTTAAGTTTAATTAACGGAAAGTAATAATTTTGCTTTGTAATTGCATAGTTTAATAAAAAAAAATAACTATTGCTGGCTATTAGGTAAAGTAATATGTGGCAAGGAAAGTTTATAAATCGAAAGAAGGAAATAGAGAAAACACAAAAATGTCGCGTTGAGACCAAGTTGAGACCCGTGTTTCTCTATTTTAAATGAAGAAAAACTTATTATCCTTCAAAAATTGCTTTGGATTGGAGCATTCAATGTATAATACTAGCTTTTGCCCGCGGCTCGCCAGCGAATTCTATCACAGAAAAGCACTCGTGTTCACCTTTAAAATATAAGATAAAATATGGGATTAATACAAAAATCTATTAATTCATCCTCACAAACTTTCACTTATAATAATAGTGGGATATAATCGTTATGCCCAACTAGTGCCTTGAGATAAAAAGAAATGCCCCAAAAACTCAGTCAAACTTTCAAAAAAGTAACTGAAATAAAAAATACTAATCCTAATTTTTGTGTTTCGCAAAAGCTTTTTTGCTACAGTGAAGTAATTTCGTAGACGTTTTCGTAGTAGTTACGACATTCCGTAGTATCTACGAAAATTCTCAGCATCTACGAAATATATCACAGCGTCTACGAAAATTCGTAGCAGCTACGTTTCGTAGCTCGTGTTCCACGTTTCTCTGGCGCGCCTCTAAAGTTAGTGATTTTCTTGCTGGAACCAAACTTTGATGATATCGATGGTGTCATTTCAAATATTGTAAGGGTGAAACCATGGGGTGAAAAGATTTCTTGCCGGGAAATTGAGGCGTAATTTAGCAGTTTTATTTCCTATTAATGTGTAATAAATGGTGTATTAAGTACTAGCGGCCGCCCGCGACTTCATCCGCTTGGATCCCGTTTTATCCCCTTAGGGGTGGAGTTTCGTAAAATCCGTTCTTAGTGAGCACCTACGTTCTAAAAGGAACCCCCATGCAAAATTTGAAACTCCTAGCACTTGTAGTTTCTGAGATTTCGTGATGAGTGAGTGAGTCAGTGACCTCTCGTTTTTATAGATTCTTCGTGAACGTAGAAGTCTTCGTGAACGTTCGTGTGTGTAAGCAAATGAAACAAAATAGTACAGCAACAACATTTCAAGTTCTCTCAAGAAGTCCGCGTTTTCAGTAAAGTGCCACATCTTTACTGAATTTTATTTATATTTTAATTTTATTAAACTTGACACTGGCTATATGCAAACTGAACACGAAGCCATAGTTAACCAAAAAAAGGTCAAAACTTGTTATAAAGGTGTTTTCTTTATGATATCGAGATAATTATGTATTTGAAATGGCATGAAAACAAAGCTTTTGCTCGCGGCTTTCCCTGTCTATCACAGTTTCGTTAAATAAAATATCAAAATGCATAATTATAATGATTTTAGTGTTCACTAAATTGATACCGCTTTCTAACGATAATAAGTCGCAACAGTTTAGAGGGTCCCTTAAAAAGTGTTACCTATTATGCAATTTTATGTGTTTTATTAACATGTAAAATTGTTAATGAAAAAATCTAAACCGCGTAAGATAGATGAAGGGGGTAAAACGGGATCCACGCGTACGAAGTCGCGGGCGGCCGCTAGTTGTTAATAAAATAATTTTCATTGATTAAACAGATGGTTGCAAATCGCTTCTAATTCGGATCTCGTACAATTTTGATTAGGTCTTTTTATGGGGAGAAAATGACTTTTAAAACACAAACATTTTTCGACTATATCCCAATCTATGCAAGAAATTGAAATATTATAAAGGTTTTATTGATATATTATTAATCATCACTAACTACCTACCTAACATACCTCTGAATAGTCACATACATGTCCAATTTGTTTGTTGCCGTTTTTATAAAATATAAAAAATGTTATAAAACAAAATATGTAAGTACAACAATTGGACATGTGACTATTCAGAGGAGGTGTGATTTGTTTGTAGGTGATCAAAGGACACTAAAATAATAATTTAACTGGAGTCCACTTGGATCACCGAGGGCATCGTATCCGTGGGTGATCAAAGGACACTAAATTGTCGCTGGAAGTCCACTTGATCACCTGGGTAACCAAAGCCAGGTGATCAAAGTGGAATAGACCTTTCTTTAAAACTACGCAAAGAATTTTGTCCGGGTCGCTAGTTTATTATAATTAGTAGGAAGTCGGATAGGGTAGAATAGGAAGATTTGGTAGTAAGATCGGACCCGGACCCGTACCCGGACCCGTACCCGGACTAAGTAAAGTGTAGGTATACCCAACATCGATGAAACAAACGCTGGCCGTAACAGCGTATTACACTTGAAAATTTCGACTGGTTCATCCTGTGTCTAAGTAGCTCAGTTGGAAGAGCAGTCGACCGGCAAGCGAAAGGTCGTGGGTTCAATTCCCGCCTTAGGCAGTTCGATTTTATCAAGTTATTTATAATTTTCAAATTAGTTTGAGATGCGACTCTTAACGCTAAAAATTAAATAACTAAGTAAAGTGTGTTTTCAGGGGTCCCGTACCACGCACTGTTCACTCCCTCCGAGCTGTCACTCTCGGCCCTCAAGCACTGCCGACGGAGGAAGGCGAGGACCGTGTTCTCCGACCCTCAGCTCACTGGTGAGTTAGACTATAGTTTTGTAACTATACTCCAGGGGTGGCCAAACTTTTGACCTGTGAGGTCTACTTATACTCGAAAATATTTCTTGCGGTCGACTGCAAGGTAGAGTTTAGAAAACATTTTAGCAGCAACAATACTACCACGTTACGACCGACCGAAGCGTGTGAGTACCTATATTTACAGGTAGATAGATAGTCAGTGTTCTTGGCGCGAATAAGTTCAGTTTATAACTCTCGCGGGCTACCAAAATGGTCTTCGCAGTCGACCGGTAGACCGCGGTCGACCTCTTGGCCACCACTGCTATACTCGGTGTAAAAACTCACAGTAAACGGCGTGCAATGGAGACAGCAGCCTATAGTTAGTTAACTAGTTAGACCTCTGCAGGGCAATCGAATCGCACTTAGCCTCTTGATTGGTCATTGCGATTTGTGGTTTACCTTCCTACTCCAACCACCCCAAATTCCCACAGAAAGCAATCTAGACCGCTGCAGACTTCTTGCAGCGATGCTGGTGATTGGAGAATTTGAAATCGTTGATCTGCTAAGCTTCTCACGCCATGAGCATGGACTGCGGCGTTTTTCTGAATTCATAGGCTGAGACAATACATATTGTGCATTTTCTTTAAACCTGCGACCATAATATTACCGTTGACATCCGCTTTTATTGATATTCCAGTACTCGTAATAGTGTAATAAGACTGTCGTATTCCATTTCAACTAAAATAATAGCGAATAATAGCTTTATTTCTATTAAGTAGTACAGACTTAACATTTTCAGCGGCTTCTTCACTAAGCTCACGCTTGTGTCGCAGCTGCCAAATAACACAACTCTAAAAGTAAATTAAAATAGAGAGACATGGGTCGTAATACAAAGATGATCCCGTCGGCAGCGAGTCTTTGCGTTGCGTATAGTTTACATGTGTGGTGGCTCGCTACTGTTCGTTGTTCAAAAGTTTTGATAGACATTACACTATCGTCTATCGTTATGTGCATGTACACGTACACACACAAGAAAAGCTCACTCGCCTTCATGAGTTGAAAGAACTATACAGGGTGTTAGGTAAATGGGTATATGAGCCGACACTAGCCCATGTCAACATGGTCGTATAAATGGTATGGTGAAGTCAGAAAATTGATATCTTCATTTTAATTATTTTAATTTTCATACAAATCGGATTTTATAAAATTTATTTTGTATGAAAATTCGTTCGTTCGTTCGTTTCAGCCAAATGACGTCCACTGCTGGACAAAGGCCTTCCCCAAGGTTTTCCACAATGAACGGTCCTGCGCTGCCCGCATCCAGGCTCTTCCCGCGACCCTTACCAGATCGTCGGTCCACCTAGTAGGAGGCCTGCCCACGCTACGTTTTCCAGCCCGTGGTCGCCACTCGAGAACTTATGAAACGTATGAACGTATGAAAATTAAAAAAATGAAAATCATAATATTAAATTTCTGACTTCACCATACCATTTATATGCCCATGTTAACATGGGCTAGTGTCGGCTCATATACCCATTTACCTAACACCCTTTATACATAATAAGATCACCTCATCTAATAAATAATCTCATCTTTAGTTTCGAGATGACCCTTAATGGCAAGACTATTAACTAGTTTTTCTCCACCAGGTCTAGAAAAGCGCTTCGAGTCCCAGCGCTACCTATCAACGCCCGAGCGCGTGGAGTTGGCTGGAGCCCTCAATCTGTCAGAGACCCAGGTCAAGACCTGGTTCCAGAACAGACGGATGAAGCATAAGAAGCAGATGCGGAAGCAGCAGCAGCAGAGAGGTAAAGTTTGCTGATAAGATAGCCTTTTGTCATCTCCAGTAGGCCTAGCTTTTCATCATCATCGTCATTTCAGCCACAAGATGTCCACTGCTGAACATACGCCTCCCCCAATGATTTCCATATCGCCCGGTTAGTAGCGCCTAACCTTTCTGCTACTATGAGATCGTCAGTCCACCTTGTGGGTGGACGTAGCACGCTGCGCTTTCCGGTACGTGGCTTCCACTCCTGGACCTTGCTGCCCCAACGGCCGTCAGTTCTGCGTACTATGTGCCCTGCCCATTGCCACTTCAGCTTGTTAATTCGTCGGACTGTAATTAATAGGACTTTAGTACGTTTACGGATTTCAACATTTCTGATTTGATCTCGTAAAGAAACACCGAGCATAGCCCTTTCTATAGCACGCTGTGCAACTTTGAGCTTCTATAATAAGAGGCCACCTTTTTGAGCCATTTATGCCATCAAAACTTTTATGGATTTTACGCGATAATCCCATACGTTTATCATCTAAAATCATCGATAAGATTATATCACAGCGTGTATTCTAGCCCGGCTGGACACTTACACGAAAATAGAGAATCGCAAGTCTCAACGCGACATTTTTATATGATACAGAAAAGTTTTACTTATTTCACTAAACTTAGGTTGGGTTGCACCATCTTACTTTAACTTTGACAAACTTCAAAAATCTGTTAAACTCCATACAAAAAACACCGGTTATCGTCAAAGTTACGGTCAAAGTTAGGTGGTGCAACTCAGCCTTAGAAAATATAATAATCACTTACCTACTTAATAAATTGCGAAACGATTGCTTTTCCGCTCGAACTCCATCCTTTGTAAGATTGACTTTCGCATTTAAACTAGCCCATGCTACAGTTTCTTGTAGGTCCATCTATCTACTAAACCAAAAAACTTGAAAATTGGTTTATTTAATCATAGACAGACATCTATCCTACAGACCTAAATCACTGCTTATTATAAAACCAAGTCTCTTTCCTCTCTGTCTGTCCCTATGTATGCTTAATCTTCAAAACAACGCAACGGATTTTAATGCGGGTTTTGTCTCTAAAACCACAAAGAAAAACTGTAGAACTTAAAAATTATATACTACGTGTAAAGTTGCAACAGTCCCCATACATATTGAGCTGTGAACCGAACCAAAACAATTATCTAAGAGAATGGTTCCAACTTCCAACAATTAAAACTTTGAAGGGTAAACTTGCCGGCACACGGTCTTTTGACTTGTTTGAACGAAGAGAGGAACCATCTTAGTTTGTTTTACATGTGAAGTTTAGAGAGAGATTTCTGGAATTTTACTAGCTTTCCGCCCCCGAATTCGCTTGCGGACTAATTTAGCTATTTTTTTTTAGTTTTTTGTGCTGCTTCTTCTCTGCACTGGCCCATTTATTGTCCCGAAGCAGTGGTAGAGATAAAGTAATATTTTACTTGGACGTGTAAAAGCCCTCTTTAAAAGCCTACTTGTTTAAAAAATAATGAGTTTAATTTCAGCCGCGATGTTTTTCTTTCTTCTTCTTTGCCCTAGCTAAGTATTTCCCATTATTTGGGGTCTCTTCGTTCTATTGGTTGGTTCTCGGTCGCGATATTGCAAAATATTTAAACAGCTCTTTTTCTCAACTCTCTCAGCTCTTTCTCGCAAGTCTCTCAACCATAAAAATACCGCCTTACTAATAATAACTATAAAGTTTCAATTCAGTAGTACCTATGTAATCAAAGACAGGTTTTCTCATACATATAGGGTGTCCCAAAATTTGCACGTCACACTGACACCAGAGGTAAATAAGCTTAAGACGCATATAATAAAGTCCATTTTAAAAAATAACTCATATAAATTTCTATGGAAATGAATAAATAAAATTAGTCATATTTTAAAACTTATGAAACTATGGACATATTAAGCTTGTTCGTTGCGTCTTAGACTCAGCTAACTCCAGTGTCAGTATGACATGCAAATTTTGGGACACCCTGTATAAACCTACTTAGTTCTATTGGCTATTAAAGGTAACCAACGGTATTAATTTAATATCGCTGAGAAAAAAATGTATTTCAGTGGAAAATGATTTAATTCCACGAATCCAATTCGTTTGTTTTAGTTCCAAATTAATTACCTCCAACCAACTACGAATCCACCTTGAATACGTAATTACAAACATATAAACGTAACGTTATAACGTTACCGTTATTTTAATATTCCGATTACAGCTCATTAGGTGTGCCAGCCTTTATGAAGCGAAGTTTAATCATTTTAATTAATCAATTACGAAAGGCTGGTAATTTCATCGAAGCGCCATTTTGTACGGTATTCTGGGAAGGGAATCGCTGTGTTTACTCAATTTACTAGCTTTTGCCTTCGGTTTTAATCATGGTTTTCAGATTTGTCGTTTATCTGAGTAATTTTTCAGTCCTTTCATATGAACCTTATTCGAGCTTCAAAGAATTTAAAAATTAAGCTTTTTGCAGCCATTTTCCAGATTTTGTTTCATATCGGTACTAATATTATAAGAGGTAAAGTGTATATTTGTTAAATTATAAGGGGTAATTTCGGGATCTATTAAACCGATTTTAAAAATTCTTTCACCAATATAAAGCCACATTATTGCTGAGTGTCATAGTATTAGGTTATATAAAAAACCGAAAAATTCCACGCGGGCGAAGCCGCGGGCGGAAAGCTAGTCGCTTATAATGTGTAAAAAGGGGATTTTTCATGGGTCATGGTAGCTCATCTTTTCTCTTTAATCTACTTAATATTATAAAGAGAATCTACTTATATTTTATTGTTTGTATTGACTAGGCTTCAAAATTACTGGACCGATATGAAAAATTCTTTCACCATTAGTAGATATCCTACATTTTTTCTTATAAACAAGATGGGACAAAGTTCGCCGGGTTACCTAGTGTATAAAGCTTTTGGTAACACAGTGTTACATTTTTACTTTTTAAAGTGTTCTAAAAAGAAAATGAGCGCGAAAAGGCGTTCTGACAGATAAAAATCCTCACAAACTCACAGAAAAGCTAGAATAAGATATGAATATCATAAATTGTATTTTTGTCCATTATTTCGTAAATTGAAGCATCAGCCAACACACTTCGTTCAGTAATTGACGTTGCAACCTCAAAGATTCACAAATTAAATTCCGCCATCTTCGGGCCGCAACCAAGACGTTGTCAAAACTTAGTTACGTGCAAGATGGCCGTCTTCGTTGCCATGGCAACCGCCAACGTCTTGGATCGCCGCCAAACGAATATCCACCTTGTAACCTGGTAGAAACGTCGGAAATGGAATGATAAGTGGATATTTTTCAAGCGTAGGGAGGTGCTGGAGGTGAAACATGGGATATTGAGTTTTAATGCTTGGGGTTAAAGGCGAAAATGGTGTGGTAACGGTAATTGAATAATGGAGTCGTATGATTTTTACGGTGGCAGAGGGATGCTACCTATACAGTTTTCAGTGTATGTTCAGTGATGGTTTATTTCTCGTAACCATTTGCTCACAACGAATACTGACAGATTTCATTGCTTGGTATTATACAGGGTGACTGAAACTAGACGCGCCATAGTAAATTCCTTAGTCATTTGCAAAATATTGGACCATTTACCCTGGGGAAATCTTTTTTGTTTGATCAAGTTAAAATAAATAACAACCAGTATCATCATCATCATCATCTCAGCCATAGGACATCCACTGCTAAACACAGGCGTCCCCCAATGCTTTCCATGTTGCCCGATTGGTAGCGGTCTGCCTCCAGCGCCTTCCTGCTACCCTTTATGATGTCGTCGGTCCACCTTGTGGGTGGACACTAGGGTGTCCCTTATTTTTCAAAGTTTTAAATTTGTAACGCATAGGTCTTAGTTTTGTTTGTTTGCCTCTAAAACACTCGGAAATAAATTTTTACTTTATTTGGAGTACGATAACCCGTGCCGACTTGCATCGGAACATGTTGTGCGGCAGTAGCGGTGCGTATTCGCGGTATTTGTCATTTGTTCTCAATTAATCTCGTGATTAACACCTATTGTTTGACATTTAGAAGATGGATGTGGAATTAAGAAGCAATAAAAAAAGTATTTTCTTAGTCGGGGACGTAAATTTATCAAATAATAAGCACAAAGTTACCGTTAATCGTCAAGTTTTTGCAGTATTTTTTAACATATTTTGCGAAGTTAATTAAAATGTTATTGAAAGCTCTAATCTCATCATTCGGGAGTGTATTATATTTTGGGAAAAGCTGTAAATCATACCAGAGCCTAACTGTGTAAAAAAAACTTGTCTATCTGCACCATGCTTGGAGGGAGTTGCAAGAAAAATTATTTAAAAAATTCAAGATTTATAAGCGCCGCGGTGTGGAGGATTTAAAAACAAATAAAATATTTTAACAAAAACAAATAAAACCAAGGCGTCCAGAGTGTTAAGGTGTAGACAAAAAGTTAGTTAAAAAAGTAGAAAGTGCAAGACAAAGAAAATTAAATAAATTAAAAATAGACCAAATATGTTTCGGAGGTTTATCGTCATATCTCACTACGCAAGATTCTATACAAACGCAAGGACATTACGACCAGCTTACCAGCTCTGAGGAAAGCCTTAAGGAACTCTTGACATCCACTTTCCAAGAGGTATATGAGAGTGTTGACAAATTGATTTCCAAAGCAGCTCTGAGCAAGTTTAGTCAACATCTTTGGTACTTCATATCAGAACAAATTGCCGTTTTATCACTCTTTGATGAACAAACACCGTCAATATTGTAGTAAAAGTACAAAGAGAGAGTATGTATGATTCTGGGAAGAGATACATTCCATCTGAAGAAGGTATGATTATTTCTATGGTAAATAGGACTTTGTACTAATTTTTTATCCTGTTTTTAATGAATTGATAATAATACTGCCTTATTTATTGTTGCTGGAAAACCATTGAGTGGTTTTGTGTCTGTCAAGAGTAGAAATTAATTTTCTCGATTGAAAATTGATAATAATTTCGCCCTGAGACACATTTCTATATGAGATAAAGATGTTGCCTATTTAAAGGCTAAAAAGTGCTTTCTTTAGGGTAGTTAATGATACAGCTGAAAGAGCTATAAAGCTTATGCAAGATTTTCATGGTTTGATCACTGCAAAGGAAGAGCAAAAGCTTTTTCTGCTACGCACAGTGTAGCAAAAATCAGGCCAATATTCAGAAGCATGGAAATCTGTATCCAGAATGTAAAAAAGGGTCCCTCAAAAGTAAAATATATTGTTTGATGTGTAATGTTATCTTCTTTTTATAAATATTTTATAAAAATTAAACATTTTAATTGATTTAGCTACTTAATAAAAGGGGTAAAACCAGCATTTTTCAAAATCTTCAGAGCTCGGTCGGCACGGGTTAATGTTGACGTAGGAAGATGAAATTTTGTATTTAAGTATGTCTGAGTAGTACTAAAAGAAATAGAGGGTATGCATTTCAATATCTAAAAAAAAATTTTTTTCGCCCATATAAGGGACACCCTAGTGGACACCCTATATAAAAGTTACCAATATCAATTCTCAAACTTTTTATTTGTCTACAGGGACAACAGGGATGGATTTCACCTCAAAACACGCGTCCCATCTAGCAGATAATAGAAAGGTAAGTATCAAGTTAAGTCGTAGAATGAAAACTTAGTAGGTACCTACCTAATAGTTAGGTAAGTAAATATTGATCCAACGTTGGTCCCAACCCCAACGCCTTTCATCTAAAAATAGTAGGTCTAGGTATTACCACCAACGCTGGGCCAAGCTATTTCTAGATCCACATTTTGAACGAGGGTCGTTGGAAATTGGCACCAATATTAGAGCCAACGTGTAAAACAAATTTAGCCTTAATGTCCAAAGACCGATCTCCACACCGGCGTTGACAGTTCAACTTTCCCCCGGGACAAACTTGACCTTCATTGGTTGGGTTTTTGTGGCGGTCAAGCTGTAGATCCTGGCTACACAGGAGTTGCAGCGGTGGGAACGAGAGGTGGGAATAGTCCCGTACACATTGGGGTATTACTTGAAGCCATGATTAAACTGGGTTTTTTTATTCAGGCGGAAGACTCGAGGATGTCCACAACTCACACGTCGGACTCAGATTCGGATCCCAGTGATAGCGACATCGACATTGTAGGGGAGCCCAGCTACACAAGATACCCTGGGGACACGTAGATTTGGATACATCAGGGATACCACTACTGTATAATAGGGTGTCCCTTATATGGCCGAAAAAAATTTTTTTTAGATATTGAAATGCATACCCTCTATTTCTTTTAGTACTACTCAGACATACTTAAATAAAAAATTTCATCTTCCTACGTCAACATTAACCCGTGCCGACTGAGCTCTGAAGATTTTGAAAAATGCTCGTTTTACCCCTTTGGTTATGCAGCTAAATCAATTAAAATATTTAAATTTTATAAAATATTTATAAAAAGAAGATAACATTACAGATCAGACAATGTATTTAACTTTTAAGGGTCCCTTTTTTACATTCTGGATACAGATTTCCATGCTCCTGAATATTGGCCTGATTTTTGCTACACTGTGCGTATAATCATCATCATTTAGTCTCCACTGCAGGAGCACGACCCTATCATTTATCAGGAAATTCAGCATTTTACTTACACTTGGATTGAGCCTAATGTTCGCATATACCTTGGAGTTACGTAGATTTTGAGACCATCATCATTCCAGCCTCAGGACGTCTACTGCTGAACATAGGCCTCCCCCAATGACTTCCATATCGCCCGATTGGTAGCGGCAGGCCTGGCTCACTCCGCGCGGTACATCCGAAATTCGGATAGGTAATACCTACAGCGAAGCGCCCCGCCGCGGCGGCGGGACGCGGGTATTATATCAGTCGAGTGTCACGCGCGGGCCCGTCAGGACGCTGGCGTGCGTTGTAGTATGATTATAATTCTATGATCGAAGTAACGTAAGTGCGCCTATTAACGACCCCCCAAAATTTGTATTCTATTACCGCCCTATTTTTCTTTCTTTCATAAAAGACATATTAACAGGTTCCAGAAAACACGTTACCTAAAAAATATCTAGATATGTTTATTGACTATCAAAACGATTAAAGTTTGTGTTCGTAAATAACCAGTAAACGGAGTTATTTGACATTAAATGGGACGCGCCCGCAACGGACGCACTTTTCATACTGACGCGCTCCCAGCTACTTTAGGTGCACCTTGTTATTAATTAGCGATTTTAACACATTTCAAATGAGTATACCAACATGTTTTTACATAACAATATTAATTCGTACTTTAGTTTCCTTAATAAACCCTCAATATAGCCCTCTCGCTGTATTTTTGTGGATTAAATACAATTTTAAATAAGGGCGGTAATAGAAACACTTTTAATAATTTGGTTCCTAATAACGACCCATGGCGTTGTTAGAATTTTGATAACGTTTTTTATTTTGGTATTTATATCTTTAATTACGCATTTAACCTCCATTTTGTTATCTTGATCGATTCATAAGAATATTTCACATAATTAAATCAATTAACGCCATACGTTAATTGTCATAGGTTTGGCATAAAACTGCAATGAACATAAAAGAATATCTCTAATAATGTATGACAATAGATTTTATAAAAACCTGTTAAATTCTAATTAGTACCTATTTGATATAAAATAAAACCTAATAAAAATGATACTTCACTGATCACGTTTTCATTAAAGTAGATATTTTAGCTGGTTACTGCTTTTTTTTACGGTCGCTAATAGAATAAAGTGATATTCATACTTAATTCTATTACCGCCTCATAACTAAAACGCCACCTGCGAAGACTTATAAGCCTGTATTTTGTACATAACTAACATTTATGACATGACACCAAACCAATCATGCGTTATCACAACTACAATGTAACTTTTTAAGATCTTTTGAATAATAAAAAAATAATTTAAAATAATTATACAGTGTCCAATGGTTCATAGTTTAAATTAAAATACACAATTACACACAATTAAAATCAATCAAAAACTAATTAAAAATTATAGTCAAATTAAAAATAAAAATAAAATATTAAATGAAAATTAAATTTTATTAAAACTCAAATACAGTTTAAATAATGACCCCCACTACTCACTAGAACACCGAGTACCGCGTAATAAAGTATAATAGAGGAATTTATTATTCTACTATTTCTGCTTGATTATTTATTTATTTCCGAGAAGCGTGCCTTTTCTCTTTTAATAATAAAAAAAATGAACTTGAAAAAAAAAACAAATTTAACTAAAACTAAAAGCAAAACAAATTTAACTAGAAAAAAATCAAGTGGTTCCCGAGCCTCTGGGCGGGAATCGAACCCGTGCCTCTTGGAATATACCCAATTGAAGAGCAATATTCTTAGCGGTCGGTAATAGAAACAGAAAAAACGTTAATAGAAACACACCTCGTCTATAGGTCGGTAATAGAAACAACTGCTTTTTCAGATTAAATTGCTATTTATTAATTATTGTGTGATTGTATACTCATTGTTACTACTTGAATTCAAAGATTAATTCATCATTGTTATAAATAACTTAAAGTGTCTTTTCTATCACCACGTCTTATATCTAATTTTCTAACGTTTATCCGAAGTCAGCTTAAACTGGCGGTAATAGGCGCATTTACGTTATTATTTAAAAATGGACATAAAGAGAAAGAAATATTGTGCGGCGTTCGGGTGTTTAAATTCGAAAAGAAATCTACCGGATTTATCTTTTTTTTTCGCTTCCCAAAGATGCTGAAAGGTATGTTGGCCATGTAGGTAATCAATAATTCTTAGGATAGTATAGGAACCTAACCTACTATGACTACTGCTCAGAATGCGTTCGTTCGTTTCAGCCAAATGACGTCCACTGCTGGACAAAGGCCTCTCCCAAGGTTTTCCATAATGAATGCATACTTACCTACATACGTACCTCATTACAAATAAGTAGATTAATTTTTTTGTCACTAGACAGCAACCCTAACAGCGTAAGAAGAGTTCAGAGGCACGCGATAGAAAGAGACAAAACTTGTAGGTGAATAAAATTGTAGGTACGTAGTGCTGTGCGAGCTGAATTCCACTGTATCGCGTCGTAGCAAGACTCGCATTTATTTAAATCGTCTTGCGGAGTAATCCTTCTGTACCTGTACTATTACTTATTCTGTGGTAGCGGCCTGCATCCAGCGGCTTCCTGCTACCTTTATGAGGTCGTCTGTCCATCTTGTGATTGGATATGGATACGATACCACTACCATAATCTCAAGGTCATTTAATTTTAGTCTTCACTGCAGGAGCTCGACCACTAATTGGGTACTTGACACCATACTTTCTATAAGCTGTCAAAACGCACCAATCCCATGTATTTTGACGTCACATTTCTGGCATCTCAATTTATTATCAAACTAACAATTTATTTATTTCAAGCTAGTAAAAATCGAATTGTACACCTTTAACTTGAAAATTAACGTAATTTTCAGGGCTAGATAGAAGTGTTTTTAAAGAATTTGGAATTTTATTATTTTGTGTCACTATTACTCAACAAGAGGCTAAAATTGAGGATTTGTCCTACACTGCCCACGCTGGCCAGACGGGTTGGGGAGGCCTGATGTTCGCATATTTGTCCCTTAGTCGCCTATAACATCCACGGAAAGAGTATATTATTATGTCTCCAATTTGTTTGTGAAATCCTGGCTGTACTATCGGCAACAGTGTTAACTGCCCATTGCCGATCATGTCGTCTCGTTCTATCGCAAAGAATCACCATTTGATGAGGGCGAGAGCAAAAACGGAAATGGATAGTTAACACTGTGGCCGTGTGTACCTACTTACAGCATCAACTGATAATAATAAAACATAGTTCATTATTGTAGATAATTGAGTTAATACAATAGGCAATCGGCAGCCGGCGATCATATTAACTGAGCATTAACCAAATAGTTAACCTCGTTAATCGTTAATTAATAAAGTTAACGTTTACCGTTAATTTTGCACTTTGATGTCGTTTCGTTAGTGATTTATTTATGGTATGGAAGTTTAAATAAATTAATGGTGATTTTATAAAATGATGGGGCGTTTTGTTTAAAACTTTATTGCGAAACATTTAGGTAGGGTATCTATTAAAAGATTAACTTAATTCCATTATGGTAACTCTGTTAAATCTGTAGAAAGTACTCTACCTATTGTATTTATTTGTTACCTATTAGAATGTATTTTATATTATTATTTTGACGGACAAACGTATTTTTATGTAAGAATCCAAGTTTAATGTATCGGCCAACATTTTTAAAGTACTTAGATAACTTTCTCAATCTTCAATCCGTTTCTTGAAATGTTAATAATAATAACCGCCTGCCATTTTTTCAGTCCGAGACTATGAACCAGGCAGGTGACCCGTAGTCTCCATCCATAGCCCAGTAACCAGTCCTTCCATCCTTCATCCATAACCCTAGTCCATTCTCCAATAACTGCAATAGCTCCTGTGCACAGGCTGGGGATGGTCTCTGGCTACATCCCATGATATAGTCAGAGGCTAGATCCAGCATGTGCAACACTTTCACTTTTGTCGATTATTTTGCGCTTAAAACGGCCTCTACGTGTTGGATCTGTATCCCCACGCAAGCCTTATAAAGGACCGGGCCACTTTTGACCCGTGAGTTCCAAAGCGTACAAATAATAATTTAACTTTGTTAATTAACGATTTTAAAATGGCTCCTGCAGTACGAGTATGTCTAGCGTTTAAATCAGTCAGAACCTGGTATGGGACTCTGCCTGAATTTGGTTTCTAAATTAAATAAAACACCCTTACCTCAATCATAAAATTGTCTCAAATAATATATCTAGCTGCCAAAGAATTTATTTAATATCACTCAAAAATAGTGTAATAGTAAATAATTTAGCACAAAATAAATGTAGTTTCAATCAGCTACGCATGTCTGAATGACTCTGTTCATTAAAACCTTTACCTATATGAAACTGTTTACAAAATAGAGAATATAATTGAATTAATAATTTCAAATATAATTTAACATAATAGTTGTGTAGAGTCAATAATTATGATAAATAAATAAGTTATTGTTAAATTATTTATAAAGGTTTCGTGGTAGGATTTTTAAAATAAAATTAGTCAAATAAGTGCAATAATAGCATATTTTGTACAAATAACAATAAAAGTGAGTGTTTCTAGTCGTTTTTAAATAATCTAGACATTTGGAAGATTGTAAATTGATAATCCAAGTGAAAAAATTTGATAAGTAGCTAATAAATGGGTATTTGAATTTTAGTGATAAGGCCCCCAAATATTGATTTCAAAATAAGTAACATAAACTGTTATTTTATGTCAATAAAACCATTCGATATTATGTAATCTTTTCTTTCACTTTATTATTAAAATAGCGTTTTTTCTGTAACTTACAGTACCTACAAACCAACATTGATTTAAATCGTTCAACACAAATATTTTATTATTAGAATAAATATTAATATACCATGTTTGTTTCATTCAATAGCAATAAACCAAAAATGCTAATGTAAAAATGAATTATTGTAAAATAGATTAAGTTTTATGAAATAAATGTAAATTATTTGAAGTTATGTTCATTTTATTTCAATAATACAATGGACAACACGCATAAGTTGTAATATCTGTACCCCCAGTGAAAAGGGATCTAACTCGACTTAGATCAAAATTGACTTTATAACATAATGTGAATCTCTGAAAAATTAGCTATTTTTGTATCTAATCGGTATGTTTCTACGACGTATAGAAAAGAAAATAATGTTGTGCCAAATGATACAAGTAAGGCTTTGTGAACCAATTTTGAGTTTTCTTTCGTGTATATTGATACATGTCTACTTTTAACAAAGTGTACCGGAGGCTTCTTTGAATTTTTTATTGTGTCAAGAGGTATGACTCGTGTTACTACTTTTTACACGATTGAAGTTGTTCAGATTGAATTTGTGATTAACAATATAAGATGACTCATATTAATATACACAAAAAAAACTATGTATTGTTGGTTGGTGAAAAAGAATGTAACTTAATTTATATCACAAAAAGTAAAAAACAAAAGGTTATTTTTTTGTGTATAATGATTCAATTAGACTTATACCATTAACCACAAAAGTTTCGTACATGTGTAAAATGTTATAAGTTACTTAGATCAGAAACATTTGAAAATCGCAACTAATAATTTGGTTAATTATTTGGTGTAAAATGATATAACTTAGCCCAAACGTCAGATTAAAGGAAAAAATAATGTCGTAGTTTATAAATCAAAGAACTTTAGTTAATAGTTTTAATAAATAATGGTGAACATCTACTAGTAAAACATATAATTGAATTCAAAGTGCCTAACGTTGTCAATGAAAGTACTTAATAAGTGCATTATAGAATTTACAAGAGCTCCAACTACCAGAACTCTTTATAAACAAAACTCATGTCGAGAACAAAATAAAAATGGCCTGTATAGCATTCCATCAGTGCAAGAGACTCATTGGTAGTAGATGAGGTCTCAACCCAAAGATAACACTTTGGCTGTACACGTCGGTTATATGGCCCTCTTACACATATTATTATGGATCACTTGTATGGTGGCATAGAACACAACTATCCACAGCAAGATCAAAACTCCAAAGCCTGCAACGCATAGTAAGCATAGCGGCCACTAGTTGTATGAGAACCACTCCATCGACATCACTTGAGTACCTTCTGAATCTTAGATCTTTAGACCTCTTCATTCAGGAGGAAGCGCAAGCAGCCGCTCTAAGACTTAAAGGTCAAGGACATATAAGAAGCAAAACAAGGAGACAGGACATTCCACGATCCTGCACAAAACCCTAATAAAAGAAATACCTCTCACCGAGGCACCCATCGACAGAATTCCCTGTGTTCAAATCTTCGACTGAAGATATAATATCCAGCTTACAGCGGAAACGCAAGATTGCTCTGGAATCAATGAACTTAGGATATACACTAATGGCTCCAAAACCCAAAAAGGTACAGGAGCTGGTGTCTTCTTGAATTACCTAAATATACTAAGAATATCTACAACACTAGATAAACACAATATAATTTTCCAAGCAGAATGCAATCAGAGCAGCACAGGCGATTGCAACCATAGACATCCGAGGTCTGAATATAAAAATAATCTCAGATAGTGCAAGCAATACAAAGCAACTTAATATACTACATTATATTACTTATATTGGAATGCCATGACGCGCTCCTAAGTCATTGCAGACGCAAATGGCGTTACCCTGCACTCCTGAAGTAGATCAAAGGGCACAGTAACTCCTTGGGCAACGACGCAGCAGATGAACTGGCCAGAAAGGGATCGTACACGACGGTATTTGGTCCGGAACAATTACCTATAATGCCGATACCATAAGCACAGATCAAGACCTGGTTGCGCTCCAAAATAGAAAAATAACACCACACAGAATGGAAAGATTGTGAAAGATGCAGGCAAACAAAAGATGCAGTTGTAGATATATTGAAAAATTTCTCCCGCAGCCTCATAAGACTAAACAGGGACAACATCCACAAGGTCCTAAGTGTAATAACAGGTATGTTAAACAAACACCTACACAATATAGCTGTTACAGACAGCCTACTGTGCAGAATATGCATGGAGGCAGAAGAAAAACCGCAGCACGTGCACAAGTAGTGCACAAGCGTAGCAGATCAACAGGCTCAAATTCTCCAATCACCAGGGTCGCTGCAGAAGGCCTGTAGCGACCTAGATAGGCTGCTGCTACTTGGGGGGATCTGGAGCGATTGGAATAGGAAGATAAACTACAAATAGCACACAATGGTCTAATCAAGAGGTTAAGTGCAATATTCGATTGCCCTGAGAAACTATCTACGAAAGTCCTTATGAATGGATACTATGTATAAAGTAAATAATTATGTAAATGGCATGTGTTGCTGGACTTTATCTGCTTAGCTCGCAAGTATAACATGTCTTGTTAATTCATGTCTCTATTGATTTAAGAATATTCCCGCCCTAGGCAGTTCGATTTTTTCAAGTTATTTATGATTTAAGAAGAGTCTGACAAGGGTGGCTAAATTTCTTGCGCTGCTTCTTCTCAGCACTGGTCCATTTATGTCCCAAAATTATTGTAGGGTTCAAGTAATACTAGGACGTGTTAAAGGGCTGTTTAAAAGCCTCTTTGTTGAAAACAAATGCATTTTATGAATTTACTTTTATATTATCCTTCTGTAGCCAAAAGGCAATCAATATACCTTGACATCACCATCTCTGGTCCAGGGTTTGATTCCTAAAAGGGTAATTGTAGAAAACAAACTTTTCTCTGTCTCCTGTCTAATTAGTTCATGTGAAACCATTGTTGTTTCTGGTCTTTACTACACAATTGCTTCAGCTATACTTACTTTATAATAGGAGATAATGTATGTGATTTAGGCTGATATCATTCATGGTATATGGTGTAATAATGAATAAAATAGTAGTTTCAGATCAGAATAAACATTTAAGGAGTAAATAATTAGAATTCAGTCTCAAATTCTAGCCTTATTCCTTTACAGTCGCCACTTATATCACTTTACACATAATTATTAGGATACTTAGATCGCTATTATGTTAGTTAGATCAGTTTACACATTTTTTTTTCTCCACAAAATTGGTGTATATTAATATAAGTTACAATTTTTGGACGATTTACCCTAAATAACCTGAAATAATGATTCCTCATAGTGTAATTACTTATGTTTGTTTTACAACTTTTTCTAAAATTGAAAAAACAAAAAATTATCAACAGAAATGGTGGAAAATGTATCACTTTACACTTGTTAGCGTGTGGTTAATTCAGTGTGGTGTAAAATGATTTATATCTCATTACATCACTTTACACGAATGTAAAGTTGTCGTGCATGGTGATATAACTAGGTTTTTATTTAATTACGAAAAAACCACATGCTATATTTCCTAAACTGGCACACTGCCTAATTATATCTAACATTACCTTTCACCTAAAAAATATTTCACCAAGTTATCTCTAATAGCGACGAAGCAGGATTTTTTTTAACTTCAAATGCGATTTCCCAAAAATCACCATTTTCGACTTAACTTCCTTTTCACTGGGGGTACAGATATTATGTTAAATTATGACTAATTTAAAGTTTAGATCACACACATAACACTAGTTTTTATTTCACCTCAATCCATCCAGTATTACCGAAGATAGAGCCTCGAGAAGTTTACGGACTTTTAAAAATTTTCAAAAATTTCCAATATTCGCGCGTGACGTCACAACATGATTTTGCAGCCCCCGCACATTAACCCATTTACCACTTTTTGTCTTTTTCCAACTAAAATAAAATTTTACCTAACTGACAACTGTTTTTAGCGCCTAGTTTGAAATGTGATTGAACGATGACAACTAACAAGTAACCATTATTATGCCACCTATTGCTAATTTTGTGCACTATGAAGCCATTTTTACATTTATGCACTTAAATATAAATTTTCTGGAAAAATAACCAAGTTTGTGTCTTTGTGCTCAATAACGAGTAAATAGTCCAGTTATTTGTTAATTTTACTTGGAAAGTTTTCAGGAATTTTTGAAAATTGGTGAATAAATAGATTTCGCTATGTTCTTTCCGAATTTTGTGACCTCGTTTATAGACGCGCGCGCGCCCACCTTATTGAAAAAAATCCGCCTTAAAAAAGGTTTTTGACAACTACTTTTTTCATTTTATAATTTTTGGGACATAGACAAGCTAAGAAGCTTTGATAAATGTGATAAATTTCATGTAATGTAAGTTAAATAGATTTAGAGTTGTGAAACAGTCAAATTAATGTACCTGCTAAATTGCGAGTTCTTTTTTCTTTGATCATGGCAGGACACGCTGCCGGGTGTCCTAAATATGCTGAAGTATAAAAAAATTGGCGTTGCTGAAGTGTACATTTATTTTTGTCTTGTTTGTTTCTACATTAAATATTTGTATCCTACTAATTTTATAAATGCGAAAGTTTGGATGTCTGGAAGTTTAAAATAAAGTAAAGTAATGTTTATTTCTCACCAACATAACAGATAATATTATGATAACAAATAATCAGGAAAAACAAAAAGTAAGAATGTTGGTGGGTTGATACCTGAACTAGGAAGATTCCTGTGTCTCAGGTTTGTTACTCTTTCACGCAAAAAGTACTCAACGGATTTTGTTGAAACTGTACAATATTATTGTTTGTAACCCAGATTAACATATAGGCTATAATTTATGCCGATCTGTGACACTAAATTTCACGCGGGTGAAGCCGCAGGCAAAAGCTAGTCGTGAAATAAATAGGAAAGTTTCAGGTTCTGAAACGTGGTCGCTTACTATGGGCCTCATAAGAAGGCTCAAGGTCACCCAAAGGGTAATGGAGCGGGCTATGATCGGGGTTTCCCTGCGTGATCGAATCAGAAATGAGGAGATCCGCAGGAGAACCAAAGTGACCGACATAGCACGCAGAATTGCTAAAATCAAGTGGCAGTGGGCGGGACACATAGCTCGTAGAGACGATGGCCATTGGTGCAGAAAATTTCTTGAGTGGCGACCACGGGCTGGAAGACGTAGCGTGGGCAGGCCTCCTACTAGGTGGACCGACGATCTGGTAAAAGTCGCGGGAATAACCTGAATGCGGGCAGCGCAGGACTGTTCATTATGAAAAACCTATGGAAAACCCAAAGGCCTCTCGCCTTTGTCCAGCAGTGAACGTCATTTGGCTGTAACGACGAAATAGTAAAGAATGTAACTATCAAAAATCTTCTCTAAGGCAGCATTTTTCCAATTTCGCAACGAGCGCGGCAATCACACTTAACTAACAGACTAACAGAGAGCATAGCGAAATCTATTTTAATCACCAATTTTCAAAACTCCCGGAACTCTTTCCAGGTAACCACGTTAATTTGTACCAAACGACTGGACTATAATTAAATTGATAATTATAAGAATTTGGGTACATCTTCTCAAAAACAAAAGAACTGGTGCTAAAAGGGTTAAGTGACGTTTTGACATTTGTAGAGGGCCTTGTAGAAGGGGAGGCTATGGTGCTGAATGTGGATTAACTCGAGTGTCATAGTAACTTATTAGACTGCTAAGCTTGACGATAAAAAGAAAAATATTTTATTCAATGTACATAGTGTGGTCATAAGTTCTGTCATATGATAATAACCTTTGAATTTTGAATGAAGGTTTCAAAAACATTTTTTATTGAATTAGAATTAAAAAGAAAAAATGTGCGATAGTTCGAATTTTATTGTATGTGTAGTGGACGCATAAAGAAGTCCGAACTGCAGTTGTCACGTTGCATTGCTACGCGCCAAAGCAGATTTTCGTTGTGCTGAAAAAATTTAGTTTATCTTTTCATTAAATGATAGGTATAGGTGTACCAGAATCTCATGGCAAACAAAAATATTTGAAAAGTGTGTCTTTCATATGGCAAATGTCTATGGCTTTATTGTCACCTGTCAAAGTAAATCAAGTGAACTGTCAGTTGCTGCAGAAATTTTGTAATCTCTTCATGCCTATTTGTTATTTTTGTGAAAAAGTCGAAAAAGCTCAAGCAAGTCATATTGTTTTCAATGTGTATTGTAAAATAAGGCATAATTCAAAGTCAATCTTTGATTTTAAAGCGCGTCGTTGAGTTGACAGTAAGTTGGAGTGAAATTGGATACATTTAGTTTATTACCTAACTGCGTCAGAAAGAGGGTTTTAAATATTATTCTTATAATAGCTGCTTTATCGGGGGTTTCAGGTGTACCTCACAAATTGGTGCAGAGGAATGGTGAAAATGTTATGACCATGTAAATAAAATTGAAAAAGATTTCATCAAGTAAGATGTAAGATAGAATAATTGAAATGGTGGAAGAGCAATTTATAATAAATAACTCTATTATCTTGATCATCTATTGAAGAAAAGTGGAATCCTTGGAATCGTTTTCTAGTTCTGAATGAAGTGATTAGTTATAAGTATTATACATAATAAAATTAGTTACATAAAGTAATATACGATTTACTTATTTTTCAAGACATTTTCCTATTATTATTACTGACGGGATTGCTACCATGTACCTTAGTTTTGAGTTTCCAATATTTCGGCACTGTTGCAAGCGCCATGGTCACGGAGTAACTGCCAGACATCGTTCAGATGTGCGTTCAAAAGACCTGAGATTTTAAAAAATCCCACGTTTTGTTTAAACAGTAAGCGAAAAAAAGTGACTTGAAAATGGAATACAAAATGATAAGGTATGGTAAATGATAAGTCTTTATCAATGAAGAAGCAGAAGTTCAATTTCATGTGTCCTCCATCTAGGCTAGTTTCCATCGTCACTCAAAGTTTGGCTGCGGTCTCAAATTTGGGCTTAATTGAGGTATTTTTTGGGTGAGAGGCATAAGAACTAATGCCGTTTTATATCAAAAATTCATACTTAGAGGTAATCAACAAGGTACAAAGTATTTCCTTGTATGTTAGTCTGCCACTCTTTAGTAAGTCCTGAAATCCCCGCTTCGGCTCCCCTACTAACCATTCTAACCATTGTACACAGATAATATCTTACATGCAGCTTTTCATGTTACTACGTCACATTTTCAACTCAATTTTATTGACCAATGTTGACAGAATATCAAGATAGGCACAGTGGCATACCTACTTACAACGAAAAAAAAAACAATCGAATTGAGGAGTATGAGGAGCTTTCCTTTTGTTGAAGTCTGTTAATGATAACTTTCTGTCAAATGTTAGTTAGTTATTTTAGTTTTCTTAAACCTCCACCTCTATACCTACTCGTATTACAATGGCTATAGAGAGAGATTTCATTAAATCCTTTTCTGGGTTCGATTCGTAGGTGGAACATACTTTTTGTATTAAAAATTGCACGTTTCGATCAATCTATGCGAAAAATACGCGTAAAGTGAAACCTTTGTAGAATAAAAGTTAATATACAGGGTGGAAACGTTAAGTGATCTCACTCGATTATTTCTAAACTATACAAGATATTGAAAAACTGGTTACTGATCCTGAAAGTGCTTCAAGAGCTCTTTCAAACGGTACCAATAAAATGTTACAGAATAAACTGGATCTATCTGAAAATTCATTGTTTCCAGCTTCCATACTAAATGTATGCCAGTTCCACAATATTAGAAAGTGTTTTTTTTATTTAATAATAAACTCTTAAAATAAACTCGTAAATTGTATCCTTATTTTAAATCATTCATGGAAAATGTTGGTTTTAGGCTTTACTTGCTATAATATTGTCAAGAGTTGAGTGTCATGAATGTGGTAGTACAAAATGTATGAAAGAAGGAAACATTGAATTTTTGGATAGATCCAGTTTATTCTGTAACCTATTATTGATACTATTGGATAGAGCTTGTAAAGCACTTTTAGAATCAGTAATAATCAGTTTATCGTATCTATGTAGTTATATATATATATATATATCGTATCTATGTAGATATCGTGTGTAGTTTTTAAAATAATGTGACTTTACCAAATGTATGGAAGCTGGAAACATTGAATTTTAGGAAAGATCCAGTTTATTCTGTAACCTATTATTAATATCGTTTGATAGAGCTCATGAAGCACTTTCAGGATCAGTAACTAGTTTATTGATATCTTGTATAGTTTAGAAATTATCGAGTGAGATCACTTATCGTTTCCACCCTGTATTATCTGTGGTAGAAAAACATAACTTTTTAACTTATCGGACGGATTTAAAGTCCGATTGAACCATGTTCAACGATTCAATTTAGGTAAGTAAAAGTAGCCATAACATAAGGCTTTTCAATAAATTAAAAAATATTACTTGAGTCAAGATTTAAAAAAAAAGCATTGTTTTAAATTGCATTTTTTCTTCTAGATTTCTTAATCGTTGTTTGAGTCTTCAAATACAGTATTTTTAATCTTTTTAGCAATTAAATCCAAAGTTTCTGCGAAGAGGTGACAAGGATCTAATTGAATTGTGAGTATTAAAATCCTAAATATTCTCAATGTTATTTTCGTTTTAAAAATTGTAGGTGCTCAGATTAAGAACTTTTACAAGTAGGTAGGTATTATTCATATCATAAGTTACCTACTACAGTTCAGTAGGTACGGCTAACACGAAAAACTTTCGAGTTCGAATCATTTGCGTATTCGAATCGCCATTTAGTACGAAAACTACAACAACGAACGTGATCGTGTATCTACGTGTACCCTTGTGAACGTGTCGTAAAGTGAACTTAGTATGGGAAATGGTTGCACGAAACTTATTTTGAGAGTCAAAATGTCACGTAATCGTTGAATTCGAAGGTTGAGTATCGAATTTTGTCGAATACGCAAACGATTCGAACACGAAAGTTGTTCATGCTAGAGGTAAGTACAGATTATACAGGGTGTCCCAATGAGTAGTGTCAAGCCGAAGCACAGAGGTAGAGCATCACTAGGGCTACCCGAATCACCGCGACTTTTTATACCTAGTTTTCGAGTTATGATATTTTTTACAACATACAGGATTTTTAACGTTTTTAGTTTACATTCGTGTCATGGATGTAAGTAAACTGAATCAGCTAGGCCTAGTATTCATCTAACAATAATAAAAAAAACAGGCGTAACTTGACCATTCGCGCCACAGTGACCAAAAAAGTGCCTAAGAAATTTAACAATCATAACTCGAAAACTATCAACAATCGCGGAACATACATGAGGGTGATTCGGATAGCCCTAGTAATGCTCTCTACCTTTGGGCTTTGGCTTGACACCCTGTGTATGAGAAAAAAAAATATTAAAGCGTTACATCCGTGTAACCTAAAACGTAATGCTCAAAATTTAACCTATTGTGTTAAGTTACAGTACAGTCAAATATTCCTGGAGAAGGAGGAATAAATCTTCGAGTGTAACAAGCCGTAATTCGAAGCATCCACACAAAATAGCCCCAGTTAGAGCAATTTCCCGCGTTTTGTCATCAGGCAAGCTATACGTCAATTACCAAGTGATTATCCTACTCACCGCTAGATGGCGCGCACCGGCTTACCGTCCTCTGGGACGGGTCTTAACAGGCACCAGACTAAATTGACCCCTCTTTAGCCAATTTAACGAGATACTTGTAGCAGAATGTAATGATTTCACAGGTCTGCTTTAAATTGGCATATTAGTTGTTTGTTCTAGGGGATATTGAGTCGTAGGACGTTGAAATAAAACGCAAAATAGCAAATGATGGCATAAAAAGATTAATTGTAATTGTTGTTGTGTACGTAGTATTAATGAGTCATGTGATTTGCCAATAAAATTGATTCCATCCATGTCTCACAAATAATTAGGTACCTACTTATTAGGTAATGCTGTCAGTTGTATAGTGACGTCACTAATGAACATTTTGTTTTCTTTTTCTACGTTTTACTATGTTTTATGCTACTTATTTAGTGACTAACCTGCAGAAACACCAAAATCAAGTGGCACTAGGCGGGGCACATAGCTCGCAGAGCTGATGGCCGGTGGAACAGAAAAGTTCTCGAGTGGCGACCACGAGCCGGAACACGTAGTGTGGGCAGGCCTCCCACTAGGTGGACCGACGATCTGGTGAAAGTCGCGGGACGTGCCTGGATGCGGGCGCCGCGGCGCAGGACCGGTCGTTGTGAAAATTGGGTCGTTGGGGGAGGCCTTTGTCCAGCTGTGGACGTCATTTGGCTGAAACGACGTTGCTACTTATTTTAGCCGATTTTAAAACACACTGAGCCTTTGTCGGTCGTTTGGTGTAGTGGTGTAGTGGTTCGAAACGGACTACTATTCCGGAGGTTGCCGGTTCGATTCCCGCACAGTACAAACATTTGTGTGCATGAACATATTTATTTGTATTGGACTGGGTGTTTTTCTATGTATATGTTACGGTCAAAGTGATAAATGTGAAAATTATGAATAATCGCCGGTTATTATGAATAATTACCGCATGATTTGGTAAATGTGATTAATATGAGGTCATTTATGTGTGTATAAAACTAAATAGGCGGCTTAGGGGTGGCCCAAGGGCCATCCCCGCCGCACCTTAACCTATTTTTCACTTTAAATCAAAACATTATGTTATAGGCATCATGGAAAAGTAATATTATGCAAGAAATATTCCAAACTCATTATGCCAAATTATATTGCTATATAATATCAAAACGTTCAAAAGTTTGGCTGTACACGAGCACATACACAAGATGTTGTTCTCTTTTATGAAATTTGTTAGTACTAAGGTTGAATTATTAAATAATCACTGTTAAATGTGATTAATTTATCACTTTTACCGCGACTGTCGGTAATTATTCATAATAACCGGTTATTATTAATAATTTTCAATTTATCACATTGACCGTAACATATATAATAATTATGTATGTATTTCCAAAAAAAGTATTTAAGTATGTTTATATATCCGTTGTCTAGTACCCATAGTACAAGCTTTGCTTAGTTTGGGACTAGAAGCGCAGTGTAAAATGTCCAAGGGTATTTTATGCTATCGTTTTTTCATAGAAATATTACATCGAAAGTGAAAATATAGATGATGACGAATACCTATCATTATATTATTTATTCTGAAGTGATTGCAAACAGTACTTATATTGATCAGACGTAAAATGATGTAGGGGAAAGTAGTACGAGATGATCCCCTTAAGCGGGAATCGCTGTAAAATACATATTTTTCAAGGTAAACCAAAAATAAAGACGATTACTACTAGTATATTTATCTATCCAACTTTCCTTATACTCAAAACCAGAAATTAATTAAGGTTTCATTAAAATATTTCATTTTTTGCAAAACCTTACAAAGTGATCATCTTGTACACCCCTGTGGGTAAGATGATCCCCCAGGTAGGGGTAAGATGATCCCTATGATTCTGTTCTATGATTTATTCTTTTCTGGTTATATTCCTTTCGGAGTACCTAATTATGCGAACAAACCGTTAAAAAGTTAGAAAAGAAAAACATTTACGAATTAAATAACGAAAATAACTGATTCTTTCTTAGTACCTGCTAAAAAGCGTTTAAATAATTGAAACACTTTTTGGCTGGAGCTGTGTTGAATATATCACAAATAAATCCTGCTTCATCACCCTCTACCCCAGCACATGCTTTATGGCCCCATTTTCCACATGCATAACATTTTATCCATCCTTCACCCTTGGTATCGCTTGAAAACTTTTCTGTTCAGTACAGCCACTCAGTATCATCTCCTTCAGACTCAGGTGAGTTATATGAAGTTCTCTTTCTTTTATTTCACTTCCCTTTACCTACTCCATTGACTTTTTTGTTTTAATTCCCAGGGATCATCTCGTACATATAGGACGGGATCATCTTGACCCAAGTCCCACTTTTTGTTAAATATTTGCTAAAATAATCTACAAGTACGCGGCTACGTTTTTATGGCCAAAATATTAAAATTAAACATAATAGAAAGCCTAACGACAACAGTAATTACATTTAACATTGTTTGAATAAAAGTAACATAAGCTCAAAGTCATGCCTATTTTAGATCAGAAGTACACAATTTTTCTTTTTTCTCGTCAAATTCGATGTATCGCTCACGCCACCATTACGATTTGACTGAGGCGGGGAGGTGTCCAGAGCTATGTTTTACCAGTGAAAGAAACTAAATGACGTTAGTGGTTTCAGCACAATCGCGAAAGATCATCTTACCCCAGGGGATCAACTCGTACTACTTTCCCCTAACTGACATTAAGATTTTTTACCCGACTGCAAATAAGTTGGTGTTGTTTTCAGAGACCATCTGGTAATTATTGAGGGAGGCAATTATCATTACCACAAGCTACAGGACGTCCACTGCTGGACATAGGCCTCCCCCAATGATATCCACATCGCCCGGTTGGCAGCAGCCTCAACCAGCGCCTTCCTGCTACCTTATGAGGTCGTCAGTCCACCTTGAGGGTAAGCCCCACACTGGTTTTCCGGACCTTGCTGCCCCATCGATGTCAGTTCTGCGTATTATGTGCCCTGCCCATTGCCACTTCAGCTTGCTAATCCACCGGGCTATGTCAGCGACTTCGTTTATGATATTTTGTCTCTCATATTGTCATTTACAGCGTTATGTTTTTGCCCACTGATAAGAGATAACCCCAGCCCACTGATAACAATATAGTCCAGATAAGATAGTAAGCAGACACCGCCATTTTGTGTACTTTTACCTGAACAAGTAAACTTGCTAGTTGGATTCGATGTGATTGTGTTTTTTTGTGGATAATTGTGTTTTTTAAGGTGACTATCACTTTCATTTCCTACATTAATCATTAAGTAAAAATTATTGCCTTATCTCGTCTCAAAATATTATGTAGGTAACATAAGCTCACAATTAGATACTTAGCTGACCCTAATATGGCACAAATCGTTTAAAAATAAAATTTTAGCTGAATTAGACAGTTGACCCAATTATGGCACAAATCGTTTAAAAATAAAATGTTAGCAGGATTAGATAGTGACCCAATTATGGCACAATTTGAAAAAAATGCTCTTAGTAGGTACCTACTTGAAAATTGTTTGTGTTGATCAAACATCAATGTCTTTGTGTACAGAAGACGGCATTTATAAAGTGAACACTGTGGGATCTTATTATGTACCTATTTTGTACTACTTACTTATGTACCTTTTTGTACTACTTAGGTACTGTTTTGCAAAGAAAGGGTAGTCTGATATAATGTCAACTGTATACTGCACAGTCATATACATATAATGAGAACACCCATAGCAAGTATCTACTACAAGACTACAACCTACAAACAGCAAAAGTATCACTACATGTATAAAACAAAGTCGCTTACCGCTGTTTGTCCCTATGTATGCTTAGATCTTTAAAACTACGCAACGGATTTTGATGCTGTTTTTTTAAATAGATAGAGTGACTCAAGAGGAAGGCTTATAGGTATAAAACATGCATATTATAGAATAAATAAGCCGGAAAATTCCATTGCAACCGTGCGAAGCCGGGGCGGGCCGCTAGCCTTTAAGTAAATATTTTTTTGTTATAAAACCGTACATACAAGTACTTCGAACTTTTTTTTAGTTTGTCATTCGTATCTAGGACTAGCGTCCGCCCGCGACTTCGTTCGCGTGGACCTCGTTTTACCGCCTTAGGGGTGGATTTTCGTAAAATCCGTTTTTAGCGGATGTCTACACCCTATTCTAAGAATCTACATGCCAGATTTCAAGTATGTAGGTGTTATAGTTTCTAAAATTTCGTATACATCGCTATAGGATTAATGAATTGTAATGGATCGCTGTCTAAACAACGCGATATAGTGTTAGGCTGCATTTCTGAACTAGGTATAAACTGCATGGCCAAAGTGATTTCTAGATGTTGACTTTAAATTAAAGTATTGCTTTATGAACTAATATAAACTAACATCAGTTTAGTTAGTTTCAAATTCAAGCAAGTACCTACTTGATAAGGACTAGGTATCTTTGAAAGATAATAATCGATGACCCAATATAATGAAATGTTCTTTGAAAACAATGAATTGACATTATCTTTGTTTTCCAGGATGGCCGGGCGAGTCACATCCTGTGTTCTCATTTTTATTTTAGGTCTAAGTGGAGTTTACTCCGAAAATGGTAAGTTTCATTGGATGGATTTTTGCATATTTTAAGTAATGTCACTTTTACGCCTGTATTTTGACAAATAAAAAAGAAATAACATTAATGCAAGAATACATTTATTTTCTATCATACTCTTGGTCTGGGAGTTTAATAATTTAAAAAAATAAAAATTCATAGATTTTAGCATTTTATATATTTTTTTTATATGTATATCTGATTAGTTCGAACTAGTTACTAACGCCATCTGTTACTGAGTAGCGTAACTAAACATTTCATTTCTCTTATTTTAGAAACTGCACCAGCGGCAAGCGACTCAAGCATAGTCATGCAAACTGGCATATGCAGGAGATGTATATGCAAAGACAACAAGGTGGACTGCAGTGAGCAAGGTCTAACGAAGTTTTTCCATAAGAACGAGTGGGAAGGTTGGTTATGTTATATTCCTTGAAAATAACATCTCAAAATGATTGTTATGAACCTGCATCGATAATTTTCAATTGAAACAAATGTTTTATAATGGCATTAAAATGGAATATCTTATCAAAAATATCTTTTTTTAAGCTAGCTAGCATTGCATGCTCTTTACTAGATAACGCCATCTATCGTGGAGTAGACGTACTAACACGAACATTTGACTGCTTTTTGTTTAGCTCTTCAAGAATTCGCGCCAACAACCGTGGATATGAGCGACAATTCCTTCGAGAACATCACCGAGATTGGCAACTTGACTTCCATCGAAGTTCTGAACCTGACCCGCTGTGGAATCGAATTCCTGGATAATGCCAGCTTTAGAGACCTGCAAAGGATGAGAGTACTGGATCTGAGCCATAACAAGCTGACTTCGAGGCTAAGCCCGCATGTTTTTGAGGTTTGTTTTGTACAGAATTTGTCATTGTTTATTTATGTACTGCCGGGATAATATTGTATTTCAATGTCACTGTAAGATGATGGTTATTAAGCGCATTATAAGCCCAAAATAATAATTGCTTCCTAAATACATTCTGTTAAATCTCTGATAGTAATTGTAGGTAATTAAGCGTTAAGTGATTTTCTTGTCGCACGCAGCAAAGTGTATACCTACCTACCCTACCTACACTGATTTATTGTATTGTTCGATATCAAAATTATTAATTTGTCATTCAACTAAATGACCAACAGATGGCGTTACCAGCTAACTCGTACAGCTCGTAACGCCATCTGTTGGTGAGTTGAACCAAACATATGCATAACAATAAAATAAGATTTTTTTTACGTTTTATTTGCTAAAACAGATCCTAATCACTTTTTTCAGGGTCGCTACTCACCTGAAAAGTATGAGCCTCTGGAATCCATGCGTGTGCTCAGTCTAGCATACAACGACATCCATTCGCTCCACCAGGATCTCTTCGAGCATTTACCAGAACTGACCGAGTTGGATCTCAGTGGGAACCCGCTGCTAACTATCGACTACCCGACTCTGGTGGCTATATCTAGCTTGCCTATGCTCAAGGTATGTCATAATCATCATCAGGTCATTAGTCTCCAGTGAAGGAGCCACTCTAATTTGCCAGAGGCAAATGGAGGATTTGACCAACACTCCTCACGCTGACCAGACGGGTTGGGGAGGCCTGATCTTTGCTTACTTCTCTGACATCCACAGGAAGAGTGTGTCGGAATTACATAACTACTACATACTAACTCATGCATGAATAAAATTCAATGTACCATCAATACATCTGCAATTTCATAAGCAAAGCAAAAGTAACCGTACCTACTTACTTAGTTGCGTGTATTTTTCTTTTCTCTAGAGCTGATAGAGATTCTGTTTTTTAAAAGCATTGCAGAACGAAGCTTTCCTGGTTAACTCTAAGGTTAACTGGCACAAAATGCCTTATTGCTTAATATGGCATTAAAGAAGAACGGTCATCTGTGACCCAGGCTCGACAGAAACGAGACATACCTCAGTTTTTTTGTCATGTCTTAATTAGTTAAATTATATATTTTTTATATTTGAAATCTATGTATAACACCAAAATATTACCCTTTGTTTTTGTTCAGGCGTTATACAAAAACTAATATAAAATGCCTCTTTATCACCAAAATTGGTAAATGTATGTACCTAAATGTCTATTACAGCTGCTATGGAATGTATCTAAGTGACCTGGAGATACAGCCGGATTATACAGGGTGGAAACGATAAGTGATCTCACTCGATTATTTCTAAACTATACAAGATATCGAAAAACTAGTTACTGATTCTGAAAGTGCTTCACAAGCTCTTTCAAATGGTACCAATAATAGGTTACAGATTATGGAAGCTAGTAACATTGAATTTTTGGATTTTGTAACTTCTCGTTTCCACCCTGTACCGAATCAGTAACTAGTTTTTCGATATCTTGTATAGTTTAGAAATAATCGAGTGAGATCACTTATCGTTTCCACCCTGTATAATCCGGCTGTATCTCCAGGTTACCTAGATACATTCCATAGCAGCTGTAATAGACATTTAGGTACATACATTTACCAATTTTGGTGATAAATAGGCATTTTGTATTAGTTTTTGTATAACGCCTGAACAAAAACAAAGGGTAATATTTTGGTGTTATACATAGATTTCTAATATAAAAAATATATAATTTAACTAATTAAGACATGACAAAAAAAATTAGGTATGTCTCGTTTCTGTCGGGTCTGGGTTTTTTTTGTATGGGGCGTGACCGTTCTTCTTTGACTTATGAACCAATTCAATATAGCCTCAAATATTAAAATAATACACATATTTCCAATTCAGGTCTTCCGCATGCGTTCCTGCCAGCTCACAGAGATCCCAGACAAGTTTCTCCACACCCCCCGCTATTTGGAGCGTTTGGATCTCAGCGACAACCTCCTAAAAGCAGTCCCTCAAGAACTGGAGGAGACCAAGAACTTGCTATACCTGAACCTCAACCAGAACCCGATTCAGGAGCTGGATATGGACTCTGAGGAGTTTCCGTAAGTTTAATGATTGTCTATGATTCAGATACACGCCCGTATTTACAAACATTACTATGAGGTCTCACAGTGCGCGTGGAGGCACAGGGTGTCACACGAACCAATCACAGAGCTCTATTTAAAGCTCTGTGTTCGATTTGCTGCTTTACTTAAGCAAGCATCGTTTGTGAATACGGGCGTTAGCATACTTCATCAAAGAAAGATTATTACCTAAGTTTTTTTACTCATAACGAGTAAGCTATGTGTTATGATTGTGACGTGTGGTTGGTATGATTCAGAGCTAGTGTACCTTCTTCGTCAAAGAAAGGTTAATACTAAACTTTAAGTTGTTTTTCAACGAAGGCAAATGCAGTCCAAGAGCTTTCTTAAACTGCATCTCCTCAACTGATGAAAAGTAATGATCAAGCTGAAGCGTAAGTGGAAGCGAGTTTCACCGGGAATCCTTAAGGATTGAGGTTAACCTCAGAGCATAACCACAAAATATAACAGAGACAACCTTAAAGACAGAGAATCTTAAGCCTTGATCACACGTACCGAGCAAACGGGCGAGACAGTGCTCTCGGCCGAGTAGGTACTCGGTGTGTATGAACATTACGCCGAGTGCTCGGCCGAGCGCTCGAGTATGTGACTCGCTCACCCAACTGTCTCGACCGAGTAAACATTTAACTGTCTCGCCTGTTTACTCGGTACGTGTGATCAAGGCTTTACAGCCCACTAGTAACATCTAGAGGTTGCAATCGAATATTCGAATATTCGAATATTCGAATTTAGATTCCAAATTTAATATTCGAATAGTAAATTAACACGTATTCGAATATTCGAATATTACAAAAATTAACAGAAAAGATAGAACGAAGACAACTTAGTGTTTGCAAATGTGGTTGGAGACATCAAATACATATCACCAACTAAAATAACTAGTCATTGATGCTTCCGACTTCATTGGTGAACAATAAGTTGTCTTGCGAAACCAAGGTTCCAAATTACCTGAAAGAGACAACTTTATTGAGCAAAGTCAGCTAACGATGCTGAAGACGGCGGACGGTAATGTCAACAAAAGCCGAGGTTCTGGGTGAGATCGAAAAGATTTATGGACAGCTGCATACCTCCAAACCTGTTAATAACTCAGAAACAGATGCAAGTGCTAGGTTAACGCGACACTATACCAAAGACATCCCGTATATCAGCCTATACGAGATTAGGAAGGCTCTCAAACAGCTAAAGAACAACAAGGCACCGGGTGATGACGGAATAACCTGGGAGCTTCTGAACGCGGGTGGAACACCGAAACTCGTCCCGTCTTACTCTAAAGAACAACGCCAGAGGTATGGGATAGAAGCGTGGTGATGCTTTTCTTGGACTATGAGATGAGAAGGCCTTTGATTCGATCGATACTTATGCAGTGCTGCAGTCTCTTCAGCGGTGCCGTATTGACTATCGGTATATCGAGATGCTGAAGTGCCTGTACAAAAACGCTACCATGTCGAGCCGAGTACAGGAGCAGAGCACGAGAGCGATTCCTCTGCAGCGAGGCGTGAGGCAGAGAGATGTTATATCTCCGAAACCGTTAACCGCTGCATTGACAGACGCTTTCAAGCTCCTTGATTGGAAAGGATTAGGCATAATTACCTTTCAATAGCGAATACATCACTCAGCTTCGGTTTGCTGACGATATTGTGATCATGGCAGAATCGCTTGAAGACCTTGGCACAATGCTCGAAGACCTTAATCGAGTCTCTCAACAGGCAGGCCTTCGGATGTACGTGGACAAAACGAAGCTTAGGTCCAACGTCCATGTTTCGGTTAGAGCTCGATTCTCGAGACTGTTGACAAGTATGTCTTCCTCTGACAAACGATTCGGCTAGGTAGATTAAATTTCGAGAAAAGGGTACATCGTCGAATCCAACTCGGCTGGGCAGCGTTCGGGAAACTATACAACATCTTTTCGTCCAAAATACCTCAGTGCCTAAAGACGAAATTCTTCAATCAGTGTGTGTTACCTCTACCAGTGATGGCACACGGCTCGGAAACGTGGCCTCTTACAATAGGTCTTATAAAAAAATTCAAAATTGCACAGCGTGCTATGGGGAGGGCTATGCTCAGGGTTTCTTTACGAGACAGAATCAGAAATGAGGAGATCCGTAAACGAACTAAAGTCGCTGACATAGCCCGACGGATTAGCAAGCTGAAATGGCAATGGGCAGATCACATAGTACGCTGAAATGATGGCCGATGGGGCAGCAAGGTTCTGGAGTGGAGGCCACGTACCAAAAAGCGCAGCGTGAGACTTCCACCCACAAAGGTGGACCGAATACCTCATATAGGTAGCGGGAAGGCGCTGGATACAGGCCGCTGCCAAGCAGTCATTGTGGAAGTCATTGGGAGAGGCGAGGCCTATGTTCAGCAGTGGACGTTCTATGGCTGAAATTATGATGATGATGAGAATTTTTTTAACTGTTTTAAAAACTATATTGTTAAATAGTTAAAATATAGTTCCTAAAGCAATAAAACCAGCAATAAAACATTGATAATTTAAGTACTTTTTATTTTTTTGAAAGTATTCGAATATTCGAATAATATTCGAATATCACTGAAAAAATATTCGAATATTCGAAATAGAAATCTATCGAATATTTGCAATCCCTAGTAACATCAGTATATTATTTTAGCTTACCACGAGGGGTTAACGAGACTTTAATTAAGAATATTCTTTAAAAAAAACACTTTTCTATTACAGTGGCTTCCCCCGCCTGCGTAAGCTGAAGGAACTCCACATGTGTAACATGCACTCTCTAAAACGCATCGGTCCTGAAGCATTATCAGGGCTGGAGAACTTGGAGAAACTGCACTTGAGTTTCAACCCTCAGCTGTCTGAGCTCAGTCCCAGGGCTTTGGCCAGGCCTGATGATATCGGCGAGACGTATGATTGGCCTTTGATTTCTGAGGTACGTAGACTGAGTCTGAGGTAGGGGAGGAGTTTTGGGGATGGCCTATGTTCAGCAGTGGACGTCCTGTAGTAAATTAGTGTTCAACGTGCGTGTAATTTTACTACCTAGTAAGAGTGTTAATAAATAAATAAATAAATAAATAAATAAAATAAAATAACGTTTATTTGGCACAACACAATACAAATTAAAAAAACTTAAAATCTATCTATCTATATAAATAAAAATGAATTGCTGTTCGTTAGTCTGATTAAAACTCGAGAACGGCTAGGCCGATTGAGCTGATTTTAGTTTTAAAATGTTTGTCGTAGTCCAGGGTAGGTCTAAACGGTGAGCAAATAAGGAAAAATTGCGATGGCTTATTTATTGCCTTAAGGCGGAACAGAGTTCGCCGGGTCAGCTAGTTAAAAATAAAATTGTACCAAACAGGTATTCGCTCAGCATATGCCTAAATAAAGGCTAAACTAATGCAATATTCCACCAGCTCGCACTAAGCGTTTCGATAACTCTTTTATAACGCGAACAGCTAGGGACTGGAATTCGCTGCCTGCTACTGTCTTTCCCGAACACTACAATCCGGGACTTTTCAAGGCGAGAATGAATAGGCACTAAGAGCGCTTTCACATTAGGGCGTTAAAAGTGCGACAGCAGCGCGGCAGCGGCGTTTTCATAATGTGAAGGCATGCATCCGCTGTCACATAGTATGAAATTTTCGGCGGCGAGTCTGTCGCGCGTTTGTCACGCTGCTAAATCGCCTAAATGTGAAAGCGCTCTTATAGGGCAGATAATTGTACCATCCTAGACTACATCTCACTTAACACCAGGTGCGATTGTGGTCAAATACCTGCCTTGTTTGCATAAAAATAAAAGTTTATATTTTCATCCACAGCTGTACCTCCAATCCAACAACCTCCCTGAGATCGACCGCCTGCTCATCTCTCGCTGGGACCTGGTGAAGGTGGTGGACGTCTCTGACAACCCGTTCATGTGCGACTGTTCCACCCAGTGGATGGTGGACATGCTGGTGCCTGTGGTTGAAAAGATCAGCCCCAACTCTTCTAGCAGGATGGTGTAAGTTTACTTTAGACTTTTTTTTTGACGCGTAGTATTTACTCCATTAACACCTTTGCTGCGGCAGTAACTTTCTAATACTTTCCATTCCTTCGGTACAAGGTCAGTAAACCTGGTATTAAAACTTACATTGTGGCGGCACAAGGCTTAAAGACCTTGTAATATTTAAGATATATTAATTTTATTTTTGGCTTCATGTTAATAGATATTGTGTTTTTTTTCTTTGAATATTAATAATAATGCATTTATTGACATACACCTGAAGCCGTTCGTGAATAACTTGTTTAGTATAAAAATTATAGCTATATTCAAAATACAAGGCTTATGCACCCTGTGCCGCACTGAAGTAGGGAAGGCTGGTGGGTATTCTAGGGATGTGAAATACAAATATCGATAGTTTAAATTAAGTTATAATAAAAATTTAAAAAAGTAACAAACAAAGATGCTTTAATAATTTAGTCTAAATATTTTACAAATAAGATATACGTGCATAAATACTTAAATAAGCTATATTTAAAGAAAACTTATTATTTAATAACATTTAGTTACAACTTCAAATGTTTGTCACGAAAAACATTATTTAAATTAGCAATAAATCGTGTAGCAAATTAAATTATAATCAATTTGCAGTTTTGATTTTGTTTGTTTCTCGTGACGCCATGTCGACATGTGCGTTTCTTACGAATGCGAGGCAACACTGGCTGCACGAAGCTAGCGTGGGGTGCGGTACCAGGTGCGCAGGATACAAGGTGCTTCGACCTGGTTTCGCATTGTGAAGACATTTTATTACTTCCGTGCGGTACCAGGTCTAAAAACCTGGTATTAAGGTAGGTACATCATTGGATTCTATTTTAAGAATACATCATAGATATATATTCATCACTTTCCTACACCGGACCCAATTGAAGTTATGCCTTTCGCACGACAAGGAAGACTATAATTTTCTTAGCCGCACGGTAAGCGAGACGTGCACAAGGTCTATAGACCTGGTTTCGCACTCAACGTGTTAAAGCATTTGCTTTTGCGTTACCACTGCCGGGGGACAGGGTGGTGTGTGGGACTACTGGAGCCCTGAAAAGGGTGCTACTCCGTCCTGAAAAGGGACGGGGTGTACCCACTAAAACCTCGCGTCATCGCCCGAGTGGAGGTGTCGCGAGTATCCGACCGTAGCCTTAGACTTCGGCGAAGTTTACTTTAGATAGGTACTTTCTAGCATCAACACGTACCTACTAAATGTGAAATACTGCAGAATGACTCACCAATGGCATGTATTGTATCGATCCGGATGTTTTCGTTGTCCAATACAGTACAAGCTTTGCTCAGTTTAGAACTACATAGATGGCACAGTGTAAAGATTCATCATCATCATCATCATCATTTCAGCCACAGGACGTCCACTTCTGAACATAGGCCTCCCCCAATGACTTCCACATCGCACGGTTGGTAAGCGGCCTGCATCCAGCGCCTTCCTGCTACCTTTATCACGTCGGTCCACCTTGTGGGTGGACGTCCCACGCTGCGTTTTCCGGTACGCGGCCTCCACTCCAGAACCTTGCTGCCCCATCGGTCGTCAGTTCTGCGTACTATGTGCCCTGCCCACTGCCACTTCAGCTTGCTAATCCGTCGGGTGTCGGTGTAAAGGTTATAATTATTTTATTATTTCCAGTTGTAACGAGCCGATCGAAATGCGAGGCCTCACGATGCAGCATCTGAACAGCATCCACCGCCACATGCGCTGCGTTGATAAGTACGGACACCGCCCCGAGAAGGACGGCGCCATTCTGCTGGGAACTCTCATCGGTTACACTTATTTTATTTTATTCTCGTTGTGTTGTTGTTTATGTATATTGTCGGCCGTTTGGTGTAGTGGTTCGAAACGGACTACTATTCCGGAGGTAGCGGGTTCGATTCCCGCACAGTACAAACATTTGTGTGCATGAACATATTTGTTTGTATTGCACTGGGTGTTTTCTATGTATAATAAGTATGTATTTACAAAAAAAAAGTGTTTAAGTATGTTTATATCCGTTGTCTAGTACCCATAGTACAAGCTTTGCTTAGTTTGGGACTAGAAGCGCAGTGTAAAATTTCCAAGGATATTTATTATTTATTTCAAAGTCAAAGTCAAAGTCAAAGTCAAAGTCAAAGTCAAAGTTTTACCTACTGTGTCAATAAATTATAAATAAACTGCTTAAAAAAATCGCACTGCCTAAGGCGGGATTCGAACTCACGATCTTTCGCTTGCCGGGCGACTGCTCTTCTCTGAGCTACTAACGCCCGTATTCACAAACATTACTATGAGGTCTCACAGAGCGTGGACGCAGAGGGTCACACACGAACCAATCACAGAGCTGCCGCTGTGTGTTCGATTTGGTACTTCAATCAAGCAAGCATCGTTTGTGAATAAGGGCTTTATTATTATATGTGTGGCTTTTTATTATTATTTGTGTGGCTTTACTAAATGTATGGAAGCTGTACCTCTAGTAGGAAAAACTTTCGAGTTCGTTTCGTTGCGTATTCAAAGTGTCATCGAAAAATTTTGTATGAAAAATTAAACAGCGCCCCCTATATTATAGCCGCCCTAGGGGGCGCTGTTTAATTTTTCATACAAAATTTTTCGATGACACTTTGAATACGCAACGAAACGAACTCGAAAGTTTTTCGTACTAGAGGTACTGGAAACATTGAATATTCGATGTTTTAGTTTTACAACGCTGCACGGACCTAGTGCCGTACAGCTTACGCTGAACTGGATGCCCTTGTCATCTTGTTTTTTAATATTTAAGCTGTGTTTGTGTCTGTGTTGCTGACAATAAATGTTTAATTGTTGTTTTTATTTTTATTAATTTTCCTGTATCTCACCTGATTACCATCGAGGCCGAAGGTGGAAGCGAATTTATTCTGTAACCTATAATTGATACCGTGTGATAGAGCTCGTGAAGCACTTTCAGGATCAGTAACCAGTTTTTCGATAACTTAATTTGGAAAATAATCGAATGGGAGATCACTTATCGTTTCCACCCTGTATAAGAAAACTTTATGCCATCGTGTATAAAGTCCGGTCGCCGAACAGATATAATTTCGTACAATGACCCCTAGCTACCCATCCTTATCGCTCGCGCGTAATTATATTGGTGTCGCGACTGTGCGACGGGCGACCACAGTGAGTGTGCGAACGCGCCAGCAATATAATCTTGCGCGAGCGATAAGGATAGGTAGCTTGGGTTCATTGTACGAAATTCTACAATGCTCGGGGACCGGACTTTAGCTTGATAATAATATACTAACCAAGGTATTCTTCATCCAGGTGTCCTTCTAGCAGTACCAGTAATGCTATCCCTCATGCTGCTATGGAACCGCGGTTACTTCGCTTGCATCGGTCTGAGGGGTCCTACCAGTGATTCCCGAGCGTTCTACAAGAGGGCGCCACATGACGACAACTTTATGTAGATGTCGCTTCACGCGTTTTATAAAATATAGAATTAAAAATTAAGAGAAATGTAAAAAAAAGAAAGAAGGATGACAACTTCTGGTAGATCCTTCAAGCGTTTTTAAAAATAGAGACAAAATTAAGGAAGTGTTTAATTAAGAGAAAAAAATAAGTAAAACGAGAAATAAAATAAAGATGGTGATTGCAAAAACTTACAAAACATCTAGATGCTGCTTTTTATTGGTAAAGATAAAGAACATAAATATTTAAGGCATGTTAATGTGTGACAAAAAAGTATGATGATTTTTATTAGCCTACAGTGTTTAGGTACATAGTATTCATTAACATTAATTTAATTTTGAGGGTTGTGTTAGTCCCACCTAGTTTGTATTTTGTATTCCTAGTTGTAAAGAACATTTTTATGAAATAAATATTTTCCAAAGTTATTTACAAATGTGTTGACTTATTTACGTGTAGAGTAAACCACATTATACGTGAATGAAGACCCCATAATTTATGAACAATAAAATTATAGCCTGACCAGGAACATAAAAACCCTGGCATAGAGGCGCGTCAATCGCATTTGATAGTGCAACACTGAGTACAGTCGTACATGTGTTAAATTAATAGGCTAAATTTATGTATCAGGATTCAGGATTACGGGCTAATTTGATATTTTCATAAATTAACGAAAAAATGTTATTAAAGGTAACCTGGTTTAAATAAATTAAATGAAACCATCAATCGAGCTAGTAGGATTTATTTTATTATTCATCAAAAATAAAATTCAGAACTTGAATATTCAACTGCACAGTGTTTTATTTTGGCTTAGAAGCGGACATCCCTGTTTTATTAATTCAATCGTTAGATATTACTATTATGTATAAAATTGATGAAGGAACTAGTAGTTGTATTTGTTTAGTTTCGAAGAAATATTCGATTTTGTGATTTTATAAAAAAAACAGTTTTAGAAGCATATTTTCTAAAAAAAATTACATTAAGTCAGAATTTTGTAAATAAATTTACCTATCACTATAACGTCTACCTTTATGCAAAAATAAATGGTTATTGCTGCAGTAATTTAGGAATTATTTAATAATTTATGATTTTCAGAAAACATTTTTTTCTCCGTTGTCCTAGAAAATTGGCAGCTATATTTACTTTATATTGATGCATGGTATAATTATCTATAATACCTGAAAATATTACTTGCCTATCCCGTGGAAGTTGGAAGATATTTTAATTTCTATGAGTTTAGAAAATTTATAATATGTAAATAGGGTTGTCATCTGAATATTTTTTAGTTTTTAAAATGCCGTCCGTAACAATACGGTTTTAATGCCTTTGTTAGATAACTATTGAAATTCATTGCTTTTACCATTATTAATTTGTCTGGTCGAGTTTGTTAATTGTAGAGTTGGCCCTCTGGCGGCTTATTGGAAATCCTATCGTTTTCGAAACATCGATATATATGTTGCAGTCAAAACTCATAATCGATCAAAACCACTTTTGACTGCAAATTTCAGTTAATAGTGGTTTTGACCGATGGCCTTAGTCAATATTACTTTTGACAATTTTTTCTAGTCGTATCATCGAACTTCCACGGGATAGGCAAGTAATATTTTCAGGTATTATAGATAATTATATCATGCATCCATATAAAGTAAATATAGCTGCCAATTTTCTAGTGTAACGGAGAAAAAAATGTTTTCTGAAAATCATAAATTATTAAATAATTCCTAAATGACTGCAGCAATAACCATTTATTTTTGCATAAAGGTAGACGTTATAGTGATAGGTAAATTTATTAACAAAATTCTGCCTTAATGTAATTTTTTTAGAAAATATGCTTCTAAAACTGGTTTTTTTTATAAAATCACAATATCGAATATTTCTTCGAAACTAAGCAAATACAACTACTAGTTCCTTCATCAATTTTATACATAATAGTAATATCTAACGATTGAATTAATAAAACAGGGATGTCCGCTTCTAAGGGAAAATAAAAGACTGTGAACTGCAATGTCTGCTCATGAACGCTTCAAACTCGGTAGGTACTTCTTTCCCAATTCCATAAAATTAAAAACTTAGAAAGTGACAAAAAACTTTATAATAGGTAGTTGAAACAGACTACCTACAGCTAATTTTCATAGTGGACTGTACTATACGATAAACATGTCAGTCAATTTGACAACCTTTGTCGGAAACATTATTCAATGAAAATATTGTCCGAACCCTTAGTATTTCTCTTCGACAAATACATTAACACATTGTGAACCACTTTTCTTTCACAACTATAAAAATATTTTAGCAATTTAATTCACAAAATCAATTGCACACATTTAAAATAAAGTTTGTTTACACTTTGACAACAATAGACTGACATGCAAGGTGACATGTCAATGAAGTTTTCAGTTACTGTTGCCATTAAAAGAAATTAGTACCATTAGTTTTCCGCAACATGGCGAGGGTTTTTATGTTCCTGGTCAGGCTATAATCTATAGTAATTATAGTGCAACCTTTTTACACTACTTTAGTGATGGTTAATGAGAAAAAATCACTTTTTATTTATTATTACTAATCTTGTCTGCATTAGGTACATTGTGCTAGACAAATCCTACTAATATTTTAAATGCGAAAGTTTGTATGGATGTTTATTACTCTTTCACGCAAAAAACTACTAAACGGATTTTGATGAAACTTTACAGTGTTATTATTTATAACCCAGATTAACATATAGGCTATAACTTATGCCGATTTTTAACACTAAATTTCACGCAGGTGAAGCCGCTGGCAAAATCTAGTTATCTAATATTCCGTTGTGTATAATATTTTTATATAATATTTAATAAAAATTCCAAAAAATTATACGAATCTACCAGTGTATAGTTCTGCTACTCGCCTATAGATGGCGTTAACTGCGAATATTTTAGTTGATCGCGCTCATGAATATTTCGTAAACTACCATAACTTTAACATCATAATTACCCGACTTCGCCAGAAGAAAGGTTATGTTTTTTGGAAAACCAGTAGGGAAACGGCCAGACCAGAGTTCCTGCCGCCAACCTAGGGCTGATTGTGCGTTGAAAGGTAGATGATTTGTATTTTTTGTGCTTTGGCTACTTACTTAAGTATTGACTAACTAATAACTTACACCCGTATTTACAAACATTACTATGAGACACACACGAACCAATTACAGAGCTCTATTCAACGCTGTGCGTTCGATTTGCTGCTTCACATACTTAAGCAAGCATTGTTTGTGAATTACCTATAAAAGCATCGATCAAGTAGGTTTAACTGCACTTAAAGTAGGTTTTTCATATCTATGACCTCACTGGCAATCACAATACATGTAGGTACTTACATATTTTATACTCGTATAATATTATACATCAACAATCCCAATAACGATAGCTCGTAGGATAATGATCGATTTATCTAACTTAACTCGAAATATCAGCGAATAGGTATGCTTATCTCACCTTATCTTTGTACACACTACATTCAAGAAAATACGGATAAAAATATTCGATTTGGCAAACAATATAAACTGCAGAAGTGCCATTTCAAACGGAACATGATTTGTTTTGATTTAAAATAAATTGTACCTACAAAATAAATTAAACCTAAAATTTTTCTCGAATGCATACGTCACAATCACAACTTGGTTAGTGATGGGGGTCAGACGGCGTCCGACCGTAGCACGGGAAGGTCGTGTGCTTTGGCTAGCCAAATACTGTTGTGAAATACCGAATAGTGTGTACAATACACTAACTGCTTTTATAATACATAGTTATTAAAATTTATTAGCGTTTAGAGTCGCTTCTCAAATTAAATTATAAATAACTTGAAAAAATCGAACTGCGGGAATAGCGAAAGGTCGTGGGTTCGGTTCCTACGTTAGGCAATTCGATTTTTTCAAATTATTTATAATTTAAATACATAACATTTAATTAAAATACCTACTTGGATGACACAATAAAAACTCGTACCTACTTTATTGCATTAAAGATAGGTAAAATATATTACGATTCTTGTTGTGCATTCTTCTCGGGGCTTGGAATAAAACATGACCATATCCGAAAGTATTAGGCAAAAACTCTTCAACTGAAGTACCTACGGACTGACATATCTGCGCAATTTTTACTCTATAGATCTTACCAAAATCGTCGTTGATAAACACTCGCTGAATTTTAAAGCATCGTGCAAAGAGGTGGGCAGTTGTGTTGTAAATTATAGTTTATTTTTATTAAAATGGATTACCGAGTGTGTGCTATTGTGTTTATTGGATTGAGTGTGTCTTTGGGGCAAGAAGAAGAAGGTAAGCGTAATATTATACTTATCACTTATCTTAAATTAGTCCTTGAATTATTATTAGTTATGAAGCGACCTCATAAAGGTAGCAAGGCGCTGCTGGATGCAGGCCGCTACCAACCGGCCATTATGGAAATCATTGGTTGGGGGAAGCCTATGTTCAGTAGTGGACGTCTTATGGCAATTATAAGGTGGACAGACGACCTCATAAAGGTAGCAGGAAGGCGCTGGATGCAGGCCGCTACCAACCGGTCATTATGGAAATCATTGAAGTCTATGTTCAGCAGTGGACGTCATAAGGCTGATATATGATGATGATGATGATGATGATGATAAGGAATTGAAGGTCAATGTGAAACATAATAATTAACCGCCTCTGTGGTCTAGTGGTAAGACCACCTGCTTCAGACGCAGAGGTCCCGGGTTCGATTCCCAGTGGGGGCAGATTTTTCTGTTAGGTTTGGTTGTTGGTAGGGCTTGTTCTAAGTCCGGCTGGCTAGCTACCACCATCTTACCTAAATCTGTCGCCATAACAATAATGTTAACAGCATTGTTGTGTTCCGGCAGTTAGAGGTAAGATAGCCAGTTCCTCCGTGGTTGAGGATTCCGGGTGAAGCTCGCTTCCACCTTCGGCCTCATCGTCACTTACCATCAGGTGAGATACAGGCCAAGAGCTTTCTCGTTGTGGATAAAAAAAAACATGATGCTATTAGTTATGATGCTCGTTTCTCTCAACTCAATGACGTCCACTGCTGGACAAAGGCCTCCCCCAAGGATTTCCTCAACGACCGGTCCTGCGCTGTCTGCATCCAGGTGCTTCCCGCGACCTTCACCAGATCATCGGTCCACCTAGTGGGAGGCCTACCTTTCAGTCTGGCTGTGGTCGCCACTTGAGAAGTTTTCTGTATAAGTATAGGGACAGGAATCGGTTCAGTAGTTTTTTCTGAATCCTGAAAATATACATTTTCAATATTTATGTTTTCAACTTTATGCGTCAATATCTTTAAGAGTAGTTAATAAATTTCGATGATCTTTAGATCAAAATCTCTTGAAGTTTCCTGAAAATTTCATATTGTAAAATGTCATGGTGGTCATGGTTAAACTGGATGGTTATCCTGGAAAACATATTTCTTGAGACTGTTACTTAGTACTAACTCAATACTCAATTCTTTATTGCATCCATAATACAATCTTCTTCTTATCGTGTCGACAACAAGCCTACAGTGTCAGCTGCACAGGCTGCCCGGCTGGGAGGAGCAGCGCCTTGTCCTCACTGCGGTCGTGGGCCGGGATCTTTCGCTTCCGAGCCTGGTCAACGCCATGCTGGGAAGTGAAGGATGCTGGATGGCGGTCGCCTTCTTTTGCGAAGAGGTCATCCTTCAGAAGGATGCGGGAGAACGGTCCTCTCGCCTCATCGCTCCGCAGGCGGAGAAGGGGTGGAGAACCGTTGTACGAACGTTCTACTCAGCCCCCAGGTGGCGGCCAGCAGGCCGAGGGTGCGGGGGCACCCTTGTCACCTTCGTCTGACGGGTACGGCTTGGCGTTTCGGGCCATTCCCGTCAGACCCCCACAAGGGGGGCGTGTGCTGTCGCCGGTAGTGTCGCGGAAGTCTAAGGTTACGGCCGGATACTCGCGACACCCCCACTCGGGCGATGACGTAACGCCGCGGAGGTTTTAGTGGGTATATACCCCGTCCTTTTCAGGACGGAGCAACACCCTTTTAGGGCACCGGAGGTCCCACACACCACCTTGTCCCCCGGCAGTGGTGATGGTGCGCAAAGCATTTCCTCCGCGTCAAATAAAGGCTTTCTCATAAAGGGTTTTTTCATAAAGGGGGGCCCGAAGCGAGCTGTGCCTAGGGGCCCCGAGATGGTTAATCCGGCCCTGAGTGTCAGCCAAAAACTCCGCTACAAGAGTGACGTTGTCAGCAGCATTCATAAATCCTCTTGCGTGCAGTTGTTTGGGCACGCAGGGCACGACATCATGTGCTTCGTCGACTGGGGAACACAACTACACTCACTTCAAGTTTACTTTGAGCCATCCAAGAATCCCCACCGGAACAGATTGTCCTTACTACGGCCGACCTATGTATACCTATGAACCCGAAAGTTTTTCGTGCTAGTGGTACAGAGCTCTATTCAACGCTGTGCATTCGAATAGCTGCTTCACTTAATCAAGCATCGCGTGCATCGTTTGTGAATACAGGAGTATTCGGACTTGGCGACATCGTTCAATTGTGACAGTTGCCATTGCAATGTGCACTCTAGCTTATCATAGCAAGGTACAAATTTCTAAGGAGGATGTTCCGCCGCGAACCGAGAAGTGTAGACAGACGCTTCGTGTTAAAACTTCGGAGCACTTCGAGCCCTTTGAATCGGGCGCAAATACATACCGGCCATTTTCGGAAGTTGGTCGAAGCGAAGTGAATTAAGTGTCCACACTATCTATTGCCGCAGTTACACTATGCGCCAAATTAATCTAGACATAGTTTAGTCTTTAGTGTAAACGCGCACTTCAGTTAGTTTCGCCGTGCGTCTAGGGTTGCCAGGCATCCGGCTTTAGCCGGACATGTTTGGCTTTTTAGGTTCTTGTCCGGCCAAATATTGCCTTGTCCGGCCTGTCCGGCTTTCGTTAGGCTTTTTTTTATTTGGTTGCCGCGCCAGGCGAAAGTCGAGCCACAGAATCATATGAAGCGCACGCATCAGGATGTTGGTTAGCAACCGATGATGATAGTATTCACTCATGAGCTGACACTAATTGCACCCTTGTCACATGTCCGGCTTTAAGGGTAAAATGTCCGGCCAAATGAAACACAAAGTCCGGCTTTTGTGATTTTGGACCTGGCAACCCTACGTGCGTCGCCCATACTTCGGTATTTCTTGCATAGTGTAACTGCGTCAGTATGACTGAACTTTGGTCAATTTCGCGAGAATTAGAGTAGTAGTAGAATAGTAGTAGAGTATTGTAGAAATGTAACACTGTTTAATAAGGGAGGGTCTAGTCTGCGACCGCTCATCGATATGGCGGCTGAACCACAACCGTGCGGAAGATAACTCCTACTTCAGAATACAGATAGCGCTGTGCCGATTTTATTCACGATATCATTTGATTTTTTCTAAATAAATAAGTAGATACCACTGTAGTAACATCTTAAGGCGATTAGTGTCCTCAATCCGCGCCAAATGGGCATTTTGTAAAGCCTACTCCTCTTTTACTGCTGGACAGAAATAGTTGAAAAAAATATATGTTATACAACAGTTCAAGGACTACATTTGTGACGTTTGAATTTTCGCTACGTCTCTTTGTTTTGGATTAAAAAAATAAATACGGGACATCGATTTTTTACTTAAATTCCCTACTCCTCCAAAACGGCTATGTTAATTTAAAAGATTTTTGCACGAATAGATTGGGAATTCTTTAATCTTTAAATGACACGTTGCGTTTTTCAATCGAACATTACTTTCATTCATAAATTTTACTTTTTATAAATTCCGAACGTTTTGCTGTTGAGGGGGCCTTCGCGGGGTGCGGGCGGCAGTCGGCCGCTGGCCTTCAGACGGGGAGGTTGTGTCACTCGCTACAAACTGACATTAGCGATCAAAATGAATTTTTTCTTTGGCTAAGTTGCACCACCTGACGTGACCTAACTTTGACCGAAGCTTTGGCGATAACCGGTGTTTTTTGTATGGAGTTAGACAGACTTTTGACGCCTGTCAAAGTTGAAGTAAGATGGTGCAACCCAGCTTTTGTTCGACAATAGATTTTATGTCAGAATTGTTCATAGAGTACGTGCAGTCAGACAATACAATTGAATTATGACGCGCTCAGACGCTATTTTCTACCTGAATAGAATCTATTAGTGTAAAAAAACTATAATTGACTCCAAAACAAGTGCACTAGATAAATACAAGTAGAAAAATTATTACGTTATTTATTTACTAGGCCTTTGCAATCAGTATCCAAATTAGGAGCTAGTCAGAATCTGTAACTTAATCGATTTACGTGAAGAAAACAATTTATATTTTTCATACTTATTAGAATTAGATTTTAAATATGTTTCTTCGCGAAAATACCACAATTAAAAATAACACCTGTAACGCCCCTGGGTCTGCGGGTGTCTATGGGTGACGGTAATCATTTACCAACAGGTGATCCGTTTGCTCGTTTGCCTCCTGTCACATTAAAATAAATTAAGATAAAGTGGTATTGAATTTTTTTTTATTTTTTTATGTGATAGGAGGCAAACGATTTGTTCTATAGAGCTTATTAAAAATTTGAATACTGATTACAAAATTAGCCATTTTCGGAGTCGGTGTCGGTGTCCTACCTTTTGGTGATTCGTTTTGGAGTTGGTTTTAATTTTTAGTGAAATTAATCTATTTCATGCCTTTAGTAGACTATAGGTACCCAGTAGACCTTGTTGTTGCCACTGAAGGTGCAAAGGTACTCAGTACATTGATACCATATTTTTCATGTTAAGTGCAAATAAACTTCCCTAAATTACCAAACCATGAAACGTACCTATATTATTAAAAAGTTTCGCAGATAAGAACTAAAATCCTCTTATAAGGTGATGAATTTTAGGAGCATGTCATGAAACCAAAATTATTAGCATAAAAGAGCTTGTTTTAAAAAAAATCTTTTTATTTATGATGGGGAATTTACTACGGCGTAGTAGCAGAGATTTTCCGTTTGTAGATCGTAATAATTTCGAAGAATAGGGATGTTTCGTGGATAAAGTAAGAAAGTAGCAAGAGTTTGAATAAGACCGTCGGTGAACTTACCAAAAAAAAAACTAAATGTATTTTTCACTTTTTTAAACTTATGAAAATTTAAAGAGATGAAGCGCACCAAAGTTCAGCAGATGAGGCACATGACGTCAAGGCATGCTTAAAAATGTGGCGATTTGTGTCGTCACGCGGAATTTCATCGCATCATTATCTTCGTAATTACTTGTTTAATTGAAAAATAAAAATATCCTGTGTCCAATATTTTTTGATAATGTAAAATTGACGGACCAAAAGTCTTTTTTAAAGAAACTAGCCTATTCCTATGGCCACATTCCAGCTCCATCATCAGACCCTGCAGTTTCCCTTAGAGAATTGAAGACTCATGATTTTCAAAGTAGCGTACCTACTTACATAACATTAGGTACTTGCTTATACAGGGTGTCCCAAAAACAATGGATAACCCTTCAACCATCGATAGGCCTCGCCATGGTCTCCCTAACGTCCAATTTTGACCCCAGTAAAAATATCACCGTTTTCAAGATTTTTAAGTTTTTGTGCATTTTTAGAAAATTGTAATGAAATTATTTAGGTATAATAATAAATAAATACAAATCAAACGAGCCTAAACTCGATGGAATCGTTTATTCCCGGAGTTGCTATGGGGCCACTGGCATTCCAGCTCTACCATCAGATCAGCTCCATGTCATCACAATATTGCATTGTCACCCGAATTACATGTATATCCGAAATTTGAACTCAATCAATTGATGAAGGATTTCTAATAAAAAGACAAATACATTTTCAGTTTATTCTTCATAAGTGATAGACAAAAGCAGAAACATTTGCTTTTTTAGGCCATAGACAATACTGGGTAGGTACTAATGCGTTCCAATAGGGATGATGACTGGGTAATGAAATCGAAATTCTATTTAGTCCGTCAGACAGATAATTAGAAAATATTAGACTCATATTTTTTATTTTATTCCATAATCGAATAATTACAGTATTATATTGAGTTGAAATGTCGCGTGACGTCACATTTGAGTAAAAATTCTACTCAAGCGTGGCGTATCGCGCCATTTCAACTCGGTGTAGCACTGTTATTATTTAATTATGAAAGGAAAAAAAACTTATGAGTCTAATATTTTCTAATTATCTGTCTGGCGGACAAATAATTGAAATTTTGTCATCTAGCCTAGTTGTCGTCAGGAAGTTGGTCTAACTAATTCAGCTTGCAACTAATTCAGCTTGCAAGATTCCACCCGAACAAACATTTATGTAATTACCTACATACCTACATCATAAATTGCAAGCTAAATAAAAGCTTGTAATAAAGTCGGGTTTGTTCAAATTTCGAGAACGACTGAACCGACAAAAGCATTAGAAAATTTACGAAAAATAAAATAAAATTTTATCCCGTACAAAATGTTCATGGATTTTGTTATTTTTATTAAATACCTTTACGCCTGAGTTAAATGACACCGACATCAAGGTTCATCAATTTAAGTTTAAAATAATAGGCAGTAATGTATGAAGAAAGAGCTTCTATTCTGTATCTACCTATGCCCGTGTATTTTTGATCGGTGTCAAATCGGAGTTTTTGGTGCGGGGTACGCGGGTGTTGCTCGCGGCGTGAAGGTCAAACGCCCAAGGTCATTGAGGACTCTAATCGCCTTAAGACTGAAAATGAGGTAATATACATTTAGGTTAGGTATACGATGTAATTAAGTTGTTGTTACTACTACTGTAAGGCACTCATAATTTATACAATTTTTGTAAGGAGGTCATCTTAGTATGATCTCTTGAATTGATTCATAGTTTTCTTTTAGCTAATGGTTATTGGAATCTATTGTCACTATTTTCAAGTTTATCTAGCCGTGTTAAATACAAACTTTGTATTTTAAAACGGTTTTTAAATAATGCTGAATTTGAGAATACTCGTGGTGCGAATGAAATTCTTTGTTAATCCTGAAGATATTTTATTTTTGACAATTACTATATCACATGTATTAAAATTACTAGCTTTTCCCCCGGCTTCACCCGCGTGAAATTTAGTTTGTCACAGATCATCGTAAATTATAGCTTATATGTTATTCTGGGTTATAAACAATAATACTGTAAAGTTTTCATCAAAATCCGTTCTGTAGTTTTTGTGTGAAAGAGTAATAAACATGTTGACATCCGTACAAACTTTCGCCTTTATAATATTAGTAAGAAGTAGGATAAAGCTTGAATTAATACTAAATTTTAATGTAAATCTTAAATTTTTAAATCTATCCATTTCATTTTATTAAATTATTTAAATAAAATATATTAAAACACGTTTATTAATAAAAAAACGGAACCCTAAAAAAACGGAATGTCTCCTGTTCCACGGAGACGGTTTCTGAACATCCCGTTTGCAGTGTCCCGCAAAAAACCGGTCCGTTCAAGATTGGATTTAATTTTTAAATACGCACTTGTGTGTTTCACGACACCAGTGTTACGGGAACCTGCAGTACAATTACTGAATCCAGCTGAACTGGATTGATGTGGGAAAGAGCTCTTAGGGGAGGGCCCCGCTTTTCTTTGTCAAGGGCACTAAGCTAAATAAGCTTGTGTTACGAGTGGGTTCACCACAATAGTCTTACCCTTAAGTGACATATATATCAGAAATGTTATGTTCATAAATGTTAATCATAAGAGTATAATATACACCGTGTTACTTTGCATTATTGCCATATTCACAGGGATAAAAGTAGGGAACAATACCTATTATTTACGATAAACAAAAGACTCCCATAAAGAAAGTACACTAAGATTTTAGTAAATTTGGTTTTTCAGTACAAATTGGAATAAACCAATTTTGTCTCGCACGTTCTACAGGTGCAAGTGGAATAAACCTAGTGGGCGTGGCCTAGTTCTTATTAATCTGTTGTTTTATGGCTCTGGGTACCAGCCTTTTTATCCAGTCATAATAATTATTTTAAAATACTCTTCAGTTGATTTCAGATTTTCCTTTCTACTTTACGGGCTTAGGACCGTCAAAAATACGTAATAATTATTAGGGTTTTAATTAATTTATAACATTGTACCCTATTTTTGCAAATTAATCAATTAAGTATGAAATGAAATCACCTTATTCACAATTAATTATTTATTTATAAGTTCCTACTTACAAAGTTTACGTACTGCGAAGCAAGTGTTCAAAGTGTCCTTCTTTCTGATGAAGGCACAGTCTAGCACGGCGAAGCGTAGGTTTTTCGCTTTAGTTTTCGCAACACATAAACGTTTTGTCTCACAGTTTCACTAAAACAACCCTTTCATGTAATGTGTTTACACTGTTTATCTCTTCTGCGCATACCATTCGTTTCAAGTCACTCCAAAAATCCATTGGTGTCAGGTCCGAGGATCGTGGTGGCCAAGCTACTGGACCACTCGTCCAATCCACTGTTCACCAAACGTATTATTCGCGCACTTGACGTCCTTATTGTGGGGGAGCACCATCCTGCTGGTAGTAGAGCATTTGGTGTAACGCTAAGGGTACGTCATCAAGCATTTCGTCTAAGACGTCTTGCAGACACTCCAAGCACCATTTTGATTAAATTATTCGCTGTTTGAATACACTTCAGACATTTTTGTATTATTTATAACGTGATTTGTGATTGATGGATTTCTCAGTTTTTTACAAGTGTCAAAAAGACATTTTAAAGACAATAGATTGCAATAGATATTTAAAAATACAATAAAAAGTAAAAAAGTCTTCATCGCCATCGCCAACAAGTGATGTGCATGCGTTACGATAATTAGTGATGTGTTTAACAGATTGTCGATAAAATAAAATACTCAAGATTAAAAAAAAAATTTTTCGGGCATTATTTTTTTACGGATTTGTGTTCAGTATCAGTAATATAGTAACCTCTGTAAATATGGCAAGAATGCAAAGTAACACCCTGTATATGTTGTTGGTATGCCATATAAATAAATAAATAAATAGTCGAGCGAGGGATTCGAACCCGCGTTCCTCGGATCTCGAGTCGGCCACTCCGACCCCTTCACCGTTGGGCTATCGTGGCTCTATCTTTATAATACACTAGCGGCCGCCCGCGACTTCGTACGGGTGGATCCCGTTTTACCCCCTTAGGGGTGGAGTTTCGTAAAATCCTTTCTTAGCTGATGCCTACGTCATAACATCTACCTGCATGCCAAATTTCAGCCCGATCCGTCCAGTGGTTTGGGCTGTGCGTTGATAGATCACTATGTCAGTCAGTCAGTCACCTTTGAGTTATATGTATTATACACTCGGCATCAAATTAATCGCACCTCCCGCAACAAGCACTTTCTCAAACGTATGCATTTCCCCCCACTTCCCACCAACATTGGTTCCATTTGAAAGCCTAGTTCTAAACTTCATATCATTAAAGGAAAGGTTTTTACCCCAAAAATGTGTTTTTAGAAGGATCCAGAGTCATTTCTTAAAAAAATTGGTAGTTACGCTTGAGCCAACTTTTATGGCTATAAAATTGGGAAAAAAAATTGGTAGTTACGCTTGAGCCAACTTTTATGGCTATAAAATTGGGATTAATCGCTATCCATCCATCTGTTAAAAAGGACACGTAAGATCATTACTTATTTGGTTTTATAAAATTATAACCACAAAAATTGGTCTAATTGATCCCAGAGGTGAGGCCTTTTTTCAAGTCACATTTATGGTACCTACCTGTTCATTGTTTATAAAAAAAATTAAATGTGTTTTTCTTTAAGTTTATTTATTGGGCTTTCAAATAACACCAATATTGTTGGGGCACCATGATTGTGTCGTGCCATGATCACGAAGAAAATCTTTAAAGTTCGTGTCGCGGAAGGTGCGATTTATTTGATGTTGAGTATATTTAGATTATGCTGAATAAGTATACTTATTCTTATATTCTCTCTTTCAGTGATACCACTAAGTGCAGCCCCAGTGGAGGTCACACCAGTAGTGTGCTCCGTTTGCGAGTGCGCTGGGACTGTCATTGACTGCTCCAGCAGGGGCCTAAAGGAGACTCTTAGTCAAGAAGCGTGGGCAGGTAATACCTAAGCGAACTGGCTTATTCCACTATTCCCCGTTGACAATCACGTCAACGGGGATTAGTGAACTTTTTATTCATTAATGGAGATTAATGAACTTTTTAGTTCATTAATCCCCATTAATCCCCATTATATTAGGATTTTATTTTAACGTATTATTTTTTTCTTCTTTCAGGAATGAAATCCTTAAATGTTACTGAAATCAACCTAAGTGGTAACTACATAGAAACTCTTGCTCAAGTTCAAATTGAGCTCCCTATAGAAGTGTTCAATAGCTCCAATAGCAATATCGAAAGGGTGGACGATAGATGCTTCAAATACTTACCGAATCTCACCACCATTGATTTAAGTGGGAACAAACTGACGAGTATTGATCAAGGTGTCTTACAGGTATGTATTTGTTATAAGTACATAGAATAAGGCTGAGTTTCCAAGGCTGAGGCCAATTTCGAGAAAGAGCTTAATCGTCGAATCCTACTCGGCTGGGCAGCGTTCAGGAAGCTACATAGCATCTTTTCGTCCAAAATACCTCAATGCCTTAAGACGAAAGTCTATAACCAGTGTGTGTTACGGCTCCGAAACGTAGCCTCTCACTAACGTAATAGGCCTCGTACCTACCGGAAAAAGCAGAGTGGGACGTCCACTCACAAAGTGGACCGACGACCTGATAAAGGTAGCAGGAAGGCGCTGGATGCAGGCCGCTATCAACCGTGCGATGTGGAAATCATTGGGGGAGGCCTAATTTCAGCAGTGGACGTCCTGTGGCTGAAATGATGATGATGATGATGAGGGCTGAGTTGCACCATCTCACTTTTACTTTAACAAACGTCAAACATCTGTCAAACTCCCACAAAATGCACCAGTTGTTGTTATAGTTCTTTACGGTTAAAGTAAGTTGGTGCAAATCAGCCTAAAGCTCATAGCAGACTTATTAACTCAGAAAGGGATCAACACCGTATCGACTTTCGCGAGCTGTCATCGCCTTTGGCGCGCTGTCAACCGCGAGGCGAGGCATTTACGTTACGGTGCGGATAAGTGTGCGTTGCGGTGCGGATGGAGTTTCATACAAAGAATACTGACCGCCTCGAGTTGATACGGTTACGTTCCCTTTCCGGGTTGATAAGTGGGCTACGGCCTTTAGATTTATAATACCTAGATGGATGTGTTCATACAAGCGATCGTAGTTTCTTGCGCTGCTTCTTCTCAGCATTGGCTCATAGAACTGTATCATACTAAGTAATATCACTAAAAGGTGGTAAATTACTCATACATCTCATTTTGCCATAAAACATTAGTCATAATTCAAAATTGTTATCAAACGCGGATGGGAGACCGGAATACAGGTATTATTTATAAAATTATCGATAAAACTTAACATAGTAAGAAATAAATCTAAAATATGTGTACTTGATAAGAACATTGATTAGTCAAATATTAATCGCTATGATAATTATTTTTATACACAAAACCTTTGTATAAAATCACAAACCGTAAGGCCCAGAACACACGGTGAAACGCAACTGCAACGAAACTGCAACTTCTAGTTACTTTTGAGTTGCATCTAAGTTTCTGCCATAGCATCCGTTGAGAGACCACACATGACGCGACCAGTTTGAAACTTTTAGTATCGTTGCAGTTTCGTTGCAGTTGCGTTTCACCGTCTGTTTTGGGCCTAATGGCTGAATCTTGAATGAACTACTTTACTGTGGTATCTAATCTTGGATTTCGTCGAAATATATTTGTTTTTTTTTTTGATAAAATATACCTTATGTAATAATAATCTGATTGTATACCATCCCAAAGTACATTGTGGACATTCCACCAGCTCGCACTAAGCGTTTCGATAAGTCTTTTATAATGCGAACAGCTAGGGACTGGAATTCGCTGCCTGCTGCTGTTTTTTCCGAACATTAAAATCCGGGCCTTTTCAAGGCAAGTGTGAACAGGCACTTACAGGGCAGATAATATGTACTATCCTAGACTGCACCAGGTGCAATTGCGGTGAAATATATTTAAAAAATAACCGTCTTTCAGGGCCTGTTAATCGCAGAAGAGCACAGGGTCAGGGTCTTCAAGAAAATGAGATATTTAAATCTAGCGGACAATGAGCTCCATACACTACCGAAGGATGCGTTCTACTTCATGCAGGAGCTGACCTTTTTGGATCTGAGCGGGAATCCCCTGGGTATTATTGACCAGGTTGTGATGGGAGCGTTGAGCGATTTGACGCTTTTGAAGGTAGGTTAAAATTTTTAAAGTATTCGATACTTCGACTGTCTGATGCTACTTGCTCGCTTGCCTGATAAGATACTAGGCCAGGGTTTCCCAAACTATGGGTCGCGACCTAGTGGTGGATCGCGAGCGAGCATTGAGTGGGCCCTGCATGTAGAACGACACACCACCCTACCGATCCGAGTCCTTTATTTAGGTATATTGGTAACGGTCAAATTTGGGTCCCGCCCATTGGGAACTTGTATTAGATGAGTCGTCGTACCCCAGACAACTTTGGGAACCACTGTGCTAGGCAATTCGTTTCTGCTAAATGACGTCCACTGCTGGACAAAGGCCTTCCCCAAGGATTTCCTCAACGATCGGTCCTGCGCTGTCCGCATCCAGGTGCTTTCCGCAACTTTTAGCAGATCGTCGGTCCACCTAACGGGAGGCCCACCTATTGGTCTTCGGATCGTAGTCCGTAGTAGGTAGCTATCCGAGAAAATTAAAGACCATCGGAGATTGATGGAAAAATGTTGCTTGGTAGCTCAATAGTGAAAATACCAAGCGAAAATCTCGGTGGTCACCGACTCTCAAAGACAGTCGATTTTTTTCAGGCGAAAATTATGTTCTAGATAATATTCACCAAATTTTATAGATCATTAATGCCCGTTTTCACTATCAATCTCTAATTTTAAGTGACCTCTACGTAAACGAAATTCCTGTTTATACAGGTACAAAAGACACTTTCAGTGAAATTTTATTTATTTTTATGTTTCCATAGGGGTCACTTAAAAATTAGGGATTGATGGTGAAAACGGGCATATTTATTTCAATTACCATTTCATGATTCAGTTCACCAGGAACCAGAGTTCCTCGAATCTCGATTCCGCCAGTCTGACACCTTCTCCGTTGGGCTATTGTAACCTCGATGTCGCTAATAAAATTTTATGATAATATACTAGCGGCCGCCCGCGTCTTCATTGAATACGCGTGGATCCCGTTTTCCCCCCTTAGGGGTTGAATTTTGCAAAATCCCGTCTTAGTGAGCACCTACGTTCTAAAAGAAACCCCCCAGCAAAATTTGAGACTTCAAGCACTTGTAGTTTCTGAGATTTCGTGATGAGTGAGTCAGTCAATCAGTGACCTTTCACTTTTAATATAGATTATTTATGTTAGATATGATGATGTCCCCAGGAGTTGCGCCTCCGAGGTTGTGAGCTAGAGACGCTCCCTGCGGGTCTCCTGCGAAGGCAGCGCCGCCTAGAGCGTCTGGACATCAGCGACAATATGTTCAAGACCGTGCCTGACGCGTTGGCTGAAGCCACCAACCTCATCTACTTGGATTTTGACAAGAATTCCTTGACGGAAATCAGTGAACAGACGTAGGTATACGAAACACTTGATTATTTACAGCGTAGAATAAGAACCCACAAGGTGGACCAACGAGAAAGGTAGCAGGAAGACGCTGGACGCAGGCCGCTACCAATAGATCAACGTGGAGATTAAGGCCTATGTTCAGCAGTGGACGTCCTATGTCTGAAATGATGATGATGAGAATAAGATCCCCATTCTTGCCGTGGATGTTGTAAGAGGCGGCAGTGAAAGTCAGGCCTCCTCAACCCGTCTGGCCAACGTGAGGAGTGTAGACCAATTCCCCCATTTGCCTCTGGTAAATTAGAGATGGCCTTCCTCCTGCAGTGGAGGCTATATCACTTGATGATGATAATGATGATTCATTTGTTGCAGTCCCCTACCTAAAACAAGACTCAACGCACTACTTCTATCGTTTGCCGGTTTGCTTTTACGTTTGCCTTTATAGTGACCAGTCCACTAAGCTATCAAAGAAAATACTGCCCCGATTTTTACTGTAACTGGTAACTGTAACTGTAATTGTAACTGGCTCACAAACAATCATAGAAAATACATGTCACTCACTATTACCACCTCTCGTTCCCACCGCTGCAACTCCTGTGTATCCAGGATCTGCAGCTTGACCGCCAAAAACCCAGCCAGTGAAGGTCAAGTTTGACCCGGGGGAAAGTTAAAACTGTCATTGGACCCGCAACGAAATTAATCAGAAGAACATAGGAGGAGTGTTCATAGAAAATAAATCCTAATTTTGTGGTTAATCATCATCATCATCATCATCATCTCAGCCATAGGACGTCCACTGCTGAACATAGGCCTCCCCCAATGCTTTCCATGTTGCCCGATTGGTAGCGGCCTGCGTCCAGCGCTTTCCTGCTACCTTTATGATGTCGTCGGTCCACCTTTGTTAACAACAAAGCATAACCATAGATAATAAACCTTATTGAATTCTAGCGCAATATCCAAGCTGACCAAACTGCAAGAGCTCCGGATATGCCGTAATACGAAGCTGCGGTCTATCGGTGTAAACGCTCTGGGAGGTCTGGAGAGCCTGGTCACCCTGTGGATATGTAACAACCCTCGGCTCAGCTTGATCGATGACGACTTCCTTACCTGGGAAGACGACGAGGATGTTGAGAGACGACCTTCTTTGAAAGAGGTAGGATACTAGCACCCAGTCGCTTTTTTACCAACGTAGGTTTCTATAAGCCTCAGAATCTAGACTTCTAAATAGACTCGCCATGCTGTAAAAACTCGATGGCACGGCCACAATGTCTTTTTCCAGGGTCCATTCCTCATATCAATACCAATACTTCAAAATCAGCTCAGGGGTCTAAGCGACCAACTCGCACCTCTCGTTCCCACCGCTGCAACTCCTGTGTAGCCAGGATCTACAGCTTGACCGCCAATAACCCAACCAGTGAAGGCCAAGTTTGTCCCTGGGGAAATTTAAACTGTCATTGGACCCGCAACGAAATTAATCAGAAGAACATTTACGATTTCGAAGTTAAGGTTCGACTTCCCTCCATTGCAAAGCGGATGACAGGTGACAATTAACAAAGATTTAGTGGCGTAGGAGAGCAACTCAAAAACCGCAAATTATTTCACTTTATTTATCAAAATTATTTTTTAAATTCCAGCTATACCTGTACAACAACAACATCACAGAGATCGACTCAGATTTCCTGTTTAGATGGGACCAGCTCCAGAAGATGGACTTCAGCGATAACCCTTATACCTGCGACTGTCATACCCAGTGGATGGTGGATGTACTGGTGCCTTTCATCATCAACAATGGTGGCTCAGCTGGTGATATGATGTGAGTGAGCTACATAGCTTTCTATGGTGAGCTACATTATAACACAAGCTTCTGAGCTATACAGTGTGGAAACGATGTGAGATTATTTCTAAACTGTACAAGATATCGAAAAACTGGTTACTGATCCTGAAAGTGCTTCCCAAGCTCTAGTAAACTGTATCAATAAATAGATTACAGAATAAACTGGATCTATCCGAAAATTCAATGTTTCCAGCTTCCATACATTTAGTGCAGCCACTGAGTTCTGTGGGTACAACCTCGTTCGTTCGTTTCAGCCGAAAGACGTCCACTGCTGGACATAGGCCTCCCCCAAGGATTTCCACAAAGACCGGTCCTGCGCCGCTCGCATCCAGGCACCTCCCGCGACCTTCACCAGATCGTCGGTCCACCTAGTGGGAGGCCTGCGTATGTGTCCCGCCCACTGCGACTTGATTTTAGCGACTCTGAGGGCTATGTCAGTCACTCTGGTTTTCCTACGAATCTCTTCATTTCTGATTCGATCACGCAGGGAAACTCTCTTATGAGGCCCATAGTAAGCGACCACGTCTCAGATCCGTATACCATCACTGGCAACACACACTGGTCAAAGACTTTTGACTTGAGACACGAAGCTTCAACCTTCAACATAATATTCAGAGGCAAATAAATATTCTCGATTCTATTCCCTCTGTTGCAAAACACTCCTGCTTGTTATAGAAATAGAACTACCTCCATACTAACCATCAAATACTATTCCAGTTGTAACAAGCCACAAGAGCTTCGGGGCCTGTCATTCGCTCATCTCCACCAGAACAGTAAAACCCTCACGTGCGTGGAGTCAGAGAACATAGCGACCACGGCCGGACCTGCTGACATAGCCATCATATTGGGAGTCATGATCGGTAAGTGTTCATCATCATCATCATCATCATCATTATCATCTCAGCCATAGGACGTCCACTGCTGAACATAGGCCTCCCCCAATGCTTTCCATGTTGCCCGGTTGGTAGCGTAAGGGCTATTTCACCGGGACACCATGGCGGCGCAACCAGTCGCCGCTACCAACAAAATATTGTATGCAGCTTTGCGCAACCAAACGGACACCAGGTGAGTAACTCTCTATAGAGCTGTATTGTTTGATTCTGGCAATAAATATTTTCATTTTCATTTTTATTTCACGTTTTATTGGTAGCGGGCGACTGGTTGCGCCGCCATGGTGTCCCGGTGAAATATAGCCCTATTACTCACTCACTAGCGGCCGCCCGCAACTTCGTACATACGCGTGGACTCCGTTTTATAACCTTAGGGGTTGAATTTTACAAAATCCCGTCTTAATGAGCACCTACGCAGCTACGTCCTAATCATCATCATCATCATTTCAGCCATAGGAAGTCCACTGCTGAATAGGCCTCCCCACAATGATTTCTACATCGCACGGTAGACGGTAGGTAGCGGCCGGCCTACATCCAGCACCTTCCTGCTACCTTTATGAAGTCGTCGGTCCACCTTGTGGGTGGACGTTCCACGCTGCGTTTTCTGGTACGTGGCCTCCACTCCATAACCTTGCTGCCCCATCGGCCGTTTCTGCGTACTATGTGCCCTGCCCATTGCCACTTCAGCTTGTTAATCCATCGGGCTATGTCAGTGACTTTAGTTCGTGTTACGTGTAAGTCTTGTGAATTTCTATGTCTGGTCCGCGAGCACGTAGAATTTTGTCCAATGACCCCAAGCTACCCATCCTTATCGCTCGCGCGTAATTATGTTGCTGTCGCGGTCGCATACTCACTGCGGGCGCCCGTCGCACAGTCGCGACAGCAATATACCTAATTACGCGCGAGCGATAGGGATGGGTAGCTTGGGGTCATTGGACAAAATTCTACGTGCTCACGGACCGCGCTTTCAATTTTTTCAGGTGTCTTCGCAACCTTCCCAATAGTCCTCGTGATTGTACTTCTATGGAAAAGAGGGTACTTCGCTAAATGCAGACGGAAAATGAATTCCGACAAATCTGACTCAGAAGAGGAGAACGACGCATTTTAATTTATAATCATTATGTTTAAATTAGTTATTAAAATATCTAAGCTTAATTGGATCGTTTCAGTGTTTTTTTTATATTCAATTATTCTGCCTGCAAGTAACTACAAAAGCACTTTCGACAATTTTTCTGGCAAAATAGCACCTATTACAAATCTGCCCTCCTAGATCTTGTTTAAATAATGATAGCCCAATTCCTCCAAAATGGTATAGGTAATTAAAAACAAGACTAATTGCCAAGACAAGGCAGATTTGACCGCAATCGCACCTGGTGTTAAGTGAGATGCAGTCTATTATAGGATGGTAACATATCTGCCTGAAAATGCTTCACGACTTCACGAGCTCTATCAACGGTACCAATAATAGGTTAAAGAATAAACTGGATCTATCCGAAAATTCTGTTTCCGGCTTCATTCATTAATTTAATTTTCAGATACTTCCAGTTTATTCTGTTACCTGTTATTGGTACCGTTTAAAAGAGCTCGTGAAGCACTTTTAGGATCAGTAAACAGTTTTTCGATATCTAGTATAGTTTAGAAATAATCAAAATCACTTATCGTTTCCACCCTATATATTTTTATGAAACACTTCAAGGCGACGTGTCGCTACTACGAATGGTATTTTATTTCATAGAAATACATAGAAACCAGTAGTGTCGTCCGCTTGCAAAATCAATCAAAATCAAAATCAAAAATATTTATTCAGTTTAGACCACAAGTGACACTTATGTACCTACACTTAAAGTTAACATGAAAAAATCAAATTGCCTAAGATGGGAATCGAACCCACAACTCTTCGCTTGCCGAGCTATTGCTAAAGATTGTTTAGCTATTATAATTAGGTTATTACAGGTTTAATTAATGAGCGAAATTAATTGTAAAAAAAAATACCTGCCTACCTACATAGAATATGCAACAAAATTGAACAAGTTTAGGGAAAGATAATAAAAGAAAAACCATTCAAGTTTACAAAAATATTTATTTATGATATAAAACAGTCATCAGTACGAGTCCAACGAGTACATTAAAATCAAAGTCAAAAAAATATTTGCATGGACTATTAAATAGTGCTTACAAATCGTCAAAACAATAAAACATAAAATACTTAATATGAACATCTTAAATATTTTAAAACAAATAAAAAAATAAAAAACAAGAGGTAACAATTAAAAATAACAAGACAGTTATACAGTTTCAAATTAACGGCTAAATATTCAATGCAATATGATAGCGAATTTACTATAGCCGTTTACAATATTTATCTGTAGTCAAATTTTACATAAATAATAATAAATAATAAATACTCTTTATTGCACACCAAAGAACATAACAGAAAGAAAAAAAAAACAAAAATATCACATAAATATTACCTATTGTCAATTAGATTACATTTATTATATTGGATTATGTATGTCAAAGAATGCAATATCATAATAATATTCATTTTGTAATGACCTATTTTAAATATTTACATGCAACTGACATAGATTAGGGTATAAAAAAAATTAGTTCTTTCTTGCCTACATTGCCCCTGTTTCCCATTAAAATTACTCACTTATTATACATACAAGTGTTCATTGAAAAACATTGCCACATAAAGATACAAGCTTTGGAAGGTCATGTTTCAACAAATTATACTCAATATAGTAAAAAATTGTGATGATATTAATATTTGAAGGTTGGATCAGGTGGCCAAATTTTCTACATAAAACTCACACACAGTATTATAAAAGTTAAAGAAAAAAAGAAAGAAGAAATTAATGTTTTTTCAGTAAAAATTAAGAAATAAGGCAATAACATCTACAGAATTCTTCACAGTTGTGTGAAATTGTGATAATAATATAAAATAATAAATAAATGAAATAAATAGTACTTATATTTTAACACTGTCAACACACAATCAGATTTTTAAAAATCTGCAATTTTTTGAAGGTTCGAAGACCACGGTATTGATGTTTCGATGGCTCCTACGTATAAAGGCGAAACTGCCGCTTACGCCTTTTTCCAATTATTTAAGCAATGATTTCACTTTGCTCTAATCTATAACCTCAGTCAGAAAAAAAAATTTTTTTTCCATTAGATACAAAATAAAATTTTAGGCAAATAGGCGTATGTGCAAAACTACGCCAGGTATAAAGCCCTATCATACGATTCGTCAATCTATACGAGTAGTTGCTTACATAAATATATATTTTTTATAATCCAAATCTTAAATAAAGCCATGTAAATATTTAGCAAATTGTTTTATTTATAAATTATGACACATTATATAGTTATTTAATTTTTAGCGTTAAGAGTCGCATCTCTAACTAATTTGAAAATTATAAATAACTTGAAAAAATCGAACTGCCTAAGGCATCGTGGGTTCAATTCCCGCCTTAGGCAGTTCGATTTTTTCAAGTTATTTATAATTTTTAAAAATATGACACATTATGTTAAAAGACCTAACTAAATCTCGAGCACAGTATATGGGCGTATTTGCATTAAAACGTAATAACGATACATTAAACAATTTTTTGTAACTGATTTATTATTGATATAGCACATGATAACAATTAAAATAATTACATGCATAAATAAAGAGAGTAATCGCTTAAAATATTATATTTATGTTGTCATTTAAGTCTCTTTACGTTGAACAATATACATGAAATTATAGAAATATGACGACGTAAAAGGGCAATGCGTAAAATCTCAAAATATATAAGAAAAATATAAAAATTGATAACAGCAGTAGCAAAAGCATTACATGTTAAGGCTAAATGTGAAATTTCATTAAATTCGTTTTAGTAGGTCAGAAGATATGACCCAAAAATGTGGTTCTGGCCACTTAAATGGCTCTCCTGTAAAATCTATTTTTTTCACTTACGCCAGTATACGTAGGAGCCATCGGTTTGTGGTACTGTTAAAAAACAAGGAAGAAATGCTTCTTATGTCCGTTTTCAACATCAATCCCTAATTTTTAAGTGACCCCTATATGGTAACACATAACAAGAATTTTGTTTTCATAGGGGTCACTTAAAAATTAAGGATTGATGGTGAAAACGGGCATTTTTCTATCAACATTCTTATAGTAGAATAGGATTTAGGACTGTCATATGGTGCCAATTAATAATTGGGGATTGTACCAAGTGTTAAAAATAAAAATAGAAGTTAAAAAAAAAAGAGTGTTAAACAGTGTGTTCATAACATCTCGCAAAGAATTTTTAAATAATATAAATTACTTAATAGATTGTAATCTAGCTACGTGACCTACGTCAGATTATAATATGACGGAACTCACATTTTTACGGGAACATAAACATGAAGCAGCATATTGGGGATTGTACCAAGTGTTAAACAGTTTGTCTTAACATCTCGCGAAATCACAAAGAGTATAATTTGGTACTTCGCTCATGCACACTTTGGACGGCCTTGGTAACAACAATACAGTTAAATAAACAAAAGTTGTCTGCACAAACTACCAAGTAGTTATTTGTTAATATTTAGTTGTATATACAGGGTGGAATTTTGTAATGCCACCTGGTTTAGTTGTATATACAGGGTGGAATTTTGTAATGCCACCTGGAGGGAAAGTACTCTTAATACTGTAGATAGAAAATTTTACTCAAAGGAAACATTCCTTTATTTTTGAAAAGAAATAGAACTGCATTCAAAGATTTCTAAAAATTTGTTTGCCACACCCGGGAATCGAACCACTAAAATTTGTTAAAAATTACAACCTGTATTTTTATTGCCTCGATCGTTAGGGTTAAGTATAAGGATGAAATCTTACTAACAAACTTGATAAATCAAATGAAAGGAAAACCATGAAATCTTAAGTTATTTTAATTATGTACAGAAAATTGTATGGTATAGTAGTGAATTAAAAAAAAAAACAAAAATCTTTGAATGCAGTTCACTTTCTTTTCAAAAATAAAGGAATGTTTTCTTTCAGTAAAATTTTCTATCTACAGTATTAAGAGTACTTTCCCTCCAGGTGGCATTACAAAATTCCACCCTGTATAGAACATTGCTAATAAAATGTATTATTAAAAACTACTAAGAATATATAACTGCATTTCAGTTGGTTGGGGATTGTAACAAGTGTTAAACAGTGTGTCATAAACATCTCACAAACAACTTTTTTAAAGTATGATAGATGTGTCACTAAAAATAATTTTCAGCAGTATCAGGAAGATGGGAATGTTACGATGACCTTAAAAGCAAACTAACTAAAAGTCAAACTTTGACGATTCCTAACTGCATAAAAAAAGCGCCAAGGAATTTCTTGGGATTTGTAAAATAGGGAACATCGTATCGTAGGTACGTATCGCGTATACCATCACACTGACGATTATGGCATAACTTCCTATGGGGAAGAAACCCACAACACCACACCTAGTGTCTGGTCTGGTGACCCTACGATCCCGATCTACGGTAGAGGTCACAGTAACATTAAACTAAATAAAACTGGTTTTAAACTTGGTCTTAACTATGGACTAAAAAATTCTTATTACAAAACAAAAAAAAACAAGTTTAATAAATCACTCATTCTGGAACTATTTCTGGAAGTATTTTTAAGGTACTCCTTAAAAAGAGAAAGGAGTGAAAAACCAGGCGAGAATTGAAAGGCGAGGATTGACTGGGGATTGTACCAAGTGTTAAACAGTTTATCTAACCATCTCGGGCAATCAAAGAGTTAAGGTACTTCGCTCATGCACACTTTGGATGGCCTTGGCAACAAAAATACAGTTAAATAAACTAAACTGCAATAAACTCAAAGTATCAGGAATATAATGTTGCTTTTATACCGTACGTATTATTAATCTAAGATTTAATAACAGTGTGTCTTAAACGACTAACTACATCACAAAAATATGAATCTAATAAAATGGAGTTTGTACCAAGTGTTTAAACAGTGTGTTTTCACGATCTCACGTCACTGAAAAGGGTTTTACCTCAGTACTTCCCTCATGAACACTTTGGATGACTTTGTTTGAAGCAAACAACCAAAAAACGGGTTATTGCGTCTTCTAACCTAAATACAGCTGACCTAGAATAGCATAACCGCCATCTCTCCCCGATCAAGATGTTCAACATGCAATAAGAATACTTTTTAATCCATGTTAAAGTGTCATTCAAATAATTTGTTACTTTTTATAGATACGAGAACTAAATCTAAATAAATCAAAAACAAACCCCAGGAACTGAACGGTACTAAACACTACGCCCCAACTATTGCGGTTCCTTACAAAACGTCAACTAACATTCATAACTCTAAAAGCATGCAGTATACCAACTGAACATGAAGACTCGCTATTAAAATGACTGATTTCTATGTCAAATCTATTTAACGGCATATTGGGGATTGTACCAAGTGTTAAACAGTTTGTCTTAACCATCTCGGGAAATCACTAAGAGTTTAATTTGGTACTTCGCTCATGCACACTTTGGATGGCCTTGGCAACAACAATGAGTTAAATAAACTAAACTGCAATAAACTCAAAGTAACAGGAATATAATATTGCTTTTATAACGTACGTATTATTATTCTAAGATTTTTTAACAGTGTGTCTTAAACGACATCACAAAAAATTTATCAAACAAAATGGAGTTTGTACCAAGTGTTAAACAGTGTGTTTTCGCGATCTCATGTCACTGAGAAGGGTTTTACCTCAGTACTTCCCTCATGAACACTTTTGGATGGCTTTGGTTTGAAGCAAACAACCAAAAAACGGGTTATTGCGTCTTTTAACCTAAATACAGCTGACCTAGAATAGCACAACCGCCATGAGTATGTCGCCACCCCGTGGGTGTCGTAAGCGACCAAGGGATCAAGATGTTCAACATGCAATAAAAATACTTTTTAATCGGTGTTAAAGTGCTAAATATACTATTGAAAGACTAAAATATTATAGGTTTGTTGATAATTGTACCAAGTGTTAAACAGTAGGTATCCCTTTTATTACAAAACGTAGACTAAATAAAACTGCTTTTAAACTTGGTGTTAACTATGGACTAGAAAAAATCTTATTACAAAACAAGTTTTATAAATCACTCATTCTGGAATTATGTGTCGAACTAAAGATAAAACCGCAAGACTCTTTAGTCTTTTTAAGGTCCTCTCCAAGAATGTCGACGTCAATTGAAGACATACTCCTTAAAAAGAGAAAGAAGTGAAAAACAGTTTATCTTAACCATCTCGGGAAATCACAAAGAGTTAAGGTACTTCGCTCATGCACACTTTGGATGGCCTTGGCAACAACAATACAGTTCAATAAACTAAACTGCAATAAACTCAAAGTATCAGGAATATAATGTTGCTTTTATAACGTACGTATTATTATTCTACGATTTTTTAACAGTGTGTCTTAAACGACTACATCACAAAAATATGAATCTAACAAAATGGAGTTTGTACCAAGTGTTAAACAGTGTGTTTTCACGATCTCATGTCACTAAGAAGGGTTTAACTTCAGTATTTCCCTCATGAACACTTTGGATGGCTTTGGTTTGAAGCAAACAACCAAAAAACGGGTTATTGCGTCTTCTAACCTAAATACAGCTGACCTAGAATAGCACAACCGCCATGAGTATGTCGCCACCCCGTGGGTGTCGTAAGCGACTAGGGGATCAAGATGTTCAACATGCAATAAAGACACTTTATAATCGGTGTTAAAGTGCCAAATATACTATTGAATGACTAAAATATTATAAGTTTGTTGATAATTGTACCAAGTGTTAAACAGTAGGTATCCCTTTTATTACAAAACGTAGACTAAAATAAAACTGGATTTAAACTTGGTCTTAACTATGGACTAGAAAAATTCTTATTATAAAACCAGTTTTATAAATCACTCATTCTGGAACTATGTGTCGTACTAAAGATAAAACCGCAAGACTCTTAAGTCTTTTCATGGTCCCCCAAGAATGTCGACGTCAATTAAAGACATACTCCTTAAAAAGAGAAATAGTGGTCAACAGACAAGAATTGAAAGGCGAGGATTGACTGGGGATTGTACCAAGTGTTAAACAGTTTATCTAACCATCTCGGGAAATCACAAAGAGTTAAGGTACTTCGCTCATGCACACTTTGGATGGCCTTGGCAACAACAATACAGTTCAATAAACTAAACTGCAATAAACTCAAAGTATCAGGAATATAATGTTGCTTTTATAACGTACGTATTATTATTCTACAATTTTTTAACAGTGTGTCTTAAACGACTACATCACAAAAATATGAATCTAACAAAATGGAGTTTGTACCAAGTGTTAAACAGTGTGTTTTCGCGATCTCATGTCACTGAGAAGGGTTTTACCTCAGTACTTCCCTCATGAACACTTTTGGATGGCTTTGGTTTGAAGCAAACAACCAAAAAACGGGTTATTGCGTCTTTTAACCTAAATACAGCTGACCTAGAATAGCACAACCGCCATGAGTATGTCGCCACCCCGTGGGTGTCGTAAGCGACCAAGGGATCAAGATGTTCAACATGCAATAAAAATACTTTTTAATCGGTGTTAAAGTGCTAAATATACTATTGAATGACTAAAATATTATAAGTTTATTGGGAATTGTACCGAGTGTTAAACAGAATCCCTTTTATTACAAAACGTAGACTAAATAAAACTAAATTTAAAATTGGTCTTAATTATGGAGTAGAAAAATTCTTATTACAAAATAAGTTTTATAAATCACTCATTCTGGAACTATGTGTCGTACTAAAGATAAAACTTCAAGACTTTTGTCTTTTTAAGGTCCTCCAAGAATGTCGACGTCAATTGAAGACATAGGTAGGTACTCGTTAAAAAGACAAAGAAGTGAAAAACAGTTTATCTTAACCATCTCGGAAAATTACAAAGAGTTAAGGTACTTCGCTCATGCACACTTTGGATGGCCTTGGCAACAACAATACAGTTAAATAAATTAAACTACAATAAACTCAAAGTAACAGGAATATAATGCTCCTTTTATAACGTACGTATTATTATCCCACGATTTTTTAACAATGTGTCTTAAACGACATCACAAAAATATGAATCTAACAAAATGGAGTTTGTACCAAGTGTTAAACAGTGTGTTTTCACGATCTCATGTCACTGAAAGGGGTTTTACCTCAGTACTTCCCTCATGAACACTTTAGATGGCTTTGGTTTGAAGCAAACAAGCAAAAAACGGGTTATTGCGTCTTTTAACCTAAATACAGCTGACCTAGAATAGCTCAACCGCCATCTCTCCCCGTGAGTGTCGTAAGCGACTAAGGGATCAAGATGTTTAACAATAACATGCAATAAGAATACTTTTTAATCCATGTTAAAGTGTCATTCAAATAATTTGTTACTTTTTATAGATACGAGAACTAAATCTAAATAAATCAAAAACAAACCCCAGGAACTGAACGGTACTAAACACTACGGCCCCAACTATTTCGGTTCCTTACAAAACGTCAACTAACATTCATAACTCTAAAAGCATGCAGTATACCAACTGAACATGAAGACTCGCTATTAAAATGACTGATTTCTACGTCAAATCTATTTAACGGCTTATTGGGGATTGTACCAAGTGTTAAACAGTTTGTCTTAACCATCTCGGGAAATTACAAAGAGTTAAGGTACTTCGCTTATGCACACTTTGGATGGCCTTGGTAACAACAACAATACAGTTTAATAAACTAAACTACAATAAACTCAAAGTAACAGGAATATAATGCTCCTTTTATAACGTACGTATTATTATCCCACGATTTTTTAACAATGTGTCTTAAACGACATCACAAAAATATGAATCGAACAAAATGGAGTTTGTACCAAGTGTTAAACAGTGTGTTTTCACGATCTCACGTCACTGAAAAGGGTTTTACCTCAGTACTTTCCTCATGAACACTTTGGATGGCTTTGGTTTGAAGCAAACAAGCAAAAAACGGGTTATTGCGTCTTCTAACCTAAATACAGCTGACCTAGAATAGCATAACCGCCATCTCTCCCCGTGCGTGTCGTAAGCGACTAAGGGATCAAGATGTTCAACATGCAATAAGAATACTTTTTAATCCATGTTAAAGTGTCATTCAAATAATTTGTTACTTTTTATAGATACGAGAACTAAAGGTAAATAAATCAAAAACAAACCCCAGGAACTGAACGGTACTAAACACTACGGCCCCAACTATTTCGGTTCCTTACAAAACGTCAACTAACATTCATAACTCTAAAAGCATGCAGTATACCAACTGAACATGAAGACTCGCTATTAAAATGACTGATTTCTACGTCAAATCTATTTGTGACGTGCCCCGCGACGCATCGACAGCCCTAGCACCGAGCGCAGAGATTTTGACAACCCTACGGCTGCGTGGCCGCACGCCGCACGGACCGAGCTAATATAAGAGACGGCGGCGACCGCGGGCGCCTAGCCCCCTATCCGTCCCTCGGACACGGCCTGAGCCGAGGTCCGAGCCTACCGTGGCGCCCTCAGGCCGCGTCCGTAGTCCCCTCGATCGGGCCCACTAGAGTGAGCCCGCCGTAGGCTGGACTTTGGTCCAACACCGCGGTGGGCAACCCTCTAGTTGGGTTCGCCACTGATCGGGTGCCTTATGCGCTCGATACGGCCCGATCGCGAACGTCGGTCTGCGTCCGACGCGGCACGCGTCGTCGGCACGCGCACCGACGATCGCCAAACGGCTAGAGTACCCGCTGTACTCGCCACTCTGCCCGGTGAAGCTGGAAAAGCTCCTCAAGCTACCAGCGCGCGTCCCTTAAAAAAAAAAAAAAAGCGGGCGCCTAGTATTCGCTCGGGAGCCATTGCAACAACCAGACGTTCGCGCGCGCGTCTAACGTAAATGCGCCTATTACCGCCAGTTTAAGCTGACTTCGGATAAACGTTAGAAAATTAGATATAAGACGTGGTGATAGAAAAGACACTTTAATTTATTTATAACAATGATGAAGTAATCTTTGAATTCAAGTGGTAACAATGAGTATTCAATCACACAATAATTAATAAATAGCAATTTAATCTGAATAAGCAGTTGTTTCTATTACCGACCTATAGACGAGGTGTGTTTCTATTAACGTTTTTTCTGTTTCTATTACCGACCGCTAAGAATATTGCTCTTCAATTGGGTATATTCCAAGAGGCACGGGTTCGATTCCCGCTCACAGGCTCGGGAACCACTTGATTTTTTCAAGTTAAATTTGTTTTGCTTTTAGTTTTAGTTAAATATGTTTTTTTTTTCAAGTTATTTTTTTTTATTATTAAAAGAGAAAAGGCACGCTTCTCGAAAATAAATAAATAATCAAGCAGAAATAGTAGAATAATAAATTCCTCAATTATACTTGATTACGCGATACCCGGTCTTCTAGTGAGTAGTGGGGGTCATTATTTAAACTATGTATATTTGAGTTTTAATAAAAAATAATTTTCATTTAATATTTTATTTTTAATTTGACTTTCGATTTTGACTGATGTTTTTGATTTTAATTGTGTGTATTTGTGTATTTTTAAACTATGGACAATTGGACACTGTCTATATAATTATTTTAATTTTTTTTTATAATCCAAAAGATCTTAAAAAGTTACATAGTAGTTGTGATAACGCATGATTGGTTTGGTGTCATGTCATAAATGTTAGTTATATACAAAATACAGGCTTATAAGTCTTCGCAGGCGGCGTTATAGTTATGAGGCGGTAATAGAATTAAGTATGAATATTACTTTATTCTATTACCGACCGTAAATAAAAACAGTAACCAGCTAAAATATCTACTTTAATGAAGACGTGATCAGTGAAGTATCATTTCTATTAGGTTTTATTTTATATCAAATAAGTACTAATTAGAATTTAACAGGTTTTTATAAAATCTATTGTCATACATTATTAGAGATATTATTTAATGTTCATTGCAGTTTTATGCCAAACCTATGACAATTAATGTATGGCGTTAATTGATTTAATTATGTGAAATATTCTTATGAATCGATCAAGACAACAAAGTGGAGGTTAAATGCGTAATTAAAGATATAAATACTAAAATAAGAAACTTAATCAAAATTCTAACAACGCCATGGGTCGGTATTAGAAACCAAATTATGAAAAGTGTTTCTATTACCGCCCTTATTTAAAATTGTATTTAAGCCACATAAATACAGCGAGAGGGCTATATTGAGGGTTTATTAAGGAAACTAAAGTACGAATTAATATTGTTATGCAAAAACATGTTGTTATACTCATTTTAAATGTGTTAAAATCGCTAATTAATAACAAGGTGCACTTTAAGTAGCTGGGAGCGCGTCAGTATGAAAAGTGCGTCCGTTGCGGGCGCGTCCCATTTAATGTGAAATAACTCCGTTTACTGGTTATTTACGAACACAAACTTTAATCGTTTTGATAGTCAATAAACATATCTAGATATTTTTTAAGTAACGTGTTTTCTGGAACCTGTTATTATGTCTTTTATGAAAGAAAGAAAAATAGGGCGGTAATAGAATACAAATTTTGGGGGGTCGTTAATAGGCGCACTTACGTTATAGTTCCCTCGCTCGGTTGCATTGCACAGAGTCCCTAGCGAATTGCTACCCACACTGTTCCCACTAACTTGGCTTGACTCGATACCTCGTTACCTCCGCGGGGCCATAAAGCTTCCATGTTGAAACGTTCTATCGTTGATAGCCACCTATTCTCATCCCTACCGAGTAGTGCATGTGATGCTCATCCCGAACCTGCGGTAGCAATTCTGCTGCCACCCATCCCAAACTTCATACCCCCTCGCCACGTAGGTCCGACGCCTTTCCCCTAGTGGTCTCAGCTCGCCTGACGACTTAGGTCTCTGGTTCTAGCGTATGAAACCACGTCCTACCCCCCTAGTTATAAGTATCCACTAACACTCGCTAAACCTTGCACAGGGCGCCGCCCCTCTCGCGGATACGAAAGCTAGTTAACGGGACGCGAACCGGGCGCGTCGCTATTCTCATTGCCATTAATTTATAATTGTGAAATAACCTGTAAAGTACTTGCTCGTAGTAATAATAAACTTAGAGTCAGTGAAGTTAGAATAAAGAACCATTGTGGAACTAGAAATACAAAGTGTCATTGTGTTATTGATTGTGCGTTTCCTTGGTCGAATATCCCTGTAGGCATCCTGGATAGGTACACATCCCTCATCGCAGAAGGCGAACTGGGACTTAGTACTAAACAGCGGGGTGTCAGACTGAGCTAGCTAAGACGCCCCGTTGCATATTTAACGGCATATTGGGGATTGTACCAAGTGTTAAACAGTTTGTCTTAACCATCTCGGGAAATCACAAAGAGTTTAATTTGGTACTTCGCTCATGCACACTTTGGACGGCCTTGGCAACAACAATACAGTTAAACAAACTAAACTGCAATAAACTCAAAGTAACAGGAATATAATATTGCATTTATGTCGTAGGTATTATTTGAATGTTTGGATTTTTTGGGGAATGTACCATAGTGTCTTAAACGACATTACAAAAATATGAATATAACAAAATGGGGGTTGCACCAAGTGTTGAACAATAAGTAACATCTCGCGTCAACACATTACAACTTATTAAGGGCTACCTTTTCTTTTTTTATTATTTACATTTTGACGTTCATAAGTGCCACTTGTGGTCTAAACTGAATAAATGATTTAGATTTTTTTATGATATGTAATTACTGAAAACTGTACTAACCTAATAACAGCTATCCTAGAATAGCACAACCGAATCAAGACAACAGAGGATACCTGTTCTACGAGCAACAGAAAGAAAAGAGGTGACGCAAACACAGCAATCTGCAATGCCATCAAACCACGAGGGAACGAGTAGGCAGGGTTCAACGCAATCGCAACCAAATGATCCTGAAAACAGGACCATAGACGACACGCATCTCAAAGAAACAGATATTGGGAACAAAGAGAGTGAGATATTCAGTCGCACTATCGGCCTGCAGCTCACAGAAATGGACAACATTTTTCTCAACCTTAAATCCTCATTTCATTTGTACGCAGACGATCTCTTTATATTCACAGGGGAACCTTAAAGACCTCGAGTCTTGTGGAAGTGGTAAACATCGATTTCGAATCAATCTTGGACTGGAGCAGGACTCAAATGTTAGTCATTGCAGTAACGGTGTGACCTAAGTAATATCACTATTATTACTTCTCTGAGGCACACTTTGGATTATCTTGATTTTATTTTATTTTATTTTATTTTATTTTATTTAGGATAACAAACAATTGTACAATTCAGATATGCAGTAAAGTTATACATCGACATTTAGTTATTGTACAACCCGCACCGCTATCCCCATCTTACAAACATGCTTTGCCTCTTTGCACCACTAGCTGATTTATGGAAATGAACAGAACAATCAGTGGAGCCCACGGCCACGGATACCTCTATTCATTCCCACAAATCATTTAAATTGGAATTTTCCAAGTGAACAGAGTTATTTATATAAACAGTCAGACAGTTAACACAACATAATAATATTTTATAACAATATTCTGATTTTTTTTAAACAATTAATTTAATTTAATTTAATTAAATGAGATCATCAGTTTTACTATTGAAAATCCACTAAGTTTACTGTTCAAAATCTGAGTACTAAATTTAACAAAATTATAAAATTATAAATTTTACAATCCTTAGGTTTAATTCAGGTAGCTAAGTATATTAAATTAAGACATAAATTCCTCCAATTTAAGACGTACTTCCTTTTTAAAAGCTATTGGCGTAAGTTTAAACAAATCTATATCTATATCTGCAAAATATGTATTGTATGACTCCATAAGACGATGAAGTGGGGCACGCTTTCCGGCATTAGTTCGACATGATCTGGGCATAAATAAACGATGTACATGAGTGTCACGGATACGTTGAGACCGGCTAGGGACGCGATAATGCAATTGATTAGTTAGTTCATTACAGTCAAGTTTATTTTGACAAATATTAAACAATACACCTTGGTCTAAAGAATGTCTCCTAGCCTCGAGCGACGCGAGTGAGAACTTGATGACAACAATAGCGTTAAATAAACAAAAAAAAGCAATAAATTAAGTGATAGGCACAAAAGTATGGGGATTGTACCAAGTGTTAAACAGTGTGTCTGAAACATCTCGCGTCAACACTTAATGCAATATAAGCAGTAAGGGAAGAATCCCCGGAGGCAAAACGACTACCACCACCTACAACTACAGGCCCTGGTAACACATGAGGAACGCAATTTGAGGACTGGTGAAAATATTGGGGATTGTACCAAGTGTTAAACAGTGTGAAGAAATGATGATAATAAGGGAAATAAGAATGAGAGCACTTAACTTAATGTTGCTGTTTATTTCCTTAATAAATAAAATAAAGTAAAAATAAAAATACCATAATAAGTCATAAATACAGTTAATTTACTTTACGTTTTAATATTAACGCCGTTGGATAACAAAAATATTTAAGCAGTGTGTTTAACATTTCAACACCTATTACAACCATTAATCAGTGACGCCGAGAAGTCTACTACCTAAACACGGCCGACCTAGTAATAGCACAACCGCCATCTTTTCCCATGGTTAGACTGTGTCTTAAACATCTCGCATCAACACTTAACACAATATTACTTACTTAGGGAGAACTCGCAGCAGCAAAGGGGCTACCACCACCGACAACTACAGGCCCTGGTAACACATGAGGAACGCAATTTGAGGACTGACGAAAATATTGGGGATTGTACCAAGTGTTAAACAGTGTGTCATCAACATCTCACAACACTAAAAAGAGTTTTACCTTTGAGGGCTGAGTGTGAGTTTACATCAAAACGTCCTCACTAGTGAGTGCGTTAAAAATATATGAAAAGTTTAGTTCTTGAAAGTTTCCGCTAGGGGCGCTGTACAGTCCGTCATACATTTAATGTAATTTTTTTACGCGCTCACTAGTAAGGAAGTTTGATGTAAACTCACACTAAGCCCTCAGTACTTTTCTCGTAAATAATTTGGATGTGTGTCTTATACGAGTACATCTCACGTCAACACCTATTGCAGCTTTTAAGAAGTGATACCGAAAATTCTAACCTAAATACGGCCGACCTAGAATAGCATAACCACCATCTCTTCCTAAGGGACGTTCCTTTGTCGTAAGCGACTAAGGGATCAAAACTACACAGGATAGCTGTTCAGCATGCAATAAAAATACTTCAATCTATGTTAGTGTTTTAAATTATTGTACTTTGTCATTTTCTGAGAAATAATTCGTATTACATTATTTATTTAGTCAGCTCTTCCCTGAAGCACACTTTGGATTAATAAGAAAAAAAATATCCTTGGACATTTCCACTGCGCTTCTAGTCCCAAACTAAGCAAAGGTTGTACATGGGTACTAGACAACGGATATAAACAAACTTAAATATGTACTTTTTTTTGTAAATACATAGAAAACACCCAGTCCAATACAAACAAATATGTTCATGCACACAAATGTTTGTATTGTGCGGGAATCGAACCCGCTACCTCCGGAATAGTAGTCCGTATCCAACCACTACACCAAACGGCCGACTAGATTGGACCAGGCACCAGCGTACGTGCTCTGGATGGAATGGGCATCAACAAGCCTCCAGAAAAGGAGCCAAGTTAGAAAAGGAGTTAAGACAATTTATCGAATGGGCCTCTAATATTCAAATACCGAGACAGTAGACTCTTAATTACATAGGGAATATACACTTCTTAAATTTAGGCAACAGGTTCGTCAAATCGACCATTAATAATTTATTAACGTAATATTATTGCTATCTACGCAAAGTAACGAGAATATAATATAGCATTTATATCGAAAGTATTTTATTCTACGATTTTTTGGGGATTGTACCAAGTGTTAAACAGTGTATTCTCACATCTCACCTCACTGAAAAGGGTTTTACCTCAGTACTTCTCTGATGCACACTTTGGATGGCTTTGGTTTGAAGCAAACACGCAGAAAACAAGTCATAGCGATTTCTTGGGGATTGTACCAAGTGTTAAACAGTGTGTCTAAACATCTCACAATACAAGATAATTGAAATTTAAAATTTTCTGCATCTGTAGGTGAGAGTGAGGAAAATTAGGCAGTATCATAAATACCATCAACACTGGCGATTACGGCAAAACCACCTGCGATTTACTCGCTATATCATGGGCATGGACTACGATAGAGGTCACGGTAACATTACCATAAGTGCTAACTATACACATAGCAGACATATCAACTCGGAAAGGGATCAACACCGTATCACCTTTTGCGAGCTGTCATCGCCTTTCGCGCGCTGTCAACCGCGAGGCGAGGCGTTTACTTCACAAGTGTGCGTTGAAATATGGAGTTTCATACAAAGAATACAGACCGCCTCGAGTTGATACGGCTACGATCCCTTTCCGAGTTGATAAATGCGATACGGGTTTAATACAGAACCACGATAGAGGTCACGGCACATTACCATATTAGCCAAGTTATTGGCATACTACTACAATATACTGCTAAAATAATACCAAAGAAATTATTGCATTTACCTAACTTATTCTAAGTTTATTAGGGATTGTACCAAGTGTTAAACAGTGTGTCTTAAACATCCTGCGTCAACACTTATTGTAACATAGTTAACTTATGGGGAGTAACATTAAACACTGACTTAGAATAGCACAAGTACTAATTTATTCTCTTCCCGTGGGTGTCGTAATTTAGAATTTCTGGAGAAGGAAGACCTCTTTGCGATTAACTCCTTCTTCCAGGAGCTGCCTCACAGGAAGTGGACCTGGATGAGTCCCGATGGTTGTACGAAAAATGAGATTGACTTCATCATGACCACAAAGCGACGAATATTTAGTGATGTCCCCGTGATCAACAAGGTGAAAACCGGTAGTGATCACCGAATGGTCAGAGGCATACTAAATATTAACGTCAAGCTAGAAAGGTCCCGTCTGATGAGGTGTACACTCCGACCCTACAATTCCCATATTCACTGCCCTGAGAGCTTTCAGCTCGAGTTGTCAAATCGCTTTGCATGCCTGGAAAACTGCGTGTCAGTGGATGAGATCAATAACGGGTTCGTAGAAACTGTCCAGGTGGCTGGGTTTAAATTCTTTAGACCTCGTCGTAAAGACAAGCCGCAAAAGCTGACCGACCACACCTTCAACCTCATGGCAGAACGACGTGCAATGACGCTGCAGTCCTCCGTTGACGCTACGGCATATAGGCAGATAACGAAGTCCTTGCGACATGATATTCGTAACTTTAATACTAACAGTATTAAAGAGGCGATAGAGCGGAAGCAAGGCTCCAAAGTGTTCGCGAGAGACAACTCTATTGGGCAAAGCCAGCTGACGAAGCTAACGACGGCGGAAAGTAGTGTAATGTCAACAAAAATCGAGGTTCTGGGTGACATCGAGAGGTTTTATGGACAGCTATATACCTCGGTCACCAAACCCGTTGATAGCTCAACCACAGATCCAAGAGCTAAGCTAACTCGACACTATACCGAAGATATCCAGGACATCAGCCTATACGAGATTAGTGAATAGAGATTAGATTAGCGGTGGCCCCACTATCCCGAACTACGGTAGCGGTCACGATAACATTGAGGCAGGGGGTGCGAAGAATCCCCGGAAGATGCCAGGCTACCAACCCAGAAGACCTAAGGCTCTGGCAACACACAACACGCACACAAGTTATGTGTCGTCTGTTGTATATAACGGACTAACTGACGAGACGTAAACACACCATTGTGTGGCATGCTTCTCCTGGCTACTGTAGTAGTCAGGGTGACGACGAGGCAGGGAGTGCTAAGAATCCTCGGATGCAAAATGCCAATATTGCGATTATGGCAAAAGCCCTCCACTGGGGGAAGAAACCCACAACACGGCAGCAGGCGGTGCAAAAAATCCCCGGAAGATGCCAGGCTACCAACCCCGACGACCTCTTGCCTTGCGACGACGACGGCCTTGGCATATAACTCGCCCGATTCGCAGACTGAAGAGATTTCTAAACATGTAACACAACATGTGACAGTCTTTAAAAAAAATATTAGAGATAGTATCGAGACACTTAAATACATGACAACAATGTTGATCAAATGTATGAGGATCTATTCAGTGTAGTGAGTAATGAATTCAAAACAACTTTCCCCAAAAAAGATCCGAATAAATTCTATAAAATGTAAATTTGACAACTGGACATTCACAAGACCTTCGGCCCTGGCATAATTATAATAACACGCCCGATTCGCGGACTGATGATATTTTTATACACGTAACAGAAAACGTAAAACACAATACTGAACTTGCTAAAATATCTAACCTCAGAACTGGTTAAGCGAGTCCGGCTTACAAGTTACAATAACCATAGGAAGAGGCTTTTCAAGCAATTGCAGTGTACATGATCCACACCACGCATCTCCGTTCTCTACGAACGATGAGCCATCCTACCGAGAAACAAGCTGGCTTACATTAATTGTAGCTCGCTCAATAATAACTGAAACAACACAATTTACATTCATTGGGGATTGTACCAAGTGTTAAACAGTGTATCTACAGCTCGCGAATCCCCACGCCAGTTCTTGAACGATGTGAGTCGTCACACCGAAGAATAAACTAGCCAAGTCTGAAAATAAATCCCCGGAAAATGCGAGGGACCCAGAAGACCTTAGGCCCTGGCAACATACAACACGCGCTTAACGGACTGACGAGAAGTACACATACCAATTTCGTGAAATAAATAAAAAAATATTTCCGTTTGTACCAAAATATGATGTTAAAACTTGATCGCAAAGAATACTATCCCCTAATGCCAACAAGGGGAGTGTCGTAAGAGGCGACTAATTCCTGTAGCACGAGACGGGCAGCAAAAAATATATTAATTCTCCGTCTCAAAGACAGACTGGAAAAAAAATGATTATTTAAACAGAACAGGAAGAAATCTTGCAAAATGATTGAACCTTACAAGACAAAAACTGAAAAAAAAATCTTGGGGATAGTACCAAGTGTTAAACAGTGTGTCCAAAACATCTCGCAATATTAAAAAGAAGAAAGAAATAAATATATAAAGAAAAAATCTAAATGCTGGCTCTTTCCTTGCACAAAGGCTTAGTATTGCCATTCAGCGAGGAAATGCAGCCAGCATTCTCGCCTCTTTGCCTCACGGACACACTTTTATTTTTGAGTAATATAAGTTTATATTTTTATTTTGTTTAGAGTTAAGTTTGCCTTAGTTTTAAAAAAAAATTCTGTTTATTGTAAATAAAGTATGATCATGGAAGAAAAAAGGAAAGGAATTGATACCTCTTAAAATTCAATCCTTGAAAATATCAGGGGACAGAGGCGATAAAAAACTCGCATCAAAAAGCTAACCTAAACATAGCTGACCTAGAATAGCACAACCAACGTCTTTCAACCGAAATGGCAGCCCTGGAAACCGTGGAAGAGAGTCCTGAGCCAACCTTTACCAGAGGCCTGATCGCCACGGTACTCGAGAGCATAACCCTAGGAAGGCCCCTAGAGCTGACGGCCTGATATCTGCGCTGCGGTCTGAACGTGCAACCGCACACTTTCTCTTCCCGTGGGTATTGCAAGAGATCAATACCTACTACAGATAATGGGCAGCTTCATTTCATCGCATTCATACCATCGCACTGCGATCGCCAAACTGTCATGCGTGGCGATTAAAGCGCAAAGCACCATACAGAGTTTAAAAAAATACTCAATTTGATAAAAAACAAAAATATATCTAATTATAATGGGGATTGTACCAAGTGTTAAACAGTGTGTCTAAACATCTCACAATACAAGATAATCTGCATCTGTAGGTGAGAGCGTGGCAAATTAGATAGTAGCATACCATCACCCACCACTGGCGTTTATAACAAAACTCCCTAGGGTTGATAACCCCACACTCCGAGCTACGGTAGAGGTCACGGTAACATCACCATAAGTGCTAATTTGATTAGTCAACAACACATATTAAAGGTCATAGCAGACATATCAACTCGGAAAGGGACCAACACCGTATCACCTTTTGCGAGCTGTCATCGCCTTTCGCGCGGTGTCAATCGCGAGGCGAGGCGTTTACTTCACAAGACTAAGTGTGCGTTGAAATATGGAGTTTCATACAAAGAATACAGACCGCCTCGAGTTGATACGGCTACGATCCCTTTCAGAGTTGATAAATGCGATACGGGTTTAATACAGAACCACGATAGAGGTCACGGTACATTACCATAAGTGCCAAGTTATTGGCATACTACTACAATATACTACTAAAATAATACCAAAGAAATTATTGCATTTACCTAACTTATTCTAAGTTTATTGGGGATTGTACCAAGTGTTAAACAGTGTGTCATAAACATCCTGTGTCAACACTTATTGTAACATAGTTAACTTATGGGGAGTAACATTAAACATTGACTTAGAATAGCACAAGTACCTACTAATTTCACACCCACGGGAAGAGATCTCGTGGTTGTCGTAAGAGGGGACAAGAAGTACACACGACAATTTAATGGCATTAAAGCTTCAAATAAATAAATAAAATGATATATCCTATTTCCACAAGGGGTTCGTACCAAGTGTTAAACATCCATCATACACCCTGTCTTGGATCAGTGTGTCAAACATCTCTCAGATAACTACTTATCATGTATAAACTAAAAAAAATGCCTCAGCCACAACACTAAATCGAATTTCTTGGGTGCCAGCTGTCAAACAGTGTGTCCTAAACATCTCGCATCATATTCAGCTAGAAAGCAAAGAAATAAATATTAAAGAAAAAAAGGAATGGGAATGATACCCCTTAAAATTCAATCCTTGAAAATATCAGGGGACAGAGGTGATAAAAAAACTCGCATCTAAAACCTAACCTAAACATAGCTGACCTAGAATAGCACAACCACAGTCTCTTCCCGTGGGTATTGCAAGAGATCAATACCTACTACCGAGAATGGGCAGCTTCATTTCATCGCATTCATACCATCGCACTGCGATCGCCAAACTGTCATGCGTGGCGATTAAAGCGCAAAACACAATACTGAGTATAAGAAAATACTAAATTTAATTAAAAACCAAAAATATATCTATTATAATGGGGATTGTACCAAGTGTTAAAGTGTGTCATAAACATCTCACGATAGAAGATCAAGAAGAGAGAAATCTCATTGACAAAGTAGCAAACTTATTAAAAACTTACTATTTTTACGATTTATATGTACTATTTAAATAGTCTATACAAATAAAGAAAAGACTTTGATTTGGGGATTGTACCAAGTATTATACAGTGTGTTCTGAATATCTCGAGGTCACTTCTTGAAAGATAATTATGACAATGTAACACTGAAAAGAATTTATGGTAACCACGACAACCTACGTGGGGATTGTACCAAGTGTTAAACAGTGTGTCCTAAACATCTTGAGGTCACTTCTTGAAAGATATGACAATTTAACACTGAAAAGAATTTATGGTAACCACGACAACCTACGTGGGGATTGTACCAAGTGTTAAACAGTGTGTCCTAAACATCTCGTGGTCACTTCTTGAAAGATATGACAATGTAACACTGAAAAGAATTTATGGTAACCACGACCACCTGCGTGGGGATTATACCAAGTGTTAAACAGTGTGTCCTGAACATCTCGAGGTCACTTCTTGAAAGATATGACATTGTAACACTGAAAAGAATTTATGGTAACCACGACAACCAACGTGGGGATTGTACCAAGTGTTAAACAGTGTATCCTGAACATCTCGAGGTCACTTCTTGAAAGATATGACAATGTAACACTGAAAAGAATTTATGGTAACCAAGACAACGTGGGGATTGTACCAAGTGTTAAACAATGTATCTACAACATCTCACGACGCTGACTGACATGTAAACTTTGTATGGAATTGACTTATAAGCCTCCAAAAAGCGGCCCAGTCAATAAAACAAAAATAAGTGAAAATTTCACATAATTGACATAAATAATTTGTATAAAAATATATTTTTAAATCACATGGGGATTGTACCAAGTGTTAAACAGTGTGTGTTACATCTCGCGTCACCACTTATTGCCACATAAGTAAGTCTTATGAGATGTAATTATTAATTAACTAAGTCTAACCAAAATACAGCCGTCCATTTTAAAATGTGAGTGTTTAACTACACATTTAATTCAGACATTGGTTTACGACAGCTATAAACCCTGAGTTAACAAACAAATAAAAACTTATTTCTGTTCTTTCACTACACAACATATTATTAAGAAAAGATAAGGAGAAAAATAAGAATTGACATCTACTCTGTAACTTAGTGCTAAGGTGGGGATTGTACAAAGTGTTAAACAGTGTGTCTTCAACATCTCAGTCACCATTTATAGTAACATAGGTTACTGAGAAGTCTCGTATCCTCATTTGTTCTGGATTAGAATAGCTCAAGCAACATTTATTCCCGTTGGATTGATGTCATAAGAGGACACAGAGATCTAGAATCTAAATTATGTGAAGTAGCATGCTGTAACGGTTACATCACCATTTATAGCCAAAACCATTCCATCTGCTTCGCTAGTATCTTGATGTCGCAGTCAAACGGTTAAATGCTAACAACTGCTTAAGCATACCGTTTGGTTCGCAGAGTTCATCGTCTACCTTCTTCATCTACCTGCCTACGCCATGCATGGCCAGCGCACCACTGCCTATCTACCACCTGGCTCTTCAACCCGGCAGAGCTGATTGCTGTGCCGGGCGGCCCGTACGCACACTCTAAGTGGCCCTACCCCACTGCGTGTGGCCCTAACCGTCTGTCGCGTCTACGTGTCTGCGGGCTTACCATCCTGAGGACCAACTTAACCATCAATACTAGCGAGGACAGTGGTTTGAATACCACCACCGGTGACGAATCTTGTGCGATACGATAGTTAAGGCCCTAAGGTTGACTGGAGGAAAATGCCGAAAGGCATTAAGTCCGCCTTATGTACAATGTTTTATGTGCATTTAAGTTTAAAATAAAATAATAAATAACAATACTTTGCTCACTAACCCACTCCCTAAATTGCTCACTGATTAAATTGTTATAAATACTAACTTGTTAATTTTATCTACTAAATCTCTAATTTCTAATGATGTCACTGCTCCTACAGAGAGCTACTAACCGTGACGTATTAATTAGACAGTGTTTGCATCTGTGAGCAAATCACTGGAAGAAATATGAATTTACATTTTCATTCTACGGCCTCGTGGAGACTGTACCAAGTGTTAAACAGTGTGTAACATCTCACAATGGAATATAACCAGAGATAATAAGGAGAGAGAAATAAAAATGAGAGCATTTACATCTATTCTATGGCTTGACGGGGATGGTACCACTGTATTTCAATATCTCACGACACTGAAAGACATGAAATTGATAACAAGCCTTCGAAAAGGTGCCTAGTGAATCAAATTACATGGGGATTATACCAAGTGTTAAACAGTGTGTATTACACCTCGCGTCACTACTTATGGCCACAATAAGTCTTATGAGATGTAATTAACGTAGTCTAGTAAACAATATACCTACAACCGAAGTTAAACACAATCCCTTCCTTCTTCATTTTAAAATGAGGAGTGTTAACGAAACATTTCATTTTAGACTTGTATTATCTAAGAGAGAATTAAAGGGGAAATTAAGAATTTACATCTATTCTGTGGCTTGGTGGGGATTGTACCAAGTGTTAAACAGTGTGTATTACACCTCGCGTCACCACTTATTGCCACAATAAGTCTTATGAGATGTAATTAACGAAGTCTACTAAACGATATACAGCCGAAGTTAAACACAATCCCTTCCTTCTTCATTTTAAAATGAGAAGTATTAACTAAACATTTCATTTTAGACTTGTAATAACTAAGAGAGAATTGAAGGGAAAAAAAGGATTTAATCTATTCTGTGGCTAAATGGGGATTGTACCAAGTGTTAAACAGAGTGTTTTCAACATCTCGGTCACTATTGCCACAATAACCACTTACTGTCTTATTAGATGTAATTGACGAAGTCTACTAATCTACTAAACGATATACAGCCGTATTTGATTAGCACCACCAACATCTCTTCCCTCCTTCTTCATTTTAAAATGAAAAGTGTTAACTAAACATTTCATTTTAGACTTGTAATAACTAAGAGAGAATTGAAGGGAAAAAAAAGAATTTAATCTATTCTGAGGCTTAGTGCCTTATAGGGGATTGTACCAAGTGTTAAACAGTGTGTCTACAACATTTCGGTCACCACTTTTTGTAACATAAGTTACATAAAGATGTAATTATGTACTGAAAAGTCTCCTCACATCTATTTTACTGGGTTAGCATAGCTCAAGCAACAATTAGTGGAGATTATACCAAGTGTTAAACAGTGTGTCGTAAACACTCGAGAAAATGAAAGCTTTAAACCAATTTTACTCTTTGGGTACCCGCAAGAGAATATGGGCAATGCGCTGTTTCTTGTTATACAAAATGACTTTTACAAAAATGCAAGTTTTTAGGCATTTTTAAATAGCATTTTCGTCATGGTCTCATATAAATGGTAAAAAAATAGTTATATTATGCAGATATTTAACAAATACCTAACACCCACTGAAAAGCTTGATAGAATAATGAAGTAAAAGTGTAAGCGTGTAAAATTTGGCCACAAAATCCGTTATGAAAATATTTTAAGTAAAGTTACATAAGTTTTTAAATATAGGAGATAACAGCTTCGTTATAAAGCTTATTGTTTACAAATATAACCGTTAAGTTAAACAAAGAAACAATGAAAAGTCATTAAATAGGTAAATATTAAGTAAATAATCCTGCCTGAACATAAAATTGAGTGCTTCACTTTTCTTCACGAGGATAACTGCTCCTATCCTATCTGAAGGCTTCTAGAAGCTGTATGACATAGCCACATAGCCTCACTACTGACTCCCTCTTGGTGGACCAAAGTCATAGTTAGTTTCGGTAAGTTGTATCAAATAGTCACATATCCTAGCTACGGCTACCACCAGTGGTCTGAAATCCCAGTTAGAGCTTCAGTAAGCTGTATGAGACAGCTACATAGCCTGGCTACGGTTTTCCTTCCTCTTGATGGACCGAAGTCAGTAAGCTTTATTGAGATAGGCTCCAATCGATTGCCCCAAGTCCTATCTAGGATTTCAGGAAGCTGTATGATATAACTAAAAGCCTGGGGTTCACAAGAAGACCATATCCAAAACAGAGGCTGGTGATGATAGAAAGTCCCACCGTTTTTTCACCGTATTACTATTTCAGGAAACTGTGATATAGCTAAGAGCTTCTGGAGTTCACTAGAAGACCATATCCAAAACAGAGGCTGGTGATGATAGAAAGTCCTACCGTTTTTCCTTCAGCACTGCATCTGCTACTCCGATTGGTTTTGAAGAGACGGAGAACTGCAGAATATTCTCAGCATCTTGAATATCCGCAGAGCAGGTAGCAGCTTTTGGTGTTCAGCCAAGGTTTCCATGATGCTCGGAAAATGGTCCTGGAAATGCAAGAGTTATTCTAAGTATAGACACTAATGTTTGTCTCTGTAGTTACTCAATTCATCATCATCATTATTTCAGCCATAGGCACAGCTGAACATTGGCCTCCTTTTAATTATTTCCCAATGAGTGCTCGGTTGGTAGCGGCCTGCATCCTGCTACCTTTGCGAGATCGTCGGTCCATCTTGAGGGTAGACGTCCTACGCTGCGCTTTCCGTGTAGGTACCTACTCAATTTGTCTCTGGTAAATTAAAGGGTTGTGTTCCTGCAGTGGAGAAACCGATGTACCTACATAAAGATTTTTGGTGTTTTCAAAAATGGACCTTAAAAAAGAACAGGAAAAACTTAAATGAGGATGAAAGTTCGTATCATCTAAAATATTAAAATGTAGATAACCAGGTTAACCAACTAGAATCACCTCGACTCTTGCTGGGGAGAAACTTGCCAATATCAGGCCTCCCCAACCCGTCTGGCCAGCGTGGGGAGTGTAGGCCAAATCCTCCATTTGCCTCTGGTAAATAAGAGGTTCCTGCTCCTGCAGTGGAGAAAAGACCTGATGATGAACTGAAACTATGTTACAAAATTAAATAAGACTCACCTCAAGTCACTCCAGAAGTTTGAGAACAATTCGAGGCACCAGACAGTTGCGGTTCTCTTCCAATGGTGAGTCTTGAAATTGCCATCTGTAATTAAATCAAATTAAAGATAATTAACCCGGGACCTCTCGGTATAATAGTCCTCCCAGTCCCACTAGGTGGACCGACGATCTGGTGAAGGTCGCGGGAGGTGCCAGGATGCGGGCGGCGCAGGACCGGTCTTTGTGGAAATCCTTGAGGGAGGCGTTTTTACCAAAGTTCAATATCTTATTCAAATTCAAATTCTTTATTTGCTTATTAGGTAAATACATAAGTTAATTATGAAGTGAATTGTAACTTGTGGCTAAATATGACTAACTTCTTATGTGAGCCATTAAATAAATACTGCTGGTCACAAATAAATAAATATTTCACTTAAATAATTCCTATCAGGCACTTCCAGCAGTCTATCATCACTCTAAAATAAATTTAAAACAAAACGCGTTAAAAATATTTCATTCGCAAATATTGTATAGGTGCGGTAGATTACGACGATCGGTACATTTAGTCTAATTTACTAGACTGGGCACGACCGTTACGTTCTTATGTGAAACTACCGCCAAATCGTAAAATAAAAAAATAAGTAGGTACCCACCGTGATGAAAATACATATAAAACTTGAGTATAGCCTGACCAGGAACATAAAAACCCTGGCATAGAGGCGCGTCAGTTGCATTTGATATTGCAACACTGAGTACAGTCGTACCTGTGTTAAATTAATAGGCTAACTTTATGTATCAGGATTCAGGATTACGGGCTAATTTGATATTTTCATAAATTAACGAAAAAATATTATTATAGGTAACCTGGTTTAAATAAATTAAATGAAACCATCAATCGAGCTAGTAGGATTTATTTTATTATTCATCAATAATCAAATTCAGAACTTGAATATTCAACTGCAATGTTTGCTCATGAATGCTTCAAACTCGGTACTTCTTTCCCAATTCCATAAAATTCAACACTTAGAAAGTGACAAAAATTTTTAAAATAGGTAGTTGAAACAAACCACAGTTAATTTTCATAGTGGACTGTACTATGCTATAAACATGTCAGTCAATTTGACAACCTTTGTCGGAAACATTATTCAATGAAAATATTGTCCGAACCCTTAGTATTTCTTTTCGAAAAATACTCTAACACATTGTGAACCACTTTTCTTTCACGACTATACAAAGATTTTAGCAATTTAATTCACAAAATCAATTGCGCACATTTAAAATAAAGTTTGTTTACACTTTGACAGCAATAGACTGACATGCAAGGTGACATCCCAATGAAGTTTTCAGTTACTGTTGCCATTAAAAGAAATTAGTACCATTAGTTTTCTGCAACATGGCGAGGGTTTTTATGTTCCTGGTCGGGCTATACTTATCACCGTTAAAACGGTTTCAAGTTTCAGGCAATAAACGGTTATTTTGAATTAATGGCGCTAAAAGAGGACATTTTAAAGGTTAGGTACGTGCGGTAGAAACAAAATGTAGTACACTAAGTAAAATCATGGCCTAGGATAAAATCCTTGCTATCAAAGTCAAATAAGTAAATGAGCTTTACATGTAAAAACTTATAGTATTTCTACGTATCAAATAACAATTGGGTACTAATTCCCTACGTTTAAAATACGAGGCATCTTGTGGAGGTAGGTATTGAAGTTTGCTAGAGTACCTAATCAAAAGATACTTTTTCTTACAAATAATAAAGAAAGCAAGCAGATTTCTATAAAATTTCCAACTTAAAAAAATTGAAATCCCTATACTCTTTTCCTGAGACTACCCCCAAAATACTAAGGCCAATTACACAATTTCAGACAGACCAAGGCTAATCTTATGTAAATTAACGCAAGTAAAACCGTGGAGAAAAGCCAGTTTTGCTGAAAAACTTACCTTCCTTAGGTACTCCGATGGTTCAGCACCCCAAAGTATGTCTTGGACTCCGATAGGAGATAATAATGCCGTTACTTCAGTCTTGGGCATTTCATGCCAGTTCAAGATTCAAACTTGCGAAGATCCGCGTCCAACCAGTTCGGCTATAAAAGATAGAGAATTCACTGGTTGGGTTTTTATTGGCGGTCAAGCTGTAGATCCTGGCTACACAGGAGTTGCAGCGGTGGGAACGAGAGGCGGGAATAGTCCCGTTTAGCAGAAATAGTTAGGAGGGTAGACACTAAAACACTTTAACGGACAATCAGGGGAAGATTTTGCAAATCGCAGTTAAAACATGGAAAATATGCTAATATCAAACAAATCAACACATTTTAGTGAATCTTATTCAATTTGAAAGTGTTCAAAACAAATTAATTTAAATCAAGATGTTAAAACAATTGCACGTAAACCCGAGTATTTTCACTAATAAACTCAAATTAAAGTAATAGACACGAATAAATTGCGAAAAAAAAGAGTAAATAATTTAAAAACAAAATAATTTAAATCAAGTTGATAAAACAATTGCAAATAAAGCCGAGAATTTTCACTAATAAACTCAATTTGAAATAACAAAGACACAAATAAATTACGGAAAAAAAACGTTAATAACTTAAAATATCACTTACCGGACTTTCCAATTTTCGAGTAGGAACAGCACGTAATGTAGGGCAGAAAAATATATCTTTCCAAGTCGACACCAGCGAAAAAAGGTAGGGCGGGCGGCGCATCCTCTTTTATAACTTAGCAATGAATGAGTGAGAAAGTGAACTATGGACATGAATGAATGATGTATTCCAAAAGACTGTGCCTTTGAGGTGATAATAGATAAGTAAGGCACTCATGTACAAGCGCGAGCGAGATAGATGAACTTAACGATACATCTCATTCTGTTAAATACAAAGATAGCTTCTCTTTAAAGTTTTAATTGCAAGAAAAGACGTGATTTTATGGTAAGACTAGCTTTTGCCCGCGGCTTCACCCTCGTGAAATTTAGTGCCACAGATTAGCATAAATTATGTATGTTATATACACCATATGTTAATCTGGGTTACAAATAATAATATTGTAGTTTCAACCAAATCCGTTCAGTAGTTTTTGCGTGAAAGAGTAACAAACACCCACACAAACTTTCGCCTTTATAATATTAGTAGGATTATTAAGTAAGTAAGTAAGTAGACTTTTTTCGAATGTCTGATCACAGTCTTCACTCCAAGATCTACTCGTGACCAGTTGTTGAAACCCTTGGGCCTTTGTCCAGCAGTGGACAACCACCTAACACTACATCTCTATAAGTTGCTTCAGTGTTTATTTATTAAAAATGATAATATCAAAATTGTAATAATCGAAATATTATTTAAATTTGCCATTCCACAGTTTTTAACCGACTTTAACAAAAGGAGGAGGTTCTCAATTCGGTAGATATTTCCCTAAGCACTTAACGGTGAAAATATATATTCTTTTAAACTTTCATGGTCACTAACAATTATGACCATGATCAAAATAAAATAATCGTACCATGGCGCTTGCAACAGTGCCGAAATAATTATCGGCAACTCAAAATTAAGGTACATGGTAGCAATCCCGTCAATAATAATAATTTTAACGGTGAAAATGTATTACAACTGATACAACTATACAGTAGGTAGGTAGGTATATCTAGCGGTAGCGCATTTTCTTACATAACTTTTCAATTCCTATCATTGGAGGTCCGAAAATATTTCTCATACAATTTGATACCATAATGATCATTCTTCATAAAAAAATTAAAACCTACATACAGGGTGTCCCAAAAACAATGGATAACCCTGTAACCATCGATAGGCCTCGCCATGATCTCACTAACGTCAATTTTTGACCCCAGTAAAAATATCACCGATTTCAAGATTTTTAAGTTTTTGTGCATTTTTAGAAAATTGCCACCTGCGATTACTTTTTCTCATGCCATTTCTACAAATGAGGATACTTTTCAATCTAGTTTTTTTCCTTATCACAAGGGATAGTTGGGCTATCAAAAGAAAATATCAAAGTTCAACAAACTAGTTTGAAAGTATGAAAATTTTAAGAAATTGCAGAAGAGAAGGAAAAATTAATTCATTGTCTTGCACTTTTGATCAGCCATCGTGTAAAAAAAATGTAGGAGGACCATCGTGCCCATTACCTTAAAAACTTCCTTGGTTAATTGAGATTCTAAAAAGGTATCACAAGCCTATGTATCCTGTATTATTTTTATCTTATGGCTACTTGAATAGCAACTAGTATGAAAACTGCAAAAATGAGTTTTTCTCGTAATAGTTAAACTAGGACTGCATAGTGGCATTAAATACAAATGAATAATTTTTAGCGTAGGAATTTAAATAAAGCAACACTTTATCATCATCATCATCATCATTTCAGCCGTAGGACGTCCACTGCTGAGCATAGGCCCGTACCCTAAAATGATTTTCATAATGACCGCTTGGTAGCGGCCTGTATACAGCACCTTCCTGCTTATCTTTATGAGGTCGTCGATCCACTTTGTAGATGGACGTCCTATGATGCGCTCTCCGGTACGTAGCCTCCACTTGAACCCTGCTGCCTCAGTTCTGCGAACTACTGTGCCTTGCCCTTTGCCACTTCAGCTTGCTGATCCGTCGGGCTATGTCAGCGACTTTAGTTTGTTTACAGGTCTCCTAATTTCTGATACGGTTTCGTAAAGAAACCCGAGCATAGCCCCTTCCATAGCACGCTGTGCAAAAAATCCACGTTTCCGAGCCGTGTGTCATCACGGGCATCTGTCTATAGGCACATTTATAAGGTGTAAAACAAAAAATAAGTAATCACAAAAACGCAAGACGGACGGCCAATGGGGCAACAGGGTTCAAGTGGAGGCTACGTACCGGAAAGCGCATCGTAGGTGGACACCTACAAAGTGGACCGACGACCTAATAAAGGTAAGCAGGAAGGTGCTGGATGCAGGCCGCTACCAAGCGGTCATTATGAAAATCATTGGGGTACAGGCCTATGTTCAGCAGTGGACGTCCTATGGCTGAAATGATGATGATGATGATGATAAAATGTTGCTTTATTAAAATTCCTACGCTAAAAATTATCCATTTGTATTTGATGCCACTATGCAGTCCTAGTTTAACTATTACGAGAAAAACTCATTTTTGCAGTTTTCATACTAGTTGCTATTCAAGTAGCCATAAGATAAAAATAATACAGAATACATAAGCTTGTGATACCTTTTCAGAATCTCAATTAACCAAGGAAGTTTTTAAGGTAATGGGCACGATGGTCTTCCTACATTTTTTTTACACGATGGCTGATCAAAAGTGCAAGATAATGAATTCATTTTTCCTTCTTCTCTGCAATTTCTTAAAATTTTCATACTTTCGAACTAGTTTGTTGAACTTTAATCTTTTCTTTTGATAGCCCAACTATCCCTTGTGATAAGGAAAAAAACTAGATTGAAAAGTATCCTCATTTGTAGAAATGGCATGAGAAAAAGTAATCGCAGGTGGCAATTTTCTAAAAATGCACAAAAACTTAAAAATCTTGAAAACGGTGATATTTTTACTGGGGTCAAAATTAGACGTTAGGGAGACCATGGCGAGGCCTATCGATGGTTACAGGGTTATCCATTGTTTTTGGGACACCCTGTATTTAAAAATATAATCATTGATATTCATAATATCACTAATCATACACTTAGTTTTTACTAATATTTGTTTTCATATATTTTTCTAAACTAATGATCGAAACTCATAATCATTCGAATAAATAACATATAATATTCATAAATGTGATGTATCCTAATATTTGTTTTCATAAATTTATTACTCATAAGTGTATTTATCCATATTATTGAAAATCATGATGTCTATATTCGTATTAAATCTTATTTTAACATTAAATTAATTTGAAATGGTCCAAAACAGGCAATATTTTGTGCCACAAAACTAACGTGACAGAAACGAATCGCTGCAAAACCGACACCACGTAGTCTTGTCTGCCCTACCCCTAGAGTGTAATTTAAAAGCCGGAGGCGCGGAGGGAGGGCAGCCCTCGCCCGCTGTAACGAGGCTCAGGCGCCCGGGTGAGCTGGAGCGGCTGAGGCTGGTCGCCGAGGCGCCGAAGGCGCCGATATTATGATTACTAACTAACTTAACTAAAAGACGTTGCAGTCGCGCTCCACTGTTTATATCATCAAAGTAATCATTATTTGTCATTTCCAGCTCCGGCATTTTGAATGAATGGTTAACTTTTAAATAAATACGTTTTTTGTATTAATTAAAAACTACCTTCATTAATATTGCACTAAAATATTAATCGTTTTTGAGTCCCAGCACTTTTTGCATGAAATTAAGTGCATTTATCCGTTATAATCTTCAATCTAATAAAACTCACTCATCAGGAAATCTCAAAAACTACTAGGAGTCTCAAATTTTGCATGGGGGTTCGTTTTTGAACGTAAGTGCTCACTAAGACGGGATTTTGCAAAATTCAACCCCTAAGGGGATAAAACGGGGTCCACGCGTACAAAGTCGCGGACGGCCGCTAGTTACATAGGAATAATTGTATTATTTAATAAGTAAGTACCTATATTACGCGTTCGTAGTATTTATCATAATTAGATAGGTAGGTTACAGTTTATTTATGTAGTAAGTACTTATAATATTATGATCATTTCCACTAATTTCCTTATCAAAATAAACTCCTTTTCCCGGTATGGCGTATGACTGAAAAAGATCGCTGGATAGTGATAAGACAGCCTAAATTGTGCCTTTTCCATCATTTGTAAGTATATCTTGAAATTTTCGAAGAACGTTCAATCAAGAAATTAGCAAAATCTTTCCATCTATACGTGTTATAGTTTTAAAAAATAATGGAATAATCTCATAATCATCTTGTGTAGTAAAACTTAAAAACAGAATCTTACAAGTTTTTCTTATGTGATTGAAGGTAGTTTTGTACCAGTAATTTAATCAATGTTTCCATCTGGGCTGGATACTTTTATGCCCGTGGTTTCATCACCATCATCATTTCAGCCACAGAACGTCCACTACGGAACATAGGCCTCTCCAATGAATTTTGGTCCGTCACACACGTAATTTTTACTTACTTACGTAAAGTAATACTTTACTTAAAGTAGCTTATAAGCTTTCAGTCATTATTTTTTTTTTTATTGATTAGTTTGTGTTTTCAATAAAAGAAATGAAAAATCAACCTCTGTCCCCATCATGGCGATAACGGGAATACAGGTTTCTTTGTTCAGGCTAATCTCAGAAACGGCTGGACCGATTTTGATGAAACTTTCACTATTCACAGATAAGTGAATGCCCACATTCTCAGAATTACTGAAAACAGCCTGCCTGAGTCTCAAAAATAGAAACCTCATGAAATTGTGAACAAAATCCATGAGACAAAATACTGAACCGTATGTAAACAGGGTGAAAATGATTAGTGATCTCACTGGATTATTTCTAAACTACACAAGATTTCGAAAACCTGGTTACTGATTCAAGAGCTCTTAAACTGTATCAAATAATAGGTTACATAATAAACTGGATCTATCCGAAAATTCAATGTTTCCAGCTTCCATACATTTAGTCATCATCATTTCAGCCATAGGACGTCCACTGCTGAACATAGGCCTCCCCCAATGATTTCCACAATGGCCAGCGTCTTCCCGCTACCTTTATGAGGTCGTCGGTCCACCTTGTGGGTGGACGTCCTACGCTGCGCTTTCCGGTACATGGCCTCCACTCCAGTCTTGCTGCCCCATCGGCCGTCGGTTCTGCGTACTATATGCCCATTTCTGATTCGCTCTTGTTCAGTACAGCCCCACAATATAAAAACTATACAATATTAGAAATAATTGAGCGAGATCACTTATATCGTTTTTACCCTGGATTTCTATTACATACCGAAATTCAAGTAGCAAAGCAGCTAAAGGAAAATTAATAAATAAAACAAGTAAATGTTTTTAGGTGATGTATTTAATTAAAAACTCAATAAATACTTATATTGTAATACTTGAATTTAAACTTAGGACATAGTTGAATTTAGCTTACCAAATTAATCCTGTAATATAATTTCAGTGTTACCATCTTAATACAAAAGCTACCAAATTAGTAGTTTTAGAAAAAAACTATAACAGTATTCTTACATTTAAAAGTTGATGTCGATAAATAAAATGATGAAAAAGATCTAAAATTAATACTTGGTGTCTAGTTTATACAATTATTGTCTACTTTATTAAATCTAAAAAGAAAAGGAACTGGAAATTCAATACACATTTCATGTTTTATTATTCAAATTATAAATTGTATGTTGCCATCTCTAAGGTATCTTTAAAAAGACAGTAATAATAAAATTGTACATTATTATACTAAGGCAACATTGTCAGAAATCATTTTAATATGGCAACATTATCTTACATTTTTTTTTCATTTAACGTTGCAATCAAATACAGATTGCAATATTATTAGAGATCTAAAAATTCCAGCAGAATTAAAATGATTCAAAAAATGACACATTTGTTCTTTCTAAAGTCAGCATTGCGATTTTACCCATAAAAGTGGCAAGTTTTTCACCCCTGGCAATTTCACAGAGGGTGTTACATCGTAGCTGGTAAACGAATACACCGATTTAGATGTTTTTTTGAATTATCGGAGTCAGGTTTTTTATTAAACTGAATTTTTCACACTGGCAATCTAATGATCCAGTCCAATGTTGCCCATAATAGACTGAACGACTTCGGTAGACGACGCGGTGCCTCCCACGTCAGGTGTGACGATTCTATCGATATTGATGGTTTTGTCGACAGCGCGACGGATCATATCGGCGTGGAAGTGATGTCCCAAGTGCTCTAGCATATCGATGGATGCGTTGATCATCGCGATTGGGTTGGCGATGTTTTTGCCGGCGATTGCGGTACCTGGAAAATAAATGGTAAGTTTTGTTGTTTATATTGGTACAAATGTATGGGACTATGGACTGAAGGGGAGCATTTTAGAGAGCAAATTTTGGCCTAGGTGGGTATAACGGTTTCGGTTACGGTTACGGATATCTGTGCTTTAAAATGTAATTTGCAATAGTTGTCCAACACGGTTCATGGCCGCACACTTAACATCGAATAAAAAGTAATAAAAAAATAAAAAAATTATACTAGATGGCATAGGTAAATCAGGCTGTTATGCCTTTACATAATACAGTGTGAGTCACGTTAAAGTGTACATATGAAAATAGATGAAACTAGACCTATTTTTATCGACAAAAAACAAGTCAAAAAATTTTTGAGATTTTTTTTTAATTTTTTATAGAATTTTTTTTCTTCCAATTACTTATTGTAAAGAAAACGTAATAACTTTTAAACTAAGCGGTATATCCTGATAAAATAAAAATAGTAATAATGATAAATAACAGGCCATACTAAAAAATACATAAAATACACAAAAAAGGCCAACAAATAATAAAAAAATGATACTTTTTGAAAAAAATCCGCTTAAAAATTCGTGTTTTTTTGGTTATTTGATAAATTTCTCCAAAAAATGCCCCTACAACCGGTAGTTTTTATTACTTTGTATTATTCTCTATCGTATTACCTTCGTAAAACCAAAAATCGCATATCTCTATCCCTATCACAACGTTTGCAATGATCGTTTGAACTAAGCCTCTCCGGGCGCGCCATTCAACGCTTCGTTAACAACAAAACTGAAAATGGCTCTAGATTTGTAATTTTGATAAAGACAAGTTAGATTTCAAATAAAAACAAAAGATTTCGAAGTAAAATAAGCATTTTAGTTAAAATTAAAATTGTCTCTACCTGTAGCGGAGAATAATGTTGTGGCAGGCCTTTGTTCAAACGATCATAGCAAATGTTGTGATAGGGATAGAGACATGCGATTTTTGGTTTTACAAAGATAATATGATCGAGAATAATACAAAGTAATAAAAACCACCGGTTATAGGGGCATTTTTTGGAGAAATTTATCAAATAACCAAAAAAACACGAATTTTTAAGCAGATTTTTTTCAAAAAGTATCATTTTTTATTATTTGTTGGCATTTTTTGTGTATTTTATGTATTTTTTTAGTATCGCCTGTTATTTAGCATTATTACTGTTTTTATTTTATCAGGATATACCGCTTAGTTTAAAAGTTATTACGTTTTCTTTACAATAAGTGATTGGAAGAAAAAAAATTCTATAAAAAAATAAAAAAAATCTCAAAAAAATTTTGACCTCTTTTTTGTCGATAAAAATACGTCTAGTTTCATCTATTTTCATATGTACACTTTAACGTGACTCACACTGTATAATGCTATACAAAAAACAATTTAAACTGCCTACACACGAAACTATCCGTAACTTTTGAATCGGTTACGGTTACGGTTTCAGATATTTTTTTATTTCGGATATCCGAAAGTTTCGGTTACGGTTACGGATATCCATAACATCCCTGGTCTGGCCCAGGAGGGCAGTCTCTTTTAGGGAGTCGATCAGGCCCAGGGGGACCGTCTCGCTCAGATGAGAGGTAGTCTGGTACAGAGGGGACAGTCTATCCAAGGGATAGTCTGTCTGTAGTCTGTAGCAATTTCTTACAAAACTTTGCGCGCAAAAAGCAAATCTAGTATGAAAATCATCAAACTTCTAATGCTCGTAACTCAGTTCAGACTGAGTTTAGAGGTATACATGTCATAGTAAGTTTGGTTTATCACACTATTTTGTAATCAAAAAATAAGGTTTGGTCGATGGCCGCGCGAAAAAAAAAAGACGCCACCTTCCATACAAAATCTGGCATTGCCATTTATGACGTATCCGTTAAAAACGTACCAGTAAAACGGACTCCTATGTGTGAACGGGCCGTAAGGGGGAGTCTGAACTAGGGCCTAGGGCCAGGCATTTCGGCCTTAGGCAGTGGTTCTTAACCGGTGGTCCGCAGACCACTGGTGGTCCCTGGAGGCATTCCAAGTGGTCCACGAAGACATCGTAATAAACAAGTGACGTGACGTGATGAGTCGAGTAGACACAACGCAAACGGCGCACAGTGGGCGAGAAATCGACCTCCCCTTTCATAGGATTTTGAAAAAAAAAGTGGTCCCTGACAAGATAGAAATTTGGTAAAATGGTCCCTCGTGACTTAAAGGTTGAGAACCACTGGCCTAAGGGAATAACTTACCGGTGTTCCTGGTGCCAGGCTCAAACACAGCGTAGTGGTCACCATAATTTCTGCCGGAGAGAAGACCAGCTCCTCCCAGAAGACCGCAGACAACGTTGGACACGATAGACCCGTACAGGTTGGTCATTAACATCACGTCGAATTGGTGGGGCCTGTGTACAAACAGAAAACACTATTAAACAATCGTCAAATTTTGCTATGTCTATAAACATACCTAGTTTTTGAGCTCGAAACCCGGCTGGCAGGTTTCATTACATCTAGACCAGTGGTTCCCAAAGTTTTCTGAGCTACGACTCATCTAATAGAAGTTCCCCAACTCGGACGAGACCCACCTATAAGAAATTTCGCCCGCTGTCCAGCGGTTGGATGGGGAGGGTGGTGTGTCGTACGTACTACAGGCAGGGCTCACTCAATGGTCGCCTCGTGATCCACCACTGGGTCGCGACCCAAAGTTTGAGAAACCGTGATCATGTGATTCTAGACACTTAAAGTAGATAACTAAATAAATAAATATAGATTTGTTCGTTTGAGCCAAATGATGTCACTGCTGGACAAAGGCCTCTCCTGAGGATTTCCATAACGACCGGTCCTGCGCTACCCGCAACCGACCAAGGGGCATTCTGGCCAAAATGGCAGCACGACCCAAAGGTTATTTATTCTGGCCCAGAAGGGGATGGACAGACCTGGGGGACAGTTTGGCCTAGGGGGTGGGGAGTAGTTGAGTTAGACAGCCTGGCCTAGAAAGGCAACATAACACAAGGAGCATTCTGGCCTAGGGGGGCTGTTTGACCCATGGGGCATTTTGACTTAGGAGGGGCAGTCTGGAATAGAGGGGACAGCTTGTCCTAGGGTGTTATCTGGCCTAAGAGGGGCAGCTTGACCCAGGGGGCATTTTGGCCTAGAAAGGCAGTATTACCCAGGAGGGGCATTCTGGACTAGGGGGCAGTCTGACCCAGAGGGGCAACTTAACCCAGGGGGCATTCTGGCATAAGAGCAGTTTACCAGGGGAGCAGCCTGGCCTAGAAAGGCAGCATAACCCAGAGGGTACTCCTTGGCCATGCGTCTGGAAGTCTCCAGGAAGAGGTCATCCGGCAATTTGCACTCTCGAGCGTTGTAACAAAGTTCAAATTTGGCCATGCGTCTGGAAGTCTCTAGACCGTCTGGCAATTTGCACTCTCAGTCATTGTAACACAGTTAAAATTCCTAGTTTCCAAGAAGAGAGCATCAGAGAGCTTCATGATGTTGGAAGAAAAACACACTCATGTAAGCTCGCGAGGAACACAGTCTAAGGGCGTCTGGCTTATGGAGTGGGAGGAAGACCGTCTTAGGGGAAAGTCTGGGGAGCAGTCTGACTCAGGCGGCAGTCTGGCCCAGAGGGCTATTAAGACCCAGGGGGTATTCTGGTCTAAGGTGCATTCTGGCCTAAGGCGTATTCTGGTCTAAGGGGTATTTTGGTCTAAGGGGTATTCTGGCCTAAGGCGTATTCTGGTCTAAGGGGTATTCTGGCCTAAGGGGTATTCTGGTCTAAGGGGTATTCTGGCCTAAGGGGTATTCTGGTCTAAGGGGTATTCTGGCCTAAGGGGTATTCTGGTCTAAGGGGTATTCTGGTCTAAGGGGTATTCTGGCTAAGGCGTATTCTGGTAGAAGGGGTATTCTGGCCTAAGGCGTATTCTGGTCTAAAGGGGTATTCTGGTCTAAGGCGTATTCTGGTCTAAGGGGTATTCTGGTCTAAGGGGTATTCTGGCCTAAGGGGTATTCTGCCCTAGTTTGGGGGGCAGTTTAGCCTAGAGGGGCAGCATGACCCAGGGTTTTTGTTTGGAGGGGGGGCCGTTTTTTTGGAGGGGGGAGGGTGGGGTTACTCACTTGGCCACGAGCTGCATGCAGCAGTTGTCGATGATCATGTCGTTGTGCTCGATCTCCGGGTACTCCTTGGCCATGCGTCTGGAAGTTTCTAAGAAGAGACCGTCGGAGAGCTTTCATGATGTTGGAAGATCGTGTACACACACTCGTGTAACCTCGCGAGGAACATCTTGGCGGGAAATCTGGCCCGTGTGGGGCATTCTAGCCTAGGAGGGGCAGCCTGACCCAGGGGGCATTCTAGCCTAGGGGGCAGTATGACTCAGGGGTATTCTGGCCTACAGGGGGCAGTTTAGACCAGACGGGCATTCTGGCCTAGGAGGGGCATTCTGGTTTAGATGGGGCAGAGGCAGATTGGCATGGGGGGGGGGCAGCATAACCCCTGGGGCATTCTGACCTAGGAGGACAGTTTGACCCATGGGGCATTCTGACCCAGGGGGCTTTCTGGCCGAGAGGGGGCTACTTAACCCAGGGGTCTTCTAGCCTAGCCTAGGGGGCAGTTTGACCCATGGGGAATTCAGACCTAAAGAGAGCAGTTTCACCCAGGGGCATTCTGGCCTAAGAGGGGCAGCTTGACCTAGGGGGTATTCAGACCTAGGAGGGTTAATACATTATGGACTAGGGGGGGGGGGTGTAACTCACTTGGCCACGAGCTGCATGCAGCAGTTGTCGATGATCATGTCGTTGTGCTCGATCTCCGGGTACTCCTTGGCCATGCGTCTGGAAGTCTCCAGGAAGAGGCCGTCGGAGAGCTTCATGATGTTGGCCTTGTGGACTGTGGTCACCTGCGGACGAATTGAATCGAATTAATTTATGTGGAATTTAGAATAGAATAGAATGTATTTATTTGTCTCAAAACAGGTTTCATTTAGTTTTTCACAGATACAAAAAATCATAAGAGACAAAAAGGTCTATGACTCAGTGATTGCAGGAGACCCACAAACCCTGTTATTCTGCCATAGCCAAGATAAGAAAATAAATATTAATTTATACATAAAATTACAATTTCCTAAAATTACAAATTGCTATGTGAACTTACAATTTAAGGATTTGTTAAAGTAAATGCAGTTCGCAATTCGCATTATGTACGATTATTTTGACCTGACTGCAGACCGCATATTGTGTGTGTGTAAAACCGTTGTGGCTAAACGCAAACTAAGAAAGACAAAAAAAAGACTGTCATAAAAATTACCTTTGAATTATTAAACAATAATAGTCATAGTAAATTAGTGGTCCAATAATGGTTTTTAAATATATTTTTCCGAAAATAACGTTCGCGCAAACGTTATTCGTGCAAATTATAGGATGTCTAATACGTAGGCCAGCTATTTATAGTTGACTAGCTTTCCGCCCGCGGCTTCGCGCGCGTGGACTACATCACACTACATTATCTACATATTTTATGGAACCCTATTTTTTTCCAAAATAAAATCTAGCCCATGTTACTCGTGGATAATGTAGCTTTCGAAAAGTGAAAGAATTTTTAAAAACAGTCCAGTAGTTTTTGAGCCTATTCATTACAACCAAACAAACAAACAATGTTTTCCTCTTTATAATATTAGTGTAGATACACCTGATAGAATCTGTTCAATTTTTAATTTAGTCAAGCTTTGTTGTCGACGTTGTACCTCTAAATATCTCCATTATTATAACATGGGCGATGATCTGATAAAAGTTAAGAGAACCATAAAATATTGTTCGCGCATGTCTTTCGCGCAAATGTCTATTCCTTATTCCCGTTGCCCGTGCGCTCAAGCTTTTTGGGCAAGTGACTATGTGCAAGGGTCGTTTTAAATTGTAACTTACGCCCGTATTCACAAACGATGCTTGCATAAGTGAAGCAGCAAATCGATCGGACTGCTGCATTTTGAAGTTGAATAGAACTGTGTGATTGGTTCGCGTTGTGCGTCCACGCGCACTGTGAGACATCATAGTAATGTTTGTGAACACGGGCGTTATTGTAACCTTTATTCTTACCTTCTTCCTGCCATTCTTCCTGGCGAATTCGAAGGCGAACCTCGCCACGCGTTCTGAGTTGCTAGCGGTGACCACCTTCATGGACTCGATGACTCCTTGCACTGATTCGTGCTCCAACATGGCGTACTCACCTTCTGTGTTCTGTCTGTAAATCAAATCAAATCAAAATCCATTTATTTGCTTTATAAAGAGTAAAAAATGACATTTACCTAGACTAAATTCTCTCAAAACCTGAGATATAATGTATACTGCTTTTTTTGGGTCTCAAACTATCTTTATACAGGGATTCGATGCAAAATTATAGTTAAGTTTTGATATATAACTTACTAGCTTTCCGCCCGCGGCTTCGCCCGCGTGGAATTTGTCTGTCACAGAAAAACTTTATCGCGCGCGTTTATCCCGCTTTTTGAAACAGGGGTTTCAAAAACCGGGATAAAAACTATCCTGTCCTTTCCTGGGACTCAAGCTATCTCCATGCCAAATTTCATCAAAATCGGTCCGGTGGTTTAGGCGTGAACGCAAGACAGACAGACATACAGTTACTTTCGCATTTATAATATTAGTATAGAAGTATAGATTAGTGTTAAAGCCTGGTCTGCGAGCAGGTAGAATTTTGTCCAATGACCCCAAGCTACCCATCCTTATCGCTCGCGCGTAATTATATTGCTGTCGCGACTGTGCGACGGGCGCCCGCAGTGAGTGTGCGAGCACGACAGCAACATAATTACTCGCGAGCGATAAGGATGGGTAGCTAGGGGTCATTGGACAAAATTCTACGTGCTCACAGGCCAGGCTATAGACCCTTGAACATGGTACAAGAGGCAATCTGAATGCTATATTGAATTCTCTTCTAGTCAACACTTTTATAATGAGCTTTTGTTCAGCAATCTTTGGTCCCACCAAAAATAATAGCAACTTATTCGTAACTGCGAAAGATCTAAAACGTTAATTTAACGGTAAGTGACATTGACGTAATGTCAATGTCACACTAGAAACGTCAGAATAGAGGGAGGGGCGCCGGACGACTAGCAGGCGAAACCAGCCCCCCTAGACAAAACGCACTTTTTGATCGAATCGAAAATCGAATCCGTCAAAACTCCATACAAAAAAGGGGCTTTTCGACCACTTTTCGACTGGTTTGCGATTATAATTTGCACTTTGTCTAGACCCACAGAGTGCTTCAAATACGCACCATTGAAGTCATTTAAACAGAATAATAAGACTCCGCGCGCTTTTGTGCTAAGTGAGGAATTTTATTTAAAATAATGCAATAATATAATGTAAAAGTGAAGTATCCAGTGTTTTATTTATGAGAATAGATCTACCCTTACCTGATGATGACCACATCGATGTCCTTATGCCTCGTCGCCACCCCAGGGAAGGATTTGCAGTTCAGCACATATGCATACATATCGAGTTCGTTGCGGAGAGCCACGTTGCGGGACGTGACGTACGCTGCCTCGCTCTTGGTCTCAATGTTGCCCTGTGAATAAATTGTGAGTGATGTTTCATATAAAATAAACCACAAATCGTTTTTACATCGTTCGTTCGTTCGTTTCAGCCGAAAGACGTCCACTGCTGGACAAAGGCCTCCCCCAAGGATTTCCACAAAGACCGGTCCTGCGCCGCTTGCATCCAGGTACCTTCCGCGACCTTCACCAGATCGTCGGTCCACCTAGTGGGAGGCCTGCCCACGCTACGTCTTCCAGCTCGTGGTCGCCACTCAAGAACTTTCCTGCCCCACCGGCCATCAGCTCTTCGAGCTATGTGCCCCGCCCACTGCCACTTGATTTTAGCGATTCTGCGGGCTATGTCAGTCACTCTGGTTCTCCTACGGATCTCCTCATTTCTGATTCGATCACGCAGGGAAACTTCGAGCATAGCACGCTCTACATAATAAGGTTTTACATAATGAGGGTTTACGCGAATAAAAAATCCGCCAGATGGCAATACGTAGACGCGAGGTCCAAATGCTGCATTGCATGATTGGTTATTTTTGACATGACATTGACAGATATGTCAAAATCCACCAATCACGCAGCAGTCAGACCCCACATCCACGTCCCGCCATCTAGCGGATCTTTCATTCGCGAAAACCCTCATTAAGCATAACATAGATGCAATAAAGTATTAGGTATTGAATACATCATTTATTAAGGCTGAGTTGCACCATCTTACTTTAACTTTGACAAACGTCAAAAATCTATCAAACTCCATACTAAAAGCACAGGTTATTGTTATAATACACTCGGCATCAAATAAATCGCACCTCCCGCGACAAGCACTTATCAAACGTATGCATCCCCACTTCCCACCAACATTGGTACCATTTGAAAGCCTAGTTCTAAACTTCATTTCATTAAAGGAAAGGTTTTTACCCCAAAAATGTGTCTTTACAAGGATCCAGTCACTTCTTCAAAAAATAGGTAGTTACGGTATAGCCATTTTTTATGACTATAAAACTGTTAAGTTGGGATTAATCGCTATCCATCTGTTAAAGAGGACACGTGAGATCTTTATTTGGTTTTATAACCATAAAAATTGGTCTAATTGATCCCAGAGGTGAGCCCAAAGTGAGGTCTATTTTCAAGTGACATTTATGGTGTATGTTAATCATTTATTTAGAAATTAAATGTATTTTTTCCTTTAAGGATATTTATTGGGCTTTCAAATAACACCAATATTGTTGGGGTACCATGATTGTGTCAGAAAAAAATCTTTAAAGTTCGCGTCGCGGAAGGTGCGGTTTATTTGATGTTGAGTATAGTTACGGTAAAAATAAGGTGGTGCAACTCGGGTTTAGGTCTCCACTGGCAAATGGAGGATTTGGCCTACACTCTCCGTGCTGGTCAGATGGTTTGTGAAGGCTTTTTTTCAGGCATATCAGGAGAAAATCATAACCCATAGTATTTTAGCCATATTGCATTAGGAGGACCATCAATGTCTAAGTACAGGAAGGAAACCTTTTTATGTATTCTTTTTTTGAGGTAGCAGGATTACAGAATGGCGAACCTACTTCACACCTTTTTTAAATAAGTAATTAAATTAACTACGTACCTTGAGGCCCACACCGTTCCTCTTGATCGTAGTGATAGCATACTGGACATCATCGTCATTGTCAACTGTGGGGTCGATATCCACTACTTCGAAGTCTACGGGAGCGCCGATGTACCTGTAATTATTAATTTTTGAACATGATCAAGATCTGGGATAATGTGGGATTCTCCTGGTGGAAGAATTTCTCAAATCGGTCCAATACTTTTGTGAGATTATTCAATACAAACAAATAACCAATTCTCTTTATAATAATAGTGACTGTAGATGTTACATGTATTTGCAATAGTCGACACTAATATTTACGTACTGACTTTGCATTTAATATTTACAAACAGTTTACTATTATCTTTTATCTTAGTATATCCTTAGATAAACGATGCTCAAATCATGTGATTTATTGATTTGTATGATTAATCATATCAAAGGACAGGAAGGCTTAAAATTTTAATCTCAGTCTACTGTTTTACACTGCATTTGTCATTATTTAGGCACACTATAATCATCTTCAAATTCATACATAGATGTTAATGAAAAGACAACAACAATAATGCTTTGTGACATGATAGTGTTACCCCAGCAAATTGATATTACCTTGAGTTTCATATTTCTACAGTTCATCACAATGGTACCTACTTCTAATAATAGTAGTACTTTTCATTGTCTTAACAGAAGGCCCTCTGACCCAGATTTTAGAATATACATTTTTTTAGGCACACTGGTGGATGGTATTCTAACCTGTTATAGAATCAGCTGATTCTATAACGCATGAGATTTATAATGAGTCGTGAAGGATAATAGCACTTATTAGGATATATAACGGCTCGTGGTGTCTGTTTAAACTCTGAAATACTTGTAAAAATAAACAAATGATGGAAAATTTTTAGCTTCTGAAGACGATAGGTTATACTCACTTGAAAATGTCTCTGACGTAGCCCATGCATTCTGGACCGATGCCACCGCCTGGGAGCATAGTAACTGCGTGTCTTCCACCATACTGGGCCTTCGGGATCAGCGTTTGTTTCCTGATAACTGGAGTTTTGTGCTGAAGATCGAAATCTGACAAAGTAGCGGGCGCTGCAGCAGAGCTCGCATACGTCGCCTGCACTTGAGGCAGAACCCTCAATTTGGAGAACAACCTCACAGCCATACTGATTAAAATTCACTCACAGGCCGCGAAAAACCTATAATTTTCAGATGACAGATGTTAAATAATCACAGGAAAAGGAAGACAGGAAAATTCTTTCGCGATTTTCCCTCACCAGGTGGCGCTGACCTGTCAAAGTTTCGTATAGATGGCGCTTGTAGCACAAGATGGCGCTCTAAAGCCCATATGCATGTAAACGTCAAAATGTGTGAACTTTTTAAAATTAAAAATATTGAGGTCAACATTTAAAGCATTTAAAAATATTTACATTATCTTCAACTTTTATCCACTATTGGATAGAAATATCATCAAATGAGCGATGCAACTAAAGAATTTAAATATTAAAAATAATTTTGTTGGTGGCAACATCGTGACACTTTATTTTTTCTGCTCGAACGTGTCATGGTGCTTTATCTTTCTCTGCCTGCGTTTTCGAGTGCGAGCGGCTGTGGAGCGGGCGTCCATTTTGCTTCGCCATATTGAATTTGGTCGGACATCTTTGGACGCCATGTTTAGTCGGACATATTTTATAAACATTTTCGCGTAAATTTCAAATATTTTTGAGCCTAAATAGCGAACTTTTTTTCACTGAAAACTGTGGCATTGATTGCGTATAGAATTGGGTGGAAAAATTCTGTGCCTACGCAGCAGTCCAAAAGTGTCTCTAGGGGGCCGTGCAGCTTTTGTTACAAGATAAATACAGGTAAATTATTTTCTCCAAACATTGTACTTTTTGACATATCATAACAAGTGTTTAAAAATTTCTGTGAAATTACGCTAATGTGCGGATTTCTCGAGAATAATATATGAAGGTCATAGGTCCTTCTGTTTGGCTGTACGTAGTTTGGCGTGGTCGTTTTTATATTTAACACGAAATCGAGTTACGTCGCGCCCCGGTGGCCGGTTGCACCGCTGCACCTCGGCACCTGCCGTGATTATACTATGTTTATAAGTAGGATTATAACTTTATATGCGTATTAAATAACCTTATAATCACTTCAAAAGGACAAAGAATTAATTTGTATCACTTTTATGTACTTTGATAGCTTAGTTTGTACCAAACTACCGAGTTAGACATCCGAACCTTAACAAGCTCTTTTCAGACTGCGTTAAAAACTTGTTTTTCTTGTTGCGCTAACTGGATTTCTTTTAAACATAACCATAATCAAATCTAGTGCGTAAATTATGATAATTGTGGTACACAATGAGAAGTAATTATTGCAAAGATAATTGTATTCTCTGTCTATAAACAAGCTAAATAATCTAGCAAACCAAACCTCTTGATAAGTTTTACAAGGTCAAAAAAATATAAACATTTCACTCCAGCTCACATCAATGATTACTTCTGTAGAAAGTAGATACTGATAAATAAATCGGATCATTAGTAAATTAATTATCTTTCATGATGAAATTATTTCATTAATTTATTTAAATTTTATCATTAGCTAGTAGCCTAGTAGTGTACCTAGTTAGAGGCTAAAATTTAATGATTGGTGAAATGTAGAAATAATTAAAAAATTCCAATTTGTAGATTAATCTTAATGTTATTTTTTTGTGGCAATAAAAAACATAATAATACCAGTCCATAAAAAACATTACTGACAACATCAATAGGAACAAAGTTTTAAAAATATTACTTTAAAATGTAATCAAGTCGGATCTCAATACTAAAACCCGTAGACTATTGATTAAAGACAAACTTTACTACATTAGTTTCAAAAAATTGATTTCTGATCTAAAAAATTTGTAATTGTGGTGGTCAAATACCACCTATTTTAGATATTTTTTTTTTTAGTTGAGCACTAGAATCTTCTCAAAGAGCGCTTTCACATTTAGGCGATTTAGCAGCACGACCGACGCGCTGCCGAAAATTTCATACTATGTGACAGCGGATGCCTTCACATTATAAAAACGCCGCTGCCGCACTGCTGTCGCGCTATTAACGCCCTAATGTGAAAGCGCTCTAACTGATCAGACAAAGTAACATCATCATCATCTCAGCCATAGGACGTCCACTGCTGAACATAGGCCTCCCCCAATGCTTTCCATGTTACCTGGTTGGTAGCGGCCTGCGTCCAGCGCTTTCCTACATGTAGCATATGCAAGTAACATATTATTTAAAAAATAAACATTATATTTAATTTTGTTCTGCAGAAGGCGCGGTCCAAGATGATGAACCAGGAGATAATGTGTGAGGTGGAGATCGGCACCCATGGGTCTATGGTGGAGATCGATGGGGACGACCAGGTCGGAGTCAAGGTAAGTATTGTGCCCATAAAAAATATTCAATGCAAGAAAAAGCTAGAGGTCCGTTCATTTATCATGTATGAGTAATTTTTTTTAAGAGCGTTTACGTCTAGCGTGGCATGTCAAGTTTAGGTAATTTCGATGCTAGTTTTATTCACACTAAAATAATTATGACTGTGTGCGTGTTCTCACGCTCTATAGTCAAACCAAAATACTTTGATCCACCATCGTAAAAGTGTGCCAGGCTGTCAAGTGACAGCTCAAGGAAACTATAAAATCTTCAAATCTTCCAACACCGACTCCATAATTATAAATAATGGTATACATTAGTCCTAATCAATAATAAATACGTAAATTCTTTATCAAATAGTAAATTATCAAAGGTTTTTTACTATTTTGAGAATATTTTATACAGCCTATGTGTAGGAGATTGGGATAGGAACGGGATGGGATACCTTCGATTGAGCAGACTCCACAGGACGGTCCAAGCTTGGTTCTTCTTTCACTTTCACAAACACTTGAATTTTTATTGAGATGAGTTTAGCGCGCGATTTGTGTTTATTTGAATTGGTTTATTTTGGATACTTATTTAGTAATAAACGCCCAGATAGGTAGGCGAAGCGGCGCGTTGCGATGCGAGAGCGAGACCGAAGGTGGGAGGGAGAGGATAGGAAAAAGGACTGTCAGAATGAGTGATAGAATAGTGTGACATGAGTTCGAAATGTATGAGGTTTTAATGCTGGCGCGTACAACTCCCCCGGCCTAGAGGTCTTCCTCTAGATTGAGTAGCGTTTGTAAAAAAAAAGTTAAAAACGTAAAAAAACATGCGTTAGAGAGAACTAAACGAGTTAAATTAGCGTTAAAGTTGTGTTAAATTAAAGTTAAGGTTAAAATAAAGTTAAGAACATTATTTGAGTTACTGTAAAGGAAGAGGACAAACTCTAACTACAGGCCGAACATAAGTACCGGTTGCAGTGCGAATCTTTAAGGTGCGAATGATTTTGTCCTTTCCGGGATATACTTCCACAACCACACCCAATGGCCAACAAAGAGGATGCGCATTGTCATCTTTTATAACAACAACAGAGCCCACATCTATCGGTTTGGTCACCGTATTCCACTTTTCACGGCGTTGTAGAGAAGTTAAATACTCCTGACTCCAGCGACGCCAAAAGCTTTGCACTAATTTATTGACTAACTGATAACGCGTTAACCGATTGTCAGAAATATCAGAGACATTCTCTACTGGTAAGAATTTCAGTGGAGTTATATTGAGAAAGTGATTGGGAGTGAGAGCGGATATATCATATGGGTCAGAGCTAAGAACACACAATGGTCTACTATTCAATAAGCCTTCTATTTGTACAAGTACAGTGTTGAACTCTTCGTATGTTAACACTTGAAGACCAATAACTTTATAAAGATGCGTTTTTACATAACGAACATTTATCTCTGTGATGCCGTTAAAGTGCGGACCATATGGTGGACTATGAAGAAACTTAATGCGTTGTTCAGCCAAATGTGAACTTAAATAATTGTTGTGAGAGTCAGATTCTAAAAGAGCGTAAATTTCGTCAAGCTTGCGTTTAGCGCCAATGAAGTTAGTACCTCCGTCGCTATATATCATGGAAACGGGGCCTCTTCTACAAATGAATCGACGAAAAGCGGCGAGAAATAGATCAGAGCTTAAGTCTGAAACTAACTCTATGTGTAGAGCCTTAGTTGTAAGACAGCAAAATAAACAAATATAAGCCTTCTGGCTTTTAACACCTCTGCGGCGAATGTGAGTAATAAAGAAGGGACCTGCATAATCGACCGATGTATAAACAAAGGCTTTAGCTTCTGAAACGCGAAATGATGGCAAGTCGCCCATAAGAGGGTTTGTAGATTTAGGGTTTAAACGAAAACAGATATTGCATTGATGCACTCTTTGACGTACTAAGTTACGTGCGGAAAGTATCCAAAATTTCTGTCTAAGCAGACTGAGTAGAAGTGAAGGACCAGTATGTAAATTACATACATGAAAGTAATCAACTAAAAGTTGAGTGAAGCGATGTTTAGGCGATAGAATGATTGGATGCTTTTGTCCATAGTTGAGTTGAGAGTGAGTGAGTCGACCTCCGACACGAAGTATATTATCAGAGTCAATGAAAGGGTTAAGTTTGAGAAGCGATTTGTTAAAGGGTTTATTATTTTTAATTGCGTGCATATCTTGAGTAAAAAATAGCGCCTGTATATGGCGTACTAAATAGAGTTCAGCGAGTTCTAAATCAGAGGATGTAACCACTCCGTTTGAACGTAGTATTTTAGCGAAGCGTAACACGTACACAGTAGCGCGTAATAATTTTGGGTACGTGGAAATGCGATCAATTAATCGATCTAAAGGGTGAGAGTTCGATTGAGAGCTTGTCTCTGAAACAAGAGCGATAGTTTTCTCTTCCAGTCGAACACTGTTAGATGAAACTTGAAATGGCTCGATAGGCCATTGCGAGATTGGCTGAGCTGTCCATTGAGGAGAGTGAAACCAATTTAATTGATTTAATAATGCTTTAGGAGTTACAGGTCGCGATATTACATCTGCAGGATTTTCATTTCCATTAACATGATGCCAAATTTTTGCGTTGAGTTTCGAATTAATTTCAGTAATTCTATTCGCAACAAATGTGTGAAATTTGTACGCGGGAGAATGTATCCACGTGAGAGTGACAGTCGAGTCTGAAAATGCGTAAATTGAGTTAACAGGATAACGATTCTCTATACTATCGCGAACCGATAATAGAAGATTTGTCAAGAGCAGCGCTGCGCACAGTTCAAGCCGCGCAAGAGATATTTTCTTTAAAGGCGCGACGCGCGATTTGGATGCGATAAGAAAGACTTCACCGGGTGAATCTGCATCAGAGCTCACGCGCACATAAACTACAGCTCCGTAGCATACTTCGCTGGCGTCCGCGAAGCCCATGATAGTGACGTGACAACCCGCGGTGATTCCTATGTGACGAGGTATTTTTAATTGCGATAAATAGTTAATCTCACTATCAAACCGATTCCATTTATTTTTTATTGAGTCTGGAACTGGCTGATCCCATTCAAGTTCGCGCTGCCAGCATTCTTGAATTAAGAGTTTGAGAAACGCTGTCACAGGGCCTAGCAAACCCAAAGGGTCGAATAATCTAGCGGTTGCGGAAAGAATCGTGCGTTTTGTGCATTGGTCAGAGTTAGTAGAGTTAATTTTGTAAAGAAAAACGTCATGATTAGGAAGCCACTGCATGCCTATGATTTTTGTCGTAATTTCTGAGTCAGTGTCAAAATCGACGAGCTGTGGATTTTTATGCGAATCGGGAATCTTATTTATAAGCTCAGGGTTGTTCGAGATCCACTTAACCATTTTAAACCCCCCGGCCATGAACATCTTAACCATTTGATGGTAAGATTGTTCAGCTTTTTCTAACCCGTCCATCGATGAGACATAATCGTCCATATACATACAGGATTGAGCTTCAGACGCGGCGATAGGATAATTCGCGCGCTCGTCCTCAGCGAGTTGGCGAACGACACGCATAGCGAGGTAAGGCGAGCTAGAAACGCCAAAAGAAACCCTATTGTATTGATAAGTATCAATCGGTGCTTCAGGATCAAATCGAAATAATATGCGTTGAAACGGGTGGTGATTTTGATCAAGCTTTACACAGAAATACATCTTTTCAATATCAGCAGATAAAGCGACTGAGAAAATGCGTAAGTTAATTAAAAGATCAAAAATATTACTTTGTAAGTTTGGGCCAGTGTAAAGAACATCATTTAACGACTTTCCAGAGGTTGTTTTACAACTTGCATCTAAAACGACTCGAGTTTTTGAAGTGAGTTTATCTGGTCGGTATACTGCATGATGAGGTATATAATAATTTGGAGTATTTTCCTCTGAATTCGATGCGTTTTCGAATTTTGACAGAAAACCGCGATCGATACAGTCTTGAATATTTTCATTATAGTTAGTGCGTAAGCCCGGAGTTGAGTCTAACCTTTTCTCTAAGTTATAAAAGCGACGCCTAGCAGTAAAGTAAGAATCGCCGAGTTCTGATGGGTCAAGTTTAAATGGCAAAGAAACGGTATACGTCCCAGAGTCGTCGCGAGAATGAGTTGATTGGAAAATGTTTTCACATATTTCCTCGTCAGGGCTGATGTGTCTCTTAGTAGGTACACTTTCAAGCTCCCAAAAGCGTTGCGTGAGTGATTCTAATGAGTGCGAGTCTACATTGCAAAAGAATGCTTTATTATCATTGCGTGAATGAGCTGAGTAGCACTGAGCGCGTCCCATAGCGAGATATCCGAGCGTGGTTTCGATGGCGATGACAGAGGATTGCGGTGAAGTTATTTTATTACTACCTAAAAGAAGCGGGAATATCTCATTGCCTAACAAACAATCGATTTCAGCAGGGATATCGAAGCTGTCATCAGCCATAGGAAGACCTTGTAAATGCGATAACTGGGTTATGTCAACCCTTACATTAGGTAAATAATCGGTTATTGTATCAATGACGCGTGCGTTAATTGTGTATTTACACCTGGGATCAAAGCGTGAGGCAATTGTGAAAGATACATATCCTAGCGACACACTTTCAGATTGACCTATCCCCTTAATAGTGGTAGGTAGCGGATTGACTTTTAAGTTCAGTCGCGCACAACATTTATTTGTGATAAAGTTGCTCATCGAACCTGTGTCTAGAAACACGCGTAACTTTTGACACGTCTTATTATTGTCATAAGTATACACTGACGCGGTGGGTAATAAGACCGTGGTACTAGATTCATCAGCGATCGACGGCGTGACTGCAGAGAGAGACACATTGTTGGTTGGCATCGATTGCAACGGCGGCGTGACCGGACCGGGCGCGGACATGGACGCGTCGGTCGGCGAAAGCGTCGCGCTGCAAGTCAGCTGTTGTGACGTCATAGGTCTATTCACGTTAAAATTATCTATATGAATAAGAGTGTGATGTTTACGTTGGCAAACTGAGCAACGATTTTGAGATTTGCAATATTTAACATTATGAAAGCCTAAACAATTGAGGCAAAAGTTACATTTTTTCACTAAAGAGTAGCGAGTTGGCGCATTTTTCGAGCGAAAATAACTGCATTTGAACAGGGCATGTTCAGGTTCCGTCTTACAAAGTTGACAATTCTTGCGTACAGCGGATGGAGTGTATGAGCCTTGCGAATTCGGTTGAGATTGGAAGTAATGTTGATTGGGTTTTACTCCAGAAGCTGTATTAGAAACAAACGACTGTGTCGGTTTCGAGTTTTTAGACTGCGATGCGAAATTCGTTTTATTATTAACGTACAGCTTATTCTGCGTAAAAGATGAGCGTAAAGAATGGATCTTATTCTGTTCTTTTATAAAAGTCTTGAGATCATTAAACGTAGGCATTTTTACGTGCTTAATGGATTGTTCAAATAAATTTAGAGTGTCTTTGTCTAATTTACTGAGAGCAATATGAGTCAAAATGAAATCGGAAAGGTCATCAATCTGTAAACGTCGTAAGGCAGCTTCAGCTGAGCAATACTGTTCCAAAAATTCATCTAAAGATTGCGATTTGAAGTTTATTAATTGTTCCAAATACATAGAGGCTTGTACTCTTATGTCTTGGTATTTTTCTAATAGGTTGTTCCAAATTATGTAATAGTTCTCACCAGTAGGTGGAATACCCGAGCAAATTGTAAGTGCTTTTCCGGAAAGTTTTCCTAGAAGGTATTGAGCCTTTTCACCTGGAGACAAACCAGTGTTCTCATGAATAAGCGTTTTAAAATTTTGGTAGAAAACGGGCCACTTGGAAGGGGCTCCGTCGAAAGAGACTAGTTCTAAAGGCGGTAATTTTTTTACGAAATCCTGTTTGCGACGCTCTGTGTTGGCCTTTAGTTGTGCGATGGAGCTTTGCACCGAAAGGATGTTACAGTACAAATCGTCAAACGAGTTGAGTGCGGCAAATGTAGGTTTGAGTTCCTCATCATTTTTCATATAACACAAATTAAGTTCGTCAATAGTATCAAGAAAATCCGATCTTGTTTTTTCAATCGAATGCATGCGAGACATGAAAATTTGTTCAATCTGAGGGTCGGAGACCTTTAGGCTGAGGTCGTATAGTTCCTGAACCCTCTGAAAAAGCGCTTCTTTTTTAGCTTCAAGCAAATTAATTTTGCGTTTTACTCCCTCCATTGTATTGGTAGGTGAGCAAACACACGCACGAGAGCTAGCGTTAAAAAATGAGTTGAGTTGTGCGTATTTATTTATAATCCAGTAGGAAAATAAAATGCGTAGCGTATGTAAGCGAATTTGAAATTGAATTGAAATAAAATTTTAAAAGATTGAATTTAAAAAATATACGTGTTTACAAACAACGAGTTGACGTTTGAGCGAATAGTAATTTCTAGAATGTGTCAAATGTCAAACGAATCGAACTTTCCAGAAAGAATGTGTCAAACGAGCGAATTTTCTAGAATTTTCTAGAGGGTTGTCAAAATGACGGATGCGTGAAAATGTGTAGTTGTGATTTTCTGTAAGTGTAAAGGATAGGAAATGAACCATCCGGCTCGAAGGACCAGAAAGGAGTTGTAGGAGATTGGGATAGGAACGGGATGGGATACCTTCGATTGAGCAGACTCCACAGGACGGTCCAAGCTTGGTTCTTCTTTCACTTTCACAAACACTTGAATTTTTATTGAGATGAGTTTAGCGCGCGATTTGTGTTTATTTGAATTGGTTTATTTTGGATACTTATTTAGTAATAAACGCCCAGATAGGTAGGCGAAGCGGCGCGTTGCGATGCGAGAGCGAGACCGAAGGTGGGAGGGAGAGGATAGGAAAAAGGACTGTCAGAATGAGTGATAGAATAGTGTGACATGAGTTCGAAATGTATGAGGTTTTAATGCTGGCGCGTACACTATGTTCAGCAGAAAAAAATTTGAATTTTAATGGTGAGAGATTTTTTCAAATCGGTTCTATTCAAAACAAACTTTTCCTGTTTACTATTTTTTTTTTATCCGGAAAATGCATAACATTTCATACCCACCAGCTGCGGGGGCAGCTAGTGGGTTATGTGGGGTTCTTCCTACCAGAAGGTGGGTAGCCCCTACACCCACTAAAAACCTGACTGTTTCTGCCATGATCCTTATGAGTGATATGAGGGAACGCGGGACATCGCCATTGGCTGTTGCCTGTAGCATTCGTCCTTAGCCGCCACCAGACACCTCCATGTCTAGCGACCGAGGCCTGTTAGGAAGGGACAGTTGGAGACTATAAGCTGTCCTCTTGCGCCCAGGGTGTCGGCGGCGGATAACCGGAGTGTCGGCTGAGGCCTCTTGCTCCCCCTTTCCACTGCTTCTTTCTGTGAAAGAACACTTTCACAGAAAGTAAGCACACTATACCATAACATTATTTGTCTCATCATATATTTTATACTAATATAGATATTGTTTCCGAAAGCGAGCGGGTTCATTCCGTACCTGTACGCTTCATGCGTTCTCTAGCAAAAGCTGAAAATCAGTGTTCTGCCCTTTTGAGGGTAGTGTTTATACTGAGCTTTTTGCTTTTTGCATCGCTGCGGCACACATCACTCTGACGCAGGGAACTATTTGAAACGCTAGTCATCTTTATCTTATGTTGTTTTGTCACTTTTGTATGTTGCAACTGTTGAAATTATTACTAACCTGTGTAACAAAATACCAGTGGTGTCACCTAGTGTGTTTCTTGACTAACTAACTTTATTTCGATATTGAATTGAATTTCAATAGCAACTATACATAATGATAATGTGTGTGTTAAAAGCATTAAAAAAAGTGTGTTACAACAAATAAACAATTTATCTATCTATCTCACGCCTCTTCCCGATTGGTAGGGAGAGGTCATTTCCAACCGCCGCTCGTTCGCTTAGGCTGGGCACTGTTGGAGCGTGTCAGTCTGCTGCGGTGACTCACGTGCCAAGACTGCAGTGTTAACTGACAACCATCTACAGGCTCTCGGCCTATACGGTGGAGGAATGGCCCGAAGCACCCATGGCCCGGTAGAACCTGGGTCGCCCTTTGTGTGAGGCGATCATGCCGTCGCACCCACTCCTCTAATACAGGCAGAACTGCCTCTATGGTGCGACGTAAAATTTGGCTGACGGCCAGGCGTACCCTTCAGCACTCTAGGGCCTAGATCCTCAAGCCTCTACCTTTTGGTTTCCACCTCTCGTGGTGCACGTACACGTACATTTCCCCTTGGGACCTATGGTCACCTCGCAACTGGCGTCTATTCTCGGTTGTCGACACTAGCTTTGTCACCACTGAGGATAAATGGCATAAATAATATCGATTGTCACCAGTGGTGACACATACTTTCCCAGTTGTAGCTACAGGCTTTCTCACAACTTATAACAAATTAGAAAAATACATCCCAATTATGCCTAGTACGACTCAGTGCAGCCGGGCCTCCGAGATTAGGCATCAACCGGCTTAGTGCGCCGGCGATAGCCAAAAGCTTAGGGGTGAGACGATTCAAGTGGCCGTCAAATGACCACTGTCCAACTAACTACAATCCGAGGTACCTACAGCAAAGATTTTCCGACTGTAATATGTTGTGTATGTTCCCCCTACAACTAGGTGGGACCCTGCTGGGAGAGCATTCCTATTAACTATTCTGTAACCACCTATTTATGGCAAATAAATTATTAGTATTATTCCTCTTTATAATATTAGTAGGTATACATACATAACTCGCTGTTCCAAATTTTCGTCATTCGTTTTCGTTTCATCGCTAAAAATAACTTAATTTTATTTTTCATTACGTCTGAAATAGAATTTGTAGTAAAAATAGACTGTAATGAAAAATAACAATAAAATATTTTAATTACCACGTGATCGCAAAATCTACCACCAAGATTTTGCGGATACACTATAAAAGTCCAGCTACCTGTCAAAGATCAACGTACGCGTGACACATGTCAGCAGAGCACCGAGCGACGTGACCTCACTCTGGAACGCCTCGAGACGGACTGAATTTGAACGATTCGTGCGCGGCGATTTATAGTAGTTTTCAAATACTCATAGAAAAAAAATTACGATGAATTATTTTATATTTCAAAGTAAATATTTTAGATAAGATATTCTTCTATTATATTAAGCTATTTTTGTGTTGAATAAAGGAAGAATATTGGTGAAAAAATCACATTGATTTTTGGGTATTTCACGTTCTTTTAATTTGTGATTTCTTATTGTAAAATGCTTAAATCTAAAAATTTTCTCAGATAACTATTTGCCCAAGGATCTATGCTATAGGATATAAATGTTTGTTAAATCGTTTTCACAGTATTTTTATAAAAATTTCAGCTTGTAAACTGACGCTAAAGTAGAAATTTACAAAACCTGTATGGACTTATCTTGATAGAATTCTTAAATGCTAAACTAATCGCAATATTTTCTCAATTAACTATTTAGACGACGAAATTGCCTAACTATTTATGCCTATAACATATTTGTAGTATTACTGGTTAATGATTGTAACGAGTTGAAAAAGTACTGTTTTTGCGCCAAACGGCGTAAACGCTCTTAACCCTCTCCTATAATAATAGGCCTCGCCCCTGTAATATTTATGACGTAAGAAATAGAAAAAACTTAATACATGTGGTAAGTAATGTCAATTTTAATGTCAAATGTATAAGAAGATACAAACCAAAAAAATCTGGATAAAAATTCGTGGAGTGTGGGGACTTTTAAGATCTTGATTCTAATTACAATTAGGAAAAGTGGCAATTAGGCCCAGAACAGAACTGCAACTGCTAGTTACTTTTGAGTTGCATCTAAGTTTCTGCCATAGCGTCCGTTGAGATGACGCGACCAGTTTGAAACTTTCAGTTTCATTCATCAGAATCATCAGAAAGTTGCAGTTTCGTTGCAGTTGCGTTTCACCGTCTGTTCTGGGCCTAAATAGTCAAAAGTTAAACAAAAAAGCTTACTTCTACATCCAACGAATGTTTTTCTGTTTAGTAGTGTTGTAGTTTCCAAAAGTCACTAACAGATGGCGCCACAAGCTAAACAACCCCCCGCTGATGTAATATCCCGTTACTTTACAGTATGAGATCGAGGCTGGTCAGTACGAAGAGTACATAACTGATGATCAATATGAAGAGGTCGAAGAGCAGGTTATTGGCATGCAGCATTTGGAAGAAGGTTAGTATGGTATAGGATGAAATGGCCTAATAAAAACGGATTATTTATAATATTATGTAAAGTGCATGATTTGATAAAACTATTAAGTAATTGACTATGAAATTTTTGCATGTCTTGTAGACGAAACATGTTGAACCTGATTGTTTTTATCTGACATCTGTATTGTACCATGTTCCTGTGCAAATAAATGAATTTGAATTTAGGAAGAGAAAATATTATTTTAAGGCTATTACAAATTAAATGTTTTGAGTACAGTCAAGAGTCCAATAATATAATTCGTGACAACCAAAGTGGCCAAAAAGTTGTTCAACACAACCTTATTCAAATTGTAATAAAGACAATTGCGAACTTTTTGAGTGTCACGAAGTATTTGACGCTGACTGTAGGTACCGCGTATTAACTGATGGTGATTAACATTTTTATTTTGACTTCAACCATATTTAGCTTCCCTTTTTATTTTTCTTCAAGCACAGTAAGTGTAAATTCGACTAAGTGTCGGACCCCTATGCTAAACCCCCTAAAAGTTAATGTTAAAAAACAATTTCTTCTTGTCGTGTCAGCCCAAAACTGCTACAGAGTGGCGATGTCAGTAGCATTCATTAAATCTTCCTGCGTGCATTTGTTTGGGCACGCACGGCACAACATCATGTGCTTCATCGACTGGGGAACAAAACCGCACTTGCTCTCTGATAAATTTCAAAAACAGCTGAATACTGTAAAGGCTATATTTCACCGGGATACCATGGCGGCGCAACCAGTCGCCGCTACCAACAAAATGTATGCAGCTCTATAGAGAGTTACTCACCTGGTGTCCGTTTGGTTGCGCAAAGCTGTATACATTTTGTTGGTAGCGGCGACTGGTTGCGCCGCCATGGTGTCCCGGTGAAATATAGCCCTAAAATGTTTATTTAATAGTAGTTACTTGTGATAAAACTTCATTCAAACGTCCGTATTGACTTGCAGTGGGCAGCGAAGAGGTGATACTGCCAGGCATCTCGGGTGAAGAGGTGCTGCAAGCAACCGTGGAGAACTACGACGGGCTGTATCCCACACCACCGTCTACTAGCAGGTATGAGAAAAGATTTGATCGTTTTTTTTAATTGAATAGGTTGCGAAACTACTAGACCGATTTGAAAAAATATTTCTTCATTAGAATCCTACATCTCTAAAGACTGCTATAGAAAAAAGCGGTACCGAGTTCGCCTGGTCTGCTAATCGAATAATAACAACGAGACGTAGTGACCATTGTAAAGTCCGGTCGTCGAGCATGAAGAATTTCGTCCAATGACCCCAAGCTACCATCCTTATCCTGTCGCGTTCGCACACTCACTGCGGCCACCCGTCGCACAGTCGCGACAGCAATATAATTTCGCGCGAGCTATAAGGATGGGTACCTTCAACCTTGGGGTCATTGGACGAAATTCTACGTGCTCGGCGACCGGAATTTAAAACACTACATCGCAAAATTCGACTACGACGGTTTGCAGCAATGCAAAATAGCCTTGAAGTGTAGAACAACGACACAACGAAAGTTGTAATTATTATATTAGGGGGCATAATACGAAATATGGCTTCTGCCACGAAAAAGATACCTTTGTTCAATAAAATGAATTAAACAAGTCTAAAATGACAACATACTGGGTGTTTGGCGGAAGGTTAAGTGTATGTCTTGTTGGTTGTACTAATTAAATAAATAATAAATTAATAAAATTTCGGAAAAAAATAATGAAAAACAAAATTATCAATTTAAAAAAAAGTAGCTCACTTAGGGTCAAATGGGTGAACTTGTATTCTTAAAATGACCTTACCTATACACCCACGAAGTTTGTCTAACCTTCCGCCAAACACCCTGTATAATTTTTTTGGTTCATATAATTTGAGATTCGTTTTTGTTTCAGAAGAGGTCGCGGCAGGCCCCGCGCTAATGCTAACAACAACACCAACAACATACATCATTTGATGCCTATTGGTAAGTTACATGACAGTTTAACTTTCCCTGATTCCTGATAGATCTTGGCTGCACAGGACTTGCAGCGGTGGGAATAGTCCCATATTGGTAAGTTAATTTCACAATAACAGGGTGTGGAACTGTGGATACCCTTTTACGGAACTATTTTCACTTCAACAGATCTACAGTTAAAATTTATGTACAGTCAGCGTTAGATAGATCGAAGCGTCTAAGATAGCCAAAATTACCTGATATTCAATATTTCATATAAATGTAACCAGTCAACGTAAGCATAATGTTTGAGGCATCCAAAGTAGTCAATATAAAATATGTTAGCAACACTGTTCTCAATTTTATATGAGCTGTCAGGATGTTCAAAAATATGAACATCCTGTGGCTGAAATGATGATGATGCAAGTTCTTTCGTTTGCATGTTATTGGCTAAAGTTGTTTGGCATTTTGTGTTCGACTTCAAACATTTTTTGTCCATTCCAGGCGAAGTCCCCATGGGTCTAATGGAAGGGGTCAACACAGGCCGAGGCGCCACGCGGCGATGGGAACAGAAGCAAGTGCAGATCAAAACCATGGAAGGAGAGTTCTCGGTCACTATGTGGGCTACGGGCGAAGATGATGGTAAGTGTTGCCATATTTTATGTGTATTATAGATATTAAGGACCTCATAAAGGTAGCAGGAAAGCGCTGGATACAGGCTGCTACCGGTCAATATGGAAATCATTGGGGGAGGCCAGCAGTGGACGTCCTATGGCTGAAATGATCAGATATTTCACCATGTGAACTATTGGCAAAGATGACGGTAAGTGTTGCCATAAGCAAATAATGCCGATTGAAAGGTCTCATTTCCACCAAGGCAGAGACTAGAGGAGACGAGTCTTTAACAAAAGTAACTTTAAATAAAAACCATAAGTTCTCGGTACTATGTGGGCTACGGGTGAAGATGATGGTGAATGTTGCTATACTTTATATGCGTTCAGGCTTAATTTCCACCAGCATTGTAGAGGTTAGGGCCACATTTCTACCAAGGAGTGTTGCTATAGGCAATGCTGATTAAAAGGTCTCACGTAGAGGATACTAGATACTGTAGGCGACTTTGTTATCCGTCACTGGAAACAAAAGCAGATTCAGATCAAAACCATGAAAGGAGAGTTCTCGGTCACTATGTGGGCTACGGGCGAAGATGATGGTGAGTGTTGCCATAAGCAAATAATGCTGATTGAAAGGTCTCATTTCCACAACGACAGACACCCGTATTCACAGACGATGCTTGCTTAAGTGAAGCAGCAAATCGAAAGCACAGCGTTGAATAGAGCTCTGTGATTGGTTCGTGTGTCACCCTGTGCGTCCACGTGCACTGACACCTCATGTAATGTTTGTGAATACGGGCGAGAAACTACTAATACATATCAGTCGATGGAAACAGAAGCAAGTGCAGATCAAAACCATGGAAGGACATTTCTCGGTCACCATGTGGGCTACGGGGGAACATGATGGTAAGTTTTGAAACTATAGTCTGGTCCGGGAGCACGTAGAATTTTGGCCAATGACCCCAAGCTACCCATCCTTATTGCTCGCGCGTAATTATATTGCTGTCGCGACTGTGCGACGGGCGCCCGCAGTGAGTGTGCGAGCGCGACAGCAACATAATTGCGCGCGAGCGATAAGGATGGGTAGCTTGGGGTCATTGGACAAAATTCTACGTGCTCCCGGACCAGACTATAGTACTAGTTTTGCAGAGCTATCGACAACCACATAATCGTACCCAGGGCTGTCACCCCCTGGAAATGGCCTGAAAGAACTTAGTCAAACTGTCTGACCTAAAAATCTGACTTGCCCGGGAAAGTAACGGGAACGAGAAGACCTCTCGAATCTATTATTCCTTTATAGTTGTTGCAATTCACGAAGGCGAGTGAGCTTTACATGTGTGGTAGCTCGCTACTGTTCGTTAAAAATTTTGATAGACATTACACGATCGTTATTTGCGTGTACACGTACACACACAAGTAAAACTCACTCGCCTTCGTGAGTTGCAAGAACTATACCATTGTGTGATTTGATAATATTGAATCAAAATTAAACCAACAAGTTCAAAGTAATAATTTGTAACTTTTTCACAGATGACGGTTCAAATCCGGAGCCAGATCCCGACTACACAGAATACATGACTGGCAAGAAAAACATATTAGGAAATGAAACGATGCCAGGTAATTTCATTTCCTACTTCGTTACTGTGTAAAAATCTGTTATTGACTAGATTGGATCGCACATAGCTCGTAGAGCTGATGGCCGTTGTGGCAGAATGGGCAGGCTCCCCACTAGGTGGACCGACGATCTAGTGAATGTCGCGGGAAGTACCGTGGACCCCCCCTTAGGGGTTGCATTTTGCAAAATCCCGTCTTAGTGCGCACCTACGTTCTAAAAGGAACCCCTATACAAAATTTGAGACACTTGTAGTTTCTGAGATTTCGTGATGAGTGAGACCGTCAGTGATCTTTCGCTTTTACTATTTAGTTTTATAACGTTGCTGCCGTCATCATTGCTGTCGCGAGCAATGTGTTCTGTTTTTGGGCATATTTCTGCGACACTGGCCCCGCCCCTTTTCACATCTCCCTTTAGTTTCTGTGATCTATGGTATAGATTTTTATTATATTGTCACTATTTTTTCTGCCCCAGGCTTAGATCTGTCAGACCCGAAGCAACTAGCAGAGTTTGCGCGCCCCGGACACAAAATTAGGCTAAAGAAACCTATAGCGGAAACATCGGACAGGACTATTGGTAAGTAAAATAAGTTGTTTATAGTGTTTCATTCAAATATACTTTGTCCTAAATAAGATGTTTCTAATATAGTCCAACGATTTTGAAACCTCAAGTGGCAAATATCAAAAACTAACAACCCATTAATGATAGTAGCGCCCTCCTGACTATATTATAGTTGGGACGGATGTTGGACGACTATACAAAAGAAAACTATTTTCTGTCTACGACTATTTGAGACCATTCCTCAATAATTCTAAATCACAACTTTTTAAAAAAGATACTTCATTCTGGTCTTAATAACATAATTAATTTTAAATTACCTTTAAATTAAATTTTTTGGTTGCATTGTAATAATTGAAAAACGTAGTTTAATTGACAAAATAGGGATGTCACTGGCTAGTAATGCCATACAAAATCTATAGGAGTCTCGGATTTAACAGTTTTAAAAAGAAGGACACTACTATCACTCAATTTGTGGGTTGTTAGTTTTGACGTTTCAAATCGTTGGACTATTTATCGGTATAGAGGTAATACCAGGCCTGTTCATCTCCGCGAGTTTACATCGAAAACAAAACACGCACGATGGCCCACCTACAGGATACTATTCGACAAGGCCTCACATACGTGCGAACATTGACTCACGCACGCGTATTCTTGTGTATGATGGAAGAAAATAAAGAAAATGGTGTACTAAATACTGTGCAGATTTAACAGCCTAAATAATAATAAAAACACAGAATGTACTTTTTTAAGTTGCCTCAAGACACTGAGAGGTAAATAAGTAGTTAATATTATTCATGATAATTCATGCTAAATCATGTATTTCCTCTGCCATTTTCTGCAGTTTGGCACCTCACGTCACATCATTTTACCGAAGTCAGCCCTATAGCTTCGGCGCAGTGCCGATCACTGACGTTTGTCAACAAAATGGTGCTTGACTCTTGAGTACACCATATTGTTAATGACATTGAGCATACATTTTTTTAAATACCTTCGCGAAGTAAAACTTCTGTACGTAGTACTTATTATTATTCTGTGGTAATATGCCAAATTAAAATGATTAATTGGTCCTTCTGAATAACTGAATTTCAGTTCGCAAATAAAGATGTTTTTATTTGATTTGTACATTGTTGCAGCGTGCCCCCACAAAGGTTGCGGGAAGATGTTCCGCGACAACTCGGCGATGCGCAAACATCTGCACACGCACGGACCGAGGGTACACGTTTGCGCTGAATGCGGTAAGTTGTTTCAACCAAAAACCAAAAAAAGTTGGTCGCGCGTCCTTTCATTGGTCGCGCGTCTTGTTATAGGTCGCTCGTCCTGTCATTGATCACGTGTGCTGTTGGTCGCGCGTCCTGTCATTAGTCGCTTCAGGGTTCCATTTAAAATTGACTACAGTATTTTACAAAGTTGATTTTATAGATAAGGCATTTGCGATTATAAATAAAAATAAATTGCACCTTGGCGCAGGATTTTCGTTTGTTTTTCTTCTTAGGTCACTATTTTTCTCCTATTTGTATTTTTGTTTCACTCTTTTATACTATTCTCTTTGTGTCAATGTGTTTTGCAAAAAACATTTAATCTAATCTAATGAAAATGTTTCTTTGTATTTCAGGTAAAGCGTTCGTAGAAAGTTCAAAGTTAAAAAGGCATCAGTTAGTCCACACGGGGGAGAAGCCTTTCCAATGCACCTTTGAAGGCTGCGGGAAGCGATTCTCGTTAGACTTCAACCTCAGGTTTGTAATTTTGTTTAAAGTCTGGTCGACGAGCATATACAATTTCGTCCAATGATCCCAAGCTACCCATCCTTATCGCTCGCACTCACCGCGGCCGCTCGTCGCACAATCGTGACAGCAATATAATAATTCTATCTGCTCGGCGACCGGACTTTACACTCGATGTCAAAAAATCGCACCTCTCGCGACAAACACTTTCAAGTGAAGGGTATGCATCCCCACTTCCCACCAATATTGGTATCATTTGAAACATCATTTTTGATGGAGAATTTATGTCCGTTTTCACCATCAATCCCTAATTTCTAAGTGACCCTATCTATGTAAACAAAACTCCTGCTGTGTGTTACCATAGGGGTCACTTAAAAATTAGGGCTAATGGTGAAAACGGTCATTAGCCTTCTTTCCACACAAGTTGGGAAGGCCTGATCTTCTCATATTAGACCCTTCATCACACTTAACAGAATTCAAGAGTGATCTTATTTTACTTTGATAACCTATAATACTAGAGGCTGACAAAGGTGACTGAGTTTCTTCAGCCACTTCTTCTCAGCACCAGCCCATATGTTATCCCCAAGTGGTGGTAGGGCAAGCTATATTAATTTGGGACGTGTATAAGTGCCCTAGAAAGGGCTTATGTACTGAATTAACTATTTGAATTTTAATTATGTATTACAGAACGCACGTAAGAATCCACACTGGTGATCGCCCCTACGTGTGTCCCTTCGACGGATGCAACCGGAAGTTCGCGCAAAGCACTAATCTCAAGTCGCATATCCTCACGCACGCCAAGGCTAAGTAAGTATCGTAAGTAATACAGAATCATCATCATCCATCATCATTTCAGCCATAAGACGTCGGATTACTCCACTTTGTTCACCTGGGTGAAGAAAGTGGAATTTTTAGTGTCCTCAATTCACCTTTTCATCACCTAGCTTCATTTTCCAGGTGAATTGACAACCTAAATTACAATATAACCTAACCCACTGTTAGTTTACAATCTAACGCGTTATATTATAAACTGACAAAGTTCAAAATTTCACGTTTACATATCCATTACAACTAATTTATGCGATTGCAAGTCTTTCTCAACCAATTTTACATGATTAATCATTTCTTAAAAACTAGTATAGTATAAAAATTCTGTATTTATAGTATCCTCTTTAATTCCAGGTCAAGAAACTCACTGTCCCGTAACGGTGGCAACAATTACGAATCAGCCCGGACCACACCACAGTACGTTCAGTTAGAAATGTCCCAAGACGACTCGAACCCTCAATTGATCTTCTACACGCATGAATGAGCGTGGACAATAAACAAAAGACAGTTGGCAAGACTCGTGAGAAGATTAAGAGACTTATGGAGCAATACTTGTGAACGGTGAATGATTTGTGTGAAAATGATTAAAATTTTGCTCGTAATAAAGCGTTGATCGTTGAAAATTACAGACATAATGTATCAATGGAAAATTTTTGATCGTATATGAAGCCAGATTTATGGTTTGGCTGTCAGTCAAATTCAAGCAAGTACCCGGATCAAAAAATGCAAAAAAAAAATGGAAAGAGTCCGAAGACTGGTTTCACGGATGAAGGAATACATATATCACGAATAGTAACGCTAGTCAAGATGTGCAAGTGTCTCCTGGGCCACAGTTACTGTCAATTGTTTTGTAAGGTGAACGTAAAACTTGTAAATAGTGTTGCGAAGTGAGTTAGTGTTAGAAACGTGTAAATATTGTCCAAAAGTTTAAAAAGACTTATGTACAGTGCAAGGACAGTTGTGTCAAAAGTGAGAAGAATAAATAAATTTTTGCTATACGTCACTTATGAGACTGGTTTGTGACGGTGAGGTGAGTTTGTATCTAGTGATATGTTTTCAGTTGTTTGGTTAAATGAAGTCAAATTATTTTGAAATATTTTGGCTTTAAAATGAAATGTACAGGAATACCCTGTATGTAATGTAAAAATTCAAATAACCCAAAAACAGTGGTTTTTATACAACTCTAAAATTACGTAACCCAATAGTTTTAAGTTTTCATCAACTATTTCTTAACTAATCGTTAAAAAGCCCATATAAGCCCCATTATTATTTAAGGCTTGGGCAGACCAAACGCGGGGCAGTAGCAGCGCAGTTTGAATGCGGGCCCGCGCAAGTTGTAATACAAGAAACTCTTTGAAGTGTGTCATACCAGAACGCGGGCCCGGGCTCCAACCGCGCCGCACTGCAACTGCCGAACGACAAACGAGGCGGCGCGGGAGCGGGACAGAAGCGGCGCGAACGCGGGCCCGCGCTGTTGTATTACTATGGCGGCCATATTAGCATGACACACCGGACGCAGGGCGCGTTGAAAGCGGTTTTCGAATATTAAAATTTTTGACAACCTCCCGCGATGCAACTGCTTTGAAACTGCGTTGCTTTCAGTGTGCCTCAGCCGCGCTGCAACTGACCGGCGTTTGGTCGGTGGAAGCCTTTAATAATACCCAAACATAGCAGGAAAACTACATAAAATTATGTTACAAGTTACGTCAGAAAAAGATATTCTTGAATGTTTTATTTATCTCAAAAGTATATATTTTTATTATTAGGTTTTTGTATAGTGTGGGGCCTTGATAATGTCATTCTAGTTCTATTTTCTTATAACGACCAACACTTTAGTCCTAATTTAAACTAAACTCGCTTGTCAATTTATTTGTATTCCTGAAATAACTAGTTTATTCTTATAGATGTATTTATTACGTATCAAAAACTGAACTTTTACTAATAAACATGTTTTAAAAGGATAGTCATCATGAAATTATGAACTCTGTTAGCTTATGATATAACTTGTGAGATTATAAACTAACAGTGGATAATCGAACTGCGTCAGATTATAATCTGACTGAATCCACAATTTTACAGTGACTGATACATGACAACTTTATGAGAACTGTTTTAGATCATTACATCCACTCAGACGCGCCCCACCAATATTTGGTCCCGGTCGCGCGGGGTGCGGGGAGTGTGATCCGAGCAATCCGTAAGGCATTATTGTAGTGTGCGTGTGCACTCATGGGTCATTTAGCGTGTACCGATAACACTCAAACGCTAGCGGAAGAATGGTGGGGCGCGTCTTTGTGGATGAAACTTTATGAGAACTGTTACAAGTTATTGTTATTTACGTATACTGCAGTTTCTTGCTTGCTACTTTTGCAATATGATTTACACTTTTTTTTTTGTTATTGAATTGATTAAGTTACTTAGTTATTTTACACATCAAAAAATCCTGAAAAATGTTTATTAGTAAAAATTCGAGTGGCTTACTTTGTTTAAACTTACACATAATTTTTCTACTGGAGTTCTTACTTTTTATTATGATAGTTAAATTTGTATGAAGTCACATCATGCAAGTGTCCAACTAGTTTTGTATGTCTTTAGATGTATGAGTTCAAGCGATGTATTTCTAAGCGTTTTAATTCCAGTTTTTATAAGAAATTGGTAGTTGACACAAGAAACTTCGAACTCCTCCTATGTTCTTCTGATTAATTTCGTTGCGGGTCCAATGACAGTTTAACTTTCCCCCGGGACAAACTTGACCTTCACTGGTTGGGTTTTATTGGCGGTCAAGCTGTAGATCCTGGCTACACAGGAGTTGCAGCGGTGGGAACGAGAGGTGGGAATAGTCCCGTTTTAGTTGACACAGGAAATCTATACTGATATCATAAAGAGGATTTTGATTGTTTGTTTGTTTGTATTGCTCCGAAACTACTGGAACGGTTTGAATAATTCTTCCACCATTATAATCCTAAATCATTTGATGCTATTTACACTTTATGATGATGTCCCTTTTTCTCGGAGTTGATTTTAGAATTTGCCATTTACGTAGTATCTCTATCTGTCACTGTCACTCATAGTGGTATCCCGCTTTGAGTGAGAGTGATAGGAAAGAGCCGGGTGAAGCTCGCTTCAACCTTCGGCCTGATCGTCACTTACCATCAGGTGAGATACAGACCAAGAGCTTCCTCGTTGTGGATAAAAAAAAAAAAAAAAAAAAAAAAAAAACATTCAATATTCTGCCTGATTGTTGTCGTTTATTTTAGACGACAAATGTATGGGCTTATCACGTAAAATCGATAAAAGCATATCACGGCGCGCATCTTAGGCTTACAGGACTCTGTTTTTCTGTACCTTTAACTGTCAATTGTGTTAACTACTTATTCAACCTCGCGTCTCCACTAGTCTACGATTTGTGAGATTTCATAACGAGCTTGGAATTGAAACGCTTAAAAAATATGTCCTCTGAACGTTTTTATTAGATCTTGATGGAATAAAAGAATGGTGTGTGTAATTTTAAGTAATCAGAACTGTTATACAGGGTGAACTAGACAAAGCATTATTTGAAACGGTTTTGATGCATAACCTCGTTTCGCGAAATGTCATTGCCAATAAATGGTCACTTTCTCAAAATGTCACTTGCTTTAGGTCACTTTCGCAAAATATCTTTATATTTTTTTCCTGTAAAGAATATACAGGAAAAAGGTGTGAATGACATTCTGAGAAAGTGACCTTTTGCAAAACTGACATGAGAAAGTGACTATAATGATGACATTCCTAAAAAATTCTGGCTAGCTACCACCATCTTACTTAGTCCTGCCTAAGTTTGTAGCCATAAAATACCATGGTATTTCTGCATTAAAACATATTTGCTTATCTCTAGAACTTTAACTGTATTAACATGGTTAACTTATGTTGAGTCATCTCTGGAACAGTTCTGGTTACTCAAATCTCTTTGGTACAATTCTGTACGATACAGAATTGAAAACTGCCTGATAATAGTACGCTTGATAAAAATATTCTTGTACATTTTGTACTATAGATATGCCAAAAATAATATTTTACGTTGTATTATAGAAGTCTAGTGAATAAAGGGAAATGTGTAATTACAAAATTTTAACATTTTCTACTGTCTTCGATGAAATGAAATAAAATAAAATTAAAATGGTATGAAGAAAATTGTTTTCATTTTAATGTTTTTTGTCCATTATGTGCTTTGATAGTAAATATGGTATGGACAGAATTTACATCTGTTTTTACAATTTTCGCCCACATTTTGCTTATTCGAATTATGTTTTCTCCTCTTAGAAAATAATGTTCTATGCATTTCTCTTTGCTGCATTCATGTGGAGATATTTATTTATTTTTTTGTAAACAAATTATTATTAAAATGAAGTGTACTTGTTGCTTAATTATATTAAAACTAAATTAATTTAGAAATCTTATTAGAATATTTAATTAATATCTTCCCATGAATGCAGTGATGTTGTTTAAAATTAAATAATTTAAGTGCATTCTAAAATCTAAAATTACATCTGAGGTGCATACTGTTCTTAGTTTATTGTAATTTACAGAAAATACAGGGTGGAAAGATAAGTGATCGCACTCGCTATTTCTAAACCATAAAAGATATCAAAAAACTGGTTACTGATAATAATATGTTTCAGCTGTACTAAATGTATGGAAGCTGGAAACATTGAATTTTCGGATAGATCCAGTTTATTCTGTAACCTATTTATTGATAGATCTCTGAAGCACTTTCAGGATCAGTAACCAGTTTTTCAATATCTTGTATAGTTTAGAAATAATCGAGTGAGATCACTTATCGTTTCCATCCTGTATATATTTTTAGATAAATTAAACTGTACTGGGCGTACAGAATCGTGGTTTTATCAACCTTATTGGTTTTTATAATAGAGTTCAAAATTGATTACCAGAAAATGCGTCTCAAATGTAATTTTGCCTTAGTTTTTGTAATGACTGATGTAAATAATCCATTTCTTTTTAATGTCCGATCAGTCGTATTGTGTTATTTAAATATTCAGAAATGAAGTAAAATAGTATATTGTAATTTTTTACTCGTAATCTGAAACGCAATAACTGAAGCTGATAAAAAATTTAGGTAATATATAAAAACAGTACAACCCGGTCGAGTTAACTGCGCACCGAGCAGCCGTGACGTCACATTGCATCGCCGCTCTGTTATAGACGGGGCGAACGCGGGGAGGTGAGTGCGAGGGAGAGTCGCATTCCAGCAAAGTGCGCAGTTAGCTCAATCGAGTTGTAAATCACATTATTCTACTACTTTTTGTAGAGAAAATGCCACATGACCAACATACCATTATAGTTGTCGCAATTCACGAAGGCGAGTGAGCTTTACATGTGTGGTGGCTCGCTACTGTCCGTTTTTCAAAAATTGTGACAGACATTACACTATCGTTATGTGCATGTACAGGTACACGCACAAGTAAAGCTCACTCGCCTTCGTGAGTTGCAAGAACAATAAATTGCGTCTCAGATTTCGTATAATATTACATGGCTATTTGTTTCTATAATATGAAAATGTTAGTTTAAATACCACAATACGGTTGAAATTCTTCTACGAAGCAACGGGACGAACCAGAATAAAGTGTAAATATTTATATAAATGACGTGTTTTATTTCGATTAATCTATCACTTCATCATCAGCTAGGATAGATGCGCGGCACGATAAAATCTTATCGACGATTTTTGACGATAAATGTATGGGCTTATCGCACAAAATCGATAAAAGCCACAGGTCAGTGTCCACTGCAAGAGTCAGCATGCATGAGAATCTATAGAACAAAATCGCTAAAAGTTGAAAAGGTCGGCTATAGTCTGGTCCGGGAGCACGTAGAATTTTGTCCAATGACCCCAAGCTACCCCCATCCTTATCGCTCGCGCGTAATTATATTGCTGTCGCGACTGTGCTACTGGCAACCGCAGTGAGTGTGAGAGCGCGATAGCAACATAATTACGCGCGAGCGATAAGGATGGGTAGCTAGAGGTCATTGGACAAAAGGAGCGAAAGGGGGCGGGGCGGGGCCAGGTGTTATGTAGTGAAAATGCATAAATCCCCCGCAATGCGTGGTCTTTATTTGGTTGTGTGTTCTGTGAGAACAACCCAAATGTGGTAGTCATGTAAAATGGCCACAGTTCCAACTACTTGATGAGAGCAAAAGATAAAAATGGAAATGGGTAGGTGGAACTGTAGTGGTGACCCACTGTGTATTCATTAGCGTGTAGTATTATGCGTATTCTTCAACACAGACGTGGCGTGCAAGCTTGCATCCTTGCAAATTGACAACGCGATCGATAACCTGTTTTTTTACTCTTTAGTTGGTGTAGAATAGCGTTACTGTTATTAATGCAAAGTGAAAAACGAAACGCAGCTCCAATCAACATGTCATTTCCGATTTGACAGTTCCACAAAACTTGACAGAAGTGACGTGTAAACTGCATTCGTCGGCGCCCCACAGTTTTCTAATTAAAAACAAGAAAAAGCTCAAAATGAGCGTTTTCAAACGTGATAAGAAGGAGGAGGAGGATAGCGGCGGGAATCCCTACCAGAACTTGGATAAGACGATCGTGTTGCAAGAAGCTAGGTACTTCAACCAGACTCCGGTCAACCCTCGAAAATGCAGCCTGATTTTGACGAAGATCCTCTACTTGCTCAACCAGGGAGAGAAGTTGACGACCCAGGAGGCCACAGACGCGTTTTTCGCGACTACCAAGCTGTTTCAATCCAAAGATGTGATGTTACGTCGGATGGTGTATCTTTGCATCAAGGAACTGAGTACGCTCGCGCAAGATGTGATAATAGTAACGTCTTCGTTGACGAAAGACATGACTGGGAAGGAGGATTTGTACCGGGCAGCGGCTATAAGAGCCCTGTGCAGTATTACTGACAGTACGATGCTGCAAGCCATTGAGAGGTACATGAAACAGGCTATAGTGGATAAGAATCCAGCTGTGAGCTCCGCGGCGCTGGTTTCGGCGTTGCATCTGTCTTCGACGGCTCCTGACCTCGTGAGGCGTTGGGCGAATGAAGCTCAGGTTTGTTTGTTTCTAATAGTTTTTAAAAAAGAAAATAGTTTTTATTCAAATACACTGTAAACTCAGTAATTTGTGTGTAAAGAAACTGAAGGAACTGAAGAGTTTTCGACGTTAAAGAGAATGGATGTTAGATGTGAGACACAGTAGAGCAGATATAATAGTAACAAGATAATTTGTTGTTTTAAGAAATTGATTGTTAATTTAAATTGAGTGATGCAATAATGAGGTTACACTGTAATTGTAACTCTTTAACCCTTACACGCTTATAACTAATCCAAACCATAAAATTATTTTTTCTTTAGTTATATCTATTTATTTTAGTCTAATTTAACATAAAAGTAGTACAGAAAATATAAGTGCTATGTATTTCAGTGTTTTTCAGTCGGGGACACATATGTCCCTATATGCGTTAAGGTATACATTCCCTCATATATTGGAAATAAAATACTTTGACGCTTTTGTTGCAAAATAAATACAAATCACACTAAAAATACAAATGAAATTTAATCAATAAGCATAATATTAATATTTATAATAAGAAATTTAAAATAGATAGCGTCTTATTTTACGTATTTTTATGTTTGATCCTCATCTCATCATAGACCTCTTTCTTGAAGTTAGACCTACCTAACTTGACTGTTTGTTCCAAGAACAACTTTGAGTCTAGAGTCTCCAACCTTCAAAGGAGTGCTGTAACACGGATATTTGACAAAATTTTTTCGTCTTGTCTTATTTATTTTGAATCACATTTATTGAGAGCCTCTACTGAGGCCATTGAGCATTGATTCTAGGTCTTCCAAGGTCTCAGCCATGACTACAATCGTTGAATCTTACTCGGGGGGACAACATCCGTGAAGCTTCGCGACATCTTCTTATCAAGAATACCGCAGTGTCTCAAGACCTTTGATAGAAAGTCTTTGACCAATGTGTGTTGGCGGTGATGGCGTACGGAACGGAGACGTGTTCCTTCACTATGGGCCTCATGAGAAGGCTCAAAGTCACCCAAAGTCTGATGAGGAGATACGCAGGAGAGCCAAAGTAACAGACATAGCCCGCAGAATTGTCAAACTTTCGCGGCAGTGGGTAGGGCACTTAGCTCGCAGAAGTGAGGGCAGCAAATTTCTCAAGTAGTGCCCACGGATGGGAAGACGCAGTGTAGCAAACCTCATGTTCCTGTGCTTCTCGTATACATTCATGTATTACGAGTAGCAAAGAAACGATCGTTGTGGAAGTCCTTAGGGGAGGCCTCTGCCAAGCAGTAGATGCCCTTTTATCCAGGAGGAAACAATCCTCATGGTCGGTATCATCAGTCATCATGACTTTATGACTTCCAAAATTTCGTCTTTCTTGAGCGAATTTTTTTATGTCGATTTGAAGACAAATGATTTACAAAAAAATGTATAAATATTATAATAAAACATCGATATAAACATACAAATTATAACAACGCAAACAATATCCCTAGTAAGAACCAAGTTTCCCTTTACGCATATAGGGACACCGGTGTCCCAATTAGATTTTTACATAATATTCCTAACTCGTTCGAAGATAAACGAAAATTTGCAATGAAACGATAATTATACTTACCATTCAATGTAAAATTGAAAGAAACACAGTGGCTGAAAGCCGATAAGTAATAAAAAAATAATTTTCAATTTTGACGTCTAACGAATTTTTTTTTCACATGTTGTGCCAGTATTTTTTTACACATGTAATCGAGTTTTTTATTATTTCTAGCGCATAATCATAAAGATAATAATAAAATTTAAGAATATTAAACTACAAATGGTTTAACTTAACCAGTATTACTGTAAATCGTGAAAACTATGTGGGGACAAATGTGTCCCATATGCGTGAAAGGGTTAAGAACAAATTCTTTATAGGCCATTTTCAGAGCATATTTTTCTCTTCTCTTGGCTTTATACAGCTTGAGTGTGTCCATTTTCAAGTTAAAGAATAGGGAACTAATATTATGTTCAGTTCACTTATCATTGAATTGTCTGATCAAAAAAAAAATTGTTAAAAAAAGACAGTTTGTTTGGCTGGAATAACTTTTTATTGTGTCTGGAATCCATTGCATTCTTTTCTATAGTATTAATAAAAAAACATTTTTTTTTTCAAACAGACCTCTAGCTGTCTGTTACTGCTCAGTTGCAACATTATTTCTGGTAATTTTACTGATGCCCATCTTCTATTTGGTCATCCTACCTACACTTCTTGTCCATACTAATATAATAAAGAAAGAAAGAAAACATTTATTTGGTTCCAACGTAAAAAAATAACACACAGTTTGAATAAGTAAGTAAAATGAGTTCGAATCAAAAATGGCCACCGCTCAGTATGTGTCATGCTCTGAGGTAGCAGGACCTAGCTAGAACATGATGCTGTTATTCTGCGGAAGCCATTTAAGCACTTTTCTTTCGAAATTGCTAATTTGTGCTTCCAAGTTTCCCAAATCTGAGGCCTCTTCGCATCAGCCTCCTCCAGCTCTCTCCACAGAGCTCTGTTTTCCGTAGGTTAAGTGGCAATCGTCCTTCCAATCCGGACTTGTTAGGAAGCCCGCCCAGTGCCGTTTTCTTCCCCTTGCTAGTGCAGTAAATATGAAATTTTTATATTTTCAGGAAGCAATTGCATCTGACAACGCAATGGTCTCCTACCACGCTCTTGGAGTCGTCGCTGGTTCACGCAAGAACGACAAGCTGTCTACCGTCAAGCTGGTAACTCGCTTAGCTCGGTCACCGTTGAAGTCTCCTTACGCTCTCTGCCTACTTATCCGTCTAGCGGCCCAGCTTGTCGAAGACGACGATTCCGATGCATCTCAACCTTACATCGAGTTCATCGAATGCTGCCTTCGCCACAAATCCGAAATGGTCATCTACGAGGCCGCACATGCTATCGTCAACCTCAGGAAAACAGCCAGAGATTTAGCTCCAGCCGTTTCTGTACTTCAGCTATTTTGTGGGTCATCCAAAGCGTCTCTAAGACTTGCAGGCGCGAGAACTCTTGCCAGATTGACAGCGAAACACCCGACTGCTGTCGCTGCGTGCGCTGTTGATCTAGAAAACCTAATTTCTGATCCCAACCGTTCTGTAGCCACTTTGGCCGTGACAACTCTTCTTGCAACTGGCGCTGAGAGTTCTGTCGATAGGTTGATGAAGCAAATATCCAGTTTTGTGTCCGAAATCTCCGACGAATTTAAGATTGTCGTCGTGAGAGCTATAAGACGTCTTTGCACGAAGTTCCCGAGGAAACACCAGGCGTTGGCCGCGTTCTTAGCTGGCATGCTGAGAGACGAAGGCGGTTTGGAGTACAAAGCAGCCATCGCTGATGCTATCATAGCTTTAGTCGAAGAAAATCCGGACGCGAAAGAGACCGGATTGGCTCATCTCTGCGAGTTCATCGAAGACTGCGAGCATACTGCTCTCGCTGTAAGAATTCTGCATCTGCTAGGACGTGAAGGACCAAAATCCCGTCAACCGTCCAGATACATCCGCTTCATTTACAACCGTGTGATCTTGGAGTCTGGACCGGTGCGTGCGGCGGCTGTGTCGGCTGTAGCTCAATTCGGAGCTCAAAGACCTGAGCTGCTTCCCAATATCAGGGTTTTGCTAGCCCGCTGCCAAATGGACGACGAAGATGAAGTGAGAGACCGGGCGATTTACTACAGCGCCATTTTGGATACCGGAGATGCGCAACTCATCAATGATTACATCGTCAACGTCCCTAAGCCGAATCCGGTGCTGTTAGAGAAAGCTTTGAGAGACCATTTGGCGACAAGTCCCGAAGAAGTATTCGATATCAAGGCCGTGCCTACTGAGGAGGAGCCTAAGGAAAACAAAGAAGCAATAGTCGAGATCGAAGTGCGCAAACCAGTATTACAGTCCTTGGAAGAGATGTACGCCGAACAGCTGTCCAAAATCCCAGGCATCGAACGTCTTGGTCCAGTATTCAAAACGAACTTGCCGATCGATTTGACGGAAGCAGAAACGGAGTACCGCGTGCGTTTGATCAAGCATGTGTTTGGAAGACACGTCATTTTCCAATTTGAATGCGTCAACACGCTAAGCGATCAGTTATTGGAAGATGTGCATGTCAGACTCGAATGCCCTCCCGAATATGAACTAAAGACCGAAGTAGCTTGCCAGAATTTAGCATACGACAAGCCGGGAAGCGTTTTCGTAGTAGTCGAATATCCTTCAGCTTTCCTGGACAGTCTGGGCACTTTCGGAGCCACTTTGGAATTCACAGTTCGCGATTGCGACCCAACAACAGGAGTGCCCGACCCAGGAGAAGGGTACGGAGACTCGTATCCTTTGGAGGAGTTCGATATGGGCTGTTCTGACCAGATTAGAGCTAGAGCAGCGTCTGACGATTGGGATGCGACTTGGGAGAGGTCAGCTAACGCGCCCCAAGCGTCTGACACCTTTGCCCTGTCGCAAAACGACGTCATGGACGCAGCGAAAGCAGTTTGCGAGCATCTAGGATTACCCAAGAATGCTATAGTGGGGGAGGCTGTGAAGGAAATCCGTGGAGGTGGCATTTTCAGGGGCGGGGCTCCGGTTCTGGTGAGAGCTAGATTGGTGTCGAGCCCTGGTGGTGTTACTATGCAGTTGGCGGCTAGGTCGCCTAGGGAGGATGTCGCACAGTTGCTGCTAGCTGCAGTAGGTTAAAATTTAGGCTTAGTTGTGTTTTCGATTGTGGAATGTGGTCTATGAATCGAGATCTTGGAAAATTTTCTCCAATAGACAGTGAAATATAAGGGTTCCGTTTTTTGACATTTGGCTACGGAACCCTAAAAATGGCTATTTCTTAGATTAAAAAACCTTTTACGTGGTTTACAAAACGAGCCCTCAAGCGGAAGTGTTGTACTACAATAATGGCTTTTATTCACAGAAAATAAGAGTGATTTTAAGCTTAACATGTTCCATCTAATGTGTCTCTCTCGGAGAGTCCAGGACAAAAAGAGACAGCACAATTATAAATTTAGAACATCTTTTGGCCTAGAAAACAGAATAAAAGATAACATTTCACAATCGAACCGCCGGTATTTTATAGCATTTCGTATGTCAGTTCGTATAGCCGATATAATATTGAAATTATACTACATATACACATATTTATAATTCCCACATTGATATCTCTACTCTCAACCACGGCTTTTATAAATGCCTACAGAATTCAAACTTGTCGGCCGATAGTTGGGTCCGGCTGTTGATCAGTAAGGACATGTATGAAAGTGCGCACATTACACCGATTTGGTATCGGCCGATTCTTCATACTAATAAGAATCGGGCCCAACAATCGGCCAACTAAAAACGTGTCTGTGGGGTCTAAAATCTACTACAAATTAAATCTATCAAGAACTAACGCCGTTACTTCGTGAAAAATATCATCAATCAAAAGAAGCTGGATTCTAATTTAAGCATAAATTAATATACTGTTTTTTGAAATGAATATAATCCGGTGCAGAATTCTTGGAATTGGAATAATTTTAGTCATTGTGCAATCTTTTTGTGGTCACTTTAGAATGTGTATACCTAGATCGTTTCATCCACGAAGACGCGCCCCAAGCGTCAAGCAATCCGAGCTTCATTATTGTAGTGTGCTTGTGCACTGATGGATAATTTAGCTTGTACCGATAACACTCAAACATTCGCGGAAGAATGGTGGGGCGCGTCTTCGTGGATGAAACGATCTATACATATTACATACCTACTGTGGGTAATTTAACCTAAAAGCAGTACTTATTCAGCTAATCATTCCTGTGTTTTTATTTAAATAGGTATTTAGAAATGCCATGAAATTACTAAATAGATTTTGATATTTGTTTATATTCCTATGTACTCAAAATCGATGTTAATAGGTATATTGAAATAAAACAATTTAAAATATAAACTTTTTTTTATTTCAATCAACTAAATTTAATATTGAATAACAAAAATATTTCTCTGTAAGAAAATTTTCAATTAAAAAACAATGTATTCCTTATGATTAAACTATTGATAAAAAAAATATACTTAATACTAAGTACAGTAGCCTCTAAACACTAATTTTAGGAACTTATTTATATTGATGATTCTTTTTATTTTTTTTTATTTAAAATCAACAAGTTGCAGTCAAAACTAGTTATACAAAGTACGATAGCGTCTTACTAATTTTAAGAACAAAACTTAAAGGTTTTTGACGATTATTTTTAATTTTTTGATAATTATTATTTAAAATTTAAACAAATTACAATCTAGTATTACAGAAACAATAGATGATCAAAGCCATATAAACCCAAGCATGGATTGATTTTATTTTTATTTTATTTAGATTACAAACAAACTTAAAATCCGGTCGCCGAGCAGATAGAATTTCGTCCAATGACCCCTGTGTCGCTGTCGTAACTGTGCGACGGGAGGCCGCAGCAAGTGTGCAAGCAATAAGGATTGGTAGCTTGGGGTCATTGTACGAAATTCTATCTGCTCGGCGACCGGACTTTAGATCAATATAGGAACTAAAAAGAATAACAATTTGTCTTACATGCTAACTAGGAACAACAGTCATTTGTACTAGTGAATAGTAGAATTCCAACACTTCGTGGGTTGAAAAACTAGCGAATTTTCAAACAAAAGAAATATACTACATAAGTAATATTATGGATACATAAAAATAAAAATAACGATTAAAACTCGATTCAATCTGTCATAGATTCTTCTCAGTCCTGTTCGTACGATACGTTCCGTAATCTTATATGAATCGATTTTATTGATTATGCTTGAATCGATTTTTTTTATCATACTTGAATAACTTTTTTGATCAAAACGCGACTTAACTGTAGTCAGTGTATATTATTAAACGAATTATTATAATATTTGGTCCCGAATAACATTCTATTCTAGTTACTATATTATTTATAGTAAAATCAATATTTCAGTTCAGTAGTTTCTTAAGAAAATACCAATTTTATAGATCTCCAACGTCTCTTATCACTCGAACACAGATATAGATATATCTGTGCACTCGAATATATTGAAAAATTACCCTCTATAAAACAAAACATTTCCATAATAAAATATGTCACTGCAGTGTTCAACACGCTTGTAATTTTTATCGGTAAGGCTGTGTTGTACCACCTTACTTTAATTGAAACTATAACCATAACCGGTGTTTTTATGGAGTTTGACAGACTTGACGTTTGATAAGTTAAATTAAGATGGTGCAACCCAGCCTAAGAGCTCTTTCAAATTAAACGTTTTGTGACGGACGTTTGTCGTCCGTTTGCAGGACCGCACACTGAAAATTGTATTACAACTGCGTTGGAATAAAAATGACAGTCAATTACCAACAGAGTGTGCGGTCTTGCAAATGCACGACAAACGCCCGTCTCAAAACGTCTATAGTCTGGTCTGCGAGCATACCCATCCTTATCGCTCGCGCGTAATTATGTTGCTATCGCGCTCGCACACTCACTGCGGGCGCCCGTCGCACAGTCGCGACAGCAATATAATTACGCGCGAGCGATAAGGATGGGTAGCTTGGGGTCATTGGACAAAATTCTACGTGCTCGCAGACCGGGCTTTAATTTGAAAGAGCCTTAAGGGGGTTAACACAGTTACAGTTGTTGCAATTCACGAAGGCGAGTGAGCTTTACATGTGTGGTGGCTCGCTACTGTTCGTTGTTCAAAAGTTTTGATAGACATTACACTATCGTTATGTGAATGTACACGTACCTACACATACAAGTAAAGCTCACTCGCCTTTGTGAGTTGCAAGAACTATAATATACCATATAAAAATAAGTCGGGTTTTCCTTCCTGACGCTATAACTCCAGAACGCACGAACCGATTTCCACGGTTTTGCATTCGTTGGAAAGGTCTCGGGCTCCGTGAGGTTTATAGCAAAGAAAATTCAGGAAAAATTTCAACAGAAAAGCGGGAAAATTCCACGCGGGCGAAAAGCTAGTATATCATATAATATACATACCAATGATAACTTCTATTATTCTTCTCTCTTCTCTCTTTCATAAATCACTCGAATATATTAAAATACCGCGTACCAGTCTGGTTAGAATAGTTGCTGACCGAAGCATCGAGGTCGTCTGTCAACACTAGCACAGTTTTCAGAGCGTTCTCCAAGATCTGGGCTTGTTCTAGACATTTCATTACCACTTGCCTGAAAAACAGTTTTAGGTTGAGTTTAATCATCTAACTTTAACCGTAACTACGTCTTTTTTATTGCGCTAATTCTGCTCCACACTAATGGCTGGAGCCTATAATGGATGGTATTGTTTGTTTACACATACAATGTCACTGTTTTGTTGCAATTTCTTACAAAACTTGAGCGCAAAAAGCAAATCTAGTATGTAAAATCATCAAACTTCTAATGCTCGTAACTCAGTTCAGATTGAGTTTAGAGGTATACATGCTATAGTAAGTTTAGTTTATTACACTATTTTGTAAAGGTTTGGTCGATGGCCGCGCGAAAAAAAAGACGCCAATTTCCGGCATTGTCTATTGGCATGCAGGTAGATGTTATGACGTAGGCATCCACTCAGAAAGGATTTTACGAAACTCCACCCCTTAGGGTAAAACGGGATCCACGCGTACGAAGTCGCGGACGGTCGCTAAAGCCCGGTCTCTGAGCACATAAAATTTTGTCCAATGACCCCAAGCTACCCATCCTTATCGCTCGCGCGTAATTATGTTGCTGTCGCGCTCGCACACTCACTGCGGGCGCCCGTCGCACAGTCGCGACAGCAATATAATTACGCGCGAACGATAAGGATGGGTAGCTTGGGGTCATTGGACGAAATTCTACGTGCTCGGCGACCAGACTATAGTTTATGTATAAATATAATAGTTCTTTGAACATACCTGTACCTAGTCATTCGTTTGTCACCGGTAGCCTGGGCGCCTGCTTTTAAAAGCAAGGCTCTGATGGACGTGTCTTCGTTAGCCTCTCTTTGGATGATCCTGTGGAAAAAATCCTTGCATTATAAATGAGGAAGTATAGCTGGATGCAGGCCGCTACCAACCGGGCGATGTGGAAGTCATTGGGGGAGGCCTATGTTCAGCTGTGGACGTCCTGTGGCTGAAATGATAATGATGAAAATTTACCTTTTCAAATTGCCTATGATTTCAGCGATGATCACGTGGGTCGTGTTGGCTCTCTCATGCAGCATCCGTCTCTTTTCCTCCTGAGTTTCGTCTTCGCGAAATTCGTTTATACTTTTCATTCTAAAATTATAGGAAAATATCGTCAGATTTATAAGTTCTGCAAATAGTAAAGAAATAGAATCCTGATAAATATCAGCAGTAACCTAATCTGCCAGATAATTATCTTAAGTGTCTGATAAGTTATCAGGGACCTTTAAAAGCAAAGAGTGAGTCGCAACTTAGCAGGCCAAAGTAATATGACAGAGCGAAAAGTTTTAAAAAGCTAACAATAAATTCAATTATTTAACAGTATGTAACAGGGATGTTATAGATATCCGTAACCGTAACTTTCGGATATCCGAAATAAAAAAATAACCGTAACCGATTCAAAAGTTTCGGACAGTTTCGGATGTAGGCAGAGTCAAGCAAGTCTCTACGCTGATTTAATGATTGGATTTTGAAGTATAGCCCGACCAGGAACATAAAAACCCTCGCCATGTTGCGGAAAACTAATGGTACTAATTTCTTTTAATGGCAACAGTAACTGAAAACTTCATAGACATGTCATCTTGCATGTCAGTCTATTGCTGTCAAAGTGTAAACAAACTTTATTTTAAATGTGCGCAATTGATTTTGTGAATTAAATTGCTAAAATCTTTTTATAGTCGTGAAAGAAAAGTGGTTCACAATGTGTTAAAGTATTGGTCAAAGAGAAATACTAAGGGTTCGGACAATATTTTCATTTAATAATGTTTCCGACAAAGGTTGTCAAATTGACTGACATGTTTATCGTATAGTACAGTCCACTATGAAAATTAGCTGTGGTTTGTTTCAACTACACATTTTTTTTGTCACTTTCGTGTTGAATTTTATGGAATTGGGAAAGAAGTCCGAGTTTGAAGCGTTCATGAGCAGACATTGCAGTTGAATATTCAAGTTCTGAATTTGATTATTGATGAATAATATAATAAATCCTACCAGCTCGATTGATGGTTTCATTTAATTTATTTAAACCAGGTTACCTATAATAATATTTTTTCGTTAATTTATGAAAATATCAAATTAGCCCGTAATCCTAAATCCTGATACACAAAGTTAGCCTATTAATTTAACACTGGTACGACTGTACTCAGTGTTGCACTATCAAATGCAATTGTCGCGCCTCTATGCCAGGGTTTTTATGTTCCTGGTCAGGCTATACATGGGTTTTTCCCCATAAGATAAAAGCTTTTTTGTGAGACCAAAAGAAGGTGACAGATGCCAAAGAAATCTCTTCTGTACCGATTCTATTCGGAAGCCTGTGTTGGACAACTATTGCAATTTGCATTCTATAGCATAGTGATATCTGTAACCGTCACCGAAAAATTTGGATATTCGAAATAAATTAAAAAATCCGTAACCGTAACCGGTATAATATTATTCCAATATCCGTAATCGTATCCATAACCGAAACTACATTTATCCATAACATCCCAAGTTTGTAATGTCAATTTCACCTTAGAAACGTCAGATTACAGGGAGCGTTTTTATGCTAAGTGATGAATAGTATTTAAAATGAGGCAATATAATGAAAGTTAAGTGTCCAGTGTTTTATTTATGAGAATTTATGAGCTTCTAATTCCCGTTTACTCCATCAATCCCTAATTTTTAAGTGAAAACAAAATTCCTGGTGTTACCATAGGAGTCACTTAAAAATTAGGGATTGATGGTGAAAAGATTTCTTTGGCATCTATCGCCTTCTTTTAGTCTCACAAAAAAGCTTTTAACTTATGGGAAAAACTCATTCAAAATACAATAATAAAATCAGCGTTGGGACTTGCTTGAATCTGCCTACATCCGAAACTATCCGAAACTTTTGAATCTGGTTGTGGTTACGGATATTTTTTTATTTCAGATATCCGAAAGTTTCGGTTACGGTTACGGATATCCATAACATCCCTGGTCTGCGCCTAGGCTAACTCCCTACTTAAAAAGTATAGCTAGTACTTACATAAATTCATAAATTTCCTTCACAGAGACGCTAAGCTCAGCCAAAAATATCTTCACCAGCGAATAAGCTTGCACCCCTTCATTTTCAAAACCACTGTCATTCGTCGCATCATCATTAGTAGGCTTTGCATCATCTATCGTCGAATTGCAATTGTTAATTAACGAATCATTAACTTTATCATTACTATCATTAAACGCGCTATCATTATTTACTATCACTTGAGTGCTTTTGCTATCCGTATCGTGAATTTCTATCACATTCTTGTCAATTGTCGGTTTCGGTCGATTTCTGATTTCGTAGACAAAACTGACGTTCTCAATCGATTCGTTTTCGATTATGACAGTTTCAGACATAGATCTGTCTATTTCGGAATAATCTAGGGCGTCCAGGTCTAGTTTTTGATTGTCATCTTTCAATTTGTCTTCAAAAGCGTCGATGGGCTTCAAATTCCTTATCACTTTCGGTCCAGTTGTTTTGTTGTCAGCAAAAGTGTTGCCATGTTGAGGGACGTTCAAATCCTCTATTATATCTTTGGGGGTTTTATCATTTGATTTTGGTAAGAATAGATTGTCGAATGTCCTCACCACTTTCGGTACAGGCGTTTCTGTTTGTGTGGTGTTGCCATGATTAGACATGTTTAAATTCTCATCTTTATTGGCACTGTCGTTTGTCTTTTGTTTGAAAATGTCGAACGTTCTTATGATTTTAGGTTCTGTTTTATCATTTGTAATATTAGACTTGGTATTCAGAAAACTTCCTGTATTTTCTTTTGTTTTTGGCAATTCTACATTTTTAGCTACATTTGCTTCATGCCTTTTGAATATTTCAACATTTTCAGTTATATCAATGTCATTTGTTGCCTTGTTGTCGTTTCTAATTTTGAAAATAAACGAGCTGTCAAACTTCCGGAACACAATGGGCGATTCTTTAATGTTGCCAGTGTTGAATTGGTATTTAGATTTTTCGTCGTTGATAGCGTATATACCGTCGATTTTGGTAGATTTTTGTGGTTTTTCGAATGCAGTCGTATCGTTTTCATTTACTGCTTTCATGAGGTTGATCGTATGAGATCTTAAAGTGATAGATTTGTCTTTATCAATGTTTAGTAGATTCAAGTCTTTGCCGGTAGTCCTTACTACAGTAGGTCCGGGCTAGAAGATAAAATTATAAATAAATAATAGATCGTTTCATCCACTCGGACGCGCCCCAGCAATGTTTGGTCTCGGTCGCGCGGGGTGCGGGGAGTGTGGTCCGAGCAAGCCGTAAGGCATTACTGTAGTGTGCGTGTGCACTCATGGAGCATTTAGCGTGTACCGATAACACTCAAACATTCGCGGAAGAATGGTGGGGCGCGTCCGAGTGGATTCACTATGGAGCGTTTCAAGGGACCACAGCGTGCTTTTTGTATTTTTTTTACTAAAGCAACCCCTCTAAAACGCGTCTTTTTTGGCCCACCCTGTAGAATATGCTATAGAACCTTACCTGCATTTCGTTGTCATAATCTTGCGGTATTTCGTAGTCTTTCCAATCTTCGAAGTGTGCCTTCAAATACTGCATTATTTCAGAAGGCCTTTTCACATCTGTAATAGAGTGAAAATTGAAATATTAATTATTTAGTAAGGTTTACTTTTTAAAGAGCATACTTATAAGGATTCCACATTTCATTCATGCTTTCATCCCCTTAAAGGATTATTTCTGGGATATAATCCTACTAATATTATAAATGAGAAAGTTTGGATGTCTGAATGGATGTTTGTTACTCTTTCACGCAAAAACTAATGAACGGATTTTGATGAAACTTTACAGTATTAGAAAAAAGGAGGGTAATGTTTTTAGTTTATTTTATAAGTTTGCCGGGTCAGCTAGTATTATAGGTCTAATGACCCCAAGCTACCCATCCTTATCGTTCGCGCGTAATTATATTGCTGTCGCGACTGTGCGACGGGCGCCCGCAGTGAGTGTGCGCGCGATTACGCGCGATCGATAAGGATGGGTAGCTTGGGGTCATTGGACAAAATTATATCTGCTCGGCGACCAGACTTTATATGTTATTAATCTAAGATTAACTTACAGTTCCGTCTTTCCTCGGTCGTTCGCTCGCGCTCCCTGCACACTAAGGGCGTGGTGAACTCAGGCACTTCTGGGGGGCGAGACATGTTTTGTAGCAGCGACGAGATGGCGTCCGATGTCTCTTGTAGAGATACTGATGGTTGGACCGACTGGGGACATTTGACCGATAGATATAGATTATAAAATATAGGTATAGATATATAGATTATAATAAATAAAACGTTTATTGCTCTTGAGGTTTCCGGCTACTGGGCGGTCCCAGTCGCTGGATGCATAACAATTAAATATTTTTCTACCAGCGACTAGGACCACTCATAGATAACTTACAGAAATATATTATTCAAGCAAAAATACTACTTAAATTCTCTGTTTTGTCTAATTTTCTGGTTAGCTTCAAGAGAATGCCACATGGCATTAAGCTCGCCTGTTGTACCACTGTTTTTTATGTGTGCAATAAAGATTTTAAATAAATAAATAAATAAAAATCGGTACAGTAATAAAATTTATGAGAGGTCCCAGTCGCCGGAAGAAAATTATTTATTTTTGCGGATCCGGCGACTGGGACCGCGGCCCTAGTTAATTGCGGTCCCAGTCGCCGGAAACCTCCTGCTCTTTAACACAATTAAAAGTAATTACAAGACACAAAATTACAGTAAAAAGGTAAAAAAAAGTAATTGGAGGTGGCTCAGCATGTGCCGCCAAGGACTACCTGCCCTAGACAGCGCTGGTTTTCAGCCACCACCACTTCTCTTGTGTTGGTCGAGAAAATGGTCACGGGAAAAAAATGAGTAAAGAGAGAAATAATATTAAATGACTGACTAAAGTACACTTTTTCTGTGTGTGTAATACATTACAATTAAAACTCATTATCTGTCAAAACCCTTTTGATTGTAAAACTTAGTCAAGTGGTTTTAACGGATGCCCTTGGTCAATATCACTTTTGCCTCATTTTATCAGTCAAAAGTGGTTTACCGATTATGAATTTTGACTGTAACATACATTATGGTTAAAATAGAGAAACACGGCACTAATTACAAAGCAACCAAAAATGTTAATTTATAGTTGAATTATATTAAATAAATAAAAATAATAAAGTTAATTGACTTCTTAAGACCAGAATGAAGGGTTTTCAAGGACGAAGCACACTTATCAATCCGGAAACGGATCGTAACCGTATCGAGGCGGTCAGTACTCTTTGTATGAAACTCCATTAAACGCACACTTATCCGCACCGTAACATAACGCCTCGCCTCTGTTCAACAACAGCGAGGCGATACGGCGTTGAACCCTTTCCGGGTTGATAAGTGTGCTATGACCATTATAGGGATGTTTCCTGGGTCAAAAAGCAAGAGTTTTAATTAGTCCGTCAGTTAACTTATCAAAAAATACTCTACACGTATTTTTCACTTTTTCAAACTAATGAAAATTTAAAGAGATAAAGCGCGCCAAAGTTCATAAAATGAGGCCCGTGACGTCAATGCTTGCATAAAAGTGCGGAACTTCAACGCACCATAACTATGTAATTATTTGTTAGATTGACAAATAAACATATATTATGTGTCCAATATTTTTTGATATTAAACATGACGGACTAAAAAAATTTTTTTAGGAAACTAGCCTATTGGAAATAGTGTAAAATATTTGACTTACCTTCAACGTCTCAACCAATATCATACCGCATCCTACTATCTTGACGAAATCATTCGGCTTGATGGATGACTTAAATTTACCTGCAATGATTAAGTAGGTATATGTTATGAATGTCCACCCACAAGGTGGACCGACGACATTGTAAAGGAAGCAGGAAGGCGCTGGACGCAGGCCGCCACCAACCGGGCAACATGGAAAGCATTGGGGGAGGCCTATGTTCAGCAGTGGACGTCCTATGGCTGAAATGATGATGATGATGATGATGATCTGAATAACAAAATAAGTATTGTAGAGATTTCGCATTAGGCCCGATCCTTCAAAATGCGGATCTAGAAAAATACCAAGAGAAATCGCATAGTGCATCTACCATTTTTTTATCCACAAAAAGGAAGCTCTTGGCCTGTATCTCACCTGATGGTAAGTGACAATCAGGCCGAAGGTGGAAGCGAGCTTCACCCGGAATCCTCAACCACAGAGGAACTGGCTATCTTACCTCCCTTAACTTCGAACTCCTGTGTTCTTCTGATTAATTTCGTTGCAGGTCCAATGACAGTTTAACTTTCCCCCGGGACAAACTTGACCATCACTGGTTGGGTTATTGGCGGTCAAGCTGTAGATCCTGGCTACACAGGAGTTGCAGCGGTGGGAACGAGAGGTGGGAATAGTCCCGTTTTAATTATATCTTACCTCCAAAAATGATGTCAGCATTGTTGTTATGGCGACAGACTTAGGTAAGATATGTGGCCAAGTTTATTATTATGGTAAAATCTACGAACCGGGCAACATGGAAAACATTGGGGGAGGCCTATGTTCAGCAGTGGACGTCCTATGGCTGAGATGATGATGATGATGATGAAAAACTCACCAATTTGGCTGCTATGGTTCAACAGCATACATTTAAGTTTATCAGTGACCATGTTCACTTCTGAATGGGAGCCATACAACTCCTGGATTCTTCTGATGGAGTCATATAACACCCATGGCGGGGAGAGCTTGTCTGTGATTGGTGAATGTTGCTGGAAAAACATTCAAATATGTATTTAAAAGGTCAAGATCATATCTTAGTCAGTGCCTGATGTATGGGAGCGGCACGGGAGGGTGTTTTTGTGACGTGAAACGTCAGTATGACTTCAGATTTGTATGCTCTGTCACGTCATTTGTCAATGTCAACCCTCCCGTACCGTACGTTGTCAATGAGGGCTATCGTTTTTATACTTAACAGTTGGCACCCCTGGCGATTGACAGGACCTTACTCTACAGTGGCGCCATCTTGATGAGTGCAAATGCGATAGTCCTACCACTTTCGCGCTCACCAGTTGGTGCCACTGTCTTCGCTACTAGCAAGTGACAGGACCTTACTCTACAGTAGCGCCATCTTGATGAGTGCAAATGCGATAGTCCTCCTACCACAGCGCTCACCAGTTGGTGCCACTGTCTTCGCTACTAGCAAGTGACAGGACCTTACTCTACAGTGGCGCTAACTGGTGAGCGCTAAAACGATAGCCCTCATTGTGACAAAAGTGAAAAGCAATGTGTTCTGTTTTTGGGCATATTGCTGCGACACCGGCCACGCCCCCTTTTCACATCTCCCTTTAGTTTCTGTGATCTGTGGTTAGAATACACTTACCACCAAAACTTCAACCAGTGCCTCTTCCATTAACTGAGCAAAAGAACATATCCATTCATCCAGTCTCAATTTAATATTATCCTCCATTTCTTTATTTTTAACGCTGTAAACACTTAAAAGATCATCCAAAGAGTTTATATTCGAACTTTTTTCTGCCATTTCTATTGTTTTTTCTGTTTCATTTTCAAATCTGACATTTTGTTTTTCTGTTGGCACTTCGTTGTTTTTTGTTTCTTTTATAAAGAGGTTCTGCATGTCCAAACCTATTTGGACAGTGTTTTCGAAACTTTTTTCGATCTGTGGCATAGTTATTACTTTTTTATTTGTATCAATTTGTTTGTCACGCATACGCAATAGCTTGCCATCTATAGGAGAAGTGTTGGCGTCTTTAAAACTATTTTTCCTTCTAGAATTGGAGTCGGCGTTCATTTCCTCTAGAATCTTATCGTATAACGGATTCGCTGGGTTTCCTTCTTTATTCTTAACGATGTAAGGCTCAAATTCGCTCGCCGGTTGCAAGAATAAGTTGGTACTTTCGTTTGAAACGTTTTGAGGAACTTTTTTCAAATCGAACGACACTTCTGTTTTGGTGTTGCAAGCGCCATCTTTTAGTTCTTTAGTTTTGAAGCAATCTATGTTTAGAGATTTTGCATCGTTGTATATGTCTGGATTGTCGGTTATTAACATCTGAAAATTACAAAATACACTTGAAGATTTGTATTAAATAAATAACGACACACAAAATGGATCCCGTTTTACCCCCTTAGGGGTTGAATTTTGCAAAATCCCGTCTTAGTGACCTACGTTCTAAAAGGAACCCCCATGCAAAATTTGAGACTACCTACCACGTAGTTTCTGAGATTACGTGATAAGTGAGTGAGTCAGTCAGTCAAACAGTCAGTGACCTTACGCTTTTATACATATTGAAATTGAATACTAGCTTTCCGCCCGCGGCTTCGCCCGCGTGGAATTTTGTGTCACAGAAAAACTTAAACACGCGCGTTCCTGTTTCAAAAACCGGGATAAAAACTATCCTATGTCCTTTCCCGGCACTCAAACTATCTCTATGCCAAATTTCATCAATATCGGTTCAGTGGTTTAGGCGTGAAAGAGAGACACAGACAGACAGAGTTACTTTCGCATTTATACTATTAGTATAGATAGATGCAGGGAAGTAGTTTGAACATACCACATGATCACCAGAGTAGATGACTTCCAAACAAGTGTTGAGGATGTAGTTATCAGCATGATTGTCCACTACGAGGCCTTGCCCACTGTTGGGACTGGCTGCCGGGTCTGGGATGGGCACTGGAAGAGAACGGAGGTTTGAATTAAAATAAGAATAGAATAAAACAAACTTTATTGACAGTAATACAGGGTGGAAACGATAAGTGATCTAACTCGATTATTTGTACTAAACAAGATATCAAACACAGGTTACTGATCCTGAAAGTGCTTCACACTTCACGCGAAATCTCACGCAAATACGACTATGAACATTTTAATTTAAAGGTTATACAGGGTGGCCAAAACAGTGAGGTCTAAAAGAAAAAATTAGATTCCTTACATCAAGGTGTACCTAAATCACCCCCATGTATGTAATACGATTGTGCATCGTTTAGGAGATAGAGTTAATTTTGTGATATTTTCAAATTTTGTGACCTAGTAGGCTTTAAACATTTTTATCTTTTTTTTGGGTTGTCTTTTTTCAGATTTCTTTTTTTCGACAGATTTGTTATTAATTGCAGATATTTGAAAAAAATAATCACCTTCCTATCTTTGATTCAAGATACAAAAGTTTTGCTAGAAACATTAAAATTATGCTTTTATCAGAACACTATCAAATTTTCAACTTAAAACTTTAAGTAAAAAAAAGAACTTCCATAGGTCCAAAACCATTTTAAAAACTGCGCCGTTTCCTGAACATTCATAATAATACAAAAAAACATGTACTTAATGGGCCACTATTTCCTGTAATCGGTCCACTAAAGTGGTAAGTCGGAGATTCCGTTACATGTTTTTGACTTTCTTAGAGTAAATTAATGTTGGGAATCCTCTAAGTTTACATTACGTAGAACAGATTTAGAGCAGTAACTGGACAGAACATGTTTTTATTCTCAACGAGGAAGCTCTTGCCCTTCATCACACCTGGCGGAAACTGATGATTAGGCTGAAGGTGGACGGGAACTTCAACTACTAAGGAACTATGGCTTCCTACCTCCAAATTCCAGAACACATTGTTATTTTAAGTAAGTTTTAATGAACATAAACCAAATATCCCTCCTTCTTCTTCTCACTTTAGTAGGTATTTCAAGGGTAATAGTAAAATGTAACAACTGCCTCTGTCTTCAAGTGGTAAGAGGTAAGCTTCAGGGGTCCCGGGTTTGATTCCCAGTGGAGGTGAAAGGACAATGGGCAAAATGGTACCCGGCTCCAATAGATATGTGTCTAGTATCGTTTGAAAGGTCTTACCAAGATGAACAACTTTTACTATGGCCACCAGCCTCAGATCTGGTTGTGTTCGAAAATAAACATACTTTTTTGCAGAATGGTACCCGGCTCCAATAGTTATGTTTGTAGTGTCATTTGAAAGGTCTTACCAAGACGAACAACATTTACTATGGCCACCAGCCTCAGATCTGGTTGCGTTTGAAGATAAACATATTTTTTGTGTAACCGAAGTATCATACATGTACATCGTATGGTACTTATATTATGCGAAGCATGAAGGGTTTACTGCTCCAGCATCCTTCCTCAACTCTATAATTATTGATAGGGAAATAAATGTTTTTATTTGAAGAACTACTACCCCCTTATTAAAAAAAGGTTATACCTAGGATGAACCTTGGATTAAAATGACATTTCCATACCAAATGACAATTAAAGCCAGAGTTCAACTAGGGTGTAACTTTTATTAATAAAGGGGGGAGTTTTATTACTTGTTAAAGGTTTTGTTATGGGTGGCTAAAGCGAATAAATCTCCAAGACCCAATAAGTCCACTCACAAGATGGACCGACGACCTCATAAAGGTAGTGGGAAGGCGCTAGATGCAGGCCGCCACCAACCGGCCATTGTGGAAATCATTGGGGGAGGCCTATGTTCAACTGGACGTCATATGGCTAAAATGATCATGATGATGATGATGAAAGCGAATAAAGGGTTAATAACTTGGGTAGTTCGTCGTAGGTATAATCCTTTCCTTTTCATTGCTTCTTTTAGTTATATTAATATATTATAGTCATAATACATACTCGTATACATGGATGATTGTGTTATACTTTCATTATAATACATAGTGGAATTACTGCTTTCAAAACGTGAATTAGAACTGGCCCCATAGCAGACATTTTCCTACATCTAAAGACCTTTTGAAATATATGTTACGGTTAATGTGATAAATTGAAAATTATTAATAATAACCGGTTATTATGAATAATTACCGACAGTCGCGGTAAAAGTGATAAATTAATCACATTTAACAGTGATTATTTAATAATTCAACCTTAGTACTAACAAATTTCATAAAAGAGAACAACATCTTGTGTACGTGCTCGTGTACAGCCAAACTTTTGAACGTTTTGATATCATATATTAATATAATTTGGCATAATGAGTTTGGAATGTTTCTTGCAGAATATTACTTTTCCATGATGCCTATAACATAATGTTTTGATTTAAAGTGAAAAATAGGTTAAGGTGCGGCGGGGGTGGCCCTTGGGCCACCCCTAAGCCGCCTATTTAGTTTTATACACACATAAATGACCTCATATTAATCACATTTACCAAATCATGCGGTAATTATTCATAATAACCGGCGATTATTCATAATTTTCACATTTATCACTTTGACCGTAACATATATATTGGTTATGGCTATTGGAGCGGGTACCACTTTCCATACATTGTTGCCCATCATCCTTTTCTGCTCGGTTTGGTTGGTGGTAGGGTTTGATCTAAGTCTGCCTGGCTAGCAACTCTATTTTCCCAAGTCTGTCACTATAAAAATAATGTTAATAGCATTACTGTATTCAGGCATTTGGAGGTAGGAAGCCATAGTTCCTTAGTAGTTGAAGTTCCCGTCCACCTTCAGCCTAATCATCAGTTTCCGCCAGGTGTGATGAAGGGCAAGAGCTTCCTCGTTGAGAATAAAAACATGTTCTGTCCAGTTACTGCTCTAAATCTGTTCTACGTAATGTAAACTTAGAGGATTCCCAATATTAATTCACTCTAAGAAAGTCAAAAACATGTAACGGAAACTCCGACTTACCACTTTAGTGGACCGATTACAGGAAATAGTGGCCCATTAAGTACATGTTTTTTTGTATTATTATGAATGTTCAGGAAACGGCGCAGTTTTTAAAATGGTTTTGGACCTATGGAAGTTCTTTTTTTTACTTAAACTTTTAAGTTGAAAATTTGATAGTGTTCTGATAAAAGCATAATTTTAATGTTTCTAGCAAAACTTTTGTATCTTGAATCAAAGATAGGAAGGTGATTATTTTTTTCAAACATCTGCAATTAATAACAAATCTGTCGAAAAAAAGAAATCTGAAAAAAGTCAACCCAAAAAAAAGATAAAAATGTTTAAAGCCTACTAGGTCACAAAATTTGAAAATATCACAAAATTAACTCTATCTCCTAAACGATGCACAATCGTATTACATACATGGGGGTGATTTAGGTACACCTCGATGTAAGGAATCTAAATTTTTCTTTTAGACCTCACTGTTTTGGCCACCCTGTATAGTCGGTACTCACAAGTAGTCTGTATTACCGACTATTCCTAGTAAGTTATAGTACTCGTAAATAATGTTGATTGATTGATTGTTCTTGGGCGGGCTGCGCCCTTCTGCTAAACTGGCATCCACAGAATACCAGTGGTCGTGACGTGCTCTCTGCCGTCACGGCTTATACTGAGAAGTTGCCATTTTGGTGCGTGTACTGTGTTTTATAATGTTTAAGTTGTTATTTATTTGTAATGCTTTTAATACTCGCATCAAATAAATACTTTCTTTCTTTCTTTCTAATTCCGACTATGTCTAGTAACTTACTGTAGTTCACTGGAGGCGAAACCGGCTTCCTAGTGTTATCTGGCCGTAGTCGGAATACCGACTATTCCAAGTAAGTTATAGTCGGTAATTCCGACTATGTCTAGTAACTTACTGTAGTGCGCTGGCGGCGAGACAAGCTTCCTAGTGATCTGTCTAGCGGCTATGACTCGCTGGCGCAGTCTCCAAAACACAACGCCTTCACTTCCTAGAGCTATTTGGCCGTAGTCGGCATTACCGACAAGTGCTAGTAACTTATAGTCGGTAATTTAATTAAAGTAACTAATTTTCCTATACAATGTATTTTGTTTTTGGAATAAATAAATTGAATTGAAATTGAATTGAATTCCGACTACGTCTAGTAAGTTATAGTCGGTATTATCGACTATTTCTAGTAAGTTATAGTCGGTAATTCCGACTATATCTAGTAACTTACTGTAGTGCACTGGAGGCGAAACCAGCTTCCTTGTGATATGTGCCCGTAGTCGGTATTAGTGACTATTCATAGTAAGTTATAGTCGGTAATTCCGACTATGTCTAGTAACATGCTGTAGTGCACTGGAGGCAAAACCAGCTTCCTAGTGTTATCTGGCAGTAGTCGGTATTACCGACTATTCCTAGTAAGTTATAGTCGGTAATCCCGAGTATGTCTAGTAACTTACTGTAGTGCACTGGCGGCGAAACCAGCTTCCTAGTATTATCTGGCCGTAGTCGGTATTACCGACTATTCCTAGTAAGTTATAGTCGGTAATTCCGACTATGTCTAGTAACTTACTGTAGTGCACTGGCGGCGAGACCAGCTTCCTAGTATTATCTGGCCGTAGTCGGAATACCGACTATTCCTAGTAAGTTATAGTCGGTAATTCCGACTATGTCTAGTAACTTACTGTAGTGCACTGGCGGCGAAACCAGCTTCCTAGTGTTATCTGGCCGTAGTCGGTATTACCGACTATTCCTAGTAAGTTATAGTCGGTAATTCCGACTATGTCTAGTAACTTACTGTAGTGCACTGGCGGCGAAACCAGTTTCCTAGTGATCTGTCGCGCGGCTATAACACGCTGGCGCCCTTTGCAGTCTCCGAGACAAATTGCTTCTACGTCAGCTTGGAGTTTGCGCGGTATCAACAGCTTGCGGTTATCATCTGGTCGAATAAGAACACAATAGATTAATAGATAAAGCCCGGTCTGCGAGCACGTATAATTTTGTCCAATGACCCCAAGTTACCCATCCTTATCGCTCGCGCGGAATTATATTGCTGTCGCGACTGTGCGACGCGCGCCCGCAGTGAGTGTGCGAGCGCGACAGCAACATAATTACGCGCGAGCGATAAGGACGGGTAGCTTGAAGTCATTGGACAAAATTCTACATGCTCACAGACCAGGCTTTAGAAGAAGACCCCTCCCGTGCCGCTGCCATACCTCAGGCACTGACTCAATTACAACCTGGTCATGTTGACTGCGCACTAGACAGCCGTGACGTCACATCGCCGCTCTGGTACGGGCGAGCGCGAGGAGGTGTGCGGGTGAGTGCGAGGGAGAGTCGCATTCCAGCGAGGTGCGCAGTTAGCTCCATCGGGTTGTATGCACTAGACCATTGGTTCCCAAAGTGGGGGGCGCAAAGACCTTTAAGCCGGATATGTTTGGCTTTTTACGGTCTTGTCCGGCCAAATATTGTCTTGTCCGGCCTGTCCGGCTTTTTATTTGTTTGCCCAAATATGTCTGCACAGAATAATATGAAGCGCACGCATCAAGACGTTGGGCAACCGATGATGATAGTACTCACTCGTGAGCTAAAATAACCGGCCATAAGCTAAAATGTCCGGCCAAATAAAGCACAGAGTCCGGCCTGTGTGTGTGTTTTTGGACCCGGCAACCCTAGGCGTGGGCCATCTGTGTACTTAAGTATAAAAAACCTGCGACCGCTGGGAGAATGAATTCCAGACTGCTCTATACGACCAATAAAATTAAATAATCTTGACTGAAAACCCCCCCGAGCGCGGAATTTTTTGTATGGTCGAAAGGGGGCGCGTCTCAAATAAGTTTGAGAACCAATGCACTACACCTATAGTTTATTAAGTTAGTTGTAGGTACCTGATTGAATGTACTCCTCAATGAAGTCGTACTCGTCTAGTAACGTATCCAAATCGATAGCAATGTATACAGTCTTATCTTCTATTTCCTGATCAAACTCTTCATCCTCTAGTAGCTGAAAAAGAAAACACACAGAGTAATTTATATGCTAAAAAAATAGAAGAAAACGTATAATTCATATAATGAAAACTGCTTGTATAACAGCTGGCGCACTCTATAGTCAATAATCTAAATATAATATAACTTAAAGGTGACTGTCTGACTGACATAGTGACAGATCACTATCTATCAACGCACAGCCCAAACCACTGGACGGATCGGGCTGAAATTTGGCATGCAGTTAGATGTTATGACGTAGGCATCCGCTAAGAAAGGATTTTACGAAACTCCACCCCTATGGGAGTAAATCGGGATCCACATGTACGAAGTCGCGGGCGGCCGCTAGTATTAAAATAAACTTACAATGTCATCATCTTCCATCTGATCATCGATGCCTTCGCTGCTAACCTGGTCCCCGAGGTCGAAGGTAACTCGCTTCTTCGGGGTCGTTTTTGGCGTTTCTTCTTTCCTGGTTTTTATTTTTCTACCTGAAACTCAAGTTTATACAGGTCGTTTAAATAAGTGGTGGCAGTCGGAAGTCTTTCGGCTGAAACGAACGAAATAAGTAGCAAGTTATGGTACAACAACACAGATCACAGAAACTAAAGGGAGATGTGACAAGGGGGCGTGGCCGGTGTCGCAGCAATATGCCCAAAAACAGAACACATTGCTCGTGACAGCAGCGATTGATCAGCAGAGCTGGCTGAACAGCGGCATTGAGCAGACTACCATGGTCACGAGGAAAAAAACAACTGCAGGAGGGGCTTAGGGGTCCCCTCGAAGTTAGAGGCTCGTTTGAGATCGAGCCTGAGACGGAGCTGCGGACGAATGTCCAGCTTAAGAAAATAACTCGCGGCTCCGTTTCATTGGGCTCCGGTGGACACCGGGTTATTAGTGGGTAGTCCCCGCCCTTCGGCCTTTAGTGAGCACTGGCGGGGAGTCTCACATAACCCACTAGTCGTCCCCATCGGCCAGTGGATAAGCGCAAAATTTCCCGCCACTGGCCGTCTCGGTACGCCATGGAGTAACCTAGTTGGTGATAAACTACAATGATCATACCCTTTAGTGATTAAAGTCTAATGACCCCAAGCTACCCATCCTTATTGCTCCCGCGTAATTATATTGCTGTCGCGCTCGCACACTCACTGCGGCCGCCCGTCGCACAGTCGCGACAGCAATATAAATACGCGCGAGCGATAAGGATGGGTAGCTTGGGGTCATTGGACGAAATTGTTGTGCTCGGCGACCGGACTTTAGAATGAAAACTTACCTTCTGTATTCATGCGTAAATCTCCCAAATCCACCGATTTCCTTCTTTTAGCCTCCAACAGGTATCTCAAATCGTTGCAATCCAGTTCGTCAGCCTGCTTGGCTTCTTTACTACTTTCACCTTTACTGCCTCCACTTAAAGTTGATTTCATGTGAGCAGAGTTATCCAAATTCAGCAGGCTCTCTGTAGAGTTCGATCGATTAAGACCAGGCAAGATGTTTGACCGTTGCCCAGACTCGAAATGGGTCCGTGGTCTTTTGAGCATTGGTTCTCTTATAATTGACTTCTCCTTAATCTCTTCAGGTTTTTGAAAACTAATGTTATGTTTAGAACCAAATATTTGAGAGTTATTCATGATTCTCTTGTCGAAACTTTTAATAGGCGTTGACGTTTCATAGAATTTGTTAGAAAACTCCCTGTTTTCAGCTTTTCGGACGCTTGCATGTTTTGTGTACATCCCAAAACGATTATTCATACTCATATCACAAGTTTGGACCAAGATCCGGTCTGTGTCAACTTGTGCGGCTGGGTCAAAAGTCTGCATCTTCATGCCCATATCAGGAGCATTCATAGCATATATCGGTGGAGGAAGCTGAATCGGAGTCCATATTATATTAGGCATGTACGGTTCAACGTACTTCGGAAAGATCGCTTGACCGAACGTTTGCATCTGTGTGTTGTTGATCACTTTCTTCGATATCGGATTGTAGATTGTTCTTTTCATAAAGGAGTTGTTCGGGAAAGATATGTTGTGGGAGTTATCAATCGGTGGGCTGGACGGTTCGGGGTAGGAGTGTGATTTATCCGTTATTTTGTAATCTCTTTTGAAACTTTGGCTCTGGAAGAGAAAGTATAAATCAAATGATAATTTAATAATAATTTAAGCCTTTATAACTGGATAAAAGATATTTTACAATTTAGCTGCACTCATCTCCAGTTTGTCCTTGGAAATATGCCTCCTGCAATTATTTCCATCCGTCTCTGTTTCTAGCTATTTCTGGCCATAATGGCTCTACCTGAATCCTGATGATATACCTACTAGTTTTCAAAATCCAATCTAAATCTGATCCTACACAAATTATTAGCCTTCTATAGTTAGTATGTTAGCATTAATTGCTAACTTTGGGGCTAGATGGTGGTGAGAAATTGTCCAAAGATATTTAGTTTCATTTTTTTTAATGCCACACTTCTAACTGTATTTCCTATTGGGATTTCATACTACACCATTCTTTTGCAGTTTTTTACATAGAATTTTTTCAAACTATTAAAATCATCAACATTTTTAAAACCTGAAAATGTGTTTTTGCTAAAAATTTAATATTAATCTCATGTTTATTGATGTTACAGTGAGATTATGTAGTCTGTTTGTGTACCATTAAACATGTGGTAGCTAAAACACAAACTAGATGCAAGTTTGCTAAAATTGAATGACTTACAATATTTTTCATCTTGCGGCTACCGTTCTAGATGAAACCACCGAGATTAGGCAACGGGCTAGTTAAGTTGAAACATAACACCTTCGTGGAACGATAACTTTAATCTAAACAACGTTCTATATAACTGCAAGTACATGATACTGCAATACCATTCGATAAAATAATAATACTTACATCATTCTCATTTAAACTCCACGCTGTTTCGCCATTCAAAACGTTAAAGTAATAAAATTTACCAGGAAAACTTTTTGATGGGCATAAAATCCAACCGTTCTTGTTTTGATTCATCATGATTTACATGAATTCACAGTCAACAATCTGCATTATACATAGTAGTCACAAAGATTTAACTTATCAGTACTCGAGTATAGCAAACAAAGCTCGTTACAGTCAAGAAACTTGATGATTTCAATGAAATAAAATATTTTGCTGACACCCGCGAAAAGAAAAGTTCAACGAGCGAAATCAGCGAAATAAAGCGATTTTTGTTCGGGTAGTATAATCTGTGGCCAAGTTTAACTGCGTTTTATTTTTTCTTTCGAACTAATGCTAGTTATACACTATACTTTAATTTATTTTAGCTTAAAATTATGCTATGCATGCAGTCAGGCACAAATTTTTCGAAGATTTACATAGTAGTTTTTTATAAATGTAAGAACTCTATCTGTATAGCTATAAATATTTTAAATTGGGTTTCATTTCGAATTTACTTTTTATTCGATGGCAAGTAACGAAACGCAATTCAACGTGCTTGGTTGCAGCGGGAGTTTCAAAACTTTTGAAAAGTTTTGTGAATAAAGTTGCAGATCACGAATTATTTCTTTAAGAATTTTTATATGCTACGACAAGTTCCAGATTCTTTAAATATGTGAATCTATCTTTAAGACTAATTATAAATAAAAAACGAAATTTATTTCATAAATGTTTTATTCAAAACTTAAAGCTACTCATGAGCAAAAGTTTAAAAACTTTAACTTATATTAGGAACGATCACAGCTACATGCTATCCCTTCACATTAACTTAACACTTATTATATTTTAATATCACACGAAAAATTTCGTTTTACTAAATTGAGGTTTATGTTGAATCCTAATTTAACAGTACAACAGTCCACTCAGTCTTTCTTGTTGTATTGTTCTCAATTAATACATTATATAACTTTTCAAAAACATATACAATATGCATACAGTCAAATAAACAGGCACTTTTACACGTCCCAAATATAGCTCGCCCTACCACCACTTCGGAACAACATGGGCAGGTGCTGAGAAGAAGTGGCGGAAGAAACTCAGTCACCTTTTTTAGCCTAATTACATAATATTATAACATTCATTCAATCGAATCGAAGACTTTAATTTGAATCTAGTAATTTTATGTAAATTAGTACCTAATGTAAGTACTCGTATACGTGGCCCTAATTTAAAAAAAGATACATAGGAATTTCGACATCCCTGCTTTTTTTGTAAGTTAAAGTATTATTAACCCTGAATAGCTAAAGAAAAAACATGAAACATGAATACATTTGGTGATAATCTATTAAGTAAGTAATACCAACAAAAATAATCGAATTCCGCTAAAGAAATTATCAAATATTGTTCTAAATTTTATTCTTTCAAAAAGCCTCAGACAAACGTCGCATTACAAAATTTAAATTTACTAAATAACTACAACTAAGTTGGTCTATAATTATTATATTATCTACTAACTGTAAGTGGTTTTATAAATATTTCATTCTCATATTTTAAAGATTTGCAATCACTCTTGCTAGTGTTTTTGCTCTTAAAATGTAGTAAGGCGTTCACAGTTTCGTTGCTTAGTTGGTGAATGTACAAATGTTTTGCTAAAAAGTAGCTGCCTGTGAGGAAGGTTAGAGTAAGTACTAAGTAAGACACTGGCGGTAAGATGACGGTCATGAAGTAGATCGTCTTACTGATGTGTGGAGGTAGGCCTTCTTGATTCTGGAACAAGTCAAAAAGAAGTATAGTTAAAATCTTCATAGGCATATACAGCCAACATAATGGAACTTTTTAAGGCAATAGATTTTCTACTAGTTTCTGGTCTACTGAGGTAGGCTTATCTGGCATCAGAACATTCAGAACTACCAAAAGATTGTAGGTCCCTATCACTCAAGCACTTAATTAACTTGATGCATAAAAAAATTGTCGATGATAAAATATGGGAATAATGCCCGTTTTCACCATCAATCCCTAATTTTTAAGTGACCCCTATGGTAACACATAACAGAAATTTTGTTTTCATAGGGGTCACTTAAAATTAAGAATTGATGGTGAAAACGGGCATAAGACTCTCCAACTACAGATTTAGTCGGCCGATAGTTGGGCCCGATTCTAATTTGTATGAAGAATCGGCCGATACCAATGTGCCCAATATCATACAACATGTCCATACTTACTGATTAACAGCCTGACCCAACTATCGGCCGACCAAAAGTCTGTCTATGTTAGGTTATAAGGTAAAGACAAGAACAAAGGATCTCAATGGATCCACTACGCTTAGGTGGCTTAGGCGCGGTCCTGCTTAAGATAAGGTAGTACTTACATATTCAGCCCAGAAGAGAGGTAGAACGAGGTTGGAGAACTTCTGGTACTCGTACGAGAAGCCAGACAGCTCGTGGATACGAAGGTTGCTCTGCATCCGCGCTACGGAGTGGAACGGTGTGCCTGTCAACTGGAAAGGACAAAAAACGGACTTATATTTAAGAGCCATTTCACAAAAATATTCCGCGCGAATTTAGCTACAAACTGTCAACGCAAAGACAAAAGAGTAAAAAGAACGCCGAAATGGACAAAAAAATCTTGAGCCGTGACCGTATTAAGACTTGATATAAGTTATTAATTTTTAGGTAGAATAAGGTATTAAAACATGAATAATTAATTTAAAATTTTAATAGAGTTTAGGTATTTAGTCTTTCAAAGATTTTTATATTTCGATTAATAAATGAAACACGTATAGGTATAATATGTAAAATATATATTATAGCCCGACCAGGAACATAAAAAGCCTCGCCATGTTGCGGAAAACTAATGGTACTAATTTCTTTTAATGGCAACAGTAACTGAAAACTTCATTGACATGTCACCTTGCATGTCAATAATAAACTGTCTATTGCTCTCAAAGTGTAAACAAACTTTATTTTAAATGTGTGCAATGGATTTGGGAATTAAATTGCTAAAAACTTTTTATAGTCGTGAAAGAAAACTTGTTCACAATGTGTTAAATTATTTGTCTAAGAGAAGTACTAAGGGTTCGGACAATATTTTCATTGAATAATGTTTCCGACAAAGGTTGTCAAATTGACTGACATGTTTATCGTATAGTATAGTCCACTATGAAAATTAGCTGTGGTTTGTTTCAACTACCTATTTTAAAGATTCTTGTCACTTTGAAAGTGTTGACTTTTATGGAATTGGGAAAGAAGTACCGAGTTTGAAGCGTTCATGAGCAGACATTGCAGTTCAATATTCAAGTTCTGAATTTGATTATTGATGAATAATAAAATAAATCCTACTAGCTCGATTGATGGTTTCATTTAATTTATTTAGACCTAGTTACCTATATAATCTTTTTTCGTTAATTTATGAAAATATCAAATTAGCCCGTAATCCTGAATCCTGATACATAAAATTAGCCGATTAATTTAACACAGGTACGACTGTACTCAGTGTTGCACTATCAAATGCAATTAACGCGCCTCTATGCCAGGGTTTTTATGTTCCTGGTCGGGCTATAAGTAAAAAATAAAGACAGTGACATAGTGAATTAAAAAATTTGCCCCCTTACAGCTCCATCATCGGACCCTGGATATCATTTAGGGACGAAGTATTCGTCAAAGCGAATCACACAAGCCCAAACTCCATAGGGTTCTATTGTATTGTGTCCTCCAGATCCATTATCAGACAGAGCTAAGAAATAAAAAAATAAATAAATATTATTATTATTAAACAAATAACTAAAATAATTCATCTATCTTAAATCTTACTAGTCTTACTAATATTATAAATACGAACGTTTGTGTGGATGTCTGGATGTTTGTTACTCTGTCACGCAAAAACTACTGAACAGATTTTGATGAAACTTTACAGTACAGCAGTACTATCACTCGGGTCGGACGTTCCTATCGCAAAACCGTTGGTTCACTCAGTTCCGATACGACTCTAGTGCTGTGTGTAATAGGGATGATGACTGGGTAATGAAATCGAAATTCTGTTTAGTCCGTCAGACAGATAATTAAAAAATTTTGGAGACATATTTTTAAATTTTTTTCATAAACGAGTATTTACAGTATTGTATTGAGTTGAAATGTCACGTGACGTCACTTTTGAGTAAAAATTCTACTCAAACGTGACGTATCGCGCCATTTCAACTCTATGTAGCACTGTTATTATTTAATTATGAAAGAAAATAAAAAATATGAGTAATATTTTCTAAATAACTGTCTGACGGACAAATAATTGAAATTTTGACATCTAGCCTATTATTCTCTACGAGTGGATTTAATTTTGCCTGAGACCTACGCCATGAACCCTGAACCAGAAGACCCTGTCGCCAGCGACAGCGACGCTTATCCATCCCTAGCATCGACCAGAATTGTGCGCATACTCTGGAGCATGCTACATACAACTGGCTGTCGGAGAAGCATAGATTTCCCTTAAGTCTACTCCCGCTACCATATGGCACTCCGCTAAAACTCGTGAGGGCGCCAACACTTGCTTTTGTATTGAAAATTAGTATGAGCAGCGCACGTAGTTGCTCTATGCAACCACGCTATTTTAAACCGTGGCCCCTAAGCATGAGATGGGAAACTGCACTCCCTGGAATTCTCTTGAATTTGATGGTGTTAGGGGAATCCTAGGAATGAATACATACCTACTTTCTAATGGAATTACCTCATCAATGTTACGTTTTCACTTGTTATTTTATTGCGATCTGACCTTGATTTTTCAAACACGTGTCAAAATAAAAAAATAATTTAAATCAAAAGCACTAAGGAATATTTAATTTAAATTGATATCAACCTCGATGCAAGCACATATTACAGAAACTAAAGGGAGATGTGACAAGGGGGCGGAGCCGGTGTCGCAACAATAGGCCCAAAAACAGAACATATTGCTTGTGAAAGCAATAATGACAGCAGCGACGACATAATGTAAACAGTTTACATTGCTTGCATAGTACTAAAGATTATTCGAACATTAAATACTAATACCGCAGTGGATAATGAGCACATATTTTGACTTTGTGTGTGTGAATTCCTAATGCGACACTGAGTTTCGAACTCAGCGCATTACTAAGCATCTCTCTATAAAATATCTCTATGGAAGCAAGTTATCTCCAAAGTAACATTCTACACCTATAGAACCTAGTAAAATGTAAAAGTGCTTTTTTTAAGCCTATTTACAGAAATAAATGAGTTTTAATGAGTTTTTTTAATGAGTCAGGTAATAATTTTAATAAAATACGAAGCACGTCATCTATCAATAGAATATAATATATTTTAGAAGTTAATAAATATGCATAAAATATAAAAACTTTAGTTAAATCATAGAATTTCTGAAAAACTAGTACTAAAATCGTACTGGAAACAAAAAAAATAATATGTTATCAAATTTATTTATTAAACGTCCAATTTATTAAAGATTTTGGACTAAACTTTTTAAAAATATTTTATAGCCTACATAAAATACGAAAACATTTTGAATTCTAATCGTGAAATAATTTTTTTTCGGAGCCTATTGCCTCCAAACAAACAAATTAGTCCGTTTCAAACCACTACACCAAACGGCCGACTCGAAACAGGGACCACTCGGCATAGTATCAAATGTATTTGGTCGCCGTATAAATCACCGCTTCACGACACGAACGCACGTAAACGTCATGGCGGGAAAAGTGACACAGGTCCTGCCTTGACGGGCGCTCGCGCCATACTAATCGATGTCGGCTTGTGCATTGTAATTTATACTGATATTCACATCAATATTTTGACAAAGTGGTTACTAATATTAAAACAATAACTGTAGAAATCAATACTACAATGAATATTCTTCATTTTGGGATACTTTTATTGCAGTTATTGCTGTGTTTTTAAACTAAAAACCACGATCAAAATGTGACGTTAATCTTCAAATTTGCCAAATTATTTTTAGATTTTACTCAATAATGGTAATGAAATTCAAGAATCTATTTCATTAATGGACTACAAGAATATATGTTTGATGATTACTTTATATTTTTAAGCTTATTATATGAGCATAAATAATAGATACAGGACTTTGAAATAGAGTCTGCGGCAATTTTTCCGTAAAATGGTTGTGGGAGATGGGGCACTGAGAATTAAGCAAAAGAGTTTTAGTAAATCCGTTTCATTAATGGTCAACACCAAGGATCGATCTATCTTTCGCAGTTATTAAATAATCTCTGGGTGTTGCTTAAGATAGTAATTCATGCTTCCAAAATCTTAGAAATTCGCACGAAAATGTAAAATGGCTCTTAAAGACTAGTGCCCGTTTTCACCATCAATCCCTAATTTTTAAGTGACCTTTAAGAAAACATTATTCCTGTTATGTGTTACCATAGGGGACACTTAAAAATTAGAGATTGATGGTGAAAATGGGCATAAGCATATAAACTATATAAAAGGTTTTACGCCGGAAGCAGGAATCCTACCAAGCCTGGGCAAATGCAGCGAGGCTACGGGATGAAAACACCAGCGCATTAAAAAAGGAGTTTAACTTTGCCTCTAGGTCTTTCAAAAGAGTCATTGCAAGGGCGAAGTCGGAGCACATTGGTAGAATTGGTGGGAAGCTAGAGCGTCTTCCTTCTGGAACTCGTGCGTTCTGGTCTCTTGCCAAAGCTATCCAAGGAAATTTCTGCACGCCATCATTTCCACCCCTGCACATGGGAAACGGTTCGTTGGCCCACGATGCAAAGGAGAAAGCCGATCTTCTGGGCAAACTCTTTGCGTCCAACTCGACACTGGATGACGGGGGACATGAGCCACCGATTATACCAAGGTGTGAGAGCTGTATGCCGGATATCCGGTTCCACCAAAGCTCAGTACGCCTGGCTCTATTTTCCCTGGATATCCATAAGTCGAGTGGGCCCGATGGAATCCCTCCTATCGTGCTGAGGACGTGCGCTCCAGAGTTAGCACCGGTTTTAACGCGCCTTAAATTTTACGCTGCTACCCAACAAGAAATGGAGTCACCCGCACAGTGGGCCGCCAGACTTCGAGGATTGACTGCTCAATGTAATTTTAGTAATTTAGAGGAAACATTGAGGGATCGTTTTATTATGGGGATGCTTCCGGGAGCTGAAAAAGAAAAAATGTACGTCCAAGATCTTGCGGGGTTTACGCTGGCTAAAGCCGTAGACCTGGCCGAAAGTCTGCGAGGCGCGCGCGCCGCTGCCATCAGCGCCGCAGGGGCGCCGCCGGCGCCGCCCGCCGCGCTCGACCACGAGCAGCTGTTCAAGATTGCGCAACCCTCTGGCACCGAAGATCGACGTGGTGGAAAAGTGAAGTGTTCTGTGTGCGGTTACACTAATCATAAAGCAGAGTCGTGTCGGTTTGCTAATTATACATGTCGGAAGTGTAATATGAAGGGTCACTTACGCCGTATGTGTAAAAAAGTGAATTACGTTTCCACGGTGGCATGTGAGGTAAACGAGGACGACGACGACGACGGTAAGTTGTTTAATATACGCACGATCAAGGGGGAACCTTTAGTTGAAACTGTGCTCATCAACGGCCAAAAATTACGTTTTGAAATTGATAGTGGGTCGGCGGTTACCGTCATGTCCGAGGGAACTTACAAATCGCATTTCAAAGATATGCCCTTAAACGCAACTACAAAAAAATTAATAAGTTACACTGGTGAAGTGCTGCGTTGTATTGGATGTTTGTCGTTATCAGTACAGTGGGAAGGACACACGCGCGTACTTAATATATTTATAGTTCGCTTCTTTACTCGGTCGCGATTTTATTTCGCAATTCAAATTGCAACTTTGCCCTGTCCGGTATTGCGAAGAAGATAACATTATTAAAACACTACAATTGCAGTATCCTCAATTGTTCTCTGGAAAATTAGGTAAATTTAATAAATACGAAGTAAAGTTAAACTTGAAAGAGGGCTCGAAACCGGTATTTCGTAAAGCGCGACCGGTTGCATTTGCGCTAAAGGAGAAGGTAGAAAGAGAAATTGATAAGTTAATTGATTTAGGGGTACTTCGTCCAGTAGATCACTCTGATTTCGCATCACCTATTGTTCCGGTTTTGAAACGTAACGGGTCTTTACGAATTTGTGCAGATTACTCGGTCAGTATTAACAAACAGTTGGTTATCGACCAGTACCCGTTACCCACTGTAAATGAACTATTTTCTAAATTATATGGGGGAAATAAATTCACTAAATTAGACCTTTCAATGGCCTATAATCAATTTTGTCTAGATAATGACTCACAAAAGCTAACCTGCATCAATACGCATCGCGGATTGTTTGCGTACACGCGACTAGTGTTCGGCCTCGCAAGCGCACCGGCTATTTTCCAACGCGCTATGGAAAATTTGCTTGCCGGTATAAGTGGCGTACTGGTACTATTAGATGACGTACTCGTAACTGGATCTGACAGGAATCAGCATTTAGACAGACTAAATCAGGTGTTGAAAAGGCTTCAGGACGCCGGTTTAACCTTACAAAAAGAAAAATGTGTATTTTTTTGCGATGAAATAAGTTATTTAGGTTACATTATAAATAAGGAAGGATTAAAAAAATCACCGGAGAAAGTAAAAGCAATTTTAAATGCACCAACCCCCAAAAATGTTAATCAGTTGCAATCCTTTTTAGGATTAGTCAATTACTACAGGGGATTCGTGCCAGGTGCTTCCAGTATTTTAAATCCACTGTACGAGCGTTTAAAAAAAGGTAATAAATGGATTTGGACTGATAAAGAAGACAAAGCTTTTAGCGACATTAAAAATATTCTAGCCTCGGAACAAGTTTTGACACATTTTAATCCAAACTCAAAGATAATTTTAACGGTAGACGCGTCACCTACCGGCTTGGGAGCAATATTGTCACAAATTGATAAAGATGGTATCGAAAAGCCTATATCTTTTGCGTCGCGTACCCTTAACAATGCTGAGCGTCGATACTCTCAGATTCAAAAAGAGGCTACAGCGATTATATTTGGTGTCAGGCGGTTTCACCAATATCTGTATAGTCGGTCAGAACCGTTCATTTTGCGTACTGACCACAAGCCGCTTCTGTCTATTTTTGGATCACATAAGGGTATTCCGGAAGTATCCGCCAATCGGTTGCAACGTTACGCATTGTTTTTAGCCGGTTACAATTATTGCATAGAGTATGTAAAAAGTATGAATAATAGTGCCGATTACTTGTCTCGTGCTAGCTTGGCGGCTACCTCAGACGGGCCCGGCGATGTGGCCGCGGAGCGAGCGGGCGAGGGAGGGGGTCACGACATTTGCGACCGAGCTGCTTATGTTTGTTTCGTTATAGACGGATCGACTCCGATAATGCTAGACGAGTTACGTGAAACAACTAAGACAGATTATGTGTTAAAAACTGTCATTAATTATGTGCTAAATGGTTGGCCACGATCAGTTAAAGACCCTAATTTAAAACCGTATTTTATGTGTAAATTGGAACTGTCGTATGAAAACGGATGTCTTATGCGTGGTCATAAGGTAGTAATACCGGAGACGCTCCGTAACCGGGTTTTAGCGGAACTACACACATCTCATTTAGGTATTGTTAAAACTAAGGCCGCGGCCCGCTCTCGCTTTTGGTTTCCCGGCATAGACGCGGCTTTAGAACGTATGATAAGCCTTTGTGAAGTGTGTGTCCAATTACGGCCATCACCGCCCCGAGCGCCCGTGTCACCCTGGCCATATCCCCCACGGCCTTTTCATCGAATTCATCTAGATTTTTTAGGGCCTGTGAATGGACGTACTTACCTAATTATTGTCGATGCTTATACAAAATGGGTAGAAATTTACGAAATGAGTACATGCACATCACCAGCTGTAATCGATAAATTATATGAATTTATGGCTAGGTTTGGGCTACCACACACAATAGTGACCGATAACGGCACATCGTTTAGTTCGCACGAGTTTATACATTTTTGTAAATTAAACGGAATCTCCCGCATGACGTCACCGCCGTATCACCCGGCAAGCAATGGTCAAGCGGAATCATATGTAAAAATAATTAAACGTGGAATCAGATCTGTAGTACAAACTAGTAAAAGTATCAGAGAAAGTAGACTGAAATTATTAAAATACGTGTTCGACTACCGTAACTCTAGTCATTCTACCACTGGTGAATCACCAGCTCAACTGGTTTTTGGCCGTCAGCTGAGATCGCGCCTGGACCTCATGAGTCCCCGCCCCCCGGCGCCGTCGTCGGCGCCCTCCTCTGCCTCACTCCACATGCGTGTGCGTTCCAAACAGTGTTTGCTAACTGAGCGGCGCGGTGGTAAATTTAGAACATTTTATGTTGGACAAGATGTTTTTTACAAAAAGTATTTGAACAATAATAAGTTTATATGGTTAAGAGGAAAGATACATAAAAACCTAGGAAAAATGTTGTACGTTGTCAAGGACTATAACTCATTGAATTATGTGAAAAAGCATCAAAACCAACTTATATTATATAATAAAGGAACAGGATCGAATATGAGTAATCACTCATCGGGAGACAGAGCCGTTTACACCTACAATAATAATGAAATAGTGCGTTCTGATTCGACTTCAATCTCTGAATCAGAAGAAACTTCACTAGGGGAAGGGCTATGCGTGCCACAATCACGTGACGTGAGTGTGGCCTCTACAACGGAACCAATTAACACCGATAACACATTACAAGCCGAGCCCTCTCCATGCAAAGTAACACTGACAAGAGGAGTTCGTCGGCCGCCTTCATCAGACGATGATGAAGTTTTTCATGATGTTGAGGAGGCAGAAGTCATAGAAGAGAACAGAACTGTGAATGTAGGCAGGTCTAAACGAGCTCGGCCTCCGGTTAATTATAAACAATTCATGTAAAACTTATAAGGGGGGAAAGATGTTATGTATGTGTACCTATAACTAGCTATAGTTACGCGGCTGCGCCCGCGTCTAATCGATCGATGAATACATCAGTGCGTTGACAGCCGTCGTGTTTCACTCACGCTCCTTGTTCCCATACATATCACATTGCTATGCGGACGACAGCACGGTTGATGCCGCTTATACCGGCCGCGCAAATATCTCTCGGGAGAACGTCATTGAGAGCCGTAACAAACTTGTGTCCGACATTGAAACCTCCTTGAAGGAGGTCTCAGACTGGGGTCGACGCAATTTGGTCCAATTTAACCCTACAAAGACACAAGTTTGCGCGTTCACCGCCAAAAAGTTGCCGTTTGTCGTATCCCGCTGTTTCGAGAGCACTCCCCTAACTGCCTCAGCCAATATCGGAATCCTTGGTGTCGACATATCGAGCGAAGTCCAGTTCCGTGGTCATTTAGAGGGTAAGGCTAAATTAGCCTCGAAGAAGCTTGGTGTGCTCAATAGATCGAGACGGTATTTCACTCCAGCCCATCGTCTGCAACTTTACAAGGCGCAGGTTCGGCCTCATATGGAATACTGTTCTCATCTTTGGGCAGGTGCGCCCCAGTACCAGCTTCTCCCTCTGGACCGCATTGAACGGAGAGCAGCTCGAATCGTTGACTGCCAGGACATTTCGGATCGGCTTGACCCCTTGGCGCTGCGTAGAGATGTATCCTCACTGTGCATATTCTATCGCATGTATCACGGGGAGTGCTCCGAAGAATTATCCGGACTTATTCCTGCGCCACTTTTCGCCACCGATCTACCCGACAGCACTTCCACCCCCATCACTTAGATGGTTGGCAGTCCACAACAGTACGTTTCTCTAGAAACTTTCTGCCCCGTACAACCAAACTGTGGAATGGACTGTCGTCTGCGGTGTTTCCGGACGGATACGACCTGCAAGCTTTCAAGAGGAGAGCGTATCTTTACCTTAAAGGCCGGCAACGCACCTGTAACGTCCCTGGGTCTGCGGGTGTCTATGGGCGACGGTAATCACTTACCATCAGGTGATCCGTTTGCTCGTTTGCCTCCTATCACATAAAAAAAAAAAAAAAAAAACTAAAGTAATACATATTTTAATCTAGGATATTATCAGTGGCACAGTATGCCTTTGGCGGGCCCTATATCAAAATTTGTTGGGTGCTCCTCCTCATCAGACATGGACATGAGGCCTTTTAGCATATCAAGCTATTGGGGCCTGCCTATCAGGCCTGCATTCAGCGCCTTCGCTATCCTTATGAAGTCGTCTGTCCACATTGAGGCATCTTTTTTAGACTCTCCGAAGACTACAGACTTCCCGATTATAATTTCAACGAATTTTTATGAAGCATCGGCCGATATATTTTATGTCCATACGTATAGTCCATCCATACTGATTAACAGCCTGGATGATGGTGATAAAGAAACTTACCGGTTCCACAACGACGTAGGAGTTGTGCTTAAATCTGTCCGGTTGGAGACCAGTCACGTACGCGTCTTTGGGCGGGTGGCCCGTGTAGAAGTGAGGGTAGGACACCACCATTGGGAAGTCTGGAACAAATAATACATTGAAATGTGGTTAAGATACCAGAATAAAGCTTCAACCACACCAACGCATGCAGATCACCATCGCCGGCGCAATCATAGGCCAATGACAGGTTGCGCGGACTGTCATGGGTTGGTGTGGTTGAAGCAATAAATGGTTTCGGCAGTGCAGCCCCCCTAGACAAGTAGCAAAACGTGGCATTTGTACTTTTGGAAGTCCTTCACGGAGCAAAGTAAACTCCATACAAAAAAAATCAACTTCGAATTTACAACTGTCACGTTTTGCCACTTATTTAGGGGGGCAGAATACTAATTCCACTCTTCCCGAGGATGGCGATTTTATGCGAACATCAGACCTCCCCAACCCGTCTGGCCAGCGTGGGGAGTGTATGCCAAATCCTCCGTTTGCCTCTGGTGGGAATTAGAGGGAGTCGTGTTCCTGCCTGGAGATGAGAACTATGGAAAGGCATGCCATATCGTGGCCTAAATTCTAGAACCTAGCTGTCTAACGCCCGTATTCACCAAATCGAACGCACAACGTTGAATAGAGCTCTGTGATTGATTCGTTGTGTCACCCTGTGGGTCCACGCGCACTGTGAGACCTCATAGTAATGTTTGTGAATACACGACTTTCTCAACTCTAGCTTATGCCACTCAACGTTAAGTGGGATGCAGTCTAGGATAGTCTAGAACTTACCAAAGTAACACTTGGATCCGTCGCTCAACCCTGGCGGCAGGCTCGGCACTGTATCGTAGCAGTCCGTACCATTGCTCGTTCTCTCAAACACGCTTTCAGAGAGGTTGTAGCGATATACTGGCACGTTGTCCACTGTTATCTCCTCTGAGGAAGAAATTTGGATGTAAAGTACCTACAACTCACATGAAAAAGCCCTGCCTCTTTCGTAGCTAGGGGAGAGTGCCCCCCCTAAAATACCAATGCCCTACCTTAACGACTACCTTAAACAAGACTGTGGAAAAGAATACGAGGACGCAAGCGCTTAAAATGGTGCGTATTATGAGGCCTGTCTCCAGTTATTGGACTACTATAATGGGCTGATAATGATGATTTAAGGAGTTTATTACATGTAAATGTGAAGTATACACCGCTTAGAAATCTTGCTCAACATCAGTCTCTGACAGAAGTTAGACGGACTGACGGACTGGTGGTAAAATATGAGAAGTAAGTCTGCATAACACCATCCAAAGCCCGGTCTGTGAGCACGTAGAATTTTGTCCAATGACCCCAAGCTACCCATCCTTATCGCTCGCGCGTAATTGCTGTCGCGACTGTGCGACGGGCGCCCGCAGTGAGTGTGCGAGCAGACAATAAGTACTCACCATCAAAATAAAGAGGCATGACCTTGCACACGGTCTTCCTCCAGTACAATAGGATGTCTTGCTTGGTCAGCCGTTGCTGGTACATCACACCTTCTGTAGACCCGTACAGCCGGTCGGGACATACCTGAAAAAAAAACATGTTTACTATTAAAATAGAAGTAGTTAAACTACGGGACTATTCCCACCTCTCGTTCCCATCGCTGCAACTCCTGTGTAGCCAGGATCTACAGCTTGGCCGCCAATAACCCAACCAGTGAAGGTCAAGTTTGTCTCGTGGGAAGGTTAAGCTGTTATTGGACCCGCAACGAAATTAATCAGAAGAACATAGTGCTTAGTCTGACTCCATAACAACAATGATAACAGCATTGTTGTGTTTCGACAGTTAGAGGTAAGATAGCCAGTTCCTCTGCGGTTGAGCTAGCGGGTGAAGCTCGCTTCCACCTTCAGCCTGATCATCATTACCATCAGGTGAGATGCATGCCAAGAGCTTCCTCGTTGTGGATAAAAAATCCTATTCTTCCTTACATCAGGATCGTATCCCGGCAGCTGAGGGTGTCCACGGAACTCGTCGATTTGGAAGAAGCTCCGGTCTCCCCACTGGTGGCCCACTTTGACTGTCACATCGTCCGTGAAGTCTGAGTAGATCTGAAAACAAAATGTATCTATAGTTAATAAGGCAAAATAAAAGCGCAAATACCTACTTAAGGAATTCACGCCCGTATTCACAAACATTACTATGAGGTCTCACAGTACGTGTGGACGCACAGGGTGACACACGAACCAATCACAGAGCTCTATTCAGCGCTGAGCGTTCGATTCGCTGCTTCACGCAAGCATCGTTTGTGAATCCGGGCGTCAGTCAGTTCATCCATCCTGCATGCAGAATAGAATATTTATATTTCGTTTTGAAAAGGATTTACAGAAGATTTATGCCCGTTTTCACCATCAATCCCTAACTTTTAAGTGACCCTTGTAAGTATTAGTCTACTTACTCTGGCCAGCATGCCCATGTTACTAACAGGCACCAAACCCGGTACCAAGCTTTTAGACGTATCCAGCACCGGTTCTCGGTACTCCCAGAGGTATTCGTAGATGGTTTTCTTCACGAACAACTTGCTGCCGTGGGAGTTGACCAGAAGACGGAAGCCAGTTCGAACGAGGTAGTTCGCGTCGTGGAGGTACGATGCTATGCCCTGTGGAGAGAAAGTATCATGATTATTAGGTCATTTAGTCTCCATTGTAGAAGCATGAGTGCATGACTCTAAGGCTGGGTTGCACCATCTTACTTTAACTTTGACAAACATCAAACATCTGTCAAACTCCATACAAACTCCGGTTATCTATCGTTATAGTTTCGGTCATAGATAGGTTGTGCAACTAAGCCTTAGTCAAACCCGTTAGAACCAGTGGGCTTACCACTGATTGAGAGAGTGGTGTACTCGATAGCGGTGCGTCAAAAAATTCTATGAAGATTTTAGTAGGTACTTGTAAGTAGCCAGAAGGGACGCTGTACAAATTGTCAAGCACTTAGCCTAGGCGCAGACCATCGATTTTTCGTCGGCCAATAGTTTAGTCGGGCAGTTGATCAGTATGGGCATGTATGGAAGTGCGCACATTACACCGATTTGATTTGACCGATTCTTCATACAATTTAAAATCGGGCACAACTATCGGCCAACTAAAAATCTGTGGTCTGCGCCTAGTCTTAATGTCATTTTTTTACGCAGTCGCTAGCGAGCACACCTAACGTAAACTTATGGTAAACACACAGATAGTGTTCGCGTCGTGGAGGTACGATCAGTACGATGCTATGCCCTGTGGAGAGAAGGTATCATCATCATCAGGTCATTTAGTCTCCACTGCAGGAGTACGACTCTCTAATTTCCGAGACAAATGGAGGATTTGGCCTATATTCCCCACGCTTTCTATTTACCTCTAAAGAAGAAGTCTTAAAAAAAATGAAATGTAGGTACCTAGGCCTATTCATATGACTAACACGGGAAATAATGGGATCCCCATACAGGATGATTTTGGTATCAGTATCCAAATTTTCAGGATCAACTCAGAATCAGTAACTTAATTGATTTACGTAAAGAAAACAAAACTTTTTTCTCCATATTTAATTATTTTCATCCGCTGCGCGCGGTTTCCAAATTGACTCACGTGGAAAATTTGCTTCGTTCATGGAAAAAAATGTACACACAGTTAACTGCAAAGCTTAATAGACATAATGGTGAGCGAAAATAAGCACCTTTAAAACTTAGGATATGGGCACACGCGAATTAGACTTTCAATATATTTTTTTTTGCGAAAAATACCACAATTAAAAATAATTATGATAAAGTTGTATTGTCAAATTGTTCTAACGAGCTTATTAAAAAATTTGGATACTGATAACAAAGTCACCCTGTATATTTTTAGTAAATATAGACTATTATTAGGTCAATAATGTCATTATCCGGTTCAATTGTACTATGTTTATTTTGATATTATAGTGTGTTTGGGTAAGTAGTGATCAAACTTTAAGGGGGTGATTTATGACAATTTCATCGATGAAAATACTTCAAAATATGGACACACTGTATAGTACCTATATGTGTAAAGTGATCTTATAAAGCAATATATGAAACAATATAATATCGAATATATGGAATTCGCAATAACAGGCAATAAGATTTTCCGGGATTCGAACCTACGGCCTTCCTGATTTCAACTATATGGTACTTAATCGTCCATCATTAGATGATATCTTAAGGTGCGTAAAAACCACATAATATTACGGATAAACACGTCTTCTTCTATAATAACTAAGTCACGATTATTCAATCAACGCAAAGTACTGTCAATATTGTCAAGGGTGAGTCGGATTTGCAAGTCGGGGTTCCGTACCATCTGTTTTCCTTCTTTAACTCAACTTAGACTGATATTATTTACCTACCAACTTACATAATATAACTAATAGTCCTTAAAATAAATTAAAACTACAAAAGACACGTTCTCTCATACCTAAGGTTGCCTGGAAGAGATCGCTTAGGATAAGACCGCCTAAAGTTGTGTCTAAATCTTTTGTGCAGGTATGTAGGTACCTTACTTGTTTCTATCTTTTCTTATTTTGTATGTTCTATCTAGACATGCGGTAGCGTGTCAAGCCAAGTTCAAGTATCTACTCTAGGTACTTTGGTTATCTATCTACTTACTACTTACTGCATAATTCTGAGCCGCTTGTACAAAGAAGTCTTTGCCTATAAGTGTGCCTTTGTCAAACAGAAAATTGAAAATAACAATAGTACGTATAAATTCAGTTTTTCCTGTCAGTTTATGAAACCCTAATACCTTTAATCTTAATAGGTAATTATCTCCACGGTATAACACTGTATAATACTGTCTTACATAGTATTAAACGGCATATAATTACATAAGAGGGGTCCTTGACACAGCGTGAGTCACATTATGTCACCATGAATGCGTGTAATGGAACGCGTTTTGGCGCGAAACGGTTTATTATCTGTGCCGTTTGACGGTGCAGTTTGAGGTTATATTCTAGGGTCATGGCGAAGTTTGTAAAATATGTATGTTTTTAGTTTGTTGGCTCAATGAGGGATTTCCCAACTATTTTAACCTCGATTGGCATTCTTTGGTTACACATTAAAATTTTGTGACACTGTTTAAGTAAGCACACTAAAACTTCTAAGTAACTTAATATCTTATTTACTTATATTTACGTTATTCGTAGGCTGAAGACAACTCTGAGTGGGTAAGGAGTCCCATTATGCTTTAGATGCCTGTATCTGGCAACGGGACTATTCCCACCTCTCTTTCCCACCACTGCAACTCCTGTGTAGCCAGGATCTACAGCTTGACCGCCAATAAAAACCCAACCAATGAAGGTCAAGTTTGTCCCGGGGACTGTCATTGGACCCGCAACGAAATTAATCAGAAGAACATAGGTGTCCTGGTGCCATAGGTCCTGTATCTGGCAAGCGAGTAGCTAGCATGACAATTAGCACACACAAAGCCGTTTTGCGAGTACATACCTACATACAATACGACAGCGCGAATCTTCGGATTATCGCGATATATGTGGATCGTGGTGTGACCCAGAAGTCACTGGCAATATCTCCGTCTTAAAGCAAAAAAAAGTATGTCCTAAGCAGTACCGGATTAATTTTGGTGCTCGGTGCTCTTTTTGACGTGATGCTCGAAGCCTAAGCAATTGCTTAATTTGCTTAATCCGGCACTGGTCCTAAAGGTGTACAAGAAAACTTATTAAATAGTTAACTTACCAGAATTGCCAAATTAGGCACCACCAGGGTAGCGTTCAGGTCTATACTGTTCTCGCCAGGCAAGAATATAGGGTAGCGTCGCGCGGTGTATGTCAGGGTACTGTTCTCATTGAAATGGATGTTGGAGTGGATCAGCTTCTCTCTGGAAACAAAACAACATTCTGTAAGTATCAAGTCATATAGGAGTCATTTAAAAATTAGGGATTGATGGTGAAAACGGGCGTAATTCTTCCTCCACGTCTATGTGTTCGCGATATTGGACAGATTTTCATGGAGTGGGAGTCGTAAGAAGCGACTCAGGGAAAAATTATTATAATATGCGAACACCAGGCCTCCCCAACCTGTCTTCCCAGTGTGGGGAGTGTAGACCAAATCCTCCATTAGCCTCTGGTAAATTAGAGATCGTGCTCCTGCAGTGGAGAACTAAATGACATGTTGATGTTAATGATAATGATGATGATGACTTGAAAATGAGAGACAGGTCATTCGCACCAAGGCACTTAAAGACATTGACTGAATGGACTGGGTGAATTTCAGTGGATCTAATGATTATATCATAAAGTCATTAACCAGAGACCTGAATAGACTCTTTTTCTATAGACTAATTCCACCAGAGACGTTTGGTGCCTATTTGGTGCTAATTGCTATATTTTTGGATAACAAAAAGTTATAATAGCTACTTTTAGTCATTAAGTAGCTATTTTTAAAGGGTAAATACCGACTTTTTTGCTACAGAAATCTATTGCAGGTCTCAATAAACAAAACGAGCAAAAACAGCTACTTCTATTAGGCTAAAAAAGTGATAAAAACCTATTATGAAATAAGTTAAATAACCTGAGCGGTAGGACATTTTTTGCTTGATGACACTGTTATAATCATAGGACTCTGACTTTTTGACGTCATGTTTGGTACTAAAAATAGTAGAATCTGTACTAAGGCTGGGCTCTGGCTCCATCGCCCTTTGGGTGATCTTGAGCCTTCTTATGAGGCCCATACATAGGCGACCAGTATCGTGTTTCATACTTACAAATAAACAACGGGTCCTATCTCTCTGACGTCCATCTTCTCGTCAAGGCCGCTCAGGAACCGCTCGTGGTTGGTCACATTGAAGACGTAGACCCTCAGCTTGACCTCGTCGGGGGGGTCCGCCCACCACTCGTAGGGGGGAAAACCTAGAACAAGATTAGTTCTATAAGAATTTGAGGAGATATAGCCCAAGGTTTCGGTGTCGGTCTAAAGATGCTAGCTCGAGCGCCACCCTTGGACTAAGTTAGCACAGAATAAGTAATAGTCCTGCGCTGCCCGCATCCAGGCTCTTCCCGCGACCTTTACCAGATCGTCGGTCTACCTAGTAGGAGGCCTGCCCACTATGTTCATTATGGAAAACCTTGGGGGAGGCCTTTGTCCAGCAGTGGACGTCATTTGGCTGAAACGTCGAAGTAATAGTACTAAGGGTATTAGGCTTGTTCCCACAAAGACATCCCGTTTTTTACAGGAACTGTTTTTTTGCAGAATCCCGTTTAGTAGTTAAGTGTTTTAAAACGCGCAATACTGGATCCTTCAAAACAGAATTGCCGTGGGAACGAGTCCATAAAGTGAACCCTTTCCATCACATAGTTCAAGTGCATCTTTACAAACATCTTGTCACATGTCTGTGATCAGCATGCATCCCAACTGAGGCAGGCAAAGAATATCAAGCCACGTGTGCGTGTCAATCAATCAATCGCCTGATTGTCATTGAATGATTGTTTTTAACACTGATGGAATGTTAATTTTATTAACAGATCTTGTCGCCGTCAATGTGCTGGCACATATGCCGTTATATGCCGGAATATGCCGTAAGGCTCTAAAACTGCTGGCAGTTTTAGAGCCTAACGGCATATTCCGTGACGACGGCAAGAGACCTGACGGTTTGGCGCTCATTCCCTTCAAGCAGGGACGGCCTCTTGTGTGGGACGCAACATGCGCGGATACGCTTGCTCCGTCTCATACAGGAGGTACCACCCTTGCCGCAGGCGCGGCGGCGGCCTCGGCTGGTGCTCCAAGCGGCCCAAATATGCAGCTCTTAATGAGAGTTTATGTTCGAAATGAACCTCTATCTAAGCAATCTACTGAAGATTGACTTATCACTCTATCTGGTGTAAAATGCGCCCGAATTTCAGCCTTCAGTCGTTTCAGCAGTATCTAATTCTGCCAGGGCTTACGTTATTGCAGCAGATATTTTTTTTGCCTATTGGCATACATTAGTTTAATGGGTCTAGGTCTCTAGGTAGGTATTATAACTTAAACAAAACAACCCAACTCGATTAGGTATCCTATTGTATTTTTATCTCGGTCACCTTTACTTTTTCTTTGATCTTTTTGCGATAAAAAAGCAAGAAAACACAATACTTAACTTTATTCTACAACTAGCTGTGCTCGCGACTTTGTTTGAATAATTTCTCGATTTTGCAACTTTTTTCTTTACTGCTCCGCCCCTATTGGCTTGGTGATATTAAGAAAGCCTTCCTCGATCTAGGAGCTCCAATACAAAAATAACCGCCTTTGTGGTCTAGTGGTAAGACCACCTGCTTCAGACGCAGAGGTCCCGGGTTCGATTCCCAGTGGGGGCAGATTTTTCTGTTCGCTTTGGTTGGTGGTTGGGCTTGTCTAAGTCCGCCTGGCTAGCTACCACCACCTTACCTAAGTCTGTCGCCATAACAACAATGTTAACAGCATAATTGTGTTCCGGCAGTTAGAGGTAAGATAGCCAGTTCCTCTGTGGTTGAGGATTCCGGGTGAAGCTCGCTTCCACCTTCGGCCTGATCGTCACTTAACATCAGGTGAGATACAGGCCAAGAGCTTCCTCGTTGTGGATAAAAAAAAAATAATGCGCTTGATAAAATCTCATTGATGATTTTAGACGACAAACGTATCACGTAAAATCGTAACGGCTTATCACGTAAAATCGATAAAAGCGGCGCGCATCCTAGGCCTACAGCTGATTAGCGCGTTCAAGCAAACAAACAAACTCTTCAGATTCTTAATATTAGTATAGATTCATGCCATGATGATGTCATGTAGGTAATGGCCATGGCATAGTAACTCCTTCAGCTTTGCTCTTGAAATGATAGTGCATCGAAAACTGCATGACGTAACAAGAGGATGTGAAAAAAGGTAGCACTTAGCACTAAAGACAGACAGACTTTTGTGATCAACAACTTTTTTCAATCTACATAATAATTGCAACAACATTTAAAATTTTGAGATAGTTGAAAAAGCCTATTTTGCGATCATTTTTGCATACATGGAATCGGTGGGGCCTTTTCATCTTTTACTAAAAGACTAAAGAATTTCCAAATCTAGCTCTACATAAATGTATGTAGCGCATTTATGTGATGTTACGTAACTCCCTCCCACCCTCTTGTAAGAAAAAATAAGACATGGTCGACCCCCCTTCCCCCCTTAATCATCTTACGTAATAAATGAAAGGCCCCTTTTGATCTATTTCTGATTTTTATTAATAATTTTGTAACATTCTTATTTTTAGCATTTTTGTAATAGTGTGAAAACTTCAACTGGTTTTTATCCTTTGGATACGGACCCCTAATCTGCCCAAACCTTCGACCCTGTAATAGAGGGAGTTTTGTGGTCGACTCATCACATTACGCGACACATGATAATTTAGCGTAGGTCATGTCCAATAATTCGTAAATTATTATGTGTATTGGACTTTCAATGTTCGATTTTTTGTCGACATGTACTACGCATTCGTTCGTTTCAGTTAAAAACCGGCCAAGTGCGAGTCGGACTCGCGCACCGAGGGTTCCGTACCATTAATTTATGAAATTAAAATTATTTTTTTTTATTTAAGTTATTAGTATGAAAGATTACGCGGTAATAAGCGGTTTACGATTTACGAGGTATTAAAAAAAAACTACTTACTAGATCTCGTTCAAAACAATTTTCGTTGGTAGTTTTTATATGTTTTTTTTTAGATTTTTCATTTTCTTATTTTAGAAGTTAGAGGGGGGGTAGGGGACCAACTTTTTTCCACTTTGGAAGCGTCTGTCACGCAAACTATTCGGTTCAGAAAAAAAGTATTTTAGAACCCTCGATATCATTTTTGAAGACCTATCCATAGATACCCCTTCCACATTGACCGGTTTCTGGTCCATCCAGGGCCTTCCTGCTACCTTTATTAAGAGGACGTCTGTCCAGTGTCCACCTTGTGGCTACATGGCCTCCATTCCAGCACCTTGCTGCCCCATTGGCCTTCAGTTCTGCCAATGTGCCCTGCCCATTGCAACTTCAGCTTGCTAATCCGTCGGGCTGTGTCAGTGACTTAGTTCGTTTACGGATCTCTTCGTTTCTGATTCGATCTAGTAAAGAAACACCTAGCATTAGCCCTCTCTATAATACTACACTCTGTCACAAAATGTGACTCTGTGCAGTTGAAGAGTTCTTCAAGCCACGTATCAGAAGTCAGAACCATTATGTCACCCCGGTAACACACGCTGATTGTTAAGTTCGCCTTATTGTACAAATTTATTTTGGCATTAAAGTTTAAATAAATAAATAAATAAATTGTAGACTTTCGTCTTTAGGCACTGAGGATTTTGGACTAAAGCTTCAACCACACCAACGCATGCAAATCATAGGCCAATGACAGGTCGCGCGATCCATGAGCCGGCAATGGCGATCTGCATGCGTTGATGTTGAAGCATAAAGATGTCATGTAGATTCTATCACCATTAAATTACATACCTGGCCTCATATTCAGCTTCTCCCATAGCATTAGGTCTAAGGGGGTGAAGATGAACCCTCCAATGGATATTAACAGGAGGAGCACACCCCACACGCACTGGCTCACTGCGTCTGTAACAAGTAAAGCTATTGTTAAAGGATTCTAGAAAAAGAAGAAGGTAGCTTGGAGTCTCCGTAGCCTACAGAGTTTTTGTCGGCTGATAGTTTGATTGGGCTGTTAATTAAACTGCTAAAACTTTTACACGGAAAATGGCCTAAGTACCTATCTTCATTCTTCACTATCTGCAAGTATTTGCGCATGGTTGTCTAGGGCTTGTTCTATTCTTCAAAAGGTAACAAACAAACAGTTACTTTCGCGTTTATATTCAAAGTCAAAGTCAAAATTTCTTTATTTGTTTAGACTAATAAACAGTGTTGCCAGTCGGGTCTTGTCAGAAATTACCATAAATATAAAAAAATGTAACCTTTTTGAATAAAAAGTAACCTTCCTACGGGGGAGGGGGGGGGTGTCGGAGCGATTGTGTAAGGTTGTCCATGGATGGAAAATAAATACAATTGATCATCAATCGTTTACCTAATTGACCATGAAGACCGAAAAGTGACCGGTCGTATAAAAACGTTTCATGGATTTAAAAAACATTCGCTAAACCTCATTTTTTTAACAAATAATAAATCAAATTCATGTTTAAATGCAGTTTATGACATAATTTTTAAATTGTCACTATTAATATTTTTTACTGAATAACCTGTAAAAGTTAATTCTACAATTTCTGAAAAGTAACCTTTTCATTAGTGTAACCTAAAAGTAACCAATGCAGTTCAAAAGTAACCTAAAAGGTTACAAAAGTAACCTTCTGGCAACACTGCTAATAAATAGTTCTTACAAATAAATAACTAGTTCTTATTAATTTACATTAATGTGAATGAAAATGAATCGATTGCAAGATGAATTTTATTAACTTCTATTGCTAGTTTATTTTAATTACCAGCTTACAATAAATCTTTGTCAGGAACACACCATTGTAAAACCTAAAAAACCTTCTTACTTTTGCAACACCTTCGACAAATATAATTATGATAAATAACTAATTAAAATACATTAATAAATTGCGAAACCTGGCACCATTGTCTACCAAGGGATTATGTTAAAGAGTTCCTTTAGCAAAAATGTTACCCAACTATTATCAAGTTCCGTCAATTTTATTGTAACTGCTGCATTTTGTGGCCAAGGGTAAAATGATTTGAGGCTCTAAAGACGTACTTAACTGTTATTATAATTAACACCTGCTAAGCTTTTGTTTTTCTAGAAAATGATGTTGGTTTCCACATCGTTCAAGTCAGTTGGAGAGGAAGATAGTGGGCACAAGTGGAGGCCATTTTAAATAGCCGCCCCTTGTACCCACTATCTTCCAAATAACGTTTACTGAAGGACAAAGGCCTCCTCCAAGGATTTCCACAACGACCGGTCTTTACTTAGGTAGCATCATCATTGCTGGTAGTCCACTTGGTTGGCTACCACCATCTTATTACTTGATTTTCGCCATAGCAAAAATGTTAACAGCATTGTTTCGGCAGGTGGAGGTAAGATAGCGAGTTCCTCTGGTTGAGGATTCCGGGTGGAGCTCGCTTCAACCTTCAGCCTGATCATCACTTTCCATCAAATGAGATGCAGGCCAAGAGCTTCCTCGTTGTGGATAAGGAAAAGTTTAATAGGAATTAGGGACTCCCCTAGATTAGGCGACGACATCATAAAGGTAGCAGGAAGGGTCACGCCGGCCGCTACCAATTATTATTGATCAACATGTAAATCATTGGGAAAGGCCTATGTTCAACAGTTGACGTCCTATGGCTGAAATGATGAGGCGTAGTTTTGCTTGGTGACAAGAACTTACTTCCCACTCGATTCAAAGACCTATTGAAACGTCCGCGTCATTTCGTTTAAACGCAATTTGATTCTGAATCATAATTATTGTACCATAGAGCGTATGTTACATAAAACATTATCAAATGCGTGCATAGAGGCGCGCGCGCAGCGTATTCTGTGCACGATTATTTTGGCCTTCACGCGTCTGCGATGTACGAAACGATTTAATAATGGATGCGGTAACATTGTTATTAGGCCTAAAATATTTTTAGAAGAAAAATAATGTGTTTATATGGCCAGTTCTTCCTGTGACGTACTTAATACGTAGAAATCTACGCTAAGTTGGGAAAGGAAAGAATCTTTATTCTTATGTTCTATCTGCTCTCGCTCTGTCTCTGCCAAAACCGATTCAGCTTAAGGCAAGAAACCTTTATGAGAGACACAGAATTTGTTGTGTCATTGATAATATTGTTTTCGACTTAGTATCCTTTCTGTAGTATGGGCATGCCTCCCAAGTCCCATTAAGTGGACCGACGATCGGTGAAAGTCGCGGGAAGCACCTGGATGCAGGCACCGCAGGATCGGTCGTTGGGAAATTCTTGGGAGGGGCTTTTGTCCAGCAGTGGATGTTAATTTGGCTAAAAACAAATCCTCTTTCTAGGGTCTACCTATCTGGCATATCTGTCTAAATTATATAAATAAAGAGACAGATTTTCTTTAATACTTTAGCACAACTTTAGTGGCTGAGTTCCTTCCACCACTTCTTCTCAGCACCAGCCCATGTTGTCCCGACGTGGTGGTAGGGCAAGTTATTTTTGGGACGTGTAAAACCACCCTGGAAATGGCCTAAGTATGAGTAAAATTAAGCTTTGACTTTGACTATGGACTTTATTTTCGACAGGTGTTTAAAGTGCCACATCCAAAATGTTTACTACTTTTGTGTTTAACGCCGGTTCTTTGTAAAGTTTGCAGAGTTATCATCTTCCGTCAATTTAAATCACGGATTTAATTACATGAGCGAGTTTGTGTGTAATCTGTTAAGTTTATGATGCGTAGAACGTGTTAAAGAACAAAGAATTACATAAAACATGTCATCTTTTTACTGTTAAACTTGTCTAAGCAATGTCTAAGCTGTGTGTTAGATAAGTGGTATGTGAGGAAAAAATCAACAAAATAGAATCGCTCGCAAAGCAAAAGCCTATTAGTAAGCCTAAATATTATACGTCCCACAGCAGGACTTAGACCTCACCCCAACTTTTTACAAAATCTATTTTTTTATTGTCAAAAATTCTTAATTTCGATAACAAATCCACAGACTAAAAAAATATAAATTTTAATTAAAAATAAAATTAGTTTGACTTGTCACTAACAGATGGCGTTGGTAATATTAGTTCAGTTAGATGCTAACAGATGTTCCCCACTATGATGGCGCCAAAAATATTGGTTGTTTTTCTGTTCATAGATGGCGCTGACGCTATCTGTTAGTTCAGTTTCCTTCTAATAGATGGCGCTGAAAATATTTAGTTTAGGTCCTTGTTGATAGATGGCGCTGTATGTTTTAGTTCAATTCCTCACTAACAGATGGCACTGTATACTTTTTAGTTTAAGGCTTCATTAACAGATGGCGCTGTATGCTGTTTAGTTTAAATCTTTAATAACAGATGGCGCTGCATACTTTTTAGTTCAAGCTGTCACTAACAGATGGAGCTGTATGCTGTTTAGGTTGAACCTTTAATAACAGATGGCGCTGCATACTTTTTAGTTCAAGCTGTCACTAACAGATGGCGCTGTATACTTTGTAGTTCTATTCTTCACTAATAGATGGCGTTGACAATATTAGTTCAGCTAAGTATGTCCACAGATAATAAAATATAATACTAGGTATGTCGAAATATTCACCACCAAAGTGCTGATATTATGATAACTAAGCTTTCCGTCTTCTACTTCTCTTCTCTTAAACAATAATCGTCCATTTACTCTGTTTATAACACTGAGGACAGTTTTTGGATAGGTTCTTTACTCTCAGCAGATCTCAAATTTCCAACCATATCTTTTTTTACGGGGAAATAATGCGTTGAATCGCATACCCTACCCTGCGGGGACATGTAGGTTATTTGGGGCTTACAAGTCAGAAGGACGAGGCATACCCACTAAAAAGACCCCGGTGCTCCGTCAGTCGCCATAAGTGGGAGGAAACTGTGAGATTCCGGACAAAGCCTTCTCTACCACAGCCCCTCCCGGCGATTGCTAAAAGTTATAGATTAACTATCTTATCTTGTCTTAAATATTATGAGACACGTGACGAACTGAAGCTCAACATATCAATAGTAGAAAATAAACGTGACTTCGGAGTTGTCGAAGGTCAGTGGCGGATAGAGCGGGTGAGCGATCTCCAACCAAAACATTGGCATAAGTACCTACATTGGGTAAAACCGCGACGTGGAAACTGGCAAGTTTAAAAACCAGTGGGTCTAGACCAGCGGTTCCCAAACTTATTTTGTCTACTGCCCACTTTGAGAATAAATTCTTTTTAGCGCCCCCATTTGTAGTCGAGAGTCGAGTGCTCAGTCGGTGTCTAAGAGTCCTCCTAGTAAATGACACCTCCCAAGCCTCTACACAACAGCCCGATTTTTTTTCCGGGTCTCTTACCGCCCCTCTTTAAGCCTGCAGCGCCCACAAGGGGGCGTTATCGCCCACTTTGGGAAAGACTGGTCTAGACAAAGTGCATATTATCGCAAACCAGTCGAAAGATGGTCGAAAGGCCTTTTATTGTATGGAGTTATGTCGGATTCGATTTTCGATTCAATCAAAAAGTGCCACTTGTCTAGGGGGACAGGGCTTCCATGGCTTTACGCTTTGAAGGAACTAATTCTTCTCCTCTAATCCTCCTGTGTTCTTCTGATTAATTTCGTTGCAGGTCCAATGACGGTTTAACTTTCCCCCGGGACAAACTTGACCTTCACTGGTTGGGTTATTATGGCGGTCAAGCTGTAAAATCCTGGCTACACAGGAGTAGCAGTGGCGGGAACGAGAGGTGGGAATAGTCCCGTTAATTAGGCTTTATTAATCTATACCTACCTGTAAATAAAAACAGTTAAATTGCGTCGTTCGAATCCAAATTGTACGATGCACAGTAATCACCGTGTCTCAGTAAATCTAATGTGACTAACAAATTAGAACTAGTTTTTGCTAAGCAATAGTTGCATATAATATTTTCAGAGCTTGATGACCTTACATTGAAGCAAGTATTCTATTTTTAGATTAGTGCATATCCGTTATCTAAAATTAACAGCACTTTTAAAGGGGAAGGTCAAAGCACTAGCCGTGCGATGCGATGCGTTGCGACGTGGCGCACTGCAGTTAGCCGACTGCGCGACTAAAAGAGGGTAGGTAACTACCACTGTGGTCTTGTTAAGACCACCTGCTTCTGACCTAGAGGTCCCGCGTTAAATTCCCAGTGGGTGCAGATTTTTCTGTACGATTTCGTTGGTGGTAGGGCTTGTTCTAAGTCTGCCTGGCTAGCTACCACCATCTTACCTAAGTCTGTCGCCATAACAACATTGTTAACAGCATTGTTTTGTTCCGGCAGTTAGAGGTAAGATAGCCAGTTCCTCTGTGGGATTGCTCGCTTCCACCTACAGCCTGATCATCACTTTCCATCAGGTGAGATGAAGGCCAAGAGCTTCCTCGTTGTGGATAAAAAAAAAGATTTAGCGCTTAACTGAGAGAGTGCCTGAGGTATGGCGGCACAGGAGGCGTGAATTTAAAAACTCTTAAAACTCATTTATTTATGCAAGACTATGTACTTATTAGGCCTTTAAAAAGTACTTTTACACGTCCCAGTATTAACCCTACCATACTCGAAACGTAAGATAATCCGTTCTCGTCTTGAACTCAAAAGTTTTTCGTGCTAGCGCTAGCCGCTAAGACAATAAATATGGGCCAGTACTGAGATGTATGTAATTTATCAACAGTTCTTAAACGGCAGAATATTTGCTTAAAGACCTTCAAATCACACATAATAACACATATTTGAAGATCTTTGACTCATTCGGCAAAACCCTTAAACGCCAGGAAACAAAGAATTACGTATTCGCCGCCATAATGACGTCACCGCTTGTCTATGATCAGAATTATCAATAGACAAGAACATTGTCACCGAGTCTGTTTTAGTTGGTCACAGTAGGGGTACTTTGCGGTAACGTCACAAGTTAAGATTTCTTTAATATAGGTAGCTAGCACTTAACTCAGTCAGTTCCTGAGGTATGGGAGCGGCACGGGAGGGGTGACATTGACATTATGACGTGACAGGGCATACAAATCTTAAGTCTCACTGACGTTTGACCGTCACAAAGGGTTCTCATACCCATAGCTGGGCATTAACTCGTTAATCCGTTAATCGTTAATTAACGAAGTTAACATTTGTATTAACGGATTAACTTTTAAGTTAACTTTAAAAAATGTTAACGGACTCGTTAACTTCCGTTAAATTATCCTAAGTCCGTTAATCGTTAATCCAGTACCTACTATTTACCAAAAAGATACAGCAGGCACGCTGAAAAACGCGTTCTGACAAGTACGTTCGGGCTTCCAGAACTTCCAGAACCCAAAACAACAGTTTTTGTAACCACATCACCAACGCAACGATATAAATAATTCATTTTTTTTTATTTATTTACAACTTAATTTAAGACCAGTTCTCCTCAACCGATTGAGCTGAAATTTGGTTATGGTACCATTGGTCTGATGATGGAGTCAGGAGGTGGCCTGGGCCATAGAAACTCCTAAATGAAACGGCGGAATCGCATCGAATTTGGGTTCGTTGTATTTGTCTTTTTGAGCACTTTTGTACTAGATGATGTCCAGGGTCCTGATGATGGAGTCAGGAGGTGGCCATAGGGAATTCCTAAACGAAACGGTGGAAACTTATCGAGTTTGGGTTTGTTCGATTTGTCTTTTCGAGCACTTTGGTGCTAAATTATATTGTAACTAGCTTTTGCCCGCGGTTTCACCCGCGTGAAATTTAGTATGTCACAGATCGTCATAAATTATAGCCTATATGTTAATCTGGGTTATAAACAGTAATACTTTAAAGTTTCAACAAAATCCGTTCAGTAGTTTTTGCGTGAAAGAGTAACAAACATCCAGACATCCAAACATCCAGACATCCAAACTTTCGCATTTATAATATTAGTAGGATTGTACCAAGGCTCTGAGATTGAGATACAACTAAAAAAACCAGCCAAGTGCTTGTCGGACTCACGCACAAAGGGTTCCGTACCATTGATTTATGAAAATATATAATTTTTTTTTATTCAAGTTATTTGTATGAAAGATTCCGCGGTAATAAGCGGTTTACGATTTACGAGGTATTAAAAAAACTACTTACTAGATCTCGTTCAAAACAATTTTCGTTGGTAGTTTTTATAGTAATGTACCTACATCATTTGTTTCTTTTTTAGATTTTTCATACTACTTTTTTCCGCTTTGGAAGCGTCTGTCACGCAAACTATTCGGTTTAGAAAAAAAATCTTTTAGAAATCTCGATATCATTTTTGAAGCCCTATCCACCCCACACGTATGTGTTAAATGAAAAAAATTTTTTTGAGTTTCAGTTCTAAATATGGGGAGCCCCCAATATTTATTTTTATTTTTGCATCAAAATCTTAATGCGGTTCACAGAATACATCTACCTTCCAAGTTTCAACAGTATAGCTCTTATAGTTTCGGAAAAAAAATGGCTGTGACATACGGAGGGACAAACGGACAGACAGACATGACGAATCTATAAGGGTTCCGTTTTGAGGCCATTTGGCTACGCAACCCTAAAAAGTGTATAATAAAATTATAATAAAAACAAAATAAACTTTTTTTTAAAACAAGCTTTTATACTGAAATGCAGTTGTACTAAAACGAAAAAAATTTTACTTATGCAAGGTTCAAATAATTTCGAAAGCTTGTAGCGCAAACATAAAAGAGGAATAAATTCCATGCGCGATACAAGCTTTCGAAATTATTTGAACCTTGCATACAATATTTTTTTTCGTTTTATTATTACGTGTTAACGGATTAACGATTAACGTTAACTTGCGTTAAATCTTCCGAAATGTAACGTTTTAACGTTTAACGAAGTTAATTTTTTTAGTAACGGTTTAACGATTAACGAAGTTAACTATTTGATTAACGGTGCCCAGCTATGCTCATACCTCAGGCACTGACTTAGGCAATAGACCCTGTACTAGCGGCTGCCCACGACTTCGTACGCGTGGAGCCCGTTTTAGCCCCGTAGGGGTTGAATTTTTCAAAATCCCGTATTTGTGAGCGCCTACGTTCTAAAAGGAACAGCCATGCAACATACTCCTAGCACTTGTAGCACAGAATAATAATAAGTAAGTACTACGCTACTATTATGTATTCTGTGGTACTACGTAGGTACTTGTAGTTTCTGGGATTTCGTGATGAGTGAGTGAGTCAGTCAGTGACCTTTCGGTTTTATAGGTATGTCTGACTATAGTATTGATGGATGGACTTTGGACATGGTGTACCTAACTACCTAGTATAAAGAATGGTAGGTAAGTTCAATGAACTTCATTTTGTTCAGATATTTTGCTCAGACTATAATTTCCAAATAATTTTGAACTTTAACCTATTGTCTTTCCTTTAAGATTAACTTTAACCTTGGGTCCAAAAAAATAAGTAGTAGAAAAATAAACTTAAAAATATAAACTTGCTGTCGGAATTTAATAACTAGCTAGGTAATGCTGGTTTTCTTTAACAATCCTATTCCTTCCAAAACCGTCCGTCAACTGTCTTTCAATATGGTTTTTTTGGTCAAAATATCTGCGGTTTTCGATGTTTTTGCGTTTTCATATTGTCTATTTAAGCAATATTAAAGTGTAAACATATCGAAAATTGTGGATATTTAATTTAAAACTGAATTAAAGGATAGTGCCAGGGTCTGGACCAAGTGCTGCCCAGAATCAACCCATAGTGCATTTTGTTCCTCAGGCCAATAGTAATGTGTACCTAAACCGAAGCGCACTGAAATCTATCCCTGGAGTTAAGAGAAAAATAGAGTTTTGTTTTGAATTATTTACATACAAAATATCATCGATATATACGTACTACGCATAAGATTTCGTGATTTTGGCATAAAATAACACTCGCTATGTTGAACTTAACCATACTGCATCCGTACACCTTACTTTAGTGCGACTTAGACATTCTTTATAAGCGATCTAACGCTGTTGCAATAGTTTGGTTAGTTGAGAGAAATCATTATTTTCAAAATGAAGCAAGAAGTTTTAGTTCTCTATCCTTACGAAAAATAAATTTATTGGTGTATTAGAATAGATTATTGAAGTTATTGTAAGCTAAAACTTCTTGCTCCATTTTGGAAATAATTGATTTCGGTCAGTTAACTAAACTACTGAAACAGCGCTTGATCGCTTATACAGGGTGGAAACGATAAGTGATCTCACTCGATTATTTCTAAACTACACAAGATATCGAAAAACTGGTTACTGATTCTGAAAGTGCTTCACGAGCTCTTTTTAACGGTATCAGTAATGGGTTACAGAATTAACTGGATCTATCAGAAAATTCAATGGTTTCAGCCTCAATACTAAATGTATGCCAGCCACACAATATTAAAAGTGCATTTTTTTAAAATAATTAATAAACATTTAAAATGAACTCGTAATTGCATTCTTATTTTAAATTATTCATGGAAAACATTGGTACTAGGCTTTACTTGTTATAATATTATCAAGACATGAGTATCATGACTGTGGCAGTACTAAATGTATGGAAGTTGGAAACATTGAATTTTCGGATAGATCCAGTTTATTTTGTAACTTATCATTGGTACCGTTGGATAGAGCTTCTGTAGCACTTTCAGGATCAGTAACCAGTTTTTGGATAGCTTGTATAGTTTTTAATATTAAGTGGTTTTACTAAATGTATGGAAGCTGGAAACATTGAATTTTCGGATAGATCCAATTTGTTTTGTAACCTATTATTGGTACCGTTGGATAGAGCTCGATATTTCGAGCTAGATATTTAGACAAGGATTGAATATGGGAAACGGGCGTAAACTTGTAGTAGTAACAGTAGTAAAATAACTTTTCTTTCTTTGTATCATGATGTGAAGGTAACGGCCAGTTGTCTAAGAGTAGGCGCACACCGTTGGATTTTCGTCGGCCGATAGTTTAGTCGGGCAGTTGATCAGTATGGGCATGTATGGGAGTGCACACACTAAGTACGCCGCGCCGATTCGATTTGGCCGATTCTTCATACAATTTAAAATCGGGCACAACTATCAGCCAACTAAAAATCAACGGTGTGCGCCTACTCTAATAATTTATAATAATCTTTGAGTACTTACCTACCTCTACACTTACGAGTACTTAGAAATGTACTGATGGGTCATTCCACAAAAATATGTCAACTCTAGTCCGCGCCACAAATATGTCACTTGCCTCATATTTAATAATATTTTATTTCAAATTGTCAAAGAACAGCTCGCAATTTATTTTTTTCATCACCCATTATATTTTAAAAAAAAATTTTAAAACATCTTATCCCTAAAATAGTAAAAAAAATATCTTCAATCCCTTTTACGTGACCCAAAACGTCATTCCCTAGACATAATATCCATACTCCGAAAGTTTGTGTTTGGGGCACCCATATTTATAGAAACATCAACTAATCCTTTGTTCCTACATTACACCAAATTCTATTAATATTTTTCGATTTTAATAAATAATCATTTGACTTTCATAAGTTGAAAAAGTGTCCACAATTTTTATCGTCAGGCCCTCGCCCGCCACGCACTGATTTTATAATTTTGCTGCCAGTTGTAGTTAAAAATTAATCGTTATTGTCTAATTGGCTTCAATTATTATTAACTCGGTCTCATAACAGCTATTATTTATTATGTTATCATCATTAAATAAAAGGTTGCATGCTGTCATGGTCAGACGTAACAATTAAATTAGTACCTATCGATATTTTCCTAGCAATTTACTCAAAATACTTACTCATGTGATCTAGGATAGTAGTTAGAAATACATGACAAAAGTAAAATTAAATCTATACTATTATAAATGCGAAAGTAACTCTGTCTGTCTGTCTCGCGTTCACACCTAAACCACCGAACCGATTTTGATTAAATTTGGCGTAGAGACAGTTTGAGTCCCGGGAAAGGACATAGGATAGTTTTTATCAAGTTTTTCGAATAAAGATTGCGATAAAGTTTTTCTGTGACAGACAAAATTCCACGCGGGCGAAGCCGCGAGCGGAAAGCTAGTTAGTAAATAATTGTCAAACGTAACAATTAAATTAGTATTTTTAGGAACCAGAAGCGGGTAGCATTAAAAAAAAACAACAAATAACAAACTAAAATAACATTTACTCAAAATAATGATTTTACAAAGAAATTGGAATCAAATCAAACAGCCACTAATTTACACAAAAATAATCACCACCAAAAATAATGAAAAGATACGACTTACTGCAAATCGGGCCGATCACCAATCCAACAACCTCACCGCTCGGAGTCGCTCGGGCAAATGAGTTTCCCATGCGCCGAGTGCCTCTTTTATAGGCGTTGGCGGTGATGCCACTCGATTTGAAATAAATCGTAACGGACTATCCTAATACGGCCTCTCCTGAACGTGCGCCGTCCCCGGCCGCATCTTCAAGAAGAGTTCCTCGAAGAGCTGGTGAAAGTCGGTGACACAGCCTCAGCCGGGTCATCGTCATCACTCAGCGCGAGATCCGCCCGAAGTATGTCCTCAGGCGTGTCTTGCGTGGAGTCTCCTGAAGAGCCGGTGAAAGTTGGTGACACGGCTGCAGCCGGGTCATCGTCATCACTCTGCGCGAGATCTGCCCGAAGTATCTCCTCAGGCGTATCTTGTGTACCCTCGGAGTCAGCATGGGATGCCGAAGGGCCAGCCTCAACATTGTCATCATCACCCTCATAGCCTGTAGATGTAAAATAAATTATGACTTACAAAGCAGTCTCACAACATGTGCCTATTCATTCATTCCTCACACATACAAGGCCCTCTTTCAGTAATACACACAAGCTTAGCTATTTCGTCAACTGCACTAACGCTTCATACTTCCAAAGAATTCCATACACACGTGTCACTCATTCTCATACTCCTATCTGTACGTACAGACCCCATAATAACCACAAAGACTGCAAGGCAGTCTACGTACTGAAAAGTACGTCTGCAAGGCCGAAGCCCCTACGCACTGAAAAGTACGTCTGCAAGGCCGAAGCCCCTACGCACTGAAAAGTACGTCTGCAAGGCCGAAGCCCCTACGCACTAAAAAGTACGTCTGCAAGGCCGAAGCCCCTACGCACTGAAAAGTACGTCTGCAAGGCCGAAGCCCCTACGCACTAAAAAGTACGTCTGCAAGGCCGAAGCCCCTACGCACTAAAAAGTACGTCTGCAAGGCCGAAGCCCCTACGCACTAAAAAGTACGTCTGCAAGGCCGAAGCCCCAACGCACTAAAAAGTACGTCTGCAAGGCAGCATCTCTGATGCATGCCCCATGGCACTGGCTGATGAACCCTCTCAGCCCGGTGCGCAAAGCGTGATCATTCGCCTCACACACGCTCACACTCGGCCATACAAAGCAAGCTGAAACATAGGAGTGTTAGACAGTCTCACAACTTACTTTCGAAAAAGGCAGCGCAACTCTCAGGGCACCACTCTCCTTTCCAAGGCACCATATATTGGGCCGCTGCTTGGGTGGTCTTGCCACGCGCGCCGCTTAAAAGCTTTAACTCGTATCGCCCGCTTGGTAAGACCTTGACCACGCGGTAAGGGCCTCGCATGCCCGAGTCAAGCTTTCCAACTGATTGGGAGTATTTAATTACAAAGACCTGATCGTCCAGTCTGAATACTCTTGGAGGGTTCCGATGACGATTAACACGAGAGTCCTGCTGATCTTTGTTTTTCTTAAGCAGGTCCTTGGCTCGGCTCCTACTGATCTCCCTTAATGCCTGATGATTGGGGCTGTTGTTTTCAACAGCAACATCACGGATCAGCGCACGAATGACAGGAGTGGTAGTATCAGTTCCGATTAACAAAAACAATGCTGAAACTTGAGTGGTTTTCTGTTTAGTTATGTTAAGAACTAACTGAATTTTTCGCAAAGCCTCGGACCAGGCTGAGTCTTTGTTATAACTTTCAACACGAATCAGGTTGAGGACGGTCCGTACATAACGCTCAGCTTGACCATTTGCATGGTGCATCTCTGGCGTTATGTAGTGGATGTCACATCCTAATTCGGATATCCAGTTAGTAAAGCTAGACGCTTCAAACATACGCCCTCGGTCACAAACTAACAATTTCGGTGTACCAAACAATGAGATTGCATCATTTAGGACGCGTTTCAGTTCATTTGTATCTTGTCGATACATTGGGAAAAGCATACAAAACTTTGTGAATGCGTCAACTAGTATTAGGACAAACTTGTAGCCATTCGATTCCGGCAACGGCCCTAGCGCATCAACATGAACAGTATTGAAGGGGACATCTGACTTTTCCCACGAAGTAATGGGTTGATGAGGAGCTCGTGGGACTCGTTTCTTTGAAATGCAGATAAGACAATGTGAGGTATACTTTTGAACAAAGGGCCTAAGGCCCGGAAACCAAAAGTGTTTCAGTATGAGATCCAAAGTCTTGTCGGCTCCAATATGTTCATGTTCATCATGAAAAATGCGTAACAAGCTCAGGCGGTGTCCTTTAGGGACGAAACATAATAAGCGCGACTCCTCACCTACAGGTGAATAACGGTAGTACAAAAGATCGTTTTGACACACATATCGGCGTGAGTCAAGGAGCCCATCTCTAAGCTTTTGAATTAAATCCTGGGTCTCATTGTCGGCGTTTTGGGCCATTTGTGCCCAATTTAAAGGTCGATCAATATGATTGACTTGCATCGCTGGTGGATTTCTGCTCAAATAATCTGCATGGCCCATCATGGAGCCTTTTCTATATTCAATGGTGAAGTTAAAATCTTGCAGATAAATCCACCAGCGAGCAACCCGCGGAAGCAGATCCTTCTTACGCTCGGTGGCTTTCAGGGCATTGCAGTCGGTTACGATTTTGAAAGTTACGCCTATCAGATAATGCCGAAAATGCTGCAATGCTCTGACAACCGCCAACGTCTCGAGCTCGTACGAGTGGTATCTGCTTTCTGCGCCTTGGGTAACTTTGCTAAAATAAGCTACCACGCGTTTGTTACCATCAGAGTGTACCTGCATTAGTACAGCCCCATATCCAGCACTACTTGCGTCTGTGTGCAGCTCGACCGGTAAGTTAGGATCAAAAATTGCAAGTATTGGCTCACTCGTCAACTGCGTTATAAGATATTGGCGGACTTCCTCCTGCTCAGGTCCCCAAGTGAATTTGACGTCTTTTTTCGTAAGACGTGAGATACTTGCAGTTTTTGTCGCATAGTCTTTGATGTAGCGCCGAAAATACCCAGCCAGACCCAAAAATTGACGCACTTGTTTAACATTCGTCGGAGTAGGTGCATTTACTAGCGCTTCAATTTTTCGGGGGCTCGGCCTAACCTGACCATGGCTAATGACGCGACCTAGGTACTCTACTTCGCTACTCAGAAAGGAACACTTTTGAAGATTGATCGAAAATCCAGCATCGGTAAGGGTAGTTAACACTTCCCGCAACAAAGCTATGCCGTCACTAACTGTCATGCTTGGAATGAGTACATCATCAATGTATACTAAGACGTGCCCTGATTCGATCAACTTTCGAAGCGTGTTGTTGATAATTCGTTGGTAAACTGTTGGTGAATTACATAGTCCGAATGGCATTTTGACGTACTCATAATGTGACTCCGGAGTAACAAACCCAGTCTTGTGTATTGAGTCTTCATCTATTGGTATCTGATGAAAACCTGACGCCATGTCCAGGCTGGTGAAGAATTTCGAGCATCCAAGGCGGTCAATGTGATCCTCGATCAATGGAAGTGGATATCTGTCTTTTATAGTAATGCGATTGAGTGCTCGAAAGTCCACACACATCCTGTCTGTGCCATCCTTCTTTTTAACCAGAATGATTGGGCTTGCATACTCGGAGTCAGATTCCCTGATTATGTTCTTATCCAATAAATCCTTCACAATATCGCGAACCTTAAGTTTCTCCTGATATGACAAACGGTAGGGGTGATAGGCTACTGGAACCTCACTCGTTAAGTTTATTTTCATTTTGCCTGTTTTTACCGTAGTAGTAGCCGTGCCAGTTATCAAAAACGAAGAGAAATCGTTTATTACGGTCATCAAAGAATCCAGTTCTTCGCCTTGAAGAGGCGTGTTGACCTTATTAGGCTCTTTGATATTAACAGAGTTAACGTTTAAGATCGTATTGGATGAATGCGTCAAGTATTGCTGATCTTTCGTCCTTACGAAAGTTACACCATCCCTATTTAGGACGTCGGTTCCGATAATGATTGGCGTATTCATGCAAGAGGCAGGTACTACCACAAAATCTATATCCAGAGCGATATTGCTGAACTCAACTGTGAGTGTGACATATTCGTGAGCAATAATCTCATTATCACTTATTCCCTTAAGAACGCAGTGAATTTGTTTCTTTGAACAAGAAAAGTGTTTAAGAACCGCCGAAGATATTAACGAAACGTTCAAAGCCCCGCTATCTATCAAAACGTCTACCGGTATACCCTGTATCACTGCTGTACACACGTCATTATTTTTAGTTGACTTAGAAAGTTCTTTGCATAAGTTGACTTTGCGTTGATTATTATTTTGGCCTTCAGATCGAGCTTTGGCGAAACAATCACTCTCCCTATGTCCTAGCTTCTTGCAGAAACTACACGTTATTTTTGGCTGAGTTTCAGGAATCTTACGCTTTTTAGGGCAGTTTGAGTTTATATGTCCAGTCTGGCCGCAGTTAAAACATTTATTTTCACTACGGTTGGTATTTCGTTTTCTAAAAACATTATGAGAAGGTCGATTGTCTTTGCTACATCCAGGCTTGACATAAATAGCTAAAAACGAGACTAAGTTTTCTGTCGTGAGGTTGGCGTTCGCAGCCGCAGCCCTCACTTGCGCATCGTTAATACCGCGTATCACTATTTGAACCATAAGTTCCTCACTAATACCTTTAACTATGCGCAGGCGCAATAGTGATCGTCGTGCGTATTCAGCGTAAGTAGAAAACTTGTCAGAAGAAGTATTCATGACATCGAAAAGTGTTTGAGCGTAGTCTATTTTGGGAGGACAAAGCGACTTAAATTCGTTCACAAAATTAGACCAAGAGCGATCACTATTAGCCCATTCGTTTAGCCATAATTTGGCATCCCCTTTTAAACAATTAGCAACGCGCGACAGACACTCTGAATCTTCCCAGTGGTTAGCTAACCTAGCTCGCTCCACCTCATCGCACCACACCTCAAAATTATTAACGGCAGGATCAAAATTTGACACATAGTAATTTTGTGATTTTACTCGATTTATTGCAATAAGTGCGTCTGCCAGGGCTTGTGTGGCACTGGCTGACGGAGTGTCGCTATTATGTTGAGGTGTGCTGGCATGAGCAATTGGAAACTGGGTTTGAGACATGCTCGCGTTACTTTCTTCAATCGCATTCAATCGCGCAATTATCGAACCTAATGCCTGTTTCACCGAGTTATCGGGGGTACGCGATCGAGATCTAACATGACGGGACGCAGGACGACGCGACCGCGAGCGGTGTTTATGTCTATGGCCTCGGCGCGATTTGCTACGAGTACGCCTGGCCTTACGACGCGACGTTTCACTGGAGTCCGATCTCTCACGCGAACGGGACGATCGTGGCATTATAACAAACACAAATTAGTGGCTGTTCAAATTCCGCATAATTAACAGAGAAATCAAACGTACTTGTGGGCACAGGCCTATCCCACTTCTGATTTTAGGAACCAGAAGCGGGTAGCATTAAAAAAAAACAACAAATAACAAACTAAAATAACATTTACTCAAAATAATGATTTTACAAAGAAATTGGAATCAAATCAAACAGCCACTAATTTACACAAAAATAATCACCACCAAAAATAATGAAAAGATACGACTTACTGCAAATCGGGCCGATCACCAATCCAACAACCTCACCGCTCGGAGTCGCTCGGGCAAATGAGTTTCCCATGCGCCGAGTGCCTCTTTTATAGGCGTTGGCGGTGATGCCACTCGATTTGAAATAAATCGTAACGGACTATCCTAATAGTATCTATCTTCTAATTTTCTATCAATCTAGACTCAAAATTATCATGTGATCTAGGTTAATAAATAAGACAAAAACATGACAAAAGTAACAATTAAATTAGCAAATAAATGTCAAACGTTACAATTAAATTAGTATCTACCTAGTTACTAATTTTCTATCAATCTAGACAGAAAATTCATGTGAAATAGGTTTATCTTTATACTTTAGACAAATAAACGTCAAACGAAACAATTAAATTAGTAATCTATAGATGAACTACGAGTACAACTTGACTTGCCTCCGGTGCTAAGTGTGTAGTTTAAAGTGCTTTGGTTAGCTACCACCATCTTCACCCAAGTCTGTCGCCACAGCAACAATGTTAGCAGCTTTGTTGCGTTTGGGTAGTTGGAAGTAAGAAGCCAGTCTTCCTCTAAGGCAGGGTTTCCCAAAGTGGGGTACGCGAACTCGACTAGTCCCCTTATTATGAAAATGATAATTTTATTTAGTCCAAATATATTACAGTACATGAAACTGGCCAAGGCAAATCTAACCTCCTGGATTTTGCATATAACTTGGTACTCATTTAGATCTCCATTCTTTTTGCGGCGAAGCCCACAACCATGCATAATTTTTGTATTGAACTTGGGCCTAGTGTTGCAAAAAGTGTTTTTTTCTGGTGTGAAAAAAAAACGTTGAAAAAAAAACCTGAAAAAAAAACATACTACTACATAGGAGATAGACCCATAACATTAATATTTTGAATTGAAATTAAAACCTTATTTTCTTCAATAGTCAATTTATTATTTTCTTTAGGGGGAGGGGCTAATTAGGTAGTTAAGGGGTTCGCTGTCACCTGCAAATTTTATCAGGGATTCGTGAAGCCGAAAGTTTGAGGAAACCTTTTTTGTCGCGGAGGAAATGCTTTGCGCACCGTCACCACTGCCGGGGGACAGGATGGTGTGTGGGACTCCCGGCGCCCTGCTGCTCCGTCCTGAAAAGGACGGGGTATACCCACTAAAACCTCCGCGGCGTTCCGTCATCGCCCGAGTGGGGGCTTTGCGAGTATCCGGCCGTAGCCTTAGACCTCCCCTGCTCGTAAGGTTAAGGATTCCGGGTGAAATACATATAAAAAATTTTAGGAAAACGATCCTACTGTATCATACTATAGTATACCTAAATTAGAATTGAAAAACGATATTAGGAGCGTATATAAATGGGAGTCCATTATTATTCACAAAGCGTGCCTTGCCTATAACTTAGAGCTAGGTCACTTTGTCAGCTGATTATTCCGTGCTGGATTATAATTCTATGACGTTGGACTTAGCATAAAATAGCAATGTAACTTACTGATAAGCCGTCTGCTTTTGGAAGTAACCTTGGTACCTTAGGTTTTTAACCTAGATCTGGGATCTAGAACCTTGCATCTCGCGGTCTGAGCTTGAGGGCTCTTTCAAATCCGTCGTTCGTTGAAATAAGTTTTTTGTGAATTCTATATGACACCTTGGTGGTGATCAAATAAATAAATTGACGTTTTGAGCAGGACATGTGGTTCTAGGACACTAACTGTTTTTTTATGCATAACAAGGCAGGTATTTGACCACAATCGCACCTGGTGGGATGCAGTCTAGAATAGTAATACATTCTTCCCTGTAAGTGCCTATTCTTCGGGAAAGACAGCAGCAGGCAACGAATTCCAGTCCCTAGCTGTTCGCATTATAAAAGAGTCATCGAAACGCTTAGTGCGAGCTGGTGGAATGTCAACAATATAGGGATGGTACGCGAACCTGCGTTGGTAATTGTCATTTTTATTCCAACGAAGTTTTTACAATTTTCCGTGTGCGGTCTTACAAACGGACGGACGACTGATTCCTCAGATCATAGTCTGAGACTGATTCAAATATGAAAAAGCTCAAGGCTTATTCTATGTGGTGGGCAGCAACCCTTAAAAATGGTAATTCCCCTACATTAATATACCATGTCTCGTATTTTGCCCCTAAAGTCCGATTTTTAATTCGACGGAATTCTGACAGCTGTCATTTTTTGACAATTCAGATGTAATAAGCCTTTTTTGCTTTGAATTATTAATAAATAATATGAAATGAAATTTCATCAACTACAACTTACAAGAATGAACTATTGTTTGTTTCGTGAATTCAATGTACACTAATTATTATGTACATTTTAGAGATTAAATAGAAAAAAACGTGTTTTTAACACAGTAAAACAACATATTAACATAAACGAAAATATGTATTGATCATCAATCATCATTATCGTCATCATAATCAACTTGGATTATAAAATTGGCATCTTGTTAAATTGATTATTTTATGAAGCTAAGATTTTATTAACAAAAGGATTTTCATAAAAAAGGTTTGTAACCCATGGATTATTGGCCAGGGAGTCCAGTAATAGAAAAATAATTTTCCAATTTTTTTTGTAACTTCTAAAATATGATAATAAAAATTCAAATAACCATTTTGAAATGATCAGTACATTTTTAAGCCTTAGTTTTTTAAGTGAAACCTTAAATTCAAGAAAGGATTATTTTTTAATTTGTGAAAATGCTCTCCATCCTTAGTGGGAATGTTTCAATGTTGGAAACACTTCTGAAATGTCAAAATTCCGTCGAATTAAAAATCAGAGTTTAGTCATATTATTTTAAGTAAATTCTCCGACTCATGCTTTGTCTAAACTTTTTATACGTAATACTGATTATGTAAAGAGGTAACATTTATTTTATTTTACATAATTTATTGATTCAAAATTCAAATATTCCGCTCGACTTCTTGCGCAAGTACTAACACTCGTAGTAGTAAATGATAATGACATTGAAATAAATAATTAATTCTGTTGACACCATATTTTATGCAAATACAAACTTAATTGTATTTTTGGTTATATTTAATTTGATATCATAAATCGTACCTATTTGATTTCACGCAATCATTGTAATAGAACAGTTTTATGTTTTTGCGTTTGGTTCTACCTACTTATTTGGTCGATGTACCTATAATGATGATTGCAGCAAAACTCATTATCATCATCAGGTCATTTAGTCTCCACTGCTGGAGCACGACCCTCTCTAATTTACCAGAGGCAATGGAGGATTTGGCCTGCACTCCCCATGCTGGCCAGACGGGTTGGGGAGGCCTGATGTTCGCATATTTTGTCCCTTAGTCGCCTCCTACGACATCCACGGGATGAGTTTGGGGTAGTTCTATCTCTACGCTTTCTTAAAGGTTACTTAAATCTTTATTTTGTCTCCTGTCATCAGCTTTTGCCTCGGGACAAACTTGACCTTCAATGGTTGGGTTATTGGCGGCCAAGCTGTAGATCCTGGCTACTGGAGTTGCAGCGGTGGGAACGATAGGTGGGAATAGTCCCGTATCTCCAGGCCATAATAATATGATTAATAAAACATTTAGTCTGGTCCTTGAGCACGTAGAATTTTGACCAATGACCCCAAGCTACCCATCCTTATCGCTCGCGCATAATTATGTTGGTATCGCGCTCGCACACTCACTGCGGGTGCCAGTCGCACAGTCGCGACAGCAATATAATTACGCGCGAGCGATAAGGATGGGTAGCTAGGGGTCATTGGACAAAATTCTACGTGCTCACGGACCGGGCTTTAGTAAAAAGTTTAAAGTGTACTTACTGCAGCATATAGATTTGCTTCCCTTCTTCACAGGGTCTTCGCAGGCCGTGCATTCGTCTGCCAACGAGCACTTGACCTCCATGCAGTCTTCGACGCAGTTTTTATCTGTGATCCCATCTATGAGACTGTTGAGAGAGTCTGTGGCACTGTCAGAAGTGTCACATTCCACGCATTGTGTGGAATCAGTTCTGGAACTCTCTGTGTTTGACAGAGACTCGGAAGACATCTTGGATTGGTTCTTTGGTATCCTGTAAAAGAGGAGAAACATAATTTTAATGACGTTTCAAGTTACTAAAACTTATAGTATACCTATTAACAACCCGGTAGAGTTAACTGCGCACCTGACAGCCGTGACGTCACAGCGTCGCTCTGGTACGGACGGGGAGGTGTGCGAGGGAGAGTCGCATTCCAGCGATGTGCGTAGTTAGCGGATCGGGTTTATATAAATTTCGGTATGTCACAGAAAATCTGATCGGCGCCTGCCTCCTTTCTAAAAACTTTGACACAGTCTCTTTAAAACTCATTTGTTTTCTTTAAGTTGGCTTTTAAAGAGCACTTTTTCAGGTCGCAATACAATGTTCGCCTTGGCCCTTGACTCTACAACTGGTAAGACGAGGACAATAATTAAATCCAGTACTGAGAGTAGGTTAACTTATTTACGTAAATTATTTTTGTGTTGAATAGCCCATTTATCGAGGAAGGCTTTAGGCTATCTACTATCCACCAATAGGGGCGGAGCATTAAAGAAAAATATTGCAAAATCGGGCAATATTATTCAACTATTTTCACGCGTACGAAGTCGCGGGCACAGCTAGTATTTTTATAATATACATACAGGATGTCCCAGAATGGGTGAATCAAACTGCTAGGGGAGGTAGCTCTACTAATGTAGGCTATCCCTAAAAATATGGAAAAAAAATTGTTGAGTTCGGATTTTTTTTTAAATAAAGTTTGTTTACAGATAAACGAAGCAATCATGTACAATTAACATTAGTAAGAAAAAAGTACAAATACACTCCAAACGCAGAAATTATAGCCTGGGGGGAGGCGGCCTTTGTCCAGCAGTCGACGTCATTTGGCTGAAACGACGACTTAGGCAAAGTTGATTATTGTCACTTTTTCAAAAAAAAGTTTTTTGTGTCCTTATGCGCTTTATTTTTTTTCATATTTTTAGGGATAGTACATTAGTAGAGCTACCTCCCCTAGCAGTTTGGTTCACCCATTCTGGGACACCCTGTATAACCAAGTGTTATTGACCTATGCATCAAGCCTTGCGTAAGATGCATCTCGCTACACTAGCGGGTCAAATCAATGCATAAACCCCCAAGGTTGACCGCCACTTAGAGATTTACCAACTTCATTCTGATCTTCACTGCCTTACCCAATACTACTGTCTTTTATCTTTTTACGTTTTATTTCTTAGCAGTACCTAAGCAGTTGCTACAATCTTCAATTCAAATCTTTAAATTTTTAAGTAGGTACTTAACTATAATTTGCTATAATGCGCGCGTCAATTTTAAGCGAATAATCGATCGTTTTTTGATATTTATAGCCCTTTTCAAGGCTCTCTTTTTTGGGTCAAGTGTGTCGGAGAACTGACGAAAAGTAGAGCTTACGTTCACTTGCTCGGTGGACCGACGACCTTATGAACTCGACTGATTCGGTGGCTGGATGAATAAATACGACTCAAAGGGCGTTCCTGAAGCATATTGCTTTATTACTAGGGCTTTAGTCATTTCATTACAAAACAATTGTTTTTTTTTTGCAATAGAGGCTTGTTGTTGTTTGTAAAAGCTCTATTTAGCTTAGCTTAGGGACAATAATGTGGGCCAGTTCAAAGAAGATACAGCAACTAAAATCCATACCATATCTTCTAAAAAAACTTGACTTAAAATTACCAATCCAGTCTGTTCTAGTCTTCACCGCAAGCTCTACTATACAACTTAAAGTTGGACTTAGATCGTTTACATTGGACAGGATAAACAACTTAAATAATCTTAGACAAAGATAAATAAAAGAAAACGTATGGTGAATTAATTAGGAATATCAGATGATCTTGCTTGATCAAGAGTCGCGGCCAAAGCTTGCGTATCAATAACCAATATTGCTCTCCAATATTGTGCCAACGAATGTCATTAATATCAATAAAGCCTGCGCAACGAAATATTGGCCTAAATACTCCAATTGTGCCAATGATTTGGCGTTTTCTCTTCATCAGGACTTGCCACAAGTAAATTAAAACAAAAATAGCAGTCTGGTCTGGTCTATTGACATACTTTTTATGAGCTGTCAAAAAGCTACTCTAGATTTGACAATAGTGACTGAGTTTCTTGCGCTGCTTCTTCTCAACATTGGCCCATTTATTGTCCTGAAGAAGAAGTAGGGTTAAAGAAATACAGGGGCGTGTAAAAGCGCTTTATAAAAAAAGCCTACTTGCAAAAATAAATGAGTTTTACTTATGTTTTTTAGATGGCAATGGCTGGCGCAGGCCGCTACCAATCGACCGACATGGAAAGCATAGGGGGAGGCCTATGTTCAGCAGTGGACGTCCTATGGCTGAAAGGATGATGATGATGATGATGATGAATATATGTATATGAATGGCTGGCGCAATGGGAACTATGACGTCATGAGATCGTGGACTTTTGACAGTCATTTTTTTATCCACAAGGAGGAAGCTCTTGGCCTGCATCTCAACTGATGCTAAGTGATGATCAGGCATCAAAAATGGAAGCGAGCTTCACCCGGAATCCTCAACCACGACTTAATTTCAGAGCTACTCTACTAAAAATCGAATTTTACAGCCAATTGAAAACTACCAAATTCAAGATTTTTTGCCTTATTTGACCCTGTCAGGTATAATCATAAACTGTCTTTTTACCCGACTGTGCCTGAAGGAGGGTTATGTTTTCGGATAGTGTTGACTACTTACCTTTTAGCTATGAACATATTTTGCTGTTTGTTTTATATCGTAGCAGGCAAATTGTCAAGGCTAGAATGAAGTGTTATTTTTACAAAAAGTTGTGCCTTAAAAGGACCAATTGGTACTGAAAATATTGGTTATTGGAGTCAACTAACCAATTGACTTACTACAAACAAAACCATCCCGTCTGGTCAGCGTTGGGACTTATCAAAATCCTTCTTTTGCCTCTGGTAAATTAGAGGGTCGTGCTCCTGCAGTGGAGACTAAATCACTGATGATGGTGAATGATTAATTTCGTTGCGGGTTTAATGACAGTTTAACTTTCCGACGACAAACTTGACCTTCGCTGGTTAGGTTATTGGCGGTCAAGCTGTAGATCCTGGCTACACAGGAGTTGCAGCGGTGGGAACGAGAGGTGGGAATAGTTCCGTGATGATGGTGAAACAAAACAGAATCGTGGGTTAAAGACTCTACTATAATGGATTGGCTGCTAATTTTCTCTAGCTTTGTAGCGTCAAAAAGTCTTTCTGTGACAGATTACAATCTTCACAGACGAAGCCGCGGGCAAAAGCTAAGTCCTATATCCTATACCTACCTACTTTTTTGCCTATAATACACAAGTACCTATTGCAGCGTGCTTTTTCTCAGCGCTGGCTCATTTCCCAGTTTCCCGAAGCAGTGGTAGGGTTTAAGTAATACTTACGCCCGTATTCACAAACGATACTTGCTTAACTGAAGCTGTAAATTGAACACACAGCGTAGATCTAGCTCTGTGATTGGTTCGTGTGTGACCCTGTGCGTCCACGAGCACTGAGAGACCTCATAGTAATCTTTGAGACCGGGCGTTAGTGTGCTTGCTAATTGTCTAATCTTTACAAAATTACATTTGTTAATGGAAAATTCCTTCAATGTAGCGGTTAAAACAAATAATCAATTGAAAGTTTGAGGTCAAATCTAACCTATCAATTTTATACTAACTTTATGAACGATGCATGTTGCAAATGTATAGTCAAACTTATGTTTCGATTGAAGATTATTCAATGGTAATCAAGGATTTTAGGTTTTTTTATGCAGAACAAGGCAGTTGATATGCAGTCTAGGATGGTACATTATCTGCCCTGTAACTGCCTAATCACTCTCGCCTTGAAAAGGCCCGAAAACTTTGTTATTAATATGCTATTATGACGCTTTAAGTCTATTGATAAGACCACCTGTCTCAGAACTAGAGATCCCAGGTTCGATTCCCAAGTGCAAGCAAAATTTTCTAGCATGGTAGAACTTGATCTAAGTCCGCCTGGGTAGCTACCACCATCTTATTTAATTCTATCGTCGTCATAACAAACTTCTATTTAATAGTATTCAATTTATTTCGGTAGTTAGAAGATTTAAAAGGTAAGAAGGCCAGTTCCTCTGGTGGTTGAGGATTCTGAGTGCAGCTCGCTTCCTCCTCAATTTGATCATCTTTTTCCATCAGGTGAAATGCAGTTAACAGCTTCCCCGTTGTAAAAAAATACAAATCTATATAAAGCTCGATTCCTACTCACTGACTCACTGACTGACTGATCAGGGGTATTTTTGGGGTATTTAGAGGGGAGAGGGGTAAAATTGTTGTTGTTTGTTTTAAACTAGATTTTTTGACTGCCAGCTTTGTTACATTTTTTGAACCAAAAAACAAAATGGCGGCACATTTTGAAACACCAACTTTTTTGTTTTCGGTCCTGAATTTTTTCTTTTTTGGGAGTTTGTTGGGGTTGCCAAGATGTGTTAAAAAAATTGAGAAAAAAACGGAAAAACAAAATGGCCGCGCCGCCATCTTGGATTGAAAATGCGATTTCGGGGTGTTTTTAGGGAGGTGTCATTCCGAGATGCGCAATTGTTTTTGAAAATTTCTTTTGGTTATTTTTGACATGTATAGTCTTCTTTAAAGCCTAATTTACAGATTATCAAAAAACAAGATGGCGGCTGAGCCGTCGGCCATTTTGTTGCGAGCATAAAAATTCCCAAAGTTTGACAGCAATTTTCCGGTAGATGGCGACACCGGAGTGGGGTACAATGTTCCGGGCGATTGTTGGTCTGTTATTCGAGTGTTGCCATGAATCGGAAAAAACTACCATTTTGGAAGAAAATTTTCCACCACGGCCCCGGATAGTAGAAAATGGAAATTTCCAAAATTTCCAAAAACTTGGTATGCAGTTTGGTGACGTTTGGGGACCCGAATGACATTTCACCATTTTTATCAAAAAAGTCTGGCAACACTGAAAGTTATGGGGAAAAGTTTTTTTTGCGACATGGGTGACTTTAAAGTTAGTGACAGACAGAAAGAATTATGGCAGAAAAAAAATAAAAATGACATTTGGTCGGATATACGACCCAGATTATGGGAAAAATCCGAAATGTCAAAAAATCAACATGGCGGCGGCGTGGGCGGCCATTTTGTAAAAAGTTGAAAATTTTGAAATTTTGGAATTCATTTTTCGAGTACATGGCAACATTTTGGAAAGTCGAGTTGTATGAGGCGGTTGTGTGTTTTGTCGAGAGGTTTCGCTTGGGCGAAGAAATTTCTCCAGTGTTGCCACACAGTGTTTTTACCGTGGGAGAGCCATGCTTCGGCACGAATGGGCCGGCTCGACCGGAGTGATACCACGGCCTCACAGAAAACCGGCGTATAGCAGCACTTGTGTTGTGTTTCGCCGAGTGAGTGAGGGTACCGGAGGCCCAACCCCCCCCCCCCCCCCCCCTCCCCACCTCCTAATGATAGCGCAGTTAAAAACTATTTTACCCCAGGAGGGTACCAGCTGCGTTAGCGTTGGAGAATCCCTCCCTGGACATCCATGCTCAGGACACAACACACCTGAGCGTGGATGCCCAGGCCGCCCCTCGTACTCTGGGGAGGGCAAAACCGCGCTCAACACCTGGGGCAAGAGCAAATTTACCATGGCACCCCCTGCCACGCTGGCCGTGGACTTTTGCAATATCAGGGGCTTACACTCTAACCTCAATGCTGTTCACCACCACCTTGAGACAGCAAAGCCGGCCTTGCTTTTCTTAACCGAGACTCAGATATCGTCTCCTGCGGACACATCTTATCTCTCCTACCCTGGGTATAAACTGGAACATGCCTTTGTGCCTAGGGCCGGGGTGTGCGTGTACGTAGGGGGCAATATCAGTTCTCGACGCCTCAGCCACCTCGAAAGCAGGGACCTCTCCACCTTATGGCTCCGCGTAGACAGCGATGACCACCCCCGCGTCTACGCCTGCCTCTATAGGTCCCATAGCGGTGATGCCGAAACTGACCGACTCATTGAGCACGTCCAAATGGCTGCAGAATCAGTGCAGCAGCAGATCCCCTCTGCAGAGATCGTGATACTTGGCGATTTCAACGCCCATCACACCGAATGGCTCGGATCGAGCAAAACCGATCATGCAGGGAGATCTGTTCACGACTTCGCCTTCGCATATGGCTTGACACAACTGGTTACTACGCCCACGCGAATCCCAGATGTAGAGAGCCAAGAACCTTCACTGTTGGACCTTCTGCTGACTTCCCATCCGGATGGCTATCAGCTATCCGTTGGCGCCCCTCTGGGCTCCTCGGACCATTGCCTTATCCGGAGTACGGTGCCACTCACGTGCTCGCCGCGACCACGAGTTGCATGCAGTCGCCGCGTGTGGCACTACAGGTCAGCAGACTGGGATGAGATGCGGTCCTTCTTCGCATCTTACCCTTGGAGGCAGGTTTGCTTCACGCAGGATGATCCCAGCGTCGTTGCTGATCTTGTTGCTGATGTGGTGCTGCAGGGTATGGAACTTTTCATACCGTCTTCTGTTGTTCCCATTGGTGGCAAATCTCAGCCTTGGTTTAGTCAATCCTGCAAAAAGGTTTTACGCCGGAAGCAGGAATCCTACCAAGCCTGGGCAAATGCAGCGAGGCTACGGGATGAAAACACCAGCGCATTAAAAAAGGAGTTTAACTTTGCCTCTAGGTCTTTCAAAAGAGTCATTGCAAGGGCGAAGTCGGAGCACATTGGTAGAATTGGTGGGAAGCTAGAGCGTCTTCCTTCTGGAACTCGTGCGTTCTGGTCTCTTGCCAAAGCTATCCAAGGAAATTTCTGCACGCCATCATTTCCACCCCTGCACATGGGAAACGGTTCGTTGGCCCACGATGCAAAGGAGAAAGCCGATCTTCTGGGCAAACTCTTTGCGTCCAACTCGACACTGGATGACGGGGGACATGAGCCACCGATTATACCAAGGTGTGAGAGCTGTATGCCGGATATCCGGTTCCACCAAAGCTCAGTACGCCTGGCTCTATTTTCCCTGGATATCCATAAGTCGAGTGGGCCCGATGGAATCCCTCCTATCGTGCTGAGGACGTGCGCTCCAGAGTTAGCACCGGTTTTAACGCGCCTTTTTCGGCTCTCCTACCTCTCTGGCATAGTCCCGACCTCATGGAGGACAGCTTTGGTGCACCCGATCCCTAAAAAAGGTGACCGCTCAAATCCGTCCAACTATAGGCCGATAGCAATCACCTCCTTGTTCTCGAAGATAATGGAATCCATTATCAACAGCCAGCTCCTTCGGTACCTAGAGGCCCACCAGTTGCTAAGTGACCGACAGTACGGTTTCCGTGGAGGTCGCTCGGCTGGTGATCTTCTGGTCTACTTGACACATTGTTGGGCACAGGCGATCGAGACTAAGGGGGAAGCATTGGCGGTCAGTTTGGATATGGCGAAGGCCTTCGATCGGGTTTGGCACAAAGCGCTTCTTTCGAAGCTCCCTTCCTATGGGCTTCCCGAGAAATTATGCGGATGGGTCGCCAGCTTTTTAGCAGACAGAAGCATTAAGGTCGTTGTCGACAGCAAATGCTCAGACTCTATGTCTGTGAATGCTGGTGTCCCCCAAGGCTGTGTGCTATCGCCTACGCTCTTCCTTCTGCATATCAATGATATGCTGCAAATTAGCGGCATTCATTGCTATGCGGACGACAGCACGGTTGATGCCGCTTATACCGGCCGCGCAAATATCTCTCGGGAGAACGTCATTGAGAGCCGTAACAAACTTGTGTCCGACATTGAAACCTCCTTGAAGGAGGTCTCAGACTGGGGTCGACGCAATTTGGTCCAATTTAACCCTACAAAGACACAAGTTTGCGCGTTCACCGCCAAAAAGTTGCCGTTTGTCGTATCCCGCTGTTTCGAGAGCACTCCCCTAACTGCCTCAGCCAATATCGGAATCCTTGGTGTCGACATATCGAGCGAAGTCCAGTTCCGTGGTCATTTAGAGGGTAAGGCTAAATTAGCCTCGAAGAAGCTTGGTGTGCTCAATAGATCGAGACGGTATTTCACTCCAGCCCATCGTCTGCAACTTTACAAGGCGCAGGTTCGGCCTCATATGGAATACTGTTCTCATCTTTGGGCAGGTGCGCCCCAGTACCAGCTTCTCCCTCTGGACCGCATTGAACGGAGAGCAGCTCGAATCGTTGACTGCCAGGACATTTCGGATCGGCTTGACCCCTTGGCGCTGCGTAGAGATGTATCCTCACTGTGCATATTCTATCGCATGTATCACGGGGAGTGCTCCGAAGAATTATCCGGACTTATTCCTGCCGCCACTTTTCGCCACCGATCTACCCGACAGCACTTCCACCCCCATCACTTAGATGGTTGGCAGTCCACAACAGTACGTTTCTCTAGAAACTTTCTGCCCCGTACAACCAAACTGTGGAATGGACTGTCGTCTGCGGTGTTTCCGGACGGATACGACCTGCAAGCTTTCAAGAGGAGAGCGTATCTTTACCTTAAAGGCCGGCAACGCACCTGTAACGCCCCTGGGTCTGCGGGTGTCTATGGGCGACGGTAATCACTTACCATCAGGTGATCCGTTTGCTCGTTTGCCTCCTATCACATAAAAAAAAAAAAAAAAAAAAAAAAAAAACACTGGGAGATTTGGTCCAAAAATGTCGAAAGTAGAAATAACGACTTCCGGTCAAAAATTTGGACGACGCCTCCTGCAAAGGGGTCGTACAAATGACATTTGACCATTTTCATCTCGATCACCTGGCAACACTGGGAGTTACGGGGAAAAGTATTTTTTTCGACATGGGTGTCTTTAAAGTTAAGGACGGACAGAAGGAGATATGGGGGAAAAAATCTGAAAATGGGGTTTAGTCGGTTATACGACCCAGATTATGGGAAAAATCCGAAATCTCGGAAAATCAAGATGGCGGCCGAGTGAGCGGCCATTTTGTAAAAAGTTTAAGTTTTCTGATTTTTCAAATGCATTTTTCGGGCAGTTGGCAACATTTGGGAAAGTCAAATTGTATGGGGCGATTACGTAGTTTGTCAAGGAGTATCGTTTGGGAAAACAAAAATTTCCAGTGTTGCCATACTTTGGAAGATTTGGTCCAAAAATGTAAAAAATGGAAATAACGACTTCCGGTCAGAAATTTGGATGACGCCTCCTGCAAATAGGTCAAACTAATGACATTTGACCATTTTCAACTTGATCACCTGGCAACACTGAGAGTTACAGGAACTCAAAATTTTGGGACAACGGAGGAATAAGGAATTGTAGAAACAAATGAATTCGGGATTGGGTGAAGTTAGAAAAAAAGTAAAAATGGGGTTCGGCGCGGAAAATGGTCCAGATTAAGGCAAAAATGCAAAATTTTGGAAATCCAAGATGGCCGCCAAGCGTTCACCCGTTTTCCTAAAGGGACCAAATTCTCCATACAAATTGTATGCAGGGGGGCTTAGCTAAGGTAGAAAAAGGCGAGGCCGAAGCCTGTGAGTCGCCATAGATTTATTTTTAATGCGTCAAAAAAGGACTAGAGCCCAGTGACAGACAGAAAGGCGAGGCCGAAGGCCGAGCGATGGTTCAAATCCCGACAGTCGCCATAGATTTACTTGTGTTGCGTCAAAAAAGCAAAAGAGCCTTGCGACAAACGATAAACGCTCCGTGTAATTCTTGCGAGGCCGAAGGCCGAGCTCCGAATGCGAGGCCGCAGGCCGAGCGCCGCGTAGGGCGAAGCCCGGAGCGGCCAGCATCGCAGATCTAGCTTTTGTAGCCCGCGTAGCGGGCGACCAAAGCTAGTCTAAACATATATAACTCAAAATCTGATCTGAGATCTGTGTGATATTGTGTTATTTGCTGATGACACATCTCTCATTTTCAAAGTTGATAGAGGTAAAGTAAATTTTGACGATATTAATAACACACTCTCACAGGTTCTACATTGGTTCACTGTTAACAACTTATTGTTAAATGCAAACAAAACTAAGTGCATTAAATTTACCTTACCTAATGTGAGGCAGGTTTCCACGCAATTAATGGTGAAGAATGAACCATTAAATAGCATAAATTCCACAACATTCCTGGGAATCACTTTAGATGCTAAACTTCAATGGGGTCCTCATATTGAAACTTTGTCAAAAAGGCTCAGTTCGGCTGCTTTTGCAGTGAGAAAGATAAGGCAATTAACTGACATTGAAACGGCAAGGCTAGTATATTTTAGCTATTTTCATAGTATAATGTCATACGGCATATTGTTGTGGGGCTCAGCCGCGGACATTGAAACTGTGTTTGTTCTGCAGAAGAGAGCAGTGCGGGCCATTTATAACCTTGGACCCCGATTTTCCTTGAAAGATTTTTTTAAGGAAATAAACATACTGACAGTAGCTTCACAGTTCATTTATGAAAACCTTTTATATGTCCGCAAAAATATAGAGCAATTCACGAAAAAGAGCGATTTGCATAACTTTAATACAAGAAACAAAAATAAACTTGCCGTTCCAAATTTCAGATTGCATAAGATTGGTAATTCATTTATGGGAAAATGTATTAAATTCTTTAATAAATTACCACAAACTGTTGTAGAACTACCCATTCATAAATTCAAAGCACATATTAAAAGTACCTTAATGAAAAAGGGCTACTATAAAGTCGATGATTATTTAAAAGATAAAAATGTTTGGGATACGTTACTGCCTAGCTCGCATAAATATTTATAACTTTGTACATTTTAAAGCATGTAAACCTTTGAAAAAGAGGCTGACAATAGTGACTGAGTTTCTTGCGCTGCTTCTTCTCAGCACTGGCCCATTTATTGTCCTGAAGCAGTGGTAGGGTTAATACTGGGACGTGTAAAAGTGCTTTTTTTAAGCCTATTTACAGAAATAAATGAGTTTTAATGAGTTTTAGTTTTTAAAAAAGGTGACTGACAGACTGACATAGTGATCTATCAACGCACAGCCCAAACCACTGGACAGATCGGGCTGAAATTTGGCATGCAGGTAGATGTTATGACGGAAAGTATTTTACGAAACTCCACCCCTAAGGAGGTAAAACGGGATCCACGCGTACGAAGTCCGCTATTTCTATCAAAACTTCGAACTACATTCCTACTAGTTTTACAGTAACATACAGTTTTTAGTCCACTCACAAGACGCATACCTAGCTAGAGATACAGACAGTTAATCCAGCTAAACTGTCATCTTATGTAGATGACATTAGAGCTATTTTGCCACAAAAAATTTTAGTCTGCTTGACTGTAGGTCTTTACCTGTATGTCCAAGGTTCCTCTCACCGCAAACTATACTTGTATGTTACCCAGTAATCCGTTAATACGTTTCTTAAGAAACCAAATATTTTATATTTTAATCATTGAAAACAAAAGTTTTTTTATGTATGACAAGGCAGGAATTAGACCGCAATCGCACCTGGTGTTAAGTGAGATGCAGTATAGGATGGTACATATCTACCCTGTAAGTGCCTATTCACTCTTGCCTTGAAAAGGTCCGTATTATAGTGTTCAGGAAAGACAGCAGCAGGCAGCGAGTTCCAGTCCCTAGCTGTTCGCATTATAAAAGAGTTATTGAAACGCTTAGTGCGAGCTGGTGGAATGTCGACAATGTAGGGATGACTTTAATGACTAAACTTAAATAAAAATAAAAGATGTATTATGAAATAATTAAACGTGAGGTGAGGCAAAGAGGCGATGATGCTGACTGCATTTTCTCGCTGACATACACGTATTAGCTCGCTGAGTAGATACCTACTATACTTAGTAAAGACCTATCATCATCATCATCTTAGCCATAGGACGTCCAATGCTGAACATAGGCCTCCCCCAGTGCTTTCCATGTTGCCCGGTTGGTAGCGGCCTGTGTCCAGCGCCTTCCTGCTGCCATTACGATGTCGTCGGTCCACCTTGTGGGTAAACATCCCACGACGTGAGGATTGTGAGGAAAGACCCATATTTTCGGAAATTCATTAATTGACTTAGTCGAAGTGTTCCGAAGACCGAAAGACTGAACTCGGATGGAACCCGTAACGAATTTTGACAGAAGAATATAAGGAGTTTGCGTACATGGCTATCGACTGTGCTATCGACCAGGGTTTTCCCCCAAAGAGGGTAAATATAAGTGAGATGGGATTTTTAGGGCGTTTTATATGCTTAGGGGTTCTGGTGTTTGACTTAGGTTTAGGGATAAACATTTTTTAGAATTGATAGCCTGATCGCCTACTATACCATCCGTTGCAAAGCGACAGACAGATGAACAGATACTTTAAGTAACAGATATCGTAAACGTATGTAGGTATGCATCATTGACATTTCACTTGGCACAGTGAACCTGGAAGTCGTTATCATAGCAATAATTGTACGTTATGTCATTTTAGGTGGTAAACGATCTTATAATTATACTTCTTGATGCGATATTTCGAAACCCATACAGCCATTGATGAGCTAGAAATAAGCTACTAGATAGTCTAGAATCAATCCAGAAATATGCGGAAAACACTGCAAAAAAACTAAAATTGCGTTAAGTAAGTACACACTAATATACAGGGTGTAACAGGGGGGGTGGATCATCGTAAGTCAAGCGATGGGGGACTTCAATACCTACCTATCGATATAACCCCCATGTATGTTCCGCGATTTTCAATGGTTCCAAAGTTATTGAGATTTTTGTGAAATTTAAGTAAGAAGCCGGAATTCAGTATAAAAGTCTTCACTGTAGCTTAACTACTGGACCTGCTTGCTTAATTTTTTTCTAGAAGTAGTTCAATAGTGGGTCTTAATAATCACGATACCATACGCTTACTAACTAAGCAAACTCAGTAAGTATCAGTAAGGGCAGCGCAGGACGTCCGGGTGGACCTTATGGGTATAAGGTGAACCGACGACTTTATAATGGTAGCAGGAAGGCGCTGGATGCAGGCCGCTACCAACCGGGCTACATGGAAATCATTGGGGGAGGCCTATGTTCAGCAGTGGACGTCCTGTGGCTGAAATGTTGATGATGAAGAGTAACAATTTTTTCAGAGGCAATTTACTAAGTTTAGTCCATTTTTCTGTGAGAATGAAAAACAATACAATAGAAAAACAACACTCTTGAGTTTATTTTTAATAGCTGTACACATTGGTAGTAGTTAGTTTCTATAAATAAATCAATTGTCTAGTTTTGAATGCTTCCCACGGTGTCTAGGTTACCAAATATTTTTAACAGTATGCTGTATGAAATTATTCTTTTTTGGGTAATAGAGTTTCAAGCCTGCAACGTCTTCAACCAAACTGGGAACAGAAACCTGAACGACTCGATTGATCTATTTAGACAGATAATGGTTATGTCCTTTCTTCTTGTCGTGTCGACAACAAACCTACAAGTGTCAGCCCATAACTTCGCCACAGTAGCATTCATTAAATCTTTCTGCGTGCAGTGGTTTGGGCACTCAGGGGATCAGGGCACGACATCATGTGCTTCATCGACTGGGGAACAAAACCGCATCTGCACTCCGAGTTTGAGCCATCCAAAAATCCCCACCTGAACAGATTGTCCTTACTATGTCCTTACTGAGCGATAATTAACTTTAAAAAAAAAACCGACTTCAAATGCGTGAACACAAAAAAAAACTAAAAATTAAAAAAAAGTTCTACCCTTGGGGGTGAAATATTTTCTTCAAATTCGCATGAAACCACCCTTTTGATAATACCTATTCAACAAAAAAATAATCGTTCAAATTGGTTCATAATCGGCGGAGATATTGCGTATAAAAAAGTTCATCCCCAATTTTACACCCTTGGGGGTTGTTTTTTCTATTATCAAATTTAAATGGGACCACCCTTGAGGTATTACCTATACGCCGAAAAAAGATTTGTTCAAATCGGTTCATAATTGGCGGAGTTATCGCGTAACAAACATAGAAAAAAAAAACATACGGGTCGAATTGAGAACCTCCTCCTTTTTTGAAGTCGGTTGAAAATAGGTAACTCTTGATTTTTCGATGGGTGGTTTCAGGGTGTGGGTAGGTTCATCATCATCATATTTCAGCCCCAGGACGTCCACTGCTGAACATAGGCCTCCGCCAATGACTTCCACATCGCCCGGTTGGTAGAGGCCTGCATCCAGAGCCTTCCTGCAACCTTTAAGAGGTTGTCGGTCCACCTTGAGGTTAGTTTGTATACCTACCTACCTAGCGGTCTGCATCCGGCGTCTATCTTTATGAGGTCGTCGGTCCACCTTGTGGTTAGTTTGTTTAGAGGTTAATATACGCGTTATTTTAAAAAATAAGGTGTGAAGCATTCAAATTGAGTAATTGCTGAAACTTATTGTATTTTAAAAAATGAAAATGAATGTTTTGTTAGCAAATGTTAACCTTTAAACTTGATGAGTGTGGAAGTAAGTAGGTCCATTTAAAATTCATATTATTTGCAAAATTTCAGCAACCTGGGGTTTTTTGGAAATCATTAGAAATCGGTGTTTCTCACTGAATAAATTACGGTCTTTCAGAAAAAATGCTTTTACACAACTAAAAGGAGTTGTGGACAGATTGCACAAGTAATACCTACTCTTCGTGGATATGCCGCTTACGACATCCTCTTAAGGCGACTAAGGGACAAATATGCGAACATCAGGCCTCCCCAACCCGTCTGGCCAGCGTGGGGAGTGTAGGACAAATCCTCCATTTGCCTCTGGTAAATTAGAGGGTCGTGCTCCTGCAGTGGAGACTAATGACCTGATGACGACAAAAGCGTAATAAAAAATATACTTTGCCATTGAAAGACTCTTATAATTATATCTTCATTATGTGTACATCGACCGACACCCGATTCGCAAAAAATCTTCATGCTATTCATGAATTTTTTAGGAAATTTTGTTAACAAAGGCTGAGTTGCACCATATTTTAACTGTAACAATAACAAAATAACAATAAACGGTGCTTTTTGTATGGAGTTTGACAGATTTTTGACTTTTGTCGAAGTTAAAGTAAGATGGTGCAACTCAACCTTAGGAACAATGTAAACAGCTTCAGTCAGATACCGCAGACATTAGTAGTATTTGATGTTCATCATCATCATCATCATTATTTCAGCCATAGGACGTCCACTGCTGAACATAGGCCTCCCCAATGCTTTCCATGTTGATCGATTGGTAGTGGCCTGCGCGCTTCCCTGCTACCTTTACGATGTTTATTTTATGTTATTTTCAACTTAATACTTCCACAAGTTCTTGAAAAAAAGAATTTTGACTGACAGACAACAGGCACAACAAAATTAAATCCGTTTTTTTCCTTTGAGTTACGGAACGCTGAAAAGTATAGTCTGGCGTGATTTCCCTACTTAAAAGTCATTTCTCTTGAAAAATGTAGATACATTAACATGAATCGTTGAGCCGTTACACGCAATAGCGAATTGCAGAATAATTAAAATAGTTAAGACATTAATGTGTTTATTTACACACGACAAGTAAAGTATGTAAAGGTGCTCCCTCACCGGGAGTAATCGCGTGTAATCTAACGTTACATTCAAAAACGGGACTATTCCCACCTCTCGTTCCCACCGCTGCAACTCCTGTGTATCCAGGATCTACAGCTTGACCGCCAATAACACAACCAGTGAAGGTCAAGTTTGTCCCGGGGGAAAGTTATCTGTCATTGGACCCGCAACGAAATTAATCAGAAGAACATGGAGGAGTTCGAGTTACAGATTAAAGCATTACATTAATTAGTGTCCATTACTGCGGCCCACCTTGTGATGATAGCAACCAACCAATGATGTTGAGAACTAAAGTGACCGACATAGCCCGCAGAATCGCTAAAATTAAATGGCAGTGTCCGGCACTCATAGCTCGCAGAGCTGAAGGCCGTTGGGGCAGAAAAGTTCTCGAGTGGTGCTGGTGACCACGGGCTGGAAGGCGTAGTGTGGGCAAGCCCCCCAATAGGTGAACCGACGATCTGTTGAAGGTCGCGGTAAGAACCTGGATACGGGCATGGCAGGACCGGTCGTTATGGAAATCCTTAGGGGAGGCCTTTGTCCAGCCGTGGACGTCATTTGGCCGAAACGAACGAACGAATACGTGAATGCGATGAGGGAGCACCTTAATGTTTGTAATGAAATAGATAGGAAATGATAGCACTTAATGATGTAATTGACATGTTGACTACACCAATAAATTGACGAATGCAAATCGGTAGTAAACTATAAAAACTTTTACTGAATAACCTTACGGCTCCGCCATCCCCTTCCCCACCGAAGTGGCAACTAGGGACAAATATGCGAACATCAGGCCTCCCCAACCCGTCTGGCAAACATGGAGAATGAAGACCAAATCCTCCATTTGCCTCTGGTAAATTAAAGAGGATCGTGCTCCTGCAGTGGAGACTAAATGACTGATGATGATGACATGACTCTAAAAGACGCAAATAACGATTTGCTTATTATTCCATGATAATAGTAAATGCTTAAGAACTGACGACCTGATAAAGGTAGCAGGAAGGCGCTGGATGCAGGCCGCTACCAACCGTGCGATGTGGAAGTCATTGGGGGAGGCCTATGTTCAGCAGTGGACGTCCTGTGGCTGAAATGATGATGATGATGTATTGTAAATGCTACAGTAACTACGATACATCAGTTGTTGTTGTAAAATACTTAACATTCCATTACAACTTAGTGTGTAGATTGACGTGTAATCTTAAAATGGTGAGGTGACCTTATCACGCTTCAAGGGCTTGATTGATTTCGACGTAACAAGACGCACACTAAACACATATCCGCTATAAAAAATTGAATCAATTATGACCGAACAGACTATTTACACAATTTTTTATCAAATTACTAGCGACCGCCCCCGACTTCGTTCGTCGTACGCGTTCATCCCGTTTTGAAGGGGTTGAATATTACAATGCAAAATCCCGTCTTAGTGAGCACCTACGTTTTAAAAGAGGAACCCCCATGCAAAACTTTAGATTCCTAGCACTTTCTGAAATTTCGTGATGAGTCATTCAGTCAGTGACCTTTCGCTTTTATATGTACCTGGTTAAAGATTAAAAAAATATAATGTTATCCATATGAATTGCTTTTTATTTCCATAATGTAACAGTCTTTTGTTTAATGAATTTTCACGTGTGAAGTGATAATACATTTTTTTGACGTGTGAAGTGTTCTTTTATGTACATTTGTTTGAACTCCTGTTAATGTGAACTCCGTCATTTGTCAAGATTATAATTTGACAAAACCTTTTCAATGCCCCAACGTGTACAATTTAAGGTCTTTAAGTTTGTATTCAATCTTATGGTTTAAGCACTTTTAAGGACACCGTGCACAATGTAAATAGGCTTAGAAGGTTCACTGACGTTTACAAACAAATACATATAGCTTGTGGCCTGGGGGGGGGGGGGTTATACCCAGTTTCTGGAAGGGGTAAGGGGGGGGGGGGCAATTCGTACTTAGCTTCTAGCCTAAGGGGGGTAAGTCAGATTGTTCGACTTAGCTCCTTTAAAGCAATATCCAGGGGGGCCCTGGATACGCCCATGCTTCTGCGGGATAATGTGTCCTATCCATTGACACTTCAGCTTGCTAATCCATCGAGCTATGATAGCGACTATGTGTAAGCTAGAGTAGTTAACAGGAATAATCATGGATCAATTTGATTCAAGCCTACTACATGTCCTAACAAAATGAGGTCACACAGACTCGGTGACTCACTTATCACGAAATCTCAGAACCTGCGAACTCGAAAATTGGCTAGAAAGGTTCCTTATGTAGACATCCACTAAGAACGGATTGTACGAAACGCTACCCCTAAGGAGGCAAAACGGGGTCCACGCGTACGAAGTCGCGGGAGGCCGCAGTGATATGATAACAAAAAGAAGAAGAATTGTATCAAGTGGACCTTCTGAACGTAATTCATGACTGTGACAAAAAGTTGAAGGTTCGCAGCGAATTATCCGTAAGACAAACTTCCTCTCTGTGCACGTGTTTATTTTCCTTCACACTACAGTTGGTCATAAAAATATTATTTTTAGGGTTCCGTATCTAAGACACCCTGTAGGTAGAGTGTAGACTAACAGACTTTGACCAAAGAATAATAATAAGTACTATTCTTTGACCCTTTGTTTTGTCAGTAGTTTGGTCGGGCTGTTAATCAGCATGAACATTTATGGAAGCGAGCACGTTACACCGATTTGGTAGGGTATCGGCCGATTCCTCATCGGACTATTTAGAATTTTAGAGACATAATTAATATTACGATACAATTTATAACTATTGGTGACAAAATGGATATAGCAAGTACTTAATTAACTCGATGTAGACTTGCGGTAAATAATTAAAAATATATTACTCACTTTTCAAAACTGCTTTTTTAACTAACTTGTACTAGGTAAATTATAATTATTGTCTCCAACTTTACAATTTACATTTTTTGAAATATTTATTATGTAAGATATGGGATGTAAAAGCCTGAAGTTTTTAAGGAATTTTGAGTCATGGCATCTCTAAGCAATTGAAGGTAAGGGAAAATGACTAGAAATGCCATTATTCATCTATATGCGATTGTACATGAAAGAAAATATTAGAAATGTAATTATTCTCGAATAAGAATACGAGCGAGTTTAATGTCCAACAATGAACCGTCCCAGCTATGACATTGTTAGGAGGGCGCTACTATCTAATTGGATTATTAGTTTATGTTGGACAACCATATAATTTGACATTTACAGGAGGGCGCTACTATCAATCATACTGTGTTGTTAGTTTTTGATTTTTGCCACTTGACGTTTCAGAATCGTACTATTATCTACGGACTACGGAACCATCAACGCGCGAATCCGACTCGCACTTGTTCGCTACACACAAACAAAATTAATTTGTCATTGAGAACCGTCAATCAAGTAGACATTTTTGAAAATACATGTTTTTAGAAGTTGGTGTCGTAGTTAAAGTTAATCAGAAACAAAACAAGAACTTTAAACCTTGAAAAATACTAATTTTAATGAGGTCATACATTTTAAGTTCATTGCCCTTTTAATAAGTCAAAATAATGTTTATTTATCCCGCGACTTCGTATGCGTGAAAATAGTTTGAATAATATTTCCCGTTTTTACAACATTTTTCTTTACTGCTCCGCCCCTATTGGCTGTAGGGTGATGTTATATAGCCTAAAACCTTAATCGATAAATGGGCTATCCAACTCAAAAATATTTTTTCAAATCGGACCAGTAATTCCTGAGATTAGCGCGTTCAAACAAACAAACTCTTCAGCCTTTAGTTTATAGATTTATTCAGACAACCTTATTGATTGATAGGGTTAAAGGTTACATTTCACGTCTAATAAGAGAAGTGAAAATAGATTTTTCTATTTAGATCCAAACTGAGCAAAACTTGTTACTTTAGGGGTACCTACATTACTAGTAAACAACGAAAAACATACTGGAGAGTTGAACCTTAAGTCTTAACTTCGAACTCCTCCTATGTTCTTCTGATTAATTTCGTTGCGGGTCAAATGACAGTTTAACTTTCCCCCGGGACAAACTTGACCTTCACTGGTTGGGTTATTGGCGGTCAAGCTGTAGATCCTGGCTACACAGGAGTTGCAGCGGTGGGAACGAGAGGTGGGAATAGTCCCGTACATACATCATAGAAAACGCCCAGACCAATACAAATCCATTTTTATGTACACAAAACAAATTATTATATTGTGCGGGAATCGATCTCGCGACCTTTAAATCCAGTATCTAACCACTACACCGTTTTCTTCATAACAAAATAACTTTTTCTCACAATAATAATAACGTCAAACGTGATAGTAAATATTATTGACCGCCAATAAGTCAATAGTAACAGTCTAGCCTCAAAATAAATGGACCTCAAAAGATATTATTATTGTAGCAGATAACATAATACTCATTATTGTAGTAGGTATGTTACACTGTGTATAGTAAACAGTATATTACTCGACATATACAACAAAGTATATGCAGTCATCAACAGGTCATTTTTAGTCTCCACTGCAGGAGCACGACTCTCTCTAATTTCGTTCGTTCGTTTCAGCAAAATGACGTCCACTGCTGGACAAAGGCCTCCCAAGGATTTCCATAACGACCGGTCCTGCGCCGCCCGCATCCAGGCTCTTCCCGCGACCTTCACTACATCGTTGGTCCACCTAGTGGGAGGCCTGCCTTCTAATTTACCAGAAGCAAATGCAGTAGGTATTTGTCTACACTCCCCACGCTAGCCAGACGAGTTGGGAAGGCCTGGTGTTCGTGTCTTACAAAGTACCTAACATAAATGCTGTCATCATCAAGTCATTTAGTCTCCACTGCATGAGCACAACCCTCCAATTTACCAGAGGCAAATGGAGTATTTGTCCTACACTCCCCACGCTGGGGTTAGTCCCAACGGCCCCGGTGGATCTGCCCCGTCAACGGGGTGGATGGGAAAAGGTGTTTCAACGACCCCGGTAGTCATAGTCTTAGCTATACTCTATAGCTATGACTACCGGGGTCGTTGAAACACCTTTTCCCATCCACCCCGTTGACGGGGCAGATCTCAGAGTCTTAGCTATACTCTATAGCTATGACTACCGGGGTCGTTGAAACACCTTTTCCCATCCACCCCGTTGACGGGGCAGATCCACCGGGGCCGTTGGGACTAACCCCCACGCTGGCCAGACGGGTTGGGAAGGCCCGAAGTTCGCATATTGTCCCTTGTCACTTACGACATACAGACGAAGAGTGGGGGTTCTATTCTACTCTTCCAGAACCACAAGACTATGCAGTAAAAGACAAAATGTTTGGAATGTATTTAACTGGTTAACTCGCATTTAGTTTGTAAACCCTTGAAAAGGAAGCTCACAAAAGTGACTTGACTTGCTTGCGTTGTTTCTTCTCAGCACTGGCCCAATTACATGCAAAAATATACTATGTAGGAAAAATACACATTACTTAGTAGTACCACAGTAGTACTTACGACTAAAAGAGCTTTTTTTAATGTAAATTATTTTTCAAGATAAATGCTGAGCGGGTTTGTTTTTTGTTTTTCTTGTTGTATTTTTGTTTCTTTTTTATATGTTTCATGTGTCAATAAAGTTATTTCTATTTCTATGATAACAATCAAATCAATCAATTTTCTTTTATTCATTTAATTGAAAATTACATGCCATTAGGTACTTTAGACTTGTGGCTTGTCATCATCATCAACAGCCCTTTACAGTCCACGGCTGGACTATGAGCCTCCTCCATTATAAGTAGTGGAGGGTTTTGCCATAATCTCCACGCTTGGCAGGCGGGTTGGCTGGTTGGTTGGTTGGTTGTATAGACTTGTGACTTAAAAGCCCATAATTTGGAGGTTAATGCAGTATTAGCTTTTAAAAGTCAAGGGTACACCTACATTAATATTCGAGTTAAACTATCTATTGAATTTGAATTAACATTCATAAATAATATTCTTAACATAGGTGAAAAGTATCGAGCTCGGGGGTCAGAGGTTTGATTCGTGAGTGAAGCATAGAATAATATAGAGTCACTGATCTTAAACAATTACCATACCTAAAAGTGTTTTTTAAAAGCCTACTTGCAAAAATAATATTTGTTTATGAGTTTTCATACTAGAACGATATTTATTCGTGCTCAGGGTACAGAGGATACGTCTTGGCAAAATAGAAATGATTTTGAGGTTTAGCGGAAAAAAAATGAAGACGGTATTTTTATGTCTTATCTAGGCATCGAACCTCGGTCTCGGGTTGAAAGACGAAACCAACCACTCAACCATAGGGGTCTGTAGTAACGTTAAATTAGTCAATTAAACACAAAATATTACACAAAAAATAGGGAAGTCATAACATTAGCTGTTATTGTGACGTTTTGTTTTAATTAACTGAAGATGGCTTAAAAATATCTCAGAAAACTTTACTCAAAGCTTATAATTTTAAAACAGATTTCTAAAGAATTCAGAAATTCAGCCGATTAACAAAATTAACTCTTGTCTAAAATAAAGACTTGAGGTAAATATTAAAATATTACTGACCTTTAAAAAATAAACGTATTAAAACTAAAACATCACCAAAAAGTTCTCATATAACTGTCATTATCACTTAAAAAAAAACACTACCACTTCGAATTTCAAAGTTTAAAAATTTAAAACGTTCGATATTTAAAATTCAAAGATTCAAATCCCGCGCCGCGACCGCTCGCCAAAGTCTAAGCTCTCACTGACTGACGAAATAGTTCTAACAAACCATGCACTTAGTTTAGGGCGCGAGCTCACTGCAAGCGTAGATTAAGCTACGCGATAACGGGACTATTCCCACCTCTTCTTCCCACTAATTTTTTTAATGGAGCTACCTTGGCCTTGAATCACGTTCATTGGCCGTAAAGGTACAGTGGGCCACAGTTCCAGCTATCCATTTCTCTCGCTCTCATCAAATGGTGATTCTTTGCGATAAAACGAGATGACATGACTGGAAATGGGTAGCTAGAACTGTGGCCCATAATACGAGTACATTGTAATTTCTTTATACATATTTGCATCTCCTGTGTACCCAGGAACTACAGTTTGACCTTCAATAAAAACCCGATCAGTGAAGGCCAAGTTTGTCCCGGGGAAAGTTAAACTGTCATTGGACTCGCAACGAAATTGATTAGAAATTCTGAAGAGTCCTAAGCGGTTCTTCTTCTGACTCACCATTATTTTGTCACTGTGAATCCAAATTAAAATGTCATTAGAGTTTGAATTAATAAAATAATGACCTTGCACAATGCAAGAAAATACCTAGTCGATATTTGAAAACACCAAATTGTTTATTCTAATACGTCATAATAAAATATTTGCTCATAATTAGCATGATTACACATTGTGTCATATTTGTATCATAATTTTATTAATGTTAAAATTATTTATTAGTAATCTATACTATCTATACTCTATACTATACTCTATACTAATATTATAAATGCGAAAGTAACTCTGTCTGTCTTGTTTTCACGCCTAAACTACTGAACCGATTTTGATGAAATTTGGCATAGAGATAGTTTGAGTCCCGGGAAAGGACATAGGATAGTTTTTATCCGGGTTTTTGAAACAGGGACGCACGCGATTACGTTTTTCTGTGACAGACAAAATTCCACGCGGGCGAAGCCGCGGGCGGAAAACTAGTTACTAATAAAGAAGATTTTTGATAGGATAAGAAGGTGTACGGGATGAGACACACTACCTCATTCTCCAGTAAAGAAGGGAGAAAAAAAACATCATCATTAAGTCAGTCTCTACAGTAGAAATACGACCCTCTCTAGTTTAGGCCATTTGCTGCTTTTTTATTACCCCCCGTCCTTTTAAAATTGTGCTTGATTTCCTAAGAGGTCCGTGAACAAAAAAGGTTAAGAAACACAGAACTGCACGACCAGAAAGGAAGGGACTTCCCTCCAGTGAAAAATATAGCTTCAAACTAGCTGCCAGTATGCCCAAGCCTTATATCGTCTGCTCGCGTCAACACTTGTCAATTAAAAACTGCTATCAAATGCCTTGACCAGCAGAGTAGCGCACCGCATATTAATTTAATTGTTCACGATGGAAGATCTGTTGATAATATCATAAAAAAGAGGTCAGCTAGAATGCGGTAACTTTACATAATGACAAGTTTGTAAAACTTAGCAGTCGTGTATAAATTACATTGACGGTGCATCTTCTAGTGAATGAATCTAATGAAGCAATGGGCAGGGCACATAGTACGCAGAACTGACGGCCGATGGGGAGCAAGGTTCTGGAGTGGAGGATCAAAAGCACTCAAACAAAAGTGACCGACTTAGCTCGCAGAATTTTGCTAAAATCAAGTGGCAGTGGGCGGGGCATATAGCTCGTAGAGACGATGGCCGTTGGGACAGAAAAGTTCTCGAGTGGCGACCACGGGCTGGAAGACGTAGCGTGGGCAGGCCTCCTACTAGGTGGTCCAACGATCTGGTGAAGGTCGCGGGAGGTCCCTGGATGCGGGCAGCGCAGGACCGGTCTTTGTGGAAATCCTTGAGGGAGGCCTTTGTCCAGCAGTGGACGTCTATCAGCTGAAACGAACGAAGTTTGGAGGATGGAGGTAACATTGCCTAACAGCTCTAAAACATCATTTAATTCTAAATTCATTGAGGCTCGTAGATAAATTAACTATTCAATAACTTACACAACCAACTTAAAATTCACATAAATAAATTCAAGTTTCGACGGTTTTCGTTTAAAATTATTGGAAGTACATACGTGCAATTGGAGTTTAAATTATATGCTTAGCTTTTTAACTATTCTGTGGAGATGTTTATTTATTTACTGTTCTGTGGCGAGTTATGTACAAGTAATTTATCCTTTTGTCTGGATCTACAGATTTTCGTAATTTGTAAGCACACAACTACGGGAACTAAGCTATGTATTTGGAATAAAATAGAATAACATCTAAAAAGTACAAAATACTTATATGAAGTAAAATAGAGGTAATAAGAAGAATATCAAGCTTTAAGTAGAAAATGATAAAAAATATCAAGGAAACTATTTTTGTTTCTAGAGCTTTAGTGATTTCGGGGTTGGTACTGGGTTCGATTCCCAGTTGGGTAATGTATTAAGCACGCAATGCAAAATTAAAGTGACATCTGTTAAATCACAAGCCATCCCACTTTGATCACCTGGATTTGATCACCCATGCAGGCGACACTTTGGTGTCATTTGATCACCCATGGATAAGGTCATCCTAGGTGATCAAAGTGGACCTCTATCAATGGGTGATCAAAGGACACTAAAGAGTCGCTTGAAGTTTACTTTGATCACCTGGGTGCTCAAATACAGGTGATCAAAGTGGAATAAACCAAATCTCATAGATAACTCACATGTTAAGTTACACGACAGCAACTAAATTATGTGCATTCGCTGCCTGGAATTCGCTGCCTGCTGCTGTACTTCCTGAACACTATAATCCGGGCGTTTTCAAAGGCGAGAGTGAATAGGCACTATAACAGAGCAGATATACAGGGTGTTAGGTAAATGGGTATATGAGCCGACACTAGCCCATGTTAACATGGGCATATAAATGGTGTGGTGAAGTCAGAATTTTGATATCATCATTTTATTTTTTTTAATTTTCATACAAAATAAATTTTATAAAATCCGATTTGTTTGAAAATTAAAATAATTAAAATGAAGATATCAATTTTCTGACTTCACCATACCATTTATATGACCATGTTAACATGGGCTGGTCTCGGCTCATATACCCATTTACCTAACACCCTGTATATATGTACCATCCTAGACTGCATCTCACTTAACACCAGGTGCGATTGCGGTCAAATACCTACCTCATCTAGCATTAAAAAAATCTAAGTATATCCTATCGACTCACCGATTCAAAAATTCAAGTCCCAATTCCGTAACCAAACAAATAAAAATAACAACTGGGGGCTTAGTGCTAGTTTACATCAAACGTCTTCGCTAGCGACTGCGTAAAAATATTTACAAACATTACTATGAGGTCTCACAGTGCGCATGGACACACAGGGTGACACACTAACCAATTACAGAGCTCTATTCAATGCTGTGCGTTCGATTTGCTGCTTCACTTAAGCAAGCATCGTTTGTAAATACGGGCGTAAATGTAGACGGATTGTACAGCGCAGCGTTCCAAGCGGATACATTCAAAAACTAAAATCTTCATAGATTTTTGACGCACTCGCTAGCGACAACGTTCAATGTAAACTTGCTAATTATTTACTATGCTTGCACTAAGCACACTGTAGAGTAAAACTCAAGAAAAAGGATAATGTTTTCCGAGTGAATGGCCACACCCGCAAGATTTTACCACCAGCCTTGCCTAGGCTGTTTAATCCACGAATCCTTGGCAGTTAGCGCTGTTATGTAACTTGATGCTAATGCAGCTTGATACGGTAGCGCCACTATCGTTTTACCGGTTTCTGATACATTTCAGAGCCGGATAACCGGGTTTACGCCATCCTTTCTTCTTCTTCAGCAAAAGTTTCGAGTATTTGAGGCCAAAAGTTGTGAAAGTTTGGTTTTACAGTGCGAAGCTCGAACAGAGAAGACCCCCCTTGGAATTATCAAAGAAAATGTATGAACTTGCCTAAAAACGCTACAGTTTCTTTGAAGAAGTCAAAAGGTTTGACCTAAAAAATCTGACCCAGAAGCTGGATATGACTTGCCACCTCCTAGGCCAGCTGGGTACGCCCATACTCTTGTTACTCATCATGGCCTAATGTTCTGCCCTTGAGGGAGAACCCCGGATATTTCACCCACTTATTAATAAAAAATAATAAAGTCCGAGCTGCGTTTTAGGACCGATACCACTCACACTCAGTTCCACTGTGGTGTCACGGTGATCCTTGCCAGACTGGTTCTGTTGCAGTTAGAATGGCATAGAAAAACTGTGTCTTTGACCCTTCGTACTTGATAATACCTACTATGTAGTAGTGCATAAACAACTTCTAATTAATCATTCATTATGTAACGAAAGAACCTTGTTACTTAGGTTTGTTTTCTGTACATAGTTCATCACGAGTACAAACCTTTGAAGTTGCAGATATACCTAATTATATCCTACTTAGGTCACTTAGGTACCTATCTTATTCCTGAGTCCTGTAAATTACGACAGTGATACCCGTTTTCACCATCAATCCCTAATTTTTATGTAACCCTTATCGTAACACATTTGAATTTTGTTTTCATAGGGGTCACTTAAAAATTAGGGATTGATGGTGAAAATGGGCATGAAGCGACGATCTAGTGAAGGTCGTGGGAAGCACCTGGATGCGGTAGCGCAGGACGGTCGTTTTGGAAATTCTTGGGGCAGGTCTTTGTCCAGCAGTGGACGTTCTTTGGTTGAAACTAAACAAAAGGCTGATAAAGATGACAGAATAGTTTTTTCGCCATTTCTTCTCAGAATCAATCCGATGTTGTTTCTCTGAAAATGTATGTTCTTGCTCTGAAAAGGGCAAATAAATAAGTAAATAAATATTTTTCGACAATTTCACACAGCGCTACTTGGCCCCAAAGTAAGCAATTAATATGCTTGTGTTATGGGTGCTACCTTAAGTACCTACCAAGACCAACTAAGTAACATTAACTAAATTATTTTAATAGACAGTTGACAGGGATGGGTCATTCTACGATAGGGTAGGTGAAAAGAAAAAAAAAGTAAAATCCACTTTTTAAGAAGGCGCCACGTTGGGCGCCAGTTTGTAAGAGGGCGCCACGTTGGGACGCCAGTTTGTAAAAGGGCGCCACGTTGGGACACCCAATTTATAAGAGGGCGCCGCGTTGGGTCGCCCAATGTATAGGAGGGGAACCTAACCTACAGAGAGAAATGACCAAAACCAATTGTATAGGGCTTTATCTCGTGTTTATTGCCAATCAACCTATGACTAAATTACACGAACAAAGCAGACAACCTCTCAATTACGGAGCTAGTAGTCGGTAGAAACAAATTATCACAGTTAAGTTAGGATCGGCATGTACATATGAACAATACTAATTGCATCGACTAAATAATCTTATGGCAAAGCATGATTTTAGTGTTCAAAGCAAAAATGAGGATCGGTATATGCATTTGAGCCGGATCCAATAGTAAACTATACAATTGTATTTACTTGATAAACTTTATTACAAAAGCGTGAGTAATTCAATTAGAACACAAAACAAGGATCGGTTTATGCATATGATCTAAACTTAATTGAAAACTAAAGACAACAGTTACTATTTCTATTAACTATCTTAGCTACTACAAGACAACAGTTACTATTTCTATTAACTATCTAGTAGGCACGGGAAGCGTGCATGGGACGATACAACGCGATGTCCAGTCAGTTCCGTGTTACGGAAGCAGACCTTACCATCGCGGTGTGTGCGAGTTCAATCCGGCGGGCGCATCGTGTTCCGTGGTACGGAAGCGCGGAGCGTTGCGGACGAACTGACTTCTAGGCCGGCTCGCACGCCTTTTATAGCCAGCCGGTGAGCGCGTGTGACGCACGCGGCGGCGTGCGGGATCTCGGGGCAGGGTAAACCGGCTGCGCGTACGCGTAGTCCTCGCTGTGACGTAGTGGCATGCTCGGCGCTTGTCGCTCGAAGTAAATAAAAGGGCGCGCCGTGTTACAGACTCCCCCTCTGGCTCCGAAGTCGTCCCGACGAGGAAGCCAGGACTGGTGTGGATGACGGCGTGCCATCACACGATGTGGCTCGGGAGGTCATCTTCGGCTGACCATGCTCACGCATGGCACAGCGGAGGTGGCTTGAGGCACCACCTTCTCTGGTTGACCACGCTCCTGCATGGCTCTGCGGAGGTGGCTCGGGAGGTCATCTTCTTCAGCCGACCACGCTCACGCATGGCAAGGCAGAGGTGTCTCGGGAGGTCATCTTCTTCAGCCGACCACGCTCACGCATGGCTCGGCGGAGTTGGCTCGGGAAGTCATCTTCTTCAGCCGACCACGCTCACGCATGGCACGGCCTCTGGTTGACCACGCTTCCGCATGGCAAGGCGGAGGTGGTTCGGGGGGTCATCTTCTTCGGCCGACCACGCTCACGCATGGAACTGCGGAGGTAGCTCGGGAAGTCATCTTCTTCAGCCGACCACGCTCACGCATGGCTCGGCGGAGGTGGCTCGGGGCACCACCATGGGCTGGCTGACCATGCTCGTGGAGAGGCGCGACTGGACTGGGCACAGGCGCCGTCTCAGCGCTCTGGAGCAGGCGGGGCGCTGATGAGTGGTACAGGCCCAGGGACTGGTCAGGAACATTGGTGTCTGCAATTTCAAAGAGCTAGTCCATGACTTCGAAACATCATATATGGCCTTGGTGCTGAGCCCTGAGTACAGTTGCCACGAAAACCCTCAGGCGTTCTCAAACTTCTCCCGTAAGGAATAATTTCCTCCCTCCCCCTGTATTCAAACAGGGCTGATGTGACCGAAGAGCTTCTTCCCTCCCCCTGTATCCAAACAGGGCTGATAACATGGCTACATGTATCAGAATTTGAGTTTTTCGGTGCTGTTAACCTGCATCCCTAACACTGGTACCATTGTAAGCCCGCTTGCAACTTCCGAACTCATCATGGAAGGTTGAGGTGACTTTGGAAATCCAGGTGTGGTTACCATAGGGGAAACAATTCGCGGAAGGGCATATTCCTCCTTCAGCTTTTCGCTGCTATTAACCTTCATCCCTGACGGCACCACTATAAGCCCGCTTGCAACTTCCGAACTCATGGAAGGTTGAGGTGACTTGAAATTCAAGTGTGGTTGCCGTAGAGGAAAACATTTCGCAGAAAGGTAAATTCCTCCTTCAGCTTTACAAATACGTCTTGGATGGACTCCTCCTCTAACTCGTAGACAATAGAAGGGTCTTCCAAAAAGCGGCAGGTCCGTTGGTATTCTCAACGTCGTATCTTTGGCGGCCTGTGGTAGTACCTACCACGAATGACGAATCTGCCAAAGTAGGTACCTACTCGTGTTACGAGTCTAGCCTATCTTAATTAGCCTAACCCTATTTCGACTAATACCTAACTCGCGAGACTAAGAGAGCAGGTTGTCTGTGCGGTTTTGGTCTCAAGTGTTAAGCTTAGGTTCGTGCCTCGATGGGACCCAGTTTATTAGAGGGCCCCACACGTTGGGACGCCAGTTTTAAGAAGGCGCCACGTTGGGCGCCAGTTTGTAAGAGGGCGCCACGTTGGGACGCCAGTTTGTAAAAGGGCGCCACGTTGGGACACCCAATTTATAAGAGGGCGCCGCGTTGGGTCGCCCAATGTATAGGAGGGGAACCTAACCTACAGAGAGAAATGACCAAAACCAATTGTATAGGGCTTTATCTCGTGTTTATTGCCAATCAACCTATGACTAAATTACACGAACAAAGCAGACAACCTCTCAATTACGGAGCTAGTAGTCGGTAGAAACAAATTATCACAGTTAAGTTAGGATCGGCATGTACATATGAACAATACTAATTGCATCGACTAAATAATCTTATGGCAAAGCATGATTTTAGTGTTCAAAGCAAAAATGAGGATCGGTATATGCATTTGAGCCGGATCCAATAGTAAACTATACAATTGTATTTACTTGATAAACTTTATTACAAAAGCGTGAGTAATTCAATTAGAACACAAAACAAGGATCGGTTTATGCATATGATCTAAACTTAATTGAAAACTAAAGACAACAGTTACTATTTCTATTAACTATCTTAGCTACTACAAGACAACAGTTACTATTTCTATTAACTATCTAGTAGGCACGGGAAGCGTGCATGGGACGATACAACGCGATGTCCAGTCAGTTCCGTGTTACGGAAGCAGACCTTACCATCGCGGTGTGTGCGAGTTCAATCCGGCGGGCGCATCGTGTTCCGTGGTACGGAAGCGCGGAGCGTTGCGGACGAACTGACTTCTAGGCCGTATGGCTCTGTGCACGATTACAGCGCCAACTAGCGTCCACAACTTTGTGAGCTCTGTCACATTGACATTTAGGTCGTATATTTGTGAAAAAATATCGAAATGAAAAAATAACAAATATTTTCAACTAATAAATTGTTGTGATACCACGATTTGGGTGGAAAAAAGGTTTTGAAATCATTTTGGTCATTCAAATCAAATGAGGTAAGTCCAAAATGTGTGTTTAATTTTGATTGTGTCAGGGTTTGTTTACTTTATTTGTAATTGTAGTTTTACAGTAAAACAAAAAGAAAAAGCTACTTTAACGGTTTCATTATATAACAGTAAATATATTTAAATGTTCCTGTATCGCTAGTAATAAATTAAATATCGTTTTCAGATCGAAATGAGTATTGTTTTGAAGACCGGGTTTTTGAGTTTTACAATATCAAATTCCAACCACAAACCGTATTTTAAGGAAAGTTGTTGGTATTGGCTGGACAAGTCCGAGATGTAGAAGAATTAAGAACAAAACAAGGGCAGAGTTCAATAATTCACGCTCTCATCATAAGGCAAACATCTGTGCACAACAACTACTGTGACTCATTTTTGTACTACCACGTTGTATAGTCTAGTTATTTCCAAATTGTAAACGGCTATTAAACCAGCCCTATCGAAATACAGTCCACTCTTTTATTTAAGTTCCCAGTAGGACCCTTTTCATGCGATTAGTTAATGATATTAAAATGTATTATGTAGAATCGCTTTGCCATTGACAGATACATCTGATGACAGAGCTTACATTATTTCTACTTTTGACCACCATGAGCGCTGCGATCGATTATGTTACCCCCACCTAGTACTTCGCACCCAGCGATATTCGCAGTGTGACGCACGCGGCGGCGTGCGGGATCTCGGGGCAGGGTAAACCGGCTGCGCGTACGCGTAGTCCTCGCTGTGACGTAGTGGCATGCTCGGCGCTTGTCGCTCGAAGTAAATAAAAGGGCGCGCCGTGTTACAACTTTTTTAATTATTTATGGTATCAAAAATATTTGTCTAACGTAAAGAATCTTATAAAAAATAACGACAGAGATCAAACTTAATTATTCAATTTTAAAATGAACTTTTTTTAAATAATGAGATAGACAGAAGTGACCTTAAAATCGACAAATGTGACACTTTGTGTTGTAGGTCCTAAGAATTATAAAAATTAAAATTAAATCAAACCGTAATATTATAGCCTTTAACGTTAAAAACTAATTCTCAGTTTCAAATAATTCAAGGTAATCAAAAGTTTAGAATTAAAAAAATTAGAAAAGATGTAGTCAGAAAATAAATCATTTCTGTCGACGTATCAAAAAATAGCCTCATCACTAGACGATGACATTAAATGAATGCGTTTTCGTTTTGGGGAATTAGGAAGATCGTCAAATTCTTCTAACTGAGTCTCAGAAATGTTTTGTATAAATAAAAAAAAATATTGCATGCAATACTTCATACATGGCAATATTAACAGAGCGATCACAACAAATACGTTTCGTTCTACCGATTTTGTGATAAAATTTATAAAAATGTAAAAATATAGCACAAAAAAATCACAAACTACTGTTTTTTATTTTGAAATCACTAATGTTTCATGTTATTGTAAATATCATAAAAGTAATTGCATTTGCAATTCCTCATTGCTAACAATCATATTTTTATTGAATAATTTTCAAAGAACGAAACGCTCTTGATAGAATTGACCAAATATCGAGCCCTAAAGTCGTAATTAATATGCATAACTGGCAGAAAAAAGTTAAACAATCATGTTTCTGTCTGACAGCGCTATTTTAAAATTCTTTAATAATTTAGACGGAAGTATGGATAAATTGTAGAGCCACGATGTCACAGACAGATACGTACATATCACACACACAATAAAACACCCTTCTGTTTGAGTCAGGAATTGAAAACAATATTAAAAGCATGAATATATCATTTCTGTCGACAAAACTATAGACAAGTGTGACATAGACAGAAATGACAATTTGAAGTAATTTGTAAATTGTGGTTTTAATTTTGCAGTTAGATTGTAAATAATCTAGGCACAGTAAATAATTCCACATTTGAACAAGGGCATGTGATAAAAACATCTCTAATAAGTAACATACCTTAATTATTATGTCTTTTAGAAGTGACACTCCAACTTTGAGATGATGTAGAACCACTCTTAAAATATAATTAACTGGTGCAATATTCTCTTTTCAGAAAAAAATGTTTCTGTACAATAACAAGTGGGTTGAGATGTTGTCACAAAATATAAATTAATGTTTCCACCATTACATTTTCTTCATTTTTTAGTAGAAACTTCAACAGTCGACAGGTGTGTCAAAAATCTTATAACAGTTGTAGAATCGTCGGTTATTTCTTATTTTCAGATCGAAATTTATTGATATTGAATAGATATAGTCTTGAGTATGTCCGAGTTATTAATCACGACTTGTTATCCCATTTTAATGAACGGGTTTTTTTTTGCAGGTACGCAAACATGAAAAACCGTGTTCATAACAGTCGACACGGCGTGATATGTCACATACTGTCGGCTGAAAAAATCTAATAAAATAAATGTATTTTATGTTTCTTCACATATTTTTTGAAGCTACTAAGTACACTTTTGCTTATAGAAGTTCTAAACTAAACAAAGACCACTTATTTTATGAGTAATTTCAGCTGAACAAAAAAACGGCCTCATCGTAGAATGACCCGGATGACAGGAAAAGAAGGGTCTTCTCTTCAGACTTTTGAAAGGGGATTTTTCACATGGTCCCATAACTTAAACCTTTCGATGTCAAAACATTATTTTGACCATTCGATGCGCTAGTTATAATGGTTTGCATTACGACATTCGATGTGGCGTACCTATCTACCTTCGGTATGATGACCGTTCTTATAAGTCAAATGCAATTAATAGGCTTTTAAAAAGCGCTTTTACACGTCCCGTTATCGCTGTCGTAACATTCAAGGTAGTTAGTGTCGCAACTTTTTACATCATGAAGAAAATTTTTCACACGTGGTTCGACGTCCTTAATTGGACCATAAAATAAATATTTAACGACCCTCAAATATTTTATGAAGTAGTTCACCATTGGCACCTTCTACCTTCATTTTGACAGTCATTAGAAGCAGTTAGAAGCAAGTTTTCCTTCCTCTTACCAATCTGTCAGCACGTAGCTTGTATTAGATTTATAACGAGGTAGCTGTCAGTTAGCTTACGAAATTTTTAGACTAACTTGTGTTTTTAGTATTCTGCAGGGAGGACCTAAATCATGGAGCTCAAGGCCTCGTCGAGGTGCCGGCAGATGAAGGTTAAGATAACCAGTTTCTGTGGTTGAGGGTTCCGGGTGGAGCTCGCTTCCACCATCGCAGCTTCGGCTTGATCATTACTTTCCATCAGGTGAGATGCTGGCCAGAGCTTCCACGTCGAGTAATAAAGAAAATCTCGCCTTACCAAAACAAAAATTCAACACCAGTGTCTCTCTATTATATGATAACGGCCGTCCGCGATTTCGTACGCGTGGATGCGTCTTTCCGTTCTATACATGGCCAGAACGCACCCATAGGAAACTGCTCGTGTATATTTTGGAGTGTCTCTTTGTAAGTCGGTCACTACAAACTATACACGAATTTTGCGTACTGATCGTGTATAGTTTGTGTCGTGGATGGATTCCGTCTTCGCTCCAAACTATACTACACCACTTACAGTTGACTAGAGTGTGTTTAGTTTATTTGATTTAATAAAATATGGAATTATATTTAAAATTATTACATTTATTAGATATTATGCTCGTGCTTTGTCCTCGAGATTAGAAATAAGAACTACCTATGTAGATCACGTACGGTGATGCCATTTTTAAATTCGTTAATTTTTACATAAAATATTATTATTTTACTGAATCTACAATTATTTATTAGTGAGAGTGAATGAAGAAAGTTAAACGTGCATTATTAACTAAAATTGTCGACCGTTCGGTGTAGTGGTTCGAAACGGATAACTGTTCCGGAGGTAGCGGGTTCGATTCCCGCACAGTACAAACATTAATTTGTGTGCATGAACATATTTTGATATTTGTTTGTATTGGACTGGGTGTCTTCTATGTATAATAAGTATGTATTGACAAAAAAAGTATTTAAGTATGTTTATATCCGTTATCTAGTACCCATAGTACAAGCTTTGCTTAGTTTGGGACTAGAAGCGCAGTGTAAAATGTCCAGGGATATTCATTTTTATTTATAAGCTTTTATCTCAAGAACAAAAATCATTTTTACATACATAATTCTTAATTTCAGAGTTATTCAGCCCCAAAACAAATATCTTTTCTATGGCAGAATATGAAACACCAAAAAGCTCTTTATCAAAACAATGGCACGTGTCGAAATTGATTCAATGTTTAAAGTAGACACGCAGTTATGAATTAATATGCAATAGAAAGAGAGGTAAATAAGTCAAAATGACGAGCATGCAACTAAGTACTCGCGTATACATTGTAATCGCGAACTTATTACAATACATACATGATTAGTCCGTATGCGTACTGACGATGTATATTTTGGAGTAAGATAATTGACCTAAGTCACTACAAAGTATACGCGAGCAGTACGCAGCGTATGCGTACTGGTCGTGTATAGTTTGGAGGAGCTTAGTAAAAAAAGTCACATCCAAACTATACTCGATTAGTTTCACACCCTTGCGTTCTGGCTATGTATAGAATGGAAAGACGCCGCGTGGATCCCGTTTTACCCTTAGGGATTGGAATTTTGCAAATTCCCGTCTCAGTGAGCACCGACATTTAAGACTCCAAGCACTTGTGGTTTCTGAGATTTCGTGATGAGTGAGTCAGTGACCATTTGGTTTTATACGAGTAGACATACGTAAGTAGCTTGAATCAAAATAAAAAAGTTTAACTCCAGTGGCTCTTTATTATTGTTTATTGCAGAATTATTATATCATACAATTAAATTAGAATGTAGGTTTATGTTATTCGCTTCCGTCAATACTTTTAGTGATTGTGCTACTCTGATTGAATTATTTATTATCTTTATTTATAACCGTCTTTAAACAATGATAACCTATTATTATTATCTGCCTAAAGGAAATGTATTTAGGTTAGTAATAAAAGTAACTAGCTTTCTAGAACTTTATTTAGTTAAAACTTACTCTAGTTACATCTAGAGCAGTCACCCGGCAAGCGAAAGGTCGTGGTTTCGATTAGGTAGTTCGAATTTTTAGTTTGAGATGCGACTCTTACCTGACGCTAGAAAATTTTAATACTAAAGGCCTCCACAGACCAAACGCAGGGCAGTAGCAGCGCGTTGAAAGCGGTTTTCGAATATTTAAATTTTTGACATCCGCCCGCGTTGCAACTGCTTTGAATTACTTTGAAACTGCGCTGCTTTCAGTGTGCCTTAGCCGCGCTGCAACTGACCCGCACCGCTTCTGCCCCGCGTTTGGTGTGTGGAAGCCTTTAGGTATCAGAAAGTTGTAAAAATTCCGTTGAGCATTTTTTGCATGATAGAGAACAAACAGGTAAGCACTATTCACCATGCTCACAAACTTTCGCGTTTGTCATATTTGTCAAATGTAACAAAAAATAACGTGATTGTTCATTTTCATTTTTTTCATTTTTCCATTTTCTTTTCATAGTCAACGAATAGGTAATTTCAATTTGTAATCAAAGGTGGAATTGATTCAGTTCCATTCTTTTATATCTTCTTTAGAATTTAACGAATATTTGGAAACAAAGACGCGGAATTGACAAAGAATCAGCCGTAGACTCGAGTTCTGCGCTTATAGATGACGTTATAAAAGATAGATGATACGTAATTATAATATAAATGTACGAAAACCTTCAAATCCTTGCATTAGAATTAATGTAGCGTTGTCCTGGCGATATGTGAGGAGAATAATAATGTCGATGATAAATCATCGGGCCGATTACACGATAGATGATTTGCTATTAGTTAACAACGGTTTAAGTCTAGGGCTGAGCACCACCTTATTTTAACCGTAACCGGTGTCTTTGTATGGAGTTTGACAGATTTAAGCTAAGGTTTTTACTTCCATGTTTCATTCAAAATTAGTTAAAAAAATGCTTACGGTCGAACGCCTGGCTTTGTACTCGTAGTAAAGCCGCGGGCGCGGGTTCGATTCCCGCACTTTAAACAGAGGGTAGGGTTTGTTAAGGACATTTTCTATAGGTACTTGTATTTGTATAATGTAAACAAAAAAGTCTCTTGCTAAGTCTGCACCCAATGAGCATTAACTTTTCTTATTTTCTGCCTAGAAGGCGCTAAGCATAAATCTTCAAGGCTGTTTTGATCACATAGGTCGTATTACGAAATTGCATATGAATCTACTCGTACATAAACGTAAGTATGTATCGAAGTGTAATGGGTATTTCTTCGGAGGCAAAATTTTCGATGTCTTTGGGTATAGTTCTGTAACCAACTAACAAAATGGCATGCAATATTTTTTTTTCGTATAGCTTAGCTATAGCCCTATCTGGCGCAAATAATATTTTTGACAAAATTGCTGTCTTTATACAAAATAAAAATATTTGAAGTGTGATTCTCTGATTCATATGGTGTGTCCGTTAGCCATTTTCCGGAACAAAATGGTTGATGTAGCATTTTCCTTTTGATATATCAATATAAATTAAAATTATTTCGAAAGCTAATGAGTTGTCCTTTTACAAAAAAAATGTGTCATAATTTTAATTAAGTTAGTTTGTTCGCAAAAAAATAAATAAGCAGTGTCCGGCATAAAATACTGATTCATATGGCGTGAGCTGTTCTTGACCATAACTGGTCAGGTTTTAATCATGAGAGTCTGGTTTCTGGCGTGAGGGCAAGCCCATCTTGCAACGGATGAGCTAGAAGGCAGACGTGGAGCTGGTTGGCTTAGAACCCGGTGTGACGAAGGCAAATACTTGATTCATCTGTGCTTGGTTCAGGTGGCATGCTGATTACAATGCCTACTTTATAAAATTACATTATTGCATTAAAAATCTAATCTGTCTTTCTTGTGATGCTTTTGAGTTATATAATCATGTAGAAAAATTACAACACTGTAGTCTGTATGTATGACGAGTTTTGCTCGATTTTAGGCAAAAAACTGATTTATCTGTGCGTGATTCATATGGTCAGGGCCCTATATGAATCATAAAATTAATTAGTTTTTTGTCTTTCAAGCACCAAAAAAGGGTTTTTTAACTAAGAATGACATCCCAGACTGCATCTCACTTAAGACCAGGTGCGATTGCGGTCTTGTTATGAATAAAAAAAACATTATCATTTTTATGTTAAGAATAATTTGTGTTTAAACAGTAAATAAGTAGTATATCCGTTAAGCTAGCAACCATAACACAAGCATATTTGTTGCTTATTTTGTAGCTAAATGGCGCTGTATGAAATTGCCCAACGATTTATTTATTTTTATTATTATTTCAGCTACACTTATGGCGTCCATAGCACATAATAATATACTGCTGAGCATAGGCCTCCAATGATTTCGAGATTAACTGATTGCCATTGCCACAACCTCTATAAGCTCATCTCACCTTCTCCACCTTGTAGGTGGACGTCTTAACAACAATAGCTTGGATAAGTGATACAGCTCAGTAGAGTCATCTAAAATACCTTAGTGCCATAAGATGAAAGTCTACATCCAGTGTGTGTTTATCAGTGATGACAAATGTACTGAAAAGCGGCCTCTCACTGTAGGCTTACGAACCACAAAGTTGCATAGTGTACTATGGAGTGGACTATGCTTGTTTTTTTATGCAATCGAATCTGCAATGAGGAGATCCGTAAACGATCTAAAGTCGCATGGTGGCATAGTCCGATGTTTTAGCAAGCTGAAGTGAAAATGGGCAGGACACATAGTATACAGAAATGATGGCCGATGGGATAGCACGTTTCTGGAGTGGAAGCTACGTGCCGGAAAGCTCAGTGTAGAACGTCCTCCCACAGGAAGGCGCAGGATGCAGGCCGCTACCAACCGGTCATTATGGAAATCATTGGGAGAGGCTTATGTTCAGTTGAAATGATTATGATGATGACAAAATATTATGGAAGTATACTAAAGTTTCAAAAAAATGTTTTTTCACGAATTACTGTGGAATCGTTGCATTTTATCATAACAACAGATCATTGTTTTTGTTATAATATGATTATTTTCTTAATTTAGAGCCAATTGTATATAAATATCATAAATTTTATTTCTATTTTTGATTAATATGTAACAAATTCTGATTCATATGGTCACAAAATATTTGAACGTCGATATCTTGAAAACTACTTTACAAAAACGAGTCCCTTATCCAAATATATGTTATTGGGTGTACCTATTTTCATATGAGTCTATGTTACAAACCTAAAATTGAATTTGAAATTTGTCCATATGAATCAGCCGAAGAATGCGATTTCGAAGAAGTGCCCTAATACGGTATAATATCTTCTAGGTGCAAGTGCACCAGAGGACTTTTATTATCTGTAAGTGTTTACTAACTCATAAACAGTTTCCAGAGTTGGAATGACTGTCAGTTGATAAAGCTACAATTTAATATCGCTTTGTCGGTATTCTAGCTGCCTAAAGATAGGGGTATTGACTGTTGATTAAGCTACAAGTGCTTGGTCTGGCTGTAGAACAAAAATTAAGTAGGGACTATTCCCACCTCTCGTGTCCACCGCTGCAACTCCTGTGTAGCCAGGATCTACAGCTTGACCGCCATTAAAAACCCAACCAGTGAGGCTGGTTTTAGTGTCACGCGGACTGTCACTAAAACCAGCCTGAAGGTCAAGTTTGTCCCGGGGAAAGTTAAACCAGTAATAAAATTACTGGTTTTTATTAAAACAGAGAAACAATGACTTAATAAGGGTTACCTACTTACCTGCTGTACGTTGGTGAATTGCATTAGCAGCCTCAATAGGTTAGTAAATCAATGGTTAACAAAATACGGTGCAGTCCGCCCTACACACCACACGCACTATTAGTGTACCGTAAGAATACATAATCTGAGAGACTGACACACCATGCATCACAGAAGACAAAAGTTAGGCAACGCAGAATCCTAGTGTTAGAATATCGAATCATCATCATCATTTCAGCCATAAGTAGATAAACGTCCACTGCTGAACATTAGGCCTCCCTCAATGATTTCCTCAAAGGCCGGTAGGTAACGGCCTGCATCCAGAGCCTTCCCGCTACTTTCATGAGGTCGTCGATCCACCTTGTGGGTGGAATATTGAATAATTAAGAATAATAATTGCTAATTTGTAAGATTTTACTAAGCTAAGCTTTAAGTTGGATGACAGATGGCGAGTAGTGGAAGCTCTTGGTCTAGAAACTCGATCGATTCTCAGAGGAATATAATAAGTAGGCATAGACTTTAAATACAGACAGATTTATTCATTCTATCTCTCTCATCATAGAGCTTATTTACTGCTTTTAAGCTCGTTTTCCACCGAAGAGGAATAGCTAAGTATTATGAATGTAAGTAGCGAAGCAGTCTTCGTGTATTTATTTCGTGTACCAAAATAAGATTGCTTATTTTCTATCGAGATTGAGAAAAAGCGTTCGGGAGTATGATTTGGTGAGCCAGGTTTTTTTTATTTTTACTCTTTTTGCCCCCTTTGACATTATCGCTCGAATCTTTGTTAGTGCGAGAACAGATTATGAATTTTTGTATTCCGAGGTATACTTACGGAGTCATTAATGGGGTTGCTCCGCTCGCGGTGGAAAACGGGCTTTACTTTTAGACTTATCGATTTTTTGCAAAGATGTCGTAGCATTATTGGTGTCTACTACCCGACTGAAACCCTGGTTGTATTATTGGCGGTCAAGCTGTAGATCCTGACTACACAGGAGTTGCAGCGGTGAGAAAGAGAGGTGGGAATAGTGAATAGTCCCGTTACCCGACTGAAAAGCTAATTTCAAATTATTCACCTCGCCTTTAAAGGAGAATAAATTCTATCAAACAGGCGGAATCATCCGTGTCTAGGTTCACAAACGAAGTCGGAGACTTAGTTTATTGCCTCGTTTAGCATTGGGGACGAGTAACTTTTGGTAAACGTGACGACTGATGACGATCGTGTGTCATGTCGAACGAGATTAATTGAACAAAAAGAACGAATGGACAAGGGTGAATGATTTTTAGCGTTTATTAAGCAGAGAAGAATAGAGAGGACCATTCCCACTCTTCCCGTGGATGTAATAAATGGCGACTAAAGGGACAAACATGCGAACATCAGGCCTCCCCAACCCGTGGAATCCAAAGCTATGAATTTGAATTTAAATTTAAATCCTGACAAGGGTATACACATTTTTTTTAGGTATTAGATTCCGGTAGAGTCAGGCCCCTCTTTCCCACAGGGCCCTGTGATCGAGGAGGCCCCCGTCGGTTTTCCTAAAAGATCTTTCTCCAAATCATCCAGATGAGAAGGGCCTCCCTTGACCCTTATGTGCTCATTGCCCCTAGTAGATTAAAGACGGCCCTGGGTAGAGTAGAATAGATAGACTATAGGACCATTCCCACTCTTCCTGTGGATTTCCTAAGAATATGGGACAAACATACTAACATAGAGCTTCCCAACCCGTCTGGCCAGCGTGGGGAGTGTAAGCTAAATCCTTCTGGGAAATAGAGCACTGGGTTACCTTGAAAAGGAGGCTGACAATAGTGACTGAGTTTCTTGCGCTGCTTCTTCTCACTCAGCACTGGCCCATTTCGGTCGTCTTCCATTCCATCCATTTCTTCGTTCGTCTCGTCAGTTCGGTGTCGGCCGTTTGGTGTCAACAAAATGGTGCTCGACTCTTGAGACAAGCTAAATTACACCATATTGTTAACGACATTGAGCATACATTTTTTTAAATACCTTCGCGAAGAAAATCTTCTGTACGAAGTACTTATTATTATTCTGTGGTAGTGGTTCGAAACGGACTACTATTCCGGAGGTAGCGGGTTCGATTCCCGCACAGTACAAACATTTGTGTGCATGAACATATTTGTTTGTACTGGACTGGGTGTTTTCTATGTATAATAAGTATGTATTTACAAAAAAAAGTATTTAAGTATGTTTATATCCGTTGTCTAGTACCCATAGTACAAGCTTTGCTTAGTTTGGGACTAGAAGCGCAGTGTAAAATGTCTAAGGATAAGGATATTTATATATTTATTTATTTATTGTCCCGAAGCAGTGGTAGGGTTAATACTGGGACGTGTAAAAGTGCGTTTTAAAAGCCTATTTGCAAAAATAAATGAGTTTTATGAGTTTTTTTATAGGTCGTGATACTGAAGTAGAACGTCCACTGCTGGACAAACAAAGGCCTCCCACAAGGATTTTCACTATACTTAACTGGTCCTGTGCCGATTCTACAACATTTTTTTTTATTTTAATACTTAGGTACTTTTAGCCTGAGATTAAGTTACGACATTAAACATCTGTTATTTACAACATAATTGTATTATGAAATAATGTCGTATGTAATTGCATAATAAAATTTTCACTATCGTCCTCTGATAAACAAAATACACGTCCAAGTACTAATTAGCGCGTACTCAAGTACGTACTTAGTTAATACTAGGGTCAAATGAGTAACATTGACAACATGTTGTCTGTTTACCAGTCAGCATTGTCAATAAGTTATATTTTGTCCACGGCTACGCTTGTTTCTACTTCAGCCCGTCAAACATTCCCACCGCTGCAACTCCTGTGTAGCCAGAATCTACAGCTTGACCGCCAATAACCCAACCAGTGAAGGTCAACTAAGTCCCGGGGGAAAAATAAACTGTCATTGGGAAAGTTAAGTATTTTTTTTTTTTTTTTAATGGCAACCAAACCTCTCTGGGAGGTTTATTTCTGCCAATGTCGAGTGAAAAATAATTGACAAAGTTATCAATAGAACGTGGGTTTCAGTTCTATTGATTTTTCATGGATTCCGTGGAGTTAAGTATGCCCGTAAGCAGGTTTCGAGACGCCACCGGGTCCAAAGCGGGTTGTTCATACGACAACCCACTCGACACTCGATGCGCGCTCAAATTCGAAGTATTTCAATGTTTTTTATAATTTATCACTTCACTGCACTTTAGAACACAAAATAACACCAAATTTGTACACTAAAGTCCATTAAATAATAAATTGAAACCATTAAAACAGATCGACCATGCTTCCCGTTCAACTACCCTTATAGTTCCAAAATACTGAACTGTCCTATCGATGACATTGACAGTGGGGCGCCACCGTCAATACCGAATCGCTGGTTCCGATTTTTGCCATGTTGGAAACCATATAGTTGAACGATGGTAGCGCCCCCCTGTCATTGAGTTTGGTGGGACAGTTCAGCGTGGGTCATCTATACTTTATTTGAAATGCAAGTGTCATTTTCATAGACCTTTAGGTGCTTTAGGCCACACGACAACCGAAGATTCGCGCTAGCGATGTGTGTAGCCAAAATATTCGTTTTTTCTTCGGTGTGTTATTGCTCAGACACTGACCCAGTTATGTACTAGACCTGTAGTTAGGTATTATGTACTATACACTGTCACTTTATTCCTACACTAGCTTTTGCCCGCGGCTTCACCCGCGTGAAATTTCGTTTGTCACAGATCGTCATAAATTATAGCCAATATTATTTTATTCTGGTTATAAACAATAATACAGTAAAGTTTAATCAAAATCCGTTCAGTAGTTTTTGCGTGAAAGAGTAACAAACATCCAGACATCCAGACATGCTTACTTTCGCATTTATAATATAAGTAGGAAGTAGGATTACAGACAAAATAATATTATCATTTGCTTGCAATACTTTATCAATTGCAATCAAGCAATACTATATTGTTATGATTAACTAATTATTAGTTACTTTGTCATCTTAATTAAGATTTAATAGAAGATAATACCACGGATGTTTACTCGTGTATGTTATTTTAGTACCTACATAAATACTGATATGCAGACATTAGTTTCTATAACTTTAAAAAAAAAACGACTTTAAATGCGTGAACACAAATAATACCTATTCAACAAAAAAATAATCGTTCAAATTGGTTCATAATCGGCGGAGATATTGCGTATGAAAAAGTTCATCCCCAATTTTCCACCCTTGGGGTGAAATATTTTCTTCAAATTCGCATGAAACCACCCTTTTGATAATACCTATTCAACAAAAAAATAATCGTTCAAATTGGTTTATAATCGGCGGAGATATTGCGTATAAAAAAGTTCATCCCCAATTTTCCACCCTTGGGGGTTGTTTTTTTATTATTAAATTTAAATGGGACCACCCTTGAGGTATTACCTATACGCCGAAAAAAGATTTGTTCAAATCGGTTCATAATTGGCGGAGTTATCGCGTAACAAACATAGAAAAAAAAAACATACGGGTCGAATTGAGAACCTCCTCCTTTTCTTAAAGTCGGTTGATAAAATGAAGGTTTATAAGTTTATTCTCAATTCTCACCAAGGTTCGTTCGTTTCAGCCAAATGACGTCCACTGCTGGACAAAGGCCTCCAAGGATTTCCATAACGACCGGTCCTGCGCCGCCCGCATCCAGACACTTCCCGCGACCTTCACCAGATCGTCGGTCCACCTAGTGGGAGGCCTGCCCACGCTACGTCTTCCAGCCCGTGACCCGTGGTCGCCACTCGAAAACTTTTCTGCCCCAACGGCCATCATCTCTACGAGCTATGTGCCCCGCCCACTGCCTTGATTTCCACCACCAAGGTACTTGAATTTTAAGACTTCTTATCTTCTTATTCGTTACGCTCTTGGCAGAGCGGTCGTGGTCACGTTGAGGCGTTGTTCACATCGGTTGTAGAGGCGGATACAACTCTCCGCACGATCTCCCACCATCTTTCTCTATTGGCAGACTGTCTGGTGCATCCCACATACGCCGTCTCCCACTGCTGATTTAACTTGTTCGGTCCAGCGCATTGGTGACCTGCCACGCGATCGGGTTCCATTGACTTTTCCTTGGACGACCAGTCGTTCTATGGAGTTGTCAAAAAGCTGACAACCCAACCTTATTCCAATAACAAAGACGACGTGTTGCGAACTTTTTGGCTACTTTGGGTGTCACGAACTATTTAAACTGTTCAACATTCGTCGTATAACTTTTTATTAGGTGATAGAATAAAATAGTCTTTAGCAAATTAAGATGGACTTACAAGAACATAAATTGAAAACTTGTTCTCAAAACTTATAACATTTTGGCATAGTTTTAGCTGTGCCCTCAGGCTGTGCCTTGATAATAAAAAAAGTCGACGAAACAAAGGACTACATATCGTACCTACCATTTCACCTAAGCAATGTTTCCGGAAAACGCAGCGTGGGACGTCCACCCATAAGGTGGACCGACGACCTAATAAAGGTATCAGGAAGGCGCTGGATGCAGGCCGCTACCAACCGGGCGATGTGGAAGTCATTGGGGGAGGCCTATGTATGATGATAATGAATGGTTCCGAAGTGAAATAAACACACAATTCTACTTTATCTACCCGGATGATATCACCCAAGTGAACAAGGTAGAAAATTTTCTTGCACCGCCTTACTCTCTCTGCATGACCCGTGGTTGACTGGCAGAGAATGCCATCCGGCATTAAGTCCGCCACAGTGCATTGTATTTATGTGCAGAAGTTTAAATAAATAAAACGATCGTCAGTACAGAAACTTGCTCAGGGATGTTAAGGATATCCGTAACCGTAACCGAAACTTTCGGATATCCGACACCGTAACCGTAACCGATTCAAAAGTTTCGGATAGTTTCGGATGTAGGCCGTTTAAATTGTTTTTTGTATAGCATTATATGTAAAGGCATAACAGTCTGATTACCTTTTTATTGCCATCAAGTATCAATTTGTATTTTTTTATTACTTTTTATTCGATGTAAAGTGTGCGACCATGAATGAACCGTGTTGGACAATTATTGCAAATTGTATTCGAAAGCACAGATATCCGTAACCATAACCGAAACTTTCTGATATCCAAAATAAAAAAATATCCGTAACCGTATCCATAACCGAAACTATATATCCATAACATCCCAACTGCTATTCCAATAAACCATACACTTGCCCTTGGTATATCGACAGCTAAGCCACTAGCGCAAAGCTGTCTTGCAAAAATTGTCTCTCCGTGGCAAACGTTGTCAGGTATCACCATCTGAAACACAAAATTTTAATTAGATAACACACTAGATAATTTTGCCTCTTGATATATTTTCCAGAAAATTTCAAGTTATCGCGAGTAAAGTGAGCACAGCGCCATCTTTGTATTTTATAAAGAATCACACCCTGCTGACTGAAATACGAAACCACCCCCCACAGATATGGATTAGAGCCACCCCCTGTCGTAACTTGTTTTCCCTGTTAGCTAGTGCTGCCATCTGTTGTTTATGTGACAATATTTCTCATGTTATAGCGGGCATTTCAAATAGCATCGAATCTCTATAGTCTGGTCAGTGAGCACGTAGAATTTTGTCCAATGACCCCAAGCTACCCATCCTTATCGCTCGCGCGTAATTGTTGCTATCGCGCTCGCACACTCACTGCGGGTGCCAGTCACACAGTCGCGACAGCAATATAATTACGCGCGAGCGATAAGGATGGGTAGCTAGGAGTCATTGGGCAAAATTCTACGTGCTCACGGACCGGGCTTTAGCCGTGTGGTCCCAGCAGAGTAAAATAGAAACTATTCCCGTGGATATCGTAAGAGCCTAGGGGATTAAAGGACAATGCGAACATCAGGCCTCCCCAACCCGTCTGGCCAGCGTGGGGTGTGTAAGCCAAATCCTCTGGTAAATTATATCCTTCAGTGGACACTAAACGACCTGTGGGCGTAGTGTGTTTACATCAAACGTCCTCACTAGTGAGCGGGTTAAATAATGTATGAAAATGTTAGTTCTTGAAAGTTTCCGCTAGGGGCGCTGTACAATCCGTCACACATTTAATTTCCATTTTTTTTACGCTCACTAGTGACGACGTTTGACGTAAACACACTAAGCCCTCTGCTAAGGCTAGCACGAAAAACTTTCGAGTTCGAATCGTTTGCGTATTCGACAAAATTCGATACTCAATCTTGAATTAAACGATAACGTGACAATTTTGATTCTCAAAATAAGTTTCGTGCAACCATTTCTCATACTAAGTTCACTTTACGACACGTTCACAAGGGCGCTGTTGTAGTTTTCGTATTAAATCTTTTGATAGCGATTCGAATACGCAAACGATTTGAACTCGAAAGTTTTTCGTGCTAGCCTACGTGCTAGTAGGTACTGATTATGATAAATAGGTAATATAATGAAATAAAAATACTACTTTCACGCACTCTAAACTTCTAAACCCTTCCTTGACTAAAAAGAAAATCTATTGATGTTAATATTCGCTTCAGGGTTCAAAAATAAAATTCAATTTATAAACGAATGTTATATTGCCTCAAAACCATATCAATAATCAATCAACTGTTAATATATTTTTGGAATAATTAAGTATTAACATAACTACAAGAGACGTGCTAAAATCGGTGCAGTCCTGTTGTCCCCCCTGCTTGGCCCCCCTAGGGGAGCCAACAGGATTTCGAAATCCTGTTGTCCCCCCTGGCTAGGGGAGACAACAGGACTAGATTTTTAATCAATGATTTGAGGACTGTTGTCCCCCCTGGCAAAAATTATTTAAAAGCCATAAAATTTTATAACATTTAAGAAGGACTGGAGTACCTGAATGAATGCCAAATTGCCAAACTGAATACCTAAACGTATGTCAAATAATAATTAACATTTGGATAACGAAAAAAATATAAGTTCTTGGTACCGGTACTATTTCAGACTATTTCAAAATCTGCTTTACTTGCTTTTGACAGAATCGTTATGAATTATCCCTACTAAATAATATTATAAATGCGAAAGTAACTTTATCTTTTTTTATAAATAAATATAAACATATAGCGGACAAAGCCGTAGGCAAAAGCTAAGTATCTCTATTATGCTATTCTCATGTATAAAAAATATTATCTAGGTACTGTAAAGTTTATCAAGTGTAAGTAAAAATCCGTTTAGTAGTTTTTACGTGAAAGAGTATCAAACATCCATACTCACAAAGTTCCGCATTTACTTACAACATTAAATTTAGTAGGTAGGATGCTAAAACTGATTAATTTTAAATCTATACTTATTATTTTGTATTTGTATAAAGCTGAAGAGTTTGTTTGTTTACTTGAACGCGCTAAACTCAGGAACTATCGGTACGATTTGAAAAATTCTTTCAGTGTTAGATAGCCCATTTATTGAGGAACGCTATAGGCTATATACTATCACGCTACGAGTAATAGGTGCAGAGCAAAAATGAAAAATGTTGCGAAAACGGGTTTTAATGCATACGAAGTCGCGGGCACAGCTAGTTAAATAATATTCAACAAATTACTTGCTCAGTGACAGTGATTCAACTAGCAGCCGCCCGCGATTTCGTCATATTATTTTCAATCCTTTAATAAATAAATTCCGTTCTTAGTGGATATCTACACCCTATAAGGAAACCTACCTGCCAAATTTCAAGTTTGTAAGTGTTAGTTAATACCGGCCGGCACCAATATCTATCAAAATTGTAATTAGCTATTACCTTGACAAACTAAGACAAACGTTTAGGTATTCAGTTTGGCAATTTGGCATTCAGTCAAATACTTCAGTTTTTCATAAATTATGCTATAAAAATTTATGGCTTTTAAATAATTTTTGCCAGGGGGGACAACAGTCCTCAAATCATTGATTAAAAATCTAGTCCTGTTGTCTCCCCTAGCCAGGGGGGACAACAGGATTTCGAAATCCTGTTGGCTCCCCTAGGGGGGCCAAGCAGGGGGGACAACAGGACTGCACCCTAAAATCAACCGTATACATGTGCTATAGATGCCATTATACAATGATACTTAGTTTGTCCATAGATTAAGTATCTATGGTTTGTTTATTTTTTTCTTTCCATATTGCACCTACTTTATTTTTGTTGGGAAACAAAATATTAATGTATAAAAAGCTCCATGGGTACTAATATAAATCACTGGCAAGAAATAAAAAAGAGATTGAACTTAGTCACAATTATTATAACTTTTTGAAGATCTATGCATTGTTAAAAAAAAGTTTTCGAATAAAATATCCAACTTTTTTAAACTTATGTATTCGCAACTTAAGTACTACATGCTAATATTTGGATATTATAATTATCACTATAAAATCACTGAAGTTTCCCCATTTGAAAAACGTTTTCTATCACTCAAATAATATTGTCGAAAAATATCCATGCCCCTTGTTTTCTTAACAGGCGTTTTTGAAGGTAATTTCTTATAAATCCAATAAAAAAATCTCCTTAAAACGACAAAATTAACATGCGTCAGAGGAAAAATATTTTAATTGTATTATTGGATATTGCACAGTATAAAAGCGAGGTAACATTTGCGGTATTTAGATCTCAAAAATTCAAGCAACTTTAGTATACATACAGACGATTCAACAATAAATAGTTTCACAATAATAAATAAGCACTACTGTACTACTAAAGTTGCAAAAACCAGTAAGATTTAAACTGTATAAAAAACTTTTTGAATTATTACAAACGTCAATTACAAAATTTGACTTTTTACTTTTTTTGTGATACAGCAATGGAATAGTCCAATTCTGCCTATGATGTTTACAAAATTTGACTTTTTACTTTTTTTGTGACAGCAATGGAATCAACTGACTCTGCCTATGATATTGCCGAAAATGATGGCCGCACACATGATAACGCCGATGCCTGTTAGAATTTGGTTGGGTTCGAAGGATATTTTCTTTTCTTCGACCTCCCTTTCTTTTTCCGCGTCGTCCAGGTCTTGGTGGACTACGGATAATGCTTTGGCTATTTCCGCGTCGGATTTTGCGCTGACTTGCGACGCGGCCAGCACTAATTTCTTGAGGTCCCGCAGTTGGTTATCTATGACGTGTTCTTGGTGTGTAATGTGATCTGGAATAGAGAAGATAAAATTGTATAAAAATATATTACGACCGACGACATCGTAAAGGTAGCAGGGAAGCGCTGGACGCAGGCCGCTACCAATCGATCAACGTGGAAAGCATTAGGGGAGGCCTATGTTCAGCAGTGGACGTCCTATGACTGAAATGATGATGATGATGATGATATTACATACTAATAAAGTAACATTTTCGCGCTAACTAAGTACAACTGTATGAGTGTTGGTCTATACCAAAACAGTCATAGGACTTGAGATATTTTTGCTGCATTTTTTTAAATACAACTGATTTTTTTTCTCTGGACAGCTTACCTATAAGCGACGTCTGCTTGTTGACTAGATGGTCGATGTTCTCCTGCATCAGTCTCAGATTCTGTGCTAGTTGTTCCTGAAACAATTTGGTATTCACTTTAGTAATTTTTAAAGTATTTTTTTGACATATTGGGGGTACTTTCGTGTTATAAATTAGGCAGTTCAGCAGTTGAACACATATTCTCTAAAAGGACACACATTTTTCAAGCCAATTAACTATTTGTACAGTTTACTTTTTAGATTTAAATAATAGTCTATTATTTTAATTTGAAGATGATCACTAACCTGCCGATGATCACTGACCTGGTAAGCGAACTCAGTCAGTCTTCTAGGCATCAGCGATATCAGACTTCTAGCCCTGTGTAAAGACGGGGCTTCTGCTGTGGAGACTAAAAATTACCTGCTGATGATCACTGACCTGGTAAGCGAACTCAGTCTTCATAGCGTTAGCGATATCAGTCTCAAGGCCCTGTGTAAAGACGGTTGGGCTCCTGTTGTGGAGATTAATTGACCTGATGATGACCAGTGACCATCTGATGATCACTAACCTGGTAAGCGAACTCAGTCAGTCTTCATGGCATCAGCGATATCAGACTTTTAGCCCTGTGTAAAGACGGTTGGGCTCCTGTTGTGGAGATTAACTGACCAGCCCCCCTAGACAAAACGCACTTTTTGATCGAATCGAAAATCGAATCCGTCAAAACTCCATACAAAAAAGGGGCTTTTCGACCACTTTTCGACTGGTTTGCGATTATAATTTGCACTTTGTCTAGACCCACTGATGATGACCAGTGACCATCTGATGATCAGTAACCTGGTAAGCGAACTCAGTCAGTCTTTATGGCATCAGCGATATCAGACTTTTAGCCCTGTGTAAAGACGGTTGGGCTCCTGCTGTGGAGACTAAATGACCTGCTGATGATCACTAACCTGCTGAAGGTCACTGACCTGGTAAGCGAACTCAGTCTCCATGGCGTCAGCGATATCAGACTCTTAGCCCTGTGTAAAGAGGATTGGGCTCCTGCCCTGCTGTGGAGATTAACTGACCTGTCGATGATCAGTAACCTGCTGACCACTGACCTGGTAAGCGAACTCAGTCTTCATAGCGTCAGCGATATCTGACTTATTGGCGGTGCCTCCCCCGGCGATGGTGTACAACACGCTCGCACTCCTGGCCATCTGCTGTTCCATCATATCCCGGAACTCCGCCATCTTTAGACGGTTGTTGATGGTGGAGCCGGCGATGCCGAGTACTGTGCCTTTGGTGGACGAAACAATAAGTGAGAAAGTAGTAAAAATTTTCATCTGTACCAAATAATACATCAAAGCAGACGGCTGCACCAAAATGCTAATCAATGCATGCTCAGTCTTTAATATAATCTTAAATCTTTGACCTATTTTTTTTTAAATTTTATTTGCTACTAGTTTCTGTAGTTATGAGTCATTTTACATTTTCGTGCGAATTTCTAAGATTTAGGAAGCCTGAATTACTATCTTAAGTAACACCCAGAGATTATTTAATAACTGCGAATGATAGGCCAATCCTTGGTGTTGATCATTAATGAAGCGAATTTACAAACTTGACCTTCACTGGTTGGGTTATTGGCGGTCAAGCTGTTGATCCTGGCTACACAGGAGTTGCAGTGGTAGTCGCGGAAGTCTAAGGCTACGGCCGGATACTCGCGACACCCCCACTCGGGCGATGACGGAACGCCGCGGAGGTTTTAGTGGGTATACCGTATACCCCGTCCTTTTCAGGACGGAGCAGCGCCATTTTTCAGGACATAGTCCCACACACCACTCTGTCCCCCGGCAGTGGTGACGGTGCGCAAAGCATTTCCTCCGCGACAAAAAAAAAGGAGTTGCAGCGGTGGGAACGAGAGGTGGGAATAATCCCGTGTGGTGGAGACTAAATGACCTGAATGAATGAATGATGATAACTCACCAAATATAGACGCGACGATGTACCAGTACTTGTTCCTTTCAGCGTGAGCTCTTTCTCTCTCGTGTCCCAGCTTGACAGCTGCCGACATGGTCGCGAATAACTCGCGCTCTTCCCGCTCCGCGTCAGAAAATAACGCTCGGAGCGCCCGCTCTTGGAGGATTAGCTAGGGGCAAAGAATTCGTGTCGAGGAGTCAAGTGACTTTTACCTTAGATTAAACACTTAAGGCCCAGAACAAACGGTGCAACGAAACTGCAACGAAACTGCAACTTTGTGATGATTCTGATGAATGAAACTGAAACTGAAAGTTTCAAACTGGTCGCGTCATGTGTGGTCTCTCATCGGACGCTATGGCAGAAACTTAGATGCAACTCAAAAATAACTAGCAGTTGCAGTTTCGTTGCAGTTGCGTTTCACCGTCTGTTCTGGGCCTAAGAGAACTGCTCAAAGTCAAAGCTTATATTCAGTAGTTACTTGGGCCCTTTCCAGCCGGGCTAGGATGTGCGCCTTGATATACTTTATCGACGTGGCGTGATAACCGCTTATCGCGGCACGCATCCTAGTCCTACAGGGCGCTTAGCCGCTTATACACGTCCCAAATATAGCTTGCCTTACCACCACTTCGGAACAACATATTATTATCGGCTGGTGCAGAAAAGAAGTGGCCATAAAATTCATGTGAAAAATGGCGACATCGTGATTTCCCAAAACCCGAATCATTGCCATCCAAAAAATAAGATAATGGCGATCACACTACACACACAAGCGTTTCCAAGCGCAAAAAAAAATACACCACCGCGGGAAGTCTCCTCAATATGCAGTCCGTTTCATCTACTCGGACGCGCCCCAGCAATGTGTGGTCTCGGTCGCGCGGGGTGCGGGGAGTGTGGTCCGAGCAATCAGTAGTGTGCGTGTGCACTCATGGATCATTTAGCGCGTACCGATAACACTAAAACATTAGCGGAAGAATGGTGAGGCGCGTCTTTGTGAATGAAACGGTCTATACCTGTAGGTAGATGTTTTTTTTAAAGTAAAGTAAGGTCCAGGACAGACGGTGAAATGCAACTGCAACGAAACTGCAACTTTCTGATGATTCTGATGAATGAAACTGAAACTTTCAATCTGGTCGCGTCATGATTGTGTGGTCTCTTAACGGACGCTATGGTAGAAACTTAGATGCAACTCAGAAGTAACTAGCAGTTGCAGTTTCATTGCAGTTGCGTTTCACCGTCTGTTCTGGGCCTAAGTAATAAAGTCTTTATTGTGTATGAACAAAGGTTACAAGTTTTTCACTTACCTTATGCTCCTCAGTGCACAGCTGAAGATACTTGTCGTCTCCCTTCATGGTATTTTGTATCTCGGAGTGGAGTTCCTTCAAACGCGCCTCCACGTCCGACACCTGCCTGCCGAGCTCGCGCCGCCGCTCTTGCGCCACCATAAACCGCTCCTGGAATGGAGGACACAATCGTCGTCATCGGGTCACGATATCCCGAGGCACACGATGTCCTAAGTCACGCGATGTCCTAAGTCAGACGATGTTCTAAGTCACACGATGTCCTAAATTACACGATGTCCTAAGACAGTTACACGCTATGATCTAAGTCACAAAATGTCCAAAGCCACACGATGTCCTATGTCACACTATAAGACACACAATGTCCTACTAAGTCACACGATGCCCTAACACAACACAATGTCCTAAGCCACACGATGTCCTAAGTCACACGATGTCCTAAGTCACACAATAACCTAAGCCACACGATGTCCTAAGGTCACACGAATTTACACTATGTCCTAAGTCAGACGATGTCGTAAGTCACACGATGTCCCATGTCACACGGTCCTAAGTCACGCAATGTCTTAAGTAAGTCACACAATGTGCTAGTCATAAAATGTCCTAAGCCACACAGTGTCCTAAGTCAGCGACGAGCATGATGCGACGCTTTTCGACGCGAAACGACACAATAAAGCCGTATACAGGACGAAGGAATTTGGCCTACATACTCGCTAAATAGCTTTGGCAGGAATCTGCCAAGGTACTATTTTAAACACTTGAAAAAGGCTAGCAAATTGTTTCTTGAACTGCTTAGGCCCACTCATTGTCCTGATAAATTAATATTTCCCCTTTTATGAAGGGAGAATCAGTAGATTTACTGATATTTCTGATGCTATCATTATCTTAATCTCATCAGCTCAATCCTATCTTACTAATATTATAAATGTGAAAGTTTGGATGTCTGGATGGATGTTTGTTACTCTTTCACGCAAAAACTACTGAACGGATTTTGAAGAAACTTTACAGTATTATTTTTTATAACCCAGAATAACATACAGGTGGAATTTTGTAATGCCACCTGGAGGGAAAGTACTCTTAATACTGCAGATAGAAAATTTTACTGAAAGAAAACATTCCTTTATTTTTGAAAAGAATGAGAACTGCATTCATAGATTTTCGAAAATTCACTACCATACCATACAATTTTCTGTACATAATTAAAATAATTTAAGATTTTATGATGGATGGTAGCGGGAAGGCGCTGGATGCAGGCCGCTACCAACCGTGCGATGTGGAAGTCATTGGGGGAGGCCTATGTTCAGCAGTGGACGTCCTGTGGCTGAAATGATGATGATGAAGATTTTATGAATTTCCTTTCATTTGATTTATCAAGTTTGTTAGAGAGATTTCATCCTTATACTTGACCCTAACGATCGATGCAATAAAAATACAGGGTGTAATTTTTAACAGATTTTAGTTGGTTTGATTCCCGGGTGTGGCAAGCAAATTTTTGGAAATATTTGAATGCAGTTCTATTTATTTTCAAAAATAAAGGAATGTTTTCTTTGAGAATTTTTTTCTATCTACAATATTAAGAGTACTTTCCCTCCAGGTGGCATTACAAAATTCCACCCTATATAGGCTATAATTTATGAAGATCTGTGACAAACTAAATTTCACGCAGGTGAAGCCGTGGGCAAAAGCTAGTTTATTATAAAGTCAGCTGTGAGAGATGCATGCAATAAAGAATTTGCATTGGTAATGATAAATGTGTGTCCCAGACAGTATTGGTATTTGCTAAGCAAATGATGTAACAATCTTAGAAAAAAAGAGATAAGTAGTGGAAGTGTTATCAAGATCAAGATCATTTTGTGCTAGACTTAAGACAAACAAATTGATGCTGATATCAAAATGTTCTTCTTTTGTTTATAATTAAATCTGGGATTAATATTTTGATTTTTAGCCCTATTCAATAATAAGAATGAGTTAAAAATTATTTTTTTTTTTACATTTTTGGCTGTTTACCATGTTCAGTAGAGATGAACCAATGAAATTTAAATTATCAGATTCTTATAACTTCAGATAATAATGTAATGATGCAAATAAATAGGTACCTATCTCTTAAAAAATCATGATAACCTTTAGTCCCTGACTTTGATAATACAACATTCTGCTAAAATTTAAAATCTGTCTACTTATACCTAGTTCAATGGAAGATTTTAAGTCAGCTCAACATAAGTTAATGATCTCTCACACCACAATATAAACAAAGAAAGGAAGGAAACTAGAGCAAATCTAAAATTATCCAAGCATGATATAAACAGTTCTAAAAATTCTACAGCACGTTTCCTCTCAACAATGTACAAACTTTTTTGCATAGACAACATACACATCTCATATAGCGACCTTGAAACTACTATAAAGTCATAAATGGACTTACTTGTGCTTCTACGACTGTGTTTTGAATGGCCATGATCTCCTCAACCCCCGTGAACTTTTCATAGCGGGACACCAACTCCTGGACTCTTCTAGAGATCGTCTCATGTTTGAATCGCTCTGCGATGTCACTGACTCTCTTGGCAGGGGCATACTTGGTCAGCATCTGATCAACCTTCTCCCTGCCGGTGGTGGTCAGCTGCGGCAAATGTACCTTGTCTTTCAGCCTTTGAGCGATCTGACGGAGGCGGTCGGCCATGATTTCATGTTAAATTTGTGCCCCAATTTTAGCTAATGTTTTATTTGCATTTTAAATCCCGGAATGATATCATTCCGAGTGAAACGAGACTTTTTTGAGTGACAGTGACAGGAGGAGATCAGATGATTGACAGCGATTTGAAGATGCGTCAGTTTGACGTTAGTTTTTTTTATTTTTCCCACGAAATATGGAAAACGTGATTTAAGTCACTGTATAGGTCGCGCAGCAAGAGTTGAGACTTGACGCGATCAATATTTTGTTTGTATCTTAAGTTTGTTTTACTGAGCGCCACAGTCACTGGACGCGTTGCGTATTTTGAATTCAATTGTTGCGTATTCTGAGTACGGTGTTCGCCACAACTTTCATTTTGCGACTATAACAGTCTCTAAATGGAAAATCATTATTTTAGAAAGTTATATTATGTAATGTAGCCCGTGTAGGCTACACAACACTACGCTCATAAAAATATAAATCCGGCACTGCTCACACTAATTTTTTAATGATTGAATACTTTTCTTGTCAGTCCGATTACGCAAGACGTCAGCGACCAACGTACACAGTTTCTCCATCTACGGTACACAGATACAAATCTTTGCTTGTGTTCTCGAGGCCAAAGAATACTAGAGATGAAACGGATAGTTGTTTGGCCGGATACCGGATACCGGATATCCGGCCAGCTGCTAGGCCGGATAGCCGGATATCCGGCGGCCGGATAGTTGGCCCATTGTCTCGTTGCATGTCGTCACGAGTATAGTGCCGCACAGGTGCTTCGAACGCGATCAGTGGGTCTATTAGTAGAATAGACTAGTCACACTTTTGAAAAATCGAATCCATCCGAATAGAATGTCAGATTTTGCCACTTGTGTAGGGGGCAGATCAATTCAATTTCGGCTGCAATCGTGAGTGTGTAATTGAATAGCGAAAATTTAACTAGTTGCATCATGTCATCAGACCATCAGTGAAAAAAAAATCGCCTATTTTATTTGGCAATATTTCGACATTAACAGATATTTACTATTTATCTATGTATGTATTCGTCATTAGAGTGAATAGCCCAGAAAAATAAATTAGTTTTGAAAGGCCTTAAGAGCGTTTACGCCGTTCGCGCCGCCGGCGCAAAAACAGTACTTTTTCAACCCGTTACAATCATTAACCAGTTACATTACAAATATGTTATAGGCATAAATAGTTAGGCAATTTCGTCGTCTAAATAGTTAGTTGAGAAAATATTTCGATTAGTATAGTATTTAAGAATTCTATCAAGATAAGTCCACACAGGTTTTCAAATTTCCACTTTAGCGTCAGTTTACAAGCTGAAATTTTTATAAAAATACTGTGAAAACGATATAACAAACATTTATATCCTATAGCATAGGTCCTTAGGCAAATAGTTAGTTGAGAAAATTCTTAGGTTTAAGCATTTTACAATAAGAAATCACAAATTCAAAGAACGTGAAATACTCAAAAATAAAAGTGATTTTTACACCATTATTCTTCTTTAATTCAACATAAAAATAGCTTAATATAATAAAATAACATCTTCTTTAAAATATTTACTTTGAAACGATATATAATTCATTGTTATTGTTTTGCTATAAACATTTGAAAACTATTAAAAAACGTCGCGCTCGAATCATTTCCAATGATGCCCCTTGAAACGCCGCGCTTCGCGTAAACGCTCTTAATATGGCTTTTTTGTAACTTTATGGACTTTAAATAAGAACCGTCATTATTGTAAGCCATTTTATTGATATTTACCTCAAAGATTAATGTATTTCATTTTATTAATAGGAAATTGTCGTAGTTTTTTAATATCCGGTATCCGGCCGGATAGTGAGTTACTATCCGGTATCCGGCCGGATAGTAAATTAGGGCCGGATATCCGGCCTACCGGATAGTTGCCGGATATCCGTTTCATCTCTAAAGAATACTCATACTCCAAGAGCTCGAGGCCTCACTCAAGGCTCAACTCTTGTTGAGTGATTAGACAAATAAGACCTACTTAGGGTTTAAAAAGGCTTGTACCCAGAGCCGTGAAACATCATATTAAAAAATGGGGCCTACTTATGATGTTGTATATATCTATCTCTTTCATTTTAGGTATACAACACTGTAGGATAAGTGAGACAGACACAGATAATTGAGTTCATCGGCCCACATCGGCCCCTGTCCCCTGTCACATCACTGTATTCACTGTCAGTTAGCATCAGGTAAATCCGCGAAACAGTAAAAAACATATGTTCCGATCGATAAAAAAAAAACTGTTGTAGTTCTGGTAAATTAAACTTCTGAATAACGATTCATACAAGTTTCCACATAAGGCGCCATGATCCATATTGATTAAATACTTCAAGTTATTTCGATAATCAAGAAAACACGCACTAAACGTCATTACCATCACAGTAAAAATACTGACCTTTGCCGTTGTCTTTTAATTTTTTTTACTTTACCTATACACAGACCAGATTTTGATTATAAATTTAAAATGTACATATTTACCGTGACAAAATAACAAAATTATATTGAAATCGTATTAGCCAATAAAATGGAATCATGAATTGAAATATTGTCACGAGAAATCGTCATAGCCATCGCGGCAGCATCAAAGGTTCTTTAATGTGGCCGCGACGCGACTTATCCCCGCTTGTGTCCGCGCGTCCCACTCTTCAATTCGTTGCTCGTAACAGAACAGAATGCACGTAAAATTTACGCAGCTCCGAGACTTTTTAAACTCCGAAAACGAGAGACACTCGCAGTTTGTCATCGGCTCGCGTCATTCCCATTTTGTGCGATTTGGTAAGTTTTATATATCGATATTTTTCTAATAATTAGCACTTTGTAGCATGTGATTACAATAAAAAAATGGCGATATTGAGGTGTCCCAATAGTGGTGACAATTATTTTTATATAATTTTAAAATCGTTTTCGTCATTACCATTAACATCATTACCATATCATTTAGGCTTATGGTGATGACACTTTGTATATGGTAATGATGACTATGAATGGTTTCCTAAAAGAACAATGGGACAAAACGTCCCCAGAACTGTAGCACTTTAATACCTACCTTATAATATGATAGTACATGATAATACTATAATTTTATTATAATATGACAGCTCAAGTGTGACATGCATGTCTCAGAAAAAAGTTATATCTAAAATAAGAATCCATAAGCAACCCTGAAAAAATACATACAAAATCACTTTTGACCGACTTCAATGGGTATCACGACAGCTTGACCCCGGGACAATTCGACTCCTGTGACAACTCGACCCCTGCGACAACTCAAACCCTGCGACAACTTGTTTTTTTTCAACACTCAACACTTTTGACTTACTTCAAATGGTTTCACGACTGCTGGACCATACGACAGCTGAACCCTACGACCACTCGAACCCTCCGACAACTTGACCCCTGCGACAACTCGATTAAATTACTTTTGACCTACTTCAAACGGTATCACGACTGCTTGAGCGTTAAGAAAACTCGACCTGGACACCTCGATCCTTGCGACAAGTCGATCTCTATTACAACTCGACCCCTGTGACAAGTCGAACACTGCGACACGTCAACCCCTGCGACTACTCTGAGCATTTATTCTAGATTCTGTTCAGGCATTGATTGATGGAGCTAAATGGTTTACAATAAGTATCATAGTTGTCATCGGGGTCGAACTGTCGTAGGTTCCCTACGACAGTTCGACAACTGGACCCCTGTGACAACTCGACCCCTGCGATAACAAGATTAAATTAATTTTAACCTACTTTAAACGAAGCTCGACCCTACAAAAACTTGACCCGGACAACTCGACCCCTACGACAAGTCCAAAATATTCAACTATGATACTTATTGTAAACCATTTAGCTCCATCAATCAATGCCTGAACTGTATCTACAATAAATGCTCAGAGTAGTCGCAGGGGTTGACGTGTCACAGTGTTCGACTTGTCACAGGGTCACAAGTACAAGTTGTCGTAGGGTTAAGCAGTCGTAGGGTCCAGCCACTAGCGGCGTAAGGGGGGGGCGGTCCGCCCCGGGTGCCACTCATCAGGGGGTGACAAAAGTCACGCAGATTAGTACTCACTGGCGCTAGTATAACGAGGATATGCCATGATTGGGGGGGGGGGTGTTGCGATTAGTATCATATAGCTCATTCGAACTAACACCTTTCATTCATTCAATCGGTAACCCAAAAGAGGGGGTGCACCAGACCATTTTGGGGTGTCTTACCTCCCCACTATATGTATACCCAACTTACTTACATTAAGGACTTATGACGGGGGATGCTGTGCTATGCCCCGGGTGCCAACCCATGCTACGCCGCCACTGTCCAGCAGTCGTGAAACCATTATTTTGAAGTAAGTTAAAAGTGTTGAGTGTTGAAAAAAATCAAGTTGTCGCAGGGTTTGAGTTGTAGCAGGGGTCGAATTGTCCCGGGGTCAAGCTGTCGTGCCCTTTGAAGTTGGTCAAAAGTGATTTTGTATGTATTTTTTCAGGGTTGCTTATGAATTTTTATTTTTGATATAACTTTTCTGAGACATGTCACACTTGAGCTGTCATATAATAAAATTATAGTATTCAATTCAATTTATTCATTTAAAGATAACAATGATCCACATGGTTAGTAAATGGGTGCCTTATACAACTATGTTAGTAATTTACTTATTATAACATACCACTAATTATCCAAACCGTTCGGTAAGAAGTAGCCGAAGGAAATGTCGGATAATAGGAGAGTCGTACCTCTCCGCCACGGTCTTCAGGATACTGTTGGGGCTCGCCCGTATCCTACTGAGCAACGAGGCAGTCTTCTTGCATAGGACAGCAAAGAAGCCGTCAGTATGCGACTGAGCAAACATTTCCGAAGCACTGCAGAAGCGAGGCAAGCCCAACAGCACCCTGAAACCGTTGTTATATTGGACCCGAAGGACGCCAAGCGATTTCTGCGAGTACGTGGTCCATAGGTTTCCCGTGTATAGACTCTGACAGTATGCTTTAAACAGAGTGATCTTGACATGGTCATTACATCGGGCAAACCTGCGAGCCAACATATTACACCTTACTGCCAGCGCCCTTCGTTCCCTCTCGATATCAACATGATCTTTAAGGTCATCAGTAACGTAGTGTCCGAGATATTTAAATTTAGTGACTCTGTTTAACTTTACCCCATTCAGCAAGAGGTCGGGTACCACGTTTGGACATTTACTGGCGGCCTTAAATACCATGTATTCGCTCTTCTTCACATTATACAAATAAGCCATGGCATTTAGCATACGCTTCACACACACCCACCATCTTTCTGAGAGCCCCCATTGTTGGCGCCAGCAGTACCATATCATCAGCGTAGCTTATGTTGTTGATACAAACACCATCTACCCAGCATCCGATACGCATACTGCTAAGGGCAACAATGAGGTCATTTACGTATAGGTTGAAAAGCCTGGGAGACGTCAGCCCACCCTGTCTCACCCCGCACTGCAACCCATGTCCCATACTCCTCAGAAAAAACGTTAGCCCATCTTACGCTGTTAATCTGGTTAGCATACTAATAATGGAATATTTGTGATACTTCTGACGGGACGCCCTGCCTCCTCATCTTATCCCAAAGGATGTCATAAGACACAAGATCGAACGCCTTGGAGAGGTCGAGGAAGCATGCGTAAATGGAAGTCCCCTGATCCGTGTAGTACCTGACAGTGTGCTTAAGACTAAGGATGGCGCTCTCGGTCGACAGTCCAGGCTTAAACCCGAATTGAGCATTATGTGATTTTAAATATTTATCTAGTAGAGAGTCAAGCACACTGTCAAGGACCTTTGCCGTGATTGTAGCTAGAGAGATCGGTCGGGTATTAGCATGGTCTATCATACAAGGTAGGTATTAAAGTGCTACAGTTCTGGGGACGTTTTGTCCCATTGTTCTTTAAGCTTTGTTTTTAAATGAGAAGGTTTTTTATTAGTTTACGAAAAGACGTTTTTTTTATTCATTTCTTGTATGTTGACTATTGTGTAAGTCTAAGTAAGAGTACCTAGGCATATTTTTCAATCAAAATCCTCATTGGTGTAAATATATATTTTTTCTGATTCTGAATAATATTAGGAACGTAAAAAAAATTTAACTAATGTCCGTATTGTTCCAAATTCAATAAATTCATTAAAATATTGAATACATTTATTTTTATTTCCAACCCATTCTTTAATAGGTACGTGCTTAGCTAGGAAAATAACATAGATAAAATTTGTGTTTAGCTAAACAATTATATTTAAATTTTAGTTTTTAAGTAATTTTAATTTAATGTATTACTATAAAATTATATTTCGTCATCACCATTAACATAAGATCATTACCATTTTAATAAAATCATTACCATTAGGAAAACGTCATTACCATTTTGTGAAAAAATATTTGGACGCTTGTTACTTCTAAAATCACGATTGAATCTAAGGGCCTCACACTGATCTAAAAAGCTTATTGCTTAACCTTTCAGTTTAAGCTAGTTTGCACGCATCCCTGTTAAGTTTTTCAAAAAACGTAAAATAAATCCCGCGGAATAAAATCGGCGGATCTACCCATCAGTTAGTGCATAGAGAAAAGTAATACATATAGGAAATAGAGAGCCCTCTCTGTAAAATTTTTGAACCTACTAATTGACAGCCTGGTGTTAAATTCCCTGTACTTAACCTACGTACTTAACGCTCACATACATACATAGTCCACGCACACATACATACATAAAGTCCACGAACACATACACACAGTTCACGCACACATAGGCCCTCATAACCTTCAAAGAATTATTGTTTTTATGATGTACAATGTAGAATTTTTTCAAATCCATTATTTTGAAAATATTTATCTTTATGGTGTACGTATTGTATTATTTTCAAAACAATGGATTTGGAAAAATTCTACATTGCACATGGAAATGCAAATAAACAAAAACTTTTGAATTTAATATTTTTACTATATTTATGAACACACATAATATTATACACCAAAAGCGTCTTTTCGCAAAGTTTTCAACAACACTAAAAAAGCATTTGCACATTGAGAAAACTCAGATCACTTGTGAACATAACAGAAAGTTTCTTCGCGATTCTCGAAGGAACGAACAAAACTCCGATGAACCAGAACTACAGCAGGTACGAAGGAATGAATTTGAATTTGACTCGACTCTTCAATACTTTAATAGGGCCACAGAACACCTAAATGATGGCTAAGAAAACAAGAATGCATTTAACATAGCAAAAACAACACCGGCCATTTTGGAGGAAAAACAAAGTTGCCATATGTTAAATAGTAAATTCTACTACTCTATTATGTAAATTATAACAAAAAATGTCACCGTTCAGTTTTAAATTAAAACAAATTAATTTCATTTTAAAAAAGTTTTCACATTGTAATTAACAATATTCTCAAATATATTTTAATTAAGAAAAAAATGAAAATATGAAGGAAACAGGAGCAGCGACATCTAGAGCGTTTTAGGTTAGTTAAAAAGTATTTGAATTTATCCACCGATGTCGCTGTTTGGAAGCAAGTTTCACTTGGATGACCGAAGTATGGAAGTTTCCGCACCCTGAGTTAGTGTGTTGCCCTGTCCTCGGCTGTCTCATCTGTGGTGTGTTGCGTTGCGTTCGTTGTTTGTGGCTTGCGCTTGTGGTTTTAAATTAAACCCAAGCGTTTTCGTTTTGGTTTTCGTCAACCTTTCTTCATCAAAATCATTTCAATAAGACAATTTAGCAATCATAAACATCATGCAGGACGGTAAGTCACTCAAAAACAACGAGTTCGTTGCCAAATTACAATAATCTAGCTTCATAATTCTGCATCCACATTTTGCGTCTTTTCTAGATTTAGAGGTCACTGGCATAAGCAGAAGCGGGCGGGTTAGGAAGAAGAGCTCTAAGCTCATGGATTTTGAGTCTCCGGACGATATTGAGACACGTTTTCGTAAGCAGACACCCGTGAAGTCGTTTGCCAATTTCCGCCAAGAGGAGACGCCGGAATTTCCACCTCAGGAGCCCCCAAGGCCGACTGAAGAGGCGGGAACTGCGTCAGGAAGCGAGTCGGATTACTATGAGAATAATGGGGAGAATGCTGATAGGTATGTTTCATAAGTTTGTATGTTATTGTTAGAAAAGTAATTGAGTAGGTTTGATCTACAATGATAGCCTTTGAAATTGGGATCTGTAAACAGAAGCAAATGTTTCGCTTCAGGCAGCTGCTACTATGTATATTTTACCTTGGTGTTAAAAAGCTGGGGCCATACAATATTATGCTGCATATTTGTGTGTCTGTACCAGCGTTGCCAGACGTCCCGATTTTTAAATCAAATTTAAATGTCCCGCGCGGGACAGGCTCTGTCCCGCTTTTCGGAGAGACACTCACTTCACCAGATTATTGATTGAAACGCCATATTATTGTAAAGAATATTTTTTTTATTTCGTTTTTTGTTTTTTTTTTCTTTTTTCATCCTAAAGACGAATTTAACGATAGAGTAAATCTGATTTAAAATATAATTTTTTTGTTAAAATACATTTTCAATGGCTACTTTTGCTATCTATTGTCACGTAAACGTAATTTTAAGTCAAATAAAAGGATAAATATTTGAAAACCTTTGATTATTACGTTTTTTTACTATGTCCCGCTTCTGACGGAAGAATCCCGCTATTTTCACTCAAAAAGTACCAAAGTCCCGACTTGGCGAAAAAAAAAACTGGCAACGCTGGTCTGTACTTCCATACATATTCAATACTGATTAACAGCCTACAGTGTGTAGGGTATCTATAGAAAGAGTAGGGGTCCAATTCTACTCTACTGGCACCACATGGGGAATAACAACTGATGTTTATTACTAATTGTATGTATCCAGCTCCCTCTTGGGCCCTAGAGAAATTCTAAGTATGCCATAAAATATCTGAATAGTTAGGGAGTGGAATTCGCTGTTTACTGTCTTTCTTGAACACTATAATCCAGACCTTTTCAAGGCGAGAGTGAATAGGCACTGTCTTACAGGGCAGATATGTACCATCCTAGACTGCATCTCACTTAACACCAGGTGCTATTGCAGTCAAATACCTGTCTTGTTAATGTTATGTATAATTAAACAAAAAACGAAAAAATATTTTAAAGCTTATTTATAGAAATCAAATGTTTCAGTTGTTTTTGTGCCATATTAACAAATATTTCGACTTTTATTTTGTAGTATGGAGTCGGACAGCTCAGCATCCGATGAGGGCTCGGCCCGGACTCCGGCCAATTCCCTTTACATGATGGAGAAAAGTAGCAAGAAGAAGCTGATCGTCAAGGACGGGAGAGTGGTCGGGAGAGCTAAAGCACAGAGGAAAGACAAAGGTAAATAAAAGACATAATTTCCACCGAAACCAGTTCAATTTTGAAAGTGCAAAGTTTGGGACCTCTGGCTTAGAGAGATAAAAACAAAATTTTGAAGGACCCTTAAATTAGGAATACCTTACAATTGGAATCTTATTAGATAACATAGAAAGAAAGAAAGAAAGAAAAATATTTATTTGGTTCCAACTTAAAATATAACACATAGATACCTAACAAAAAGTAAATACAAGTTAGAACCAAAATTGGCCACCGCTCAGCATGTGTCATGCTCTGGAGTAGTAAATAAAACCAGAACATGACGCTGTTATTCTGCGGTGATCATTTTTGGAGAGAGCTGGAATACTCGCCTATAATTAATTATTAACTTAAATATCCGGCTCGAAGGACCATTTACATGTACCGTGAGAGAAGTACATCTAAGAATTGCTAAATGAAATGCTAGAGGTTGAGATAATTAAGATTTTATTTCTATACTAGCTTTCCGCCCGCGGCTTCGCCCGCGTGGAATTTTGTCTGTCACAGAAAAACTTTATCGCGCGCGTCCCTGTTTCAAAAACCGGGATAAAAACTATCCTATGTTCTTTCCCGGGACTCAAACTATCTCTATGCCAAATTTCATCAAAATCGGTTGCGAGGTTTAAGCGGGAAAGCGTAACAGACAGACAGACAGAGTTACTTTCGCATTTATAATATTAGTTGGGATGGGATGTTGTTACAATGTTTATACATTACAATGCTAATGCTAAGAATGACGTGTGATTGCTATGAATGTGATGAAAGAAAGAATGATTTGAGTGTAATACAATATGTACAAATCACAAAACTATTTTGGTTTACAGGCAAAACACGCATAACAGCGTACATGATGTGGGCTAAAGAAGCCCGCAACGAACTCCTACGGAAGCATCCGGACATGGACTTCTCTGCGATATCTAAACGATTGGGAGAGATGTGGGCTAATGTAAGTATTTGTAGTCATCATCATTGTTTCAGCCACAACGTCCACTGCTGAACATAGGCCTCCCCCAACGACTTCCACATCGCACGGTTGGTAGCGACCTGCATCCAGCGCCTTCCTGCTACCTTTATCAGGTCGTCGGTCCACCTCCATTCCAGTATTGTATTGTAATATTTTATTTTAAAGCGAATTTTTGGAGTCAAAACACTATTGAGGGCCTAGTGTGAGTTTATATCAAACGCGCTCACTATTGGAGCGGATACGGATTGTACAGCGCCCCTAGCGGGAAACGTTCAAAAACTACAATTTTCATACATTTTTTAAACGCGCGTTTGATGTACTCACACTCAGCCCACTGTTTTAACATTGGACTCATTTGTTTACATGTTATTACAGTTTTAATTTAAAAAGTGTATAAAATTATTATTTTCTTTCTAGGTGAACTACAATGAGCGGTACTTGTGGAAGCGTAAGGCCAAACGCTTCGCCATCCAGAAGGAACAGCAGAGCGGACAGCCTACAGCCAATAAGATCATATCCAACTTGAGTGAGTAATGAATGAGTGGACCGACGACATCATAAAGTGATGAGTGAGTAATCACCATCATCATCATCATTTTAGCCACAGGACATCCACTGCTGAAAGGCCTCCCCCAGTGATTTCCATATTGACCAGTTGGTAGAATGAGTAATAAATTAATTTATTTCTGTGATTCCATAGATTACTAAGCCGGTAGATCTAAATAAATAAAAACCGGCAAAGTGCGTGTAGGACTCTACGCACAAAGGGTTCCGTACCATTGATTTTTTTATTTTTTTTTATTTAAGTTATTTGTATGAAAGATTACGCGGTATAATAAGCGGTTTACGATTTACGAGGTATTAAAAAAAAACTACTTACTAGATCTCGTTCAAAACAATTTTTGTTGGTAGTTTTCATATGATTTTTAGATTTTTCATTTTCTTATTTTAGAAGTTAGAGGGGGGGGGGGGGGACCAACTTTTTTCCACTTTGGAAGCGTCTGTCACGCAAACTATTCGGTTTAGAGAAAAAGTATTTTAGAAACCTCGATATCATTTTTGAAGACCTATCCATAGATACCCCACACGTATGTGTTTGACGAAAAAAAAAATTTTTGAGTTTCAGTTCTATGTAAGTATGGGGAGCCCCCAATATTTATTATTATTTTTTTATTTTTGCATCAAAATCTTAATGCGGTTCACAGAATACATCTACTTACCAAGTTTCAACAGTATAGCTCTTATAGTTTCGGAAAAAAATGACTGTGACATACGGACGGACAGACAGACATGACGAATCTATAAGGCCTCAGCCTCGAACTTAGCGGGCAGCGGGGCGGCGGCGGCGGCGGCGCGGGAGCGGCAGGATCTTATGCGTAAAATCAAATAGACCGGTTCTCGAAAACAGCGGCGCCGGAGCGGGCAACGAGCGGGCAGCGCACTCCTTCTTTTGCCCACAATAAATCGAGCGTAAGGAATAAATTTGAATCGAAATAAAATTGTCGCCGTTGTTCAGACATTTCGTTTGCGAATAAAAACAAATATCTCGACAACACAACCCCGAACACAACACTTCGCCGCTAAAGCGCCGCGCGAGCTGCCCGCTGGTTTCGAGAACGGGTCTGCGTTGCCCGCCCCGCTCCCGCGCCGCCGCCGCTCCCGCCCCGCTGCCCGCTAAGTTCGAGGCTGAGGCCTAAGGGTTCCGTTTTTTGCCATTTGGCTACGGAACCCTAAAAACACTGGATATTTAACTTGCACTTATTGAAAGCACGCGAAACCTTCTGCGCGTTTCGCTAATCTGACGTTACTCTTGACTGTTGTCAATTGTAATTTAACGTTGGGATTTTAACAATAACAATACAAGCTAATAATTGAGCTAACTGCGCACCTCGCTGGAATATGACTCTCCCTCGCACTCACCCGCACACCTCTCCGCGTTCACCCCGTCCGCACCAGAGCGGCGATGTGACGTCACGGTCGCCAGGTGCGCAGTTAACTCAACCCGTGCCCCGATCGCGCTAATTTGTAATGTCTTCAATTCATTTGCGTTACTGTTACGCTCCATTTGCATTCCAGCTGAAGTGCAATTCGGTATCGCGGTAAAGTTCACTTGCAAACAAAAGATTTATGCACTTTTCATTAAAAGTCCGAACAGCTTATTTTTTTAATTAAACTAAAATTACTAAAACACAGCAAATTTTCGTCAAGCGTTTGACTTGCGTTTGAGAAGTCGAAAGAAGAGTTTTTGCGTATATGGACGTAACTTATTTATTATTTATTTCCCCAGGCGTCCCGCGTCCCCTGGGCAACCCGGGGCCCGGTAGGCCTCCTGCCAACCGCGCTCAGCCCAAACCATTGGTCCCGTCGCCGCCGTCACAGGCTTTGGTGGTAAGGATTTATAAATACAAGCTTTTGTAAAATTTACAGGATTAGCATACAGGGTGGAATTTTGTAATGCCACCTGGAGGGAAAGTACTCTTAATACTGTAGATAGAAAATTTTAATTAAAGAAAACATCTATTTTTGAAATGAAATTAAATAAAACTGCTTTTAAAGATTTTCAAAAATCTGCTGGACAAGCCAAGGGCGATGATGAACGGTCCTGCGCTGCCCGCATCCAGGTTCTTCCCACGACCTTTACCAGATCGTCGGTCCACCTAGTAGGAGGCCTGCCCACGCTACGTCTTCCAGCCCGTGGTCGCCACTCGAGAACTTTTCTGCCCCAACGCCCATCGTCTCTACGAGCTAGGTGCCCCGCCCACTGCCACTTGATTTTAGCAGAGTAAATACAAATGAGTAGGTCATCTTCATCCAAGTCAAGGGTCAACCAAAGTCGCTGACATAGCCCGACGGATTAGCAAACTGAAGCGGCAATGGGAAGGGCACATAGTACGCAGAACTGACGGCCAATGGGGCAGAAAGGTTTTGGAATGGAGGCCGCGTACCGGAAAACGCAGCGTGAGACGTCCACCTACAAGGTGGACCGACGACATCGTAAAGGTAGCAGGGAAGCGCTGGACGCAGGCCGCTACCAATCGATCAACATGGAAAGCATTGGGGGAGGCTTATGTTCAGCAGTGGACGTCCTATGGCTGAAATGATGATGATGAGGTCATCTTCATAGAAACGCATGGGCGCGGTTTGTCGTAGTTGCGCCGAATTTTGTCAGTGCGCGCCGCATACAAACCGCGCTCGGCGCGTTTCTATGAAGACGACCTACTCATTTGTATTTACTCTGCTACGAGCTACAATTTTATTAGCAATCAAGTCGCGTCAGGGATTTTAACCCTTTACCTACGGGCCCTTGGAAACTTGGAAACCCAAAGTCGCCTCTCAAAACGGGGTATTTTAACCTATAAAATTGTTTGCTCCACTTTACATCAAGATATTTTAAAAAGTATGAGACTTACGTCCACGAAGTTACGTTTGGGCTGGAAGACGTAGCGTGGGCAGACCTCCTACTAGGTGGACCGACGGTCTGGTAAAGGTCGCGGGAAGAGCCTGGACGCGGGCAGCGCAGGACCGTTAATTGTGGAAAACCTTGGGGGCGGCCTTTGTCTAACAGTGGACGTCATTTGACGAACGATGAGACTTACTCGTACGGTATTGAAAGGATGATGGGCACAAATTTATGGAAAGTGGTACCCGCTCCAATAGCCATAACCAATATAATTATATTTCAAAAGGCCTTTAGATGTAGAAAAATGTCTGCTATGGGGCCAGTTCTAATTCACGTTTTGAAAGCAGTAATTCCACTAAGTATTATATGAAAGTATAACACAATCATCCATGTATACGAGTATGTACTATGACTACAATCTATTAATATAACTAAAATAAACATTCAAAAGGAAAGGTTTGTACCTACGATGAACTACCCGAGCTATTAGCCCTTTAATCGCTTTCATCATCATCATCATGATCATTTTAGCCATAGAATGTCTAGTTGAACATAGGCTCCCCAATAATTTCCACAATGGCCGGTTGGTAGTGGCCTGCATCCAGCGCCTTCCCGCTACCTTTATGAGGTCGTCGGTCCATCTTGTGGGTGGACTTATTGGGTCTTGTGGGTTTATTCGCTTTAGCAACCCATAATAAAACCCTTAAGAAGTAATAAAACTCTAACCCCTTTATTAATAAAAGTTACACCCTAGTTGAAATCTGGCTTAAATTGTCATTTGGTATGGAAATGTCATTTTAATCCAAGGTTTCTCCTAGGTGTAACTTTTTATTAATAAGGGGGGTAGTAGTTCTTCAAATAAAAATATTTATTTCACAACTATCCCTATCAATAATTATAGAGTTAAGGAAGGATGCTGGAGCAGTAAACACTTCATGCCTCGCACAACCTAAGTACCATACTATGGAATTGGACACGTATGATACTTAGGTTACATAAAAAGTATGTTTATCTTCGAACACAACCAGATCTGAGGCTGGTGGCCATAGTAAAAGTTGTTCGTCTTGGTAAGACCTTTCAAACGACACTAGAAGCATATCTATTGGAGCCGGGTACCATTTTGCCCATTGTCCTTTGGAATATTATATTCTGCAACTAATGTAGTTTCATAATTACAAGCGTATTTTACACTTAATTTGCAATTTTATTGTTTTTTTGTCGTAAATCGTGATTTAGTTGGCTTTGCCAAAATAACAATAGATGCCACCCGTATTGAGAAGTGACTTTTGACTTGGCAACTATAGGTGCCTCCCGTAGGTAAGAGGTTAAGAGCGTTTACGTGAAACGCGGCGTTTCAAGGGGCATCATTGGAAATGATTCGCGCGCGGCGTTTTTTCATAGTTTTCAAATGTTTATAGCAAAACAATAACAATGAATTATATATCGTTTTAAAGTAAATATTTTAAAGAAGATGTTATTTTATTATATTAAGCTATTTTTATGTTGAATTAAAGAAGAATAATGGTGTAAAAATCACTTTGATTTTTGGGTATTTCACGTTCTTTGAATTTGTGATTTCTTATTGTAAAATGCTTAAATCTAAGAATTTTCTCAACTAACTATTTGCCTAAGGACCTATGCTATAGGATATAAATGTTTGTTATATCGTTTTCACAGTATTTTTATAAAAAAATTCAGCTTGTAAACTGAGGCTAAAGTGGAAATTTGAAAACCTGTGTGGACTTATCTTAATAGAATTCTTAAATACTACACTAATCGAAATATTTTCTCAACTAACTATTTAGACGACAAAATTGCCTAATTATTCATGCCTATAACATATTTGTAATGTAACTGGTTAATGATTGTAGCGGGTTGAAAAAGTACTGTTTTTGCGCCAAACGGCGTAAACGCTCAAAAATATTTTTCTTTACCATCAGCCGGTGTCTTCAGCCGGTGCTCTTTCGACCGGCGGCGCGGGCGTGTACCGCGTGTCGGGCTGCGGCGCCGTGGAGGTGGCGGCGCATCTACGGCTGCTCGGCGAGAGCCTGGCCATCATCGGGGCGCGGCTCAAGGAGCACGAGGTACTGTGCTGACACTTGTGTAATTAATGCTAAGGAGTGTTTTAAGGAGCACTAGTAAGTACTCTAGAACCTTGTCACGTGATACGAAGCTAGTACTGTCACTCGTTTGTGGAACAAGGAGTGTCTGAAGAAGAACGAGGTGCTGTCACGTGATACTTGTGGAACTAGTACTGTCACGTGATATTTTTGGAACTAGTACTGTCACTTGATATTTCTGGAGAAGGGAGTGTCTTAAACAGCACGAGTAAGTACTCTAGAACCTGGTCACGTGATACTTACCTGGTGCTGTCACGTGACACTTATGGAACTAGGAGCACGCGCGGTGCCCTGGAAGCCAGTCGTCACCTGGTACTGTCGCGTGTGTCACGCGGCCGGGCCTAGTATAGCAGCCCCCAGCCGTCGTCAGCCGGCGGGCTGGGCCCCGGCGCGGGCGTGTGCCGCGTGTCGGGCTGCGGCGCCGTGGAGGTGGCGGCGCATCTGCGGCTGCTCGGCGAGAGCCTGGCCATCATCGGCGCCCGGCTCAAGGAGCACGAGGTAATACGGGCACGTGATATTTGTGGAACAGTCACGTGATATCTTTGGAACAATCACATGATTTGTTTGGAACAATCACATGATTTGTTTGGAACAGTCACGTGATTTTTTTAGAACAGGGACCGAGGGGAGTGTCTTAAGGAGCACTAGTAAGTACGCTAGAAACTTGTCACGTGATACGAACCTAGAAGTGTCGCGTGATACGAAGCTAGTACTGTCACGTGATATTTGTGGAACTGGTACTGTCACTCGATATTTGTGGAACAGGGAGTGTCTTAATGAGCACGAGGTGCTGGTATGTGATACTTGTGGAACTAGTACTGTCACTCGATATTTGCTTAATATTTTTAGAATAGGTACCCAAGGAGCCTGACCTGGAGCACGAGGTAAACGATACTATTCCCACCTCTCGTTCCCACCGCTGCAACTCCTGTGTAGCCAGGATCTACAGCTTAACCGCCAATAACCCAACCAGTGAAGGTCAGTTAAACTTCGACTTCCCTCCAGTGCAAAGCAAGCAGATGACATGTGACAAAACAAAAGCCTGCAGCGCTTGCAGTTAATCGTTCGTCCGTTTCAGCCAAATGATGTCCACTGCTGGACAAAAGCCTCCTGTGCTGTTCGTCTAGCTAGATGCTTCCCGCGACCTTTAATCGTTGGTTCGCCTAGTAGAAGGCCTGCCCACACTACGTCTTCCGGCCCGTGGTCGCCACTCGAGAATTTTTCTACCTCATCGGCCTACGAGTTATGCGCCCCGCTTACCGTCACTTGATTTTAGCAATTCTGCATAAACCAACATAGGTTTTTGGTTTTCCTGCGGATCTCCTCATTTCTGATCATTTCTTGAACCCTGTGCAATGTTCAAATAGACATTTATTTACTTTAAAACTTTGTTCCAGGGCCAAATCGCGGTATCCGGGTCGGTGTCGGTCCTCCTCGACACACTGCTATGCTCGCTTGCGCCGCTGCTGTGCGTCACCCGCGCGGTGCCAGCGCTGGCGCCGCCACCGCGTCTATTGCAGCATACACTGCACAATATCGCTTATATCATGCCCGGCCTGTGAGACATACTAGCTCCGTCACGTGACAAATACAAATATCACGTGATATTTGGTGTTACGTGACAAATACTAACTCTGTCACGTGATATTTTGTGTCACATGATATTTAGCCTCAGTTGCACTCTCACATCTTAATATTAACCGGTGTTTTGTGTGGAGTTTGACAGACTTTTGAGGTTTGTTAAAGTTAAAGTAAGATGGGGCAACCTTAGAACACGCTATATTATAATGGCCGGCCTGTGAAAAATACTAGCTGTGAAAAAATCACGTGATATTTTGTCACGTGAAAGATACTAGCTATGTCACGTGATATCTTGATAAATACTGAAAAGTTGAATAGAGAGCTAGGTTAGTTTCAATATGAAAAATGCCTGAATAATAAAGAGTTACACGTTGGAAACTAGTTTAAAATGACATTTTAATTAAATAAATTAAACATTAAAGTAGTTTTCGACGCGTGTGTAACTTTTTATTAGTAATTGAACGAGGTTGAACAGCAATAAATTAATGTTAATAGAATGTTGACTAGTATTTTGTTCACGTGTAACTCGATGAGTTAAGTAATTATTGAGTGACACATTTGATTACAATAGTAAAAAATGTACATCTTTGTTAGTGTTGAAGCTATTTTTGTCCGTGTGTTAATAAAGTATTTTTTAAATCATATCTGTGTTTTATTTTACGTTTACGTTTTACGTTTAATAATAATAAGTAATCAATCAACATCATAAGAAGCTTATAGGTTATGGTTTACACTACCCCACGATGGCCTGACGGGTTGGGGAGGCCTGATGTTCGCGTGTTTCTTCCTTTATCACCTCTTACGATATTTACGGGAATAGGGAGTGGTCCACAGATCACAGAAACTAAAGGGAGATGTGCCAAGGGGGCGGGGCCGGTGTCGCAGCAATATGCCCAAAAACGGAACACATTGCTGCAGACGTCATAAACAGTTTACATTGCTTGCGTAGGTTACTAAATATTATTCGAACGTTAAGTACTGATACCGCAGTGGATAATAAGCGCAGGGATTCTTGGATGGCTTAAACATGGAGTGTAGGTGCGGTTTTGTTCCCCAGTCGATGAAGCACCTGATGTCGTGCCCCGAGTGCCCAAGCAACTGCACTCAGGAGGATTTGATGAGTGCTGCTGACAACGCCACTCTTGTGGCGGAGTTTTGGGCTGACACTGTGTAGGTTTGTTGTCGACACGATAAGAAGAAGAATGAGCGCATGTTTTGATTACTTTGTACATGTCAATTTCTAATGCGACACTGAGTTTAGAACTCAGCGCATTAGTTGGCATATCTCTATGGAGTGGTCCTATTTTACTCAGCTGATACTAGGCTTGGAATAATAAAACTATTTGAAATTCCCACCAAAATACTTGAACCCGTGAAATACTTTCACATCAACAAATACTGTATGCAAGTAACTGCAGATGGCATCACTAATCAACAAAGTGTTATCTGTGGCCTACAAACAAGGTTCGACGAAAACCACCCGTTTTCGTATTTCAGTCAGCGGGGTAGTTGGTCATTCTTTATAAAATACACAGATGGCGCTGATCTTAACTTGACTTGCGATAACTTGAAATTTTCTGAAAAATATATTACGAGGCAATATTGGCCAGTGTGTTATCTAATTAAATTGTAGAGTTTCAGGTGGTGGTACTTGACTTCAGCAGACGAAATTTTTGCAAGACAGCTTTGCGCTTGTCGCTTAGCTGTTTGATATACTAAGGGCAAGTGTATGGGTTATTAGGATAGCAAGTTTCAGTACTGAGGATGGTTTATGTCTTGTTCACTTGGGTGAAAGTGGAATAGTTAGGTGTCTTTCGCGTTGGGTTATTATTGTTTAGGTAAAATGTCCTCGAACTCCTCCTATGTTCTTCTGATTAATTTCGTTGCGGGTCCAATGACAGTTTAACTTTTCCCCGGGACAAACATGACCTTCATTGGTTGGGTTTTTTTATGGCGGTCAAGCTGTAGATCCTGGCTACACAGGAGTTGCAGTGGTGGGAACGAGAGGTGGGAATAGTCCCGTTTAGGTAAAATGTGTGACATAACTTAGGGTACCTAACTTATAAACTCAAAAGCGATTCAAATTCTGTATTGCTATTTTTATTAAGCTATTTTTTGGCATCTTAGGTAAATCTTAGACAGTCTTAATGGCATCTTAGACAGTCTAGCTCGCAGGTCTAGCCTTTACTTCAACCTGTTTAGCGTCTTAATAACATAAATTTTAGTCTTTTGTTAAGAATTAATTGAGAAGTCTACAGGTTATGAATACCTTATCTAAATTTCAGACAGCTAAAAATCCAAAGATTTCCGAACATAACAGTTGTTTAGTAAAATATTTTGGCAAATTAGTTTTACCGTAACCCCTTTCAAGGATGTATCGAATTACCGATCACTGTTAAACAAAATAGGAATATAACTATTAAATTGAAACAATGAATATACATTTCAATTTATTTATTTCACTAAAACTGAACACAATATTTATTTACAAAACGCACATTCGAGATTATTATGATACAAACAACTAAATCATAAGTAGTCTTTAAGATATTCAATTTATATTCAAGACAATAAATATACATAGGTAAAAATAATTTTGATTCCTATGATAGATGAACCAATATTTGTTCACGCACAAATGTATCGTGGGGGATCGAACCCGTGCCGGGCTAAGATACGTGCCGTGATATAATTTATCTATGATTTTAGATGACAAATGTATAGGCTTATCTTTCCTAGACCTACTGGTGTATATCGGCAAAGATGGAAACTGAAAATTAAGGTCAAAAAGATTCAAAACAACTTGATGAGATATCTCACAATTCACAATACCATAAAATGTAGTTTATACCAGCGAATCAACGTATAACGCCAGTATTCACAAACATTACTATGAGGTCTCACAGTGTCACAGACAAACCAATTGCAAAGCTCTATTCAACGCTGTGCCTTCGATTTGCTGCTTCACTTAAGCAAGCATCGTTTGTGAATACGGTTGTAAGTCACCGTAAAATTGTGAATTTCGTCAGATTATAATCTGATCCTAACCTAACCCACTGTTAGTTTACAATATTACGCGTGATAATATAAAATGTAATTTTTCCTATTGATTTTGGACTTAATACTTAGGATAATTTTAAAGTCTAAGGCTGAGTTGCACGACCTAACTTTGACCGTAACTTTAACGATAACTGGTGCCTTTTGTATGGAGTTTGATAGATTGTTTACGTTTGTTAAAGTAAGATGGTGCAACCCAGCCATAATGTGGTAAATTGAGCTACCTATATTAAATGCTAATTTGACACAATACAAATGTTATGTTACACTTTCAGCATAAGTTTTTGATGTTTTGAAACTTATAACACTGTGTTTGAATATTTCTAACATTGGCAAATATTTTCAACAAGACGTTCAAGACAGAATCAAATGGTGGCGCATGACTGGGAAAGCCAACCCCGCGTATCGGGATAAGGCAAAGCAGAAGAAGCAGACAATATTGGCTATTTAATCTTAAAACTTATGATACGGCTATTACTTCTAGTTTTTAGTTAGTCACTACTATTACAATATTAAATGACAAATTTCACAGATACTATTAGTAACAGATATTTCTCTAAAATTGGGTTTCATAATAATACATGAGACTTACGGCCCCGTATTCACAAACATTACTATTAGGTCTCACAGTGCGCGTGGACGCACAGAGTGACACACGAACCAATCACAGAGCTCTATTCAACGTTGTCCATTGGATTTGCTGCTTCACTTAAGCAAGCATTGTTTGTGAATACGGGCGTTACTTCGTAGAATCTATTTGTTCCTACTATATCTTAAAAGAACTAATTTGAGAACCTAGTATTTGTTACATTTAAACACAACAAAAAAACTTAGCTAGCACATGATATGAAATATCAACAAGAGACACTTAATAAGGTAATGACTAAAATACCGGAAATGGACAGTAATATCGAAGTATTCTTCGAAGCTAGTCACTTGATAGTGTCAAATCTCCGACCAAAGACATGCAGTATAGGTCGCGTAATAATAGTTGAGGCGATCAACGCAAGCAAAGATTTGTATCTGTACACGCTCGTCGTATTGACGACTTGCGTAGTCGGACTGACAGTTGCTTTCTGTCTCGCTTGCACGTATTTAACAAGAACGAGATAGTAGTCGTCGATATTAGAACTTGAATGTTTCTGCTCTGTATTCAAATATTACATCAGTGTGAGTACGTGTTCGCCTCAACTTTCGTTATGCCACCTATATCGACCTAGTACATTTCGGATATCATAAAGGTAGCAGGAAGGCGCTGGACGCAGGCCGCTACCAACCGGGCAACATGGAAAGCATTGGGGGAGGCCTATGTTCAGCAGTGGACGTCCTACGGCTGAGATGATGATGATTGATATTATCAAGTGACGTCTTACAAAGTCTTCAACCACAAAAGGTACAGTAACCTAAGATTTAACCTAATAGATTTCAGGACCTAGTATTTGTCACTTAATATTGATATTATCATCATGTCTTACAAAATTCATAACTACAAAAGGTGATACAGTATTAACCTACTACATTTTGGACCTAGTATTTGTCACTTGATATTATCACCAAGTGATATTTTACACCAAAGAAGATACATTACTATCCTAGTACATTTTGGACCTATTTGTCACTTGATTTTCAATATGACATCTAACAAAATCTGCAAACACCAAAGACTACATTGCGAAGCTAGTATCAGTCACGTGACTTACAACAAGCGCCCCCTACAATTGGTTGCGCCGCAGTAACAATACAAGACCTTACCGGGCACCGAACCCACGTCATAGTTGTAGTTCCAAGTGAGCTCCGTGCCTGCCTTAATATGGGACAGAGCGAAGAACGCCACCCATGGGAAACGCGGGTCATGTGTGTCTACGAATACGTTTTGCACGAATACGTTGGGCTGGCAGGAGTGCTGTGGACAAAATAAATACATATAAAACTAATCTTCCGCTGTCTGTCTTCAACTACCATGATATAGATCGTGCCATCCACTCGGACGCGCCCCACCATTCTTCCGCGAATGTTTGAGTGTTATCGGTACACGCTAATGCTCCATGAGTGCACACGCACACTACAGTAATGCCTTACGGCTTGCTCGGACCACACTCCCCGCACCCCGCGCGACCGGGACTAAACATTGGTGGATGAAAAGATCTATAACCCTAGGATGCACGCTACGATAAACTTTTAGCATTTTATCGATTTTGTACGACAAGTCCATACATTTGTCGTCTAAAATCGTCGATAAGATTTTATCAGGGCGCGCATTTTCATGCGGTTTTCACCAATAGATAGGTACTGATTCATGACATAACAACATGTATATTTTAGTTTAGAAAAACATAGGATAGTTTTATCCCAGTTTTGGAAAGGAAGACGCTCGATATTATTTCAGTGACTAATCGACCACGCAGGCAAAAGCTAGTATACAGTGTGAGTCACGTTAAAGTGTACATATGAAAATAGATGAAACTAGACCTATTTTTATCGACAAAAAATAGGTCAAAAATTTTTTGAGATTTTTTTTAAATTTTTTATAGAATTTTTTTTCTTCCAATTACTTATTGTAAAGAAAACGTAATAACTTTTAAACTAAGCGGTATATCCTGATAAAATAAAAACAGTAATAATGCTAAATAACAGGCGATACTAAAACAATACATAAAATACACAAAAAATGCCAACAAATAATAAAAAATGACACTTTTTGAAAAAAATCTGCTTAAAAATTCGTATTTTTTTGGATATTTGATAAATTTCTCCAAAAAATGCCCCTATAACAGATGGTTTTTATTACTTTTTATTATTCTCTATCGTATTACTTTTGTAAAACTAAAAATCGCATGTCTCTATCCCTATCACAACATTTGCTATGATCGTTTGAACAAAGGCCTGCCACCACATTTCTCTCCGCTACAGGTAGAGACAATTTTAATTTTAACTAAAATGCTTATTTTACTTCGAAATCTTTTGTTTTATTTGAAATCTAACTTGTCTTTATCAAAATTACAAATCTAGAGTCACTTTCAGTTTCGTTGTTAACGAAGCGTTGAATGGCGCGCCCGGAGAGGTTTAGTTCAAACGATCATTGCAAACGTTGTGATAGGGATAGACATGCGATTTTGGGTTTTAAAAAATTAATACGATAGAGAATAATAAAAAGTAATAAAAACCACCTGTTATAGGGGCATTTTTTGGAGAAATTTATCAAATAACAAAAAAAATACGAATTTTTAAGCAGATTTTTTTCAAAAAGTATTTTTTTTTATTATTTGTTGGCATTTTCTGGGTATTTCATGTATTTTTTAGTATCGCCTGTTATTTAGCATTATTACTGTTTTTCTTTTATCAGGATATACCACTTAGTTTAAAAGTTATTACGTTTTCTTTACAATAAGTAATTGGAAGAAAAAAAATCTATAAAAATTAAAAAAAAAATCTCAAAAAATTTTTTGACCTCTTTTTTATCGATAAAAATAGGTCTAGTTTCATCTATTTTCATATGTACACTTTAACGTGACTCACACTGTATATAGATGAAGGTAGATAAATAGGATGTCTATCTATCTATACTAGGATATTTTCTTTCAAATAAATGCACACAAATGTTTGTATCGTGCGGGGGTCTAACCCGCGACTTTTCAACTGCGCCAATGTCGCCTTATGCTTATAATGCATATAAATTCTAAAAAATAACACTTAGAACACGATATAAAGCGATATTAAGCAAGTTAAAATATTTTATTGTTTTTGAACACGAGGCAACAAAGTTCAAAATAATATGGTTACTAAATTACCATTGAGCGATTGAGGGTTAAGTTACTTACATTAAGATATCTGCCAATATTGCCTTGAACCTTGGCGTCCATAATGTAACAAGCCTCATCTTTGCCGAAGTACGAACGAACTGATCTGAAAATGATACGGTATTTTAGTATTTCATAAATATACAGGGTGTCATAATATAAGTAAGTGAAATTGAGAGAGAAACCCAGGGTTTCACAGTAAAAAATAAGGCCAAGGGTTATCAATGTCTCCTTTTATATACCACTACATTTTTATCACCGAAAAAATTTTAACAGGTTTTGTAGAAATGTGTGAAAAATGTAAAGTAAAAAAAAATTTTTTACATAAAGTTAATTTTTTTATTAAATTTTCTTTAGTCCGTATTTTACGCGTCACAGCTGGGGCACGGTAATAATATCATACAGTATTGTAACTTCATATAAACCGACGAAACGCGAGCTTTCCTTCGAATTTCAAATCTCGGGACGTGGTCGAAATCCAAAAGTTAGGGGTGTCGCGAATGTGCCGAACGGACGTCGATGGCCTACCGTTGAAAATGACTAAGGTGATGGAATTTGACTGACCGTCTTAAACGATCAAATTTGTTAAAAACTAGTCATTAACTGTCAGAAATGGTCATTTTCAGTCAGTTTGATTTGAAATGAAAATTATATTGTAAATAACCAGCTTTGGCCCACGACTTCGCCCCCCTGAAATTAAAGTAACAGGTCATTAAGTACTCATTATGATTAGTAGATTCAAAATTATTTTAGTACCTATATTTTTTTAAATTAAATCTACCAATCACAAAACAACAAGCATTTTTATCCTATTCCATTCACAAAGTATTTTGTTTGTCTAAATAAAAAAAAATTACAATCACAAAACTAGATAGAAATTCTAAGTACACAGATGTAATTAGAATGGGTACTATAGGTGAGCAGCCCTATCGCATGTTGTCATACCGTGACGTACCGCGGGGCTGTTGACATTTATTTCAAAAATATGGCCGAGTTGGAATACTGTATAGTATTACCGTGGCTGGGGCACTCCGCTGCTCGCTAGAGTAGTCGTACGCGCTCGTACATTGCCCCGATCTGTCTGTCTCGCTCACGCCTCGTCCACGCTTCCAGTGTTATTATTACCAGGCCTGTTCATCTCCGCGAGTTTACATCGAAAACAAAACACGCACGATGGCCCACCTACAGGATACAATTCGACAAGGCCTCACATACGAGCGAACATTGACTCACGCACGCGTGATCTTGTGTATGATGGAAGAAAATAAAGAAGATGGTGTACTAAATACTGTGCAGTATTTAACTGCCTAAATAATAAAAAAACACAGAATGTACTTTTTTAAGTTGCCTCAAGACACTGAGAGTTAAATAAGTAGTTAATATTATTCATGATAATTCATGCTAAATCATGTATTTCCTCCGCCATTTTCCGCAGTTTGGCACCTCACGTCACATCATTTTACCGAAGTCAGCCCTATAGCTTCGGCGCAGTGCCGATCACTGACGTTTGTCAACAAAATGGTGCTTGACTCTTGAGACAAGCTAAATTACAGCATATTGTTAATGACATTGAGCATACATTTTTTTAAATACCTTCGCGAAGTAAAACTTCTGTACGTAGTACTTATTATTATTCTGTGTTATTACTTACTTAGCTAACTTCAAGTAATTTTGAGTTCTAATAAATGTTACATTATCTTACGTAAATAGTGCTAGCGACGCGTGTGTCCATAAATGACCAATTTTCGGATGAAATTTTGAGTAACTTTATTTAACTTTTTTTTGCATAAATAGGATCAGTATCAATAACTCATTACCCAGATTTTTTTTCGGCGATAAAAATGTAGTGGTTTATAGCGTCAGCCCCATATTTTTCCCGTGGATGTTGTAAGAGGCGGCTTAGGGACAAATATGCGAACTTCAGGCCTCCCCAACCCGTCTGGCCAGCGTGGGGAGTGTAGGACAAATCCTCCATTTGCCTCTGGTAAATTAGTGAGGTAAAATATATTTTCTAATACTTACTTGTATTTTGATATGAAGTCTCTCCCCATCCCGGCTTGGGCCATGAAATGAGATGGCTCACGAACTGTGAAGAAAATTTAAAGAAATTAATCAATATAATTATTAGAAAAAGGTAAAGAAATAAAACAACAAAACAGCGCAGTAACGGAACGAAATAGCATCGTGGCACACGAAAATAGCGCCTTGGTGCAACAAGACGGCGCTTTGACACAAAATGGCGCCTTTACACAATGAAATGGCGCCATTGCACTACAAAATGGCTCCGTGCCATAACAAAATGGCGCCTTTGCACTACAAAATGACGCCTTAGCACTACAAAATGGCGCCTTTGCACTACAAAATGGCGCATTAGCACTACAAAATGGCGCCTTTGCACTACAAAATGGCGCCTTTGCTCTATAAAATGGCGCCTATGCACAACAAAATGGCGCCATAGAGCAACAACATAGCGTCATAAAGCAACAACATATGCCCATAGAGCAACAACATAGCGCTATAGAACAATGAAATTCTGGCAAGGAGCAACAAAATTATCACATCTTCCCTATGTGACATTCTTCCGTGACTTCTATTGGTAACACCTATCTATAGCTCGTTTCATCCACTCGGACGCGCCCCACCATTCTCCCGCGAATGTTTGAGTGTTATCGGTACACGCTAAATGCTCCATGAGTGCACACGCACACTACAGTAATGCCTTACGGCTTGCTCGGACCACACTCCCCGCACCCCGCGCGACCGGGACCACACATTGCTGGGGCGCGCCCGAGTGGATGAAACGATCTATAGTCCTGATAATGGGCTAGTTTCCTAAAAAAAATTTTTTAGTCCGTCATGTTTAATATCAAAAAATATTGGACACATATATTTTTATTTGTCAATCTAACAAATAATTACATAGTTATGGTGCGTTGAAGTTCCGCACGACGTCACAACGTGCGGCACTTTTATGCAAGCATTGACGTCACGGGCCTCTTCTTATGAACTTTGGCGCGCTTTATCTCTTTAAATTTTCATTAGTTTGAAAAAGTGAAAAATACGTGTAGAGTATTTTTTGATAAGTTAAGGCCGGGTAGCAGTGAAAATGGCGAAAATGAGGTTTTCATTTTTCATTTTTGAGGTACTAAACAGTAAAATTAAAGGCTAAGATTTTATTTGGGCATAGTTGAGGATATTTTCTAGGGCTATTAACGGATGGAAACACGATTTGATGAAATTGACTCGATAGAATAAATTCCCAAAGTTACCTCTATTCGTTTTCTATTTATGGTTTTATTTTTTAAATAAGCGATTTGAGATTCTGAATCTTTTACTAAACTAAAGTTCAGAAATAACTTGAGGGCTTTTAACGGATGAAATTTTTATATTGGCTCTTATTTAGTTACTATGTTAAAAAATGTGGAAAAAATCGCCCATGACGGCTTGGACAATCTCAATCAGTCGCGCGGTGGCGCTTACGGAGGACGGACGCGTGTCAGTTTTTTGGTCGTGACAGTTCGCGATTTGTCAATATTTTTGACAATGATGACTTTGATGAGTCACAGTATAATAACATCAGTGTTACTGGAGAAAGCTAAAATTTTTGATAATTAAGAATTATGAATTTTGTCTACCTATTGAAATTTAAATCGTTGGCATCCTTTTAAACTAAGACCCTACTCATGATACATAGTACATTCCTCAAATATGAGACAAAACCAATGAGTTAAAATTACATTTTTATAGTACCTACATATAATCGTCTTACACTCTTTAGAAGAGCACAATGACACAAATAAATAATAAAAATTAGGTTAAATATAGGGGCAGCTGCACGTCACTGAAAGACGATTCTGTACTCGGCATCTGGGCTGGAGAACATGAATCCTTGCTTACAGATGCAGATGTAAATAGAGTTATAACTGGACAAATTTTACATGAAATGTTTAACAGAAATCAGTTAAAAGACACATACATGGAATACCAATAAGGTTGCGGAGGGAAAGCTACCTATTATAAACTAGCGGCAGCCCGCGACTTCGTTTTACCCCCGTTAGATATGATGTTTTACTTCGTTGTTGATAGATGGCGTTTCACGGCTTCCCCCGAATAAATATTTACGAACGTCATACCGTAGTTTGTCCAGTGCTGTAGATTTTAACCAATGACGATAGATGGCGCTTTTTAGACACGTCTTATTTATTTATTGAAATTTATTTGCCACATATCGTCATAATGTTAATCTGGGTTATAAACAATAATACTGTGAAGTTTCAACAAAATCCGTTCAGTAGTTTTTGCGTGAAAGAGTAACAAACATCCAGACATCATGACATCTAGACACCCAAACTTTCGCCTTTATAATATTAGTAGGATATTTCACAATCCAAACTAATATTTACTATTTAGCATTTACTTACAGTAAATATTAGTTTGGATTGTGAAATATTTAAAATAAAAAAAGAATAAAACAAAATAGGGTTTCAAATTACCTATCTATATCTAATATTATAAAGAGGTAAAGTTTGTGTGTTTGTATATTTGTTAAATTGTAAGGGGTAATCTCGGGATCTACTGAACCGATTTTAAAAAAATCTTTCACCAATAGAAAGCCACATTATCCTCCTGGGGCCCGGGAATTATTTTTATCGTGAATTCATATGAAAACTATCCAAATAGTATTAATAATTGATATAATTATCATAAAAAATAAAATAAAAAAATTTATCTGGAAAACGGCAATTTTCTCAATGTCATATATTTACGACATCGGTTCCCAATGTCAACGACTTTTTTATTTCATGTACAGGATGTCCCGTAATAAATTGCACAAAAGTAATTCCTAGTTAAGTTTCTTGACTATCTACAACGAATTTGAATCGATTTTTGAAATATATTGAGATGCCAATAATTTTTTTGCTATATTTTTAAATTTTTTTCTGCCTGTACTTACTTTTTTCTATGCAGTGGATGCAACTATTGATATTTTTTAAGTACCTTTTGGTTAAAATGTAGCTAGATAGATTCTTTATCAAGTTTTATGTCATTTTTGGGCAATAACATTGCATCTCTATTTTTTTTTAAATAGTATTTCAAAATTTTATTGCATTTCATTTGGATGACTCAAATTAAAAAATCCTCGTGATAAAAAAATGCATCACACCAATGTGTAATTAACATTAAATGATGTAGATAAGGTCAATAGCAATAAAAAAAATTAAAAAAAATTTGATTAAGTGCCTTATGAAATTTTTTTAATTTCATAAAAAAAAAATCAAAGTGACTTGAGGTGTTGATAATACTTCTGGGCCGACTTTACCAGTAAAATCGATTTTTGAGTGTTCTAATATGTTATATTCGCATATATCTACCTAAACAAATAAGAAAATTATATCAGATTGTATGCTATTTAATAGAAAATGTATAATGTCATACAGGTATTACACTGGGCTCTGTCAGTTTACACTAGTAATTGGGACCTCATGTAATACCTGTATGACATTCAGATTTCACCATGGTTTTCGTAGTTTTCATACGTATTTCCACAATCAGTGATACTCAGATAATAAAACAGTTCAAATACCAAAACGAATAATAACAAAGGCTTATAGAAATCGTTTATATTTTAGTAAAAATTTCATTATTACTAACCACTTGTTCCCGGTCGCGGCGCCGTCGCTAGTTCAATTAAAGATAAAAAAATATAAACGTCACTTCACTAGCCAATCACAGCTAAGAATGATGGACAGATGCACCATCTAACTAACTAACGTAAAAGTTCTGGTAAATTTCAACAGATAGCGTTGATTTATATTTTTTTGTTTTATGTAATAAATATATGACGCCAGGCCCCAGGAGGTTATATCTGAGTGTAATAGGTTATATAAAAACCGAAAAATTCCACGCGGGCGAAGCAGCGGGCGGAAACCTAGTTTATTTATAATTATGTAAGAGCATAATTATTAAAGTCGAAGTCAAACATTATTTATTTGTGTGGACCTATATTAACGAGAGATTACAAGGCGTCAAATGTTTCAAGAAAAAAATTAAAAACTATATTATAATGCTAAATTTTGCTCTCATGGAGCCTTTACCTACTCTGACAAATTAAGACTTAGAGAAGAAACTAATAATAAAACCATTTAACTGTCCTACAATGAAAAGCTTGATCGGGTACAACACCTCAAGTTATTTCAGAACTTGATTTCATTAAAAGACTCCGAATATCAAATCACTTAGGTATCTAAAGTCAAACGATTCTGAAATGTCAAGTGGCATAAAGTTGGGACTAATGAATAACCCATTAAGATAGTAGCGCCCTCCTGTCAATGACATACCTGGAACGATAGAGTATTGGACAACTAATGAAAATGCTTTGTCCTAAATGACTGACGGATATCGTAGAGACCTGAAAGTTGGAAGGTGTGTTCTTTGTATGACGTAGGCATCTAATAAGAAAAGATTTTCCGAAATGAGGTCATGAAATGAAGGGGGTGAAAAAAGGGGGCAAAGTTTGTATGGGACAAAGTGATTCCTTGGTTCAATCTACTTGAAATTTAGCTTAACAATTCCTTAATATAATTCATGAAAGACGTGTGGAACGGGTAGAAAGTAATTTTGGCAGTCATTTTCTTCGAAGTTGATATCAATACTACTTAGTGCCTTTGATTTAATTACTTTTTATTTTTACAAGTGTTTGAAAACTCCATGTCAGATTGTGTTCAATGTCAAGTGAAATCTCAAATTGAAATGTCTCAATCTCAATGAGGAGACTCTGTATTTATTCCTAGAATTCCCCTAACACCGTCAAATTGCCCTTTCGAATTCAAGACAGTGCAGTTTCCCATCAGTCTGCTTCGTAATGACTATAAACAAAGCTCAAAGTCAAACTCTAGGGACCTCTGCTTAAACTCCCATGAGTGCACAGAGGTAAGCAGGTAACCGCGTGTGATGCTCATAGTAATTTTCGATACAGAACCCCGTACATACGTCATACATATTATAGAAAGAAAACACCCAGACCAATACAAACAAATATGTTTCTGCAATTTTAGTATGATATTTTTATTTATTAATAAACAAAGAGACTGAACAAAATTAATGCGTGTACTGATTAATGTTATTAACCACATGCAAAGCTTCGTGAATTGCAACAACTATAATTTATTATCCAAGCTCTAAATAATCGCTACTAAGAGTAACTTATCATAAAATGTTTTTCCAGTCGCTCAAGCTTCCAAGGGCCTACCGATAGGTCGGGTGACGTAATCTTGAAATTCTTTAAGCCGGCGCAGAACTTCCAGAAGGTCAGGCGACGCCACGGCCACTTTGAACCGTGTTTACTTCTGCAGTTATATTTCATATTTATTCGATTCTAGAATATATTCCCAAAAAGTCTGTAAGGTGTTTTAATTTGTATCACTTGGATATGATTTGTATTAGAAAGTGTTGTGAGTGTGACGCTTGAAGGGAAGGAAGTCGACCTAACCTAACCAACTGCGTATTTCTATACTATGTAGCTGGAAATTGTGGCGGGAGCTCTTTGGCGCGCTGTCTTCGGCGAAGAATTGCGCGCGCAGATTTTGACAGCGCGAAATACCTACTTTAGCAGAAATACCAAGCCTTAACTGACGAACTAATTAAAACTCTTGCTTTTTGACCCAGGAAACATCCCTATTGTTCCGACTTGACAGTAATTGTCGACATAATATTATTATCTTGTTATTATTATTAAGATGATGATGATTAACTAACCTTCTTCATCATCGCTGATGGTGATGAAGTCCGACTCGGATTTGCCATCTTTCTCCTTGGCAGCTTCCTCTTCTTTCTTCTTTTTATTTTTTTCTCGCTTCCGCAGGCGTTTGCTGTCGAGATTATCCAATTTTCAACTTTGTTACTTATGAATTTCGTTAATTTGGAGTTTAAATTCATGACGTATAGGCAGTTCTATTCTATAGTCTGGTCCATGAGCACGTAGAATTTTGTCTAATGACCCCAAGCTACCCATCTAGGGTTTCTGATTTCTCGACCTATTTTTTTTCTCGAGTTTCGAGAATTCTCGAGGCCAAAGTCTCGAGTTTTCTCGGGTCTCGAGTCTTTTAATGAAAACTGCTGAAATCGGTTGAAATTTAATAAAAACACAGGTTTTTTAAATATAATATACCTACTTTTATGCAAAACAATCAATATTAGAATTTAGTACCACTTATTTTGGTAAGGAAATAAACAAAAAATAAAATCTTCTTTCATAATTAATATTTACTAATCATAATAACAAAAGTCATAAAGTCGCGTATACTTTAAGGATAAATAACAATAAAAATCTGGAGCTACAATTGAATCACTTGTTTTCTAAAGAACACAAGTCCAAATAGCAAAATTACGATAAACATTTTATTTTTATAAACAAAAAAATTTTCTAATAATTTTTAAATTTCTTACGAGGAGGCACGAGTACCTAACCTAACGTCTGTTAGGTAAGGTAACTGTCTAGTTAACAAATTTTTCAGTCTTTAAATCAGTCAGATTAAACATACATAATAAATATAGCATACTCGTTGGTGAACATTATTACTTAGTTTCGATTGAGATCATTACTTGCAAATCAAATCAGTTGAAAAAGGAAAGACTAGGCCAGTCTTAAAGCAACGTTGACCTATTAAATAATTAAAAACTTACTTTTGTCTAAGAAAATAGGCTTTCAAGAATATTAAAGCTTCAAAATCGAAACTCGAGAATTCTCGAGCTCCGGTAATTATTTTCTCGTCTCGAATGAAGCCAAATTTCTCGAGTTTTCTCGAGTTCGAGAAAGCTCGAGCAGAAACCCTATACCCATCCTTATCGCTCGCGCGTTATTGTTGCTGTCGCGCTCGCACACTCACTGCGGGCGCCCGTCGCACAGTCGCGACAGCAATATAATTCCGCGCGAGCGATAAGGATGGGTAGCTTGGGGTCATTGGACGAAATTCTACGTGCTCACGGACCGGGCTTTACAAGATATTATGGTACTTAAATGTTAATCAATACTATTTGCTAAGAATGAACTACAGTCTATAATTTGAAACGGCAAGTTTATTTGTATTTCTTGTATTATTAATTGTTATTAAGTATCACTTTTTGTCGCTGATATAGCCCGACGGATTAGCAAGCTGAAGTGGCAATAGGCAGGGAACATAGTACGCAGAACTGACGACCGATGGGGCAGCAAGGTTCTGGAGTGGAGGCCATGTAGCGAAATACGCAGCGTGAGATGTCCACCCGCAAGGTGGACCGACGACATCATAAAGGTAGCAGGAAGGCGCTGGACGCAGGCCGCTACCAATCGAGCAACATGGAAATCATTGGGGAAGGCCTTTGTTCAGCAGTGGACGTCCTATGGCTGAGATGATGATGATGGTGATGATTACCTAAACTTAGTGACCCCAGACGTGATGATTCCGGGACAGAAGTCGCCGTCTTCCTGCTCGTTCTTCGACGGCGTTTCATCTTCTTCCTCCGAGCTGGACATTTCGGATTCTTCTGAGTCTTTCGCCACGTTCTTCTGTTTGATTGACAAACATAGTGTAAGGATAAGGCCCAGAACAGACAGTGAAACGCAACTGCAACGAAACTGCAACTGCTAGTTACTTTTGAGTTGCATCTAAGTTTCTGCCATAGCGTCCGTTGAGAAACCACACATGACGCGACCAGTTTGAAAGTTGCAGTTGCGTTTCACCGTCTGTTCTGTCCTTAATGTTAGGTTTTTTGTTGTTTATCAACAAATACTATATAACTTTGTCCAAAATTGAGGATATAACATAATCTGTGCTGACAGGCATTTTTATTGTTTTCCAGCGCTTAACTGAGTGCCTGAGGTATGGAAGCAGCACGGGTTTTTGCGTCAGCGAGACTTCAGATTTCCTTCAGACTTTTATGCTGTCACGTCATATGCCAATGTCACCCTTCCCGTGACACTCCCATGTACCTCAGGCACTGACTAAGTCAAGCGCTATAACCTTTAGCATAGTTTATAAGTTTATTTATAACTAACAGTATGGATTTCGGTCCGAAATAAATTAGTTTAATTTAATTATTATATCTGTAATTTAGGTATTTTTAACGATTTTGGGAAAAGAAAAGCACTTGATGATTTGATAATGTCAAGGCTAAAGAAATGCAAAAAAATAAAAAAACATGCACATTCTCTATTGCTAGCATAAATTGCCTTGAAGATTCTGAGACATATCAATTTGTTTTTATCATATGTACTACACTTCAAAATAGCCAGTTTTTATTAGCCTCGTACCTTGTCCAAGCGCTTGTCGGCTTCCGGTATATCCTCTTCGTACCCTTCCTTCATTCCCTCCACCACTTCTATGTAGTCCAACTCAGCTAAGTACTCGTCGCCTTCATTGAGACCGTCCTTAAAGAAAAACAATCATTTTACTAATCGATATACAAAATCCGGAATAAAATCTATCCTATGTTTTGGTTTTATTTCGGTTTTAACTTAGATTAATAAATTCTAGATGAGATGGATAATCTTCATACAAACGCTTCGTCAAAAGCGAGACAAAAATCATGTCATTACTGTCAAAACTGTTCTATTTGTTATTTTCGTGGATAACGGTGCTGGTTGTGCATTTATTTAAGATATATCTGTAAGACTTTTTGTAAAACCGTTTGTACAATTGTTTGTTGTCCCTAATAAAATAAAATAAAATAAAACATTGTTTTAAATTGAGATATTTTTATCCAAATATATCGTAAAAAATGTTATTACTTATATTTGTTACTTATTAATTATTTAATAAGACATTTAATTAAAACAAAAAAGTTTCAAGTAAGTTGCCTCACTTTTCGTGAGCTTACTATCTATCTAGGCTTTGTTAATCTATGGTTTGTAATAACAAATTGTTGCACGTATAGATGACCCACGCTGAACTGTCCCGCCAAACTCAATGACAGGGGGGCGCTACCATCGTTCAACTATATGGTTTCCAACATGGCAAAAATCGGAACTAGCGATCCGGTATTGACGGTGGCGCCCCACTGTCAATGTCATGCATAGGACAGTTCAGTATTTTGGAACTATATCTATTTATTTTTAAACTGTGTAATTTTTTTATGAACCAAATAAGTGTTTTCTTTCTTCTTTATTTCTACATGACCTGATGATAACTTACCATGTTAGCGGTGGCGTCTGTGAGCAGATTTCCTGCGTACACGCACAGGAAAGATCCTTTGGGCACATCATTGAGCGCTCGGATGCCCCACCCACGGTTCAGGGTTTTGAATACCTGCAAGAATTGACATAATATAGATTTTAAACTATACCAAACAAAACAGAGAGATAGACAACGAGAAACAAAGTCCTTTTTAAAATTTGTCTATCTTATGTAATAAACAATTTGAATTTGAATTAAATCCGTACCCAAGAGGTAAAAACGGAAGCCTACCAAGACTAGGTTGTACCATCTTACTTTAACTTGAACAAACGGTTTTAGTTACGGTTAAAATTAAGTTGTGTAGCCTAAGACTCCACTGTCCGTTGTCTGTCTGTCAACAGGCTGTATCTCATGAACCGTGATAAAGTCCGGCCAAGCAGATGGAATTTCGTCCAACGACCCCAAGCTACCCATTCTTATCGCTCGCGCGAAATTATATTGCTGTCGCGACTGTGCGACGGCCGCTGTGAATGTGAGAGCGCGATGTATAATTACGCGTGAGCGATAAGGATGGGTAACTTGGGGTCATTGGACGAAATTCTATGTGCTCGGCGACCGGACTTTAGCTAGAGAGTAGAAACTTTTAAATTTTATTATCATACCTGAAGCTTCAATTGTAGTGGATGTTGCGCTACTCTGTTGAGACACGTGTGCTTACATTTGCATCTGAAAAGATGAATAAATAATGGAAACACAATTCACCAACAATAAACAGTCAGGGGGCGTAGTGTGAGTTTACGTCAAACGCATTCGATGTCGACTGCGTAAAAAAGTGACATTAAATGTATGACGGATTGTACAGCGCCCCTAGCGGAAACTTTCAAGAACTAACATCTTCATATAGTTTTTAACACGCTCGCTAGTGACGGATGACACTAAGCCCTCAGAAAAGTCAGTGACACAAGTGGCAGTGGGCGGGGCACATAGCTCGTAGAGACGATGGCCGTTAGGGCAGGAAAGTTCACGAGTGGCGACCACGGGCCGGCTGACGTAGTGTGCCCCACAAGGTGTACCGACGATCTGGTGAAGGTCGCGGGAGGTGAAACGAATCCCTCCTGTGCCGCCCATACATCAGGCACTGACTCAGTTAGACCTATAGTAAAATAAACATCATCATCATCATCATCATCATTTCAGCCACAGGACGTCCACTGCTGAACATAGGCCTCCCCCAATGACTTTCACATCGCACGGTTGGTAAAGCCCGTGAGCACGTAGAATTTTGTCCAATGACCCCAAGCTACCCATCCTTATCGCTCGCGCGTAATTATGTTGCTGTCTCGCTCGCACACTCACTGCGGGCGAGCGTCGCACAGTCGCGACAGCAATATAATTACGCGCGAGCGATAAGGATGGGTAGCTTAGGGTCATTGGACAAAATTCTACGTGCTCACGGACCAGGCTTTAGCGGCCTATAGTAAAATAAAAAAATATTACCTAGAGTTGCATTCATATATTCCTGAAGGCAGCGGTTCAGGTAGCCGCTTGTACTCGTATCCCACGCGTGGGCCGCCCAGCCCGATGGTGCGAGCTCCCTCTAATGTCAGTTGCCAGCAAGCACACTTCGACTTGTCCTGGAGAATAGTGGGCAAGTTAGTATAACAATTTGAACAAAAAAGTTGCAATTTTTCCTTAATTTAGAACTTTAACACTTATGACAGTAAAGTTGGAAATAATGTGATCACTAGCAAACTTCTATGAAGAATCTTTGAAGCATCATCAGGTCATCTAGTCTCCACTGCAGGAGCACGACACGACCCTCTAATTTACCAGAGGCAAAAGGATGATTTAACCTACGCTGGACAGACGGGTTGGGGAGGTTTTGTAGCAACTTGAATTGATTTAAATTTTTCTTTCATTTGGATCTTAATACAAGTCGATAAAGTTGTAATAATAAGGTTAAATTAACATAGTCTGGTTGAGAGTTAGGGAATAGTAAATATACACCACACACATTTTCATGGAACCATTCAAACTTCATTGGAGGCCAAGCTGCAGATCCTGGCTACACAGGAGTTGCAGTGGTGGGAACGAGAGGCGGTAATAAATAGAAATTGCAGTGGTGGGAATATAAATGAGTTGCAGTGTTGGGATAGAAGTGGGAATATACAGGAGTTGCAGTTACGGGAACGAGAGGTGGGAATATACGTGAGCGGCAGTGGTGGGAACGAGAGGTGAGAATATACAGGAGTTGCAGTTACGGGAACGAGAGGTGGGATTAATTCCATAGCCTAATATCTTACCTCACAATCATCAGTACAATCACACCCGCACAGGAACTCAGGGTCCAAGTTTAGTGGGACCCCAGCAGTGGGCGTCCGTTCCGTGTTGTAAGAGCAGAACTCGGGCAGCGACTCGTCGTAATAGTTCACGCATGGGACTGGCACGTTTTCTCTGCCGTGGGATAAGTCCTGTGGAATTATTTCATGTTAAATTATAAATAACTTGAAAAAATCGAAATGCCTAAGGCGAGAATCCAACCCAAGACCGTTCGTTTTCCGGGCGACTGCTCTTCCAACTGAGCTAATTAAACACTGGATGAACCAGTCGACATTTTCAAGTGTAATACGCTGTTGCAGCCGCTTTTGGTTTCATGGATGTTATGTATGTAGTGTACCCTTAAACATCCAACATTAATATTGTCACAAATATTTGACTGTCAGTTAAAATGAAACAGCTCAATCAATAGTTATAATTTCTTAGCGATTAGAGTCGCTTCTCTAACAGTAAAATGCAAACTAATAACTTTGTCAATACCAAGGCTGAATTTTTCTAAAAGGAAACGACATTCTAGCTGCTTTCTTTGAAATTGATAGTTATCAATTCTGCAATCTGGACACCGCAGTTCAGCCAAACTAAACAGCGCCATCTATTGACAATTCCACGTACCTTCTTCCCAACCAAGCACTTGTTCAACACGAACTCAGCTAAACAGTGCGTGTGCGGCGTAAAGTCAAACAGGTCCACCGCCATATCCGACTCGATGAGACGGAGATATGGAGTAGGACACCTTAAAAGCTAAAGCCTGGTCCATGAGCACGTAGAATCCCGTCCAATGACCCCAAGCTGCCCATCCTTGTCGCTCGCACGTAATTATGTTGCTGTCGCGCTCGCACACTCACTGCGGGCGCCCGTCGCACAGTCGCGACAGCAATATAATTACGCGCGAGCGATAAGGATGGGTAGCTTAAGGGTCATTAGACGGGATTCTACGTGCTCACGGACCAGGCTTTAGCCAGCTTAGCCATTTAGCTTTCTATAGTGAGTATTAGGCTATGTGCGTACGGATGACTTTTTTTCGCTGTGACAGTATGTCTTTCTCTTTTACACTTTTATAAAGAGAAAGAGTGAGGCAATGTAGGCAGTACTTATTCTTGTCTATGTAGAGACATACTGTCACAGTGACAAGTAACCCGTGCACGCGCACCTTAAGTGACTAAACTGAAGCCCAGTGGCTATATAAGTTCGTTCGTTCGTTCGTTTCAGCCGAAAGACGTCCATTGCTGGATTTTCACAAAGACCGGAATAGGTGGACCGACGATCTGGTGAAGGTCGCGGGAGGTACCTGGATGCGAGCGGCACAGGCTATATAAGTACCAGGAAAAAAATCTGGACACCGCGGTTCAGCCAAACTATACAGCGCCATCTCTTATCATCTCCACGTACCTTCTTCCCAACCAAGCACTTGTTCAACACGAACTCAGCTAAACAGTGTGTGTGCGGCGTAAAGTCAAACAGGTCCACCGCCATGTCCGACTCGATGAGACGGAGATATCTGTGCAACTCTCTCATGTTGCGTAGGCGGCGGCCGCACGGCGCTTTGTACATCACTTCCTTGTGGCCTTTGTAGCGGACGATTTGTCTGGAAGGTAGTTGGAGATTAATACAGGGTTCATTTGGAATCTTGCATTTGAATTAGTAAAAATCTAACATATTATTTTTGTTGCAAAATCACATTTATGTATGTAAGTTTTAAATAAATGAATAAATAAGTCTTGAGTCTTTTAAAAACGACGTGATTTTGAGAATGAAGGACTCAAGTCTCTACAAGTTTTATAACACTGTGATACAAGCTGTATCACAGTGTCATAAAGGTGGCAAGAAGACGCTGGATGCAGGCCGCTACCAACCGGCCAATCTGGAAATCATTGGGGGAGGCCTACGTTCAGCAGTGGACTTCCTGTGGCTTGAATGATGATAATGATGATGACAAATTACGTGTCATGTAAGCTATAAATTACTGTATTGTATTGAAAAAGAGGCTGACAAAGGTGAATGAGTTTCTTCCGCCACTTCTTCCCATCACCAGCCCATATGTTGTCCCGAAGTGGTGGTAGGGCAAGCTATATTTGGTACGTGTATAAGTGTCCTGGAAAGGGCCTATGTACTGAACTATTTTATTAGCTTATTACTAACACTAGATTAAGATTATCATGTTACTAACACCTATGGATGTATGTCTGAAATAAACGTTTATTATTATTATTTCATTTCATTTCACTCACCTCTCCCAGCCACTGAGCAGCGGTTTCGCCAGCGGGTTGTAAGTCCTCAGATCCTTCAGCGCCAGTACATCCTTCCTCTTACAGTGCGCTCCGCAGTTATGAGTGACCATCTTTAGAGGCGTGACCACTTTCTTGGGCGTGTAGTACTGTAAGAGAATAATATAAATAAGGTATAGGTCGTGTTATCCACAAAGGCACGCGCCACCAATGTTTGGTCTCGGTCGCGCGGGGTGCGGGGAGTTTGATCCGAGCAATCCAAGCGGCATTATTGTAGTGTGCGTGTGCACTCATGGGTTATTTAGCGTGTACCGATAACACTCAAACATTAGCGGAAGAATGGTGAGGCGGGTCTTCGTGGGTGACACGATTTATATTCAAATTCGGACAATTTTTGTGAGCTTTTAAAATGCTTTCTCAATGTTAAAGTTAAAAGTTGAGCTCGAAGTCGTCGCTTCTTACGACAATAACGGGAAGAATGGGGGTGGACCTTTTTCATGGGCATACCCAGCTTATACGCCAGAGATGGTAGGGTTTTAGAAAGGGACACAAGATTAAGGGGTATTTAAGGCAAGTTTTTAAGAACGTACCATTTCCAGGGGGAAAGGGGGAGGGGTAGCAGCTGTTTATATTCTATCTATGCTACGCTGCCGGAACGACACGCTAACTACGGTAGGAGACAACACACCACAACGTCCACAACTTTGCTCATGACTGTCGCATATGACCGCGTAACAATAAAATTGATTGTGTCTCAATTGATTGGACTTGTAGGGCTAGTGCTGAATAAGAGAAAACTCACCACAACTCTGCTGGTGACACTACAATCTTGCTGTTTGATACCAAAGTTGGCTTTTTATTGGAATGTACAAACTGTAGATCCTGGACTTCTGGCTACACAGGAGTTGCAGCGGTGGGAACGAGAGGTGGGAATAGTAGGAATGGTGGGAACCTACTCACCACGACTCTGCTGGTGACGCTATCGGCAGCGGGCGGCGGCGCAGGCGCGTGTGGTGCAGGCGGTAACGCTGTGGACTTCTTGGCCACTGCCCTTTGACGGTTCTCCCTCTGAAAGTTATTGGATAGATGTAAGTTTTGTTTTAAACAGAACAAGTTTTTTCTGTTTAGCCCAAAGGTTAACTGGCAAAGAAAGCCCAATGGCATTAAATTCACCTTATTTATTACACACACAGAGGCACCCGCTGAAAACCAGTGTCAGTGATTAATACTGAGCGGGCGGCGGCTTTTTGGCAAAATATATTATATATGTTTATTGTAATGTTGTGAGTTTAATGTTTTTTTTTGTGTTTTCTCTTCTTTTATTTGTTCATTTTCATTTGTGTTTTCATGTCAAATAAAGGTTTTTTATTCTATTCTTTTAGGGAAGAGGAAACGACTACAAAACAACATAATTAAAATAATATTAGATAAATACATGACAAATCATTAGTAATGTGCGCGCTTACAGCGCTATCCTCAGTTTGCTAAAAAAATGTCGCGAGCTGTTGGTCAGGTAACATGTTATGTACCAACTACATATATGACATTAAAGATTAAATAAAACATCAGGTGTCAAATAAGGTATTTGACCGCAATCGCACTTGATGTTAAGTGAAATGGAGTTTAGAATGCTCCAGTCAATGTCAGATAGGTCATGCCACTATAGGTGTCACGATTCTATGCACAAAGTGCCAGAAAAAATACAAACTCGTAATAATAACTTACTTCGCTAGGTGGCGCCGGCGCCGGCGGTGCGGGTTCGGACTTGTTCTGTTCTTCTGACCTCGTATACTCCACGTACGGCATATTGATCTGTGAAAGTAAACATTTATTTATAATGTGGACTTAGGGATTGCAATTGCTGGATCCAGCATACAGCAATCCAGCTGGATCCAGCGCCTTTTTAAACATGCTGGATCCAGCATACAGTGCTGGATCCAGCGATGCGGATCCGCAAACGTATAATTTTCTATTGCTTAGTTTCGAATTGCCGCCATTTTCAAAACGGCGCGGTGAGACGTTGCCGTTCTGTTGTTTTGTGCGTTGAACGGCGCCTCTCCGAAGTTACTGGTACGTTAGTGTGATTGAAAAATCCAAAAAAGCATGAAGAAGCAGTAAAAAAACTGTCTATTATCCTTTGCCAAAAAAGAATGCGATATGGCAGGAGATGAAAACTTTGTTGAAACGAGTAAATATAAACAAAATGTGCAAGAAGATAAAGATATCATGGAGTTAGAAGAGAATGGTCTAAATGATGTCGCAGAACCCGTTAAAATGACTTCAGGGCAAGAGCTTGAGATGGAACTTAAAAGAGAGAAGGAGAACTTTAATAAACAAAAGCCAAAGCCAAGTGGTCAATTAGATTACAAAAAGGTACTGAAAAAAGAAATGAGCGTATATGAGACCGAGCGAGTGCGAGGTTAACATTTATCTATGGTGTATGACTATTTCTTCTTCTTCTTATTCGTTACGCTCTTGGCAGAGCGGTCGTGGTCATTCTACTATTCACTATTTAATGATCCTAAAACCGACCAGTGTGGAAACCGAAAGTGCATTCTCAGTAATGAATCGCAAAATGTGTTGGTAAGACACTCAACAACGCCTGGACCAATTTTTTTAAATGTTCGTTGAAGTCCAAGGATGGTTTTTACGGCGAGAAAAATTCGAACAATGTCTGGGAAAATCCTAAAAACAGCCCTTTTTTCACGCGGGCGAAGCCGTGGGCGGAAAGTCTTAAAAATGTCGTCTTTTTATTTGCGTTCCACATTTTGCTGGATCCGCGCTGGATCCAGCTGGATTCAGGTCAATCCAGCAAGAATCCAGCTGGATTGAAAACGCCGCTGGTTTGCAATCCCTATGTGGACTATGGAAACGTTAAAAATTCGTGAAACCCCGCAGGTTATGAAGGCCACGGCCATCGAAAGCTCAAAACATCAAACGTTCAAAATATTGAATTTACAAAAGTTCAAAATATCGAATGATTGAAATATCGAAGCCATTTTGGAGCGTATTCATTCACGTAACTGCAATGTCCTATGTCGCCGGGTTCACACGAATAAATCGTATGCTTAAGGCGTAGTGTTGCCTGCAGCTGTCAGCCTAGTAAGAACTAGTCAGACAAATAAGAGTCTTATATCAAGGCCATAAGGTTCTCATCTGCGGCTGTGCCTTAGTCCTGGGCATGGGTCACGCTCTCTTCCTCTGCAGCGCCAAGAACAGTGGTGCGAGCCTGGTGGACCCGCGGTAGATCCACTCTAAAAGGAGCCTAATCTCATCTGCATAAGGTGTACTATCGCTTGCAACTGCCAGCCTAAAGTGCAGTCACGTCGCATTCACACAAATAGGAGCCTATCTGGAGTGTAGTCGCGCCACTGCGACGTGAGCCTAATGTCGTCTGCATAAGGTACAGTGTCGCTTGTAGTCCCAGGAACAGGTGAAGTCCACACCGGTCGCGTTTGCACGAATAGAAGCCTTATTTTATAGGACATAAGGTGCATTCTTACCTGCGGCTGTGCTTTAGTCCGAGGCATGGGTCGCGCTCGCTTCCTCTGCAGTGCCAAGAACTGTGGTGCGAGCCTGGTAGATCCACTCCAGTGTGAGCTTTATGTCGTCTGCATAAGGTGTACTATCGCTTGTAGCTGTGAGCTAGTAGTATAGTTGCGTCACTGCAAAGTCTTATGTCGCCGCGTTCACACGAATAAAAGCCTAATGTCGACTGCATAAGGCGTACTGTCGCTTGCAGCTGTCAGCCTGAAGTGTAGTCACATTTCTTGCCGCTGCGTTCACACAGAAATAAGTCTTATAGCAAGGGCATAGGGTGCATTCTCACCTGAGGCTGTGCCTTAGTCCTAGGCATGGGTCGCGCTCGCTTCCTCTGCAGCGCCAAGAACAGTGGTGCGAGCCTGGTGGACCCGCGGTAGATCCACTCTAAAAGGAGCCTATTGTCGTCTGCATAAGGTACACTATTGCATGTAGCTGCCAGCCTGGATTGTAGCCGCGTCACTGCAATGTCTTATGTCGCCACGTTCACACGAATAAAAGCCTAATGTCGTCTGCATAAGGCGTATTGTCGCTTGCAGCTGTCAGCCTGAAGTGTAGTCATGTCTCACGCCGCCGAGTTCACACAAATAAGAGTCTTATATCAAGGCCATGTGAACTAGTCACACAAATAAGAGCCTAATCTCAACAGTATAAGATTTATTCTCACCTGCGGCTGTGCTTTAGTCCTAGGCATGGGTCGCGCTCGCTTCCTCTGCAGCGCCAAGAACAGTGGTGCGAGCCTGGTGGACCCACGGTAGATTCAAATGTGAGCCTAATATCGTCCTGAATAAAGTGTACTGTCGCTTGCAGCTCTCAGCATAAGGTGTAGTATCACTCAGCCGTCTCTAGTTACAACATGAGTAGCGCCAGCTTGATGTGAACTAGTCACACGATTATAAGCCTAATCTGAAGGCCATAAGGTCTCACCTGTGGCTGTGCTTTAGTCCTAGGCATGGGTCGCGCTCGCTTCCTCTGTAGCGCCAAGAACAGTGGTGCGAGCCTGGTGGACCCACGGTAGATCCACTCTAAAAGGAGCCTATTGTCGTCTGCATAAGGTGTACTATCGCCTGCAGCTGCCAGCTTCGTAGTAAGTCTCTTGCCACCGCGTTCACACGAATATAAGTCTAATCTTGAGAACAAAAGGTGCATTCTTACCTGCGGCTGTGCTTTAGTCCTAGGCATGGGTCGCGCTCGCTTCCTCTGTAGCGCCAAGAACAGTGGTGCGAGCCTGGTGGACCCGCGGTAGATCCACTCTAAAAGGAGCCTATTGTCGTCTGCATAAGGTGCACTGTCGCTTGTAGCTGCCAGCCTAGAGTGTAGCCAGTAGCCACGTCACTGCAATGTCTTATGTCGCCGCGTTCACACGAATAAAAGCCTAACGTCATCAGCATAAGGCGTGCTGTCGCTTGCAGCTTTCAGCTAGGAGTGTAGTCACGTCTTTTGCCACCGCGTTCACACGAATATAAGTCTAATCTTGAGAACATAAGGTGCATTCTTACCTGCGGCTGCGCTTTAGTCTGAGGCATCCTCTGTAGTGCCAAGAACAGTGGTGCGAGCCTGGTAGACACTATAGATCCACTGCAATGTGAGCCAAATGTCATCTGCATAAGGTGTACTATCGCTTGTAGCTGTCAGCTTGAAGCGTAGTTACGTCACTGCAATGTCTTATGTAGCCACGTTCACACGAATAAAAGCCTAATGTCGACTGCATAAGGCGTAGTGTCGCTTGCAGCTGCCAGCTAGGAGTGTAGTCACGTCTCTTGCTACCGCGTTCACACGATTATAAGCCTAATCTCAAGGCCATAAGGTTCTCACCTGCGGCTGTGCTTTAGTCCGAGGCATGGGTCGCGCTCGCTTCCTCTGTAGCGCCAAGAACAGTGGTGCCAGTCGAGTAGACCCGCGGTAGATCCACTCTAAAAGGAGCCTATTGTCGTCTGCATAAGGTGTACTATCGCCTGCAGCTGCCAGCTTCGTATTAAGTCTCTTGCCACTGCGTTCACACAGAAATAAGTCTTATATCAAGGGCATAGGGTGCATTCTCACCTGCGGCTGCGCCTTAGTCCTAGGCATGGGTCGCGCTCGCTTCCTCTGCAGCGCCAAGAACAGTGGTGCGAGCCTGGTGGACCCGCGGTAGATCCACTCGGATCGGTTGTCCTCTTCGAAATGCACTTGGACCAGAGACGCGTCGACTTGGACCACGCGGGATGCCCACCATTTGCCTGTAAAGGAAGTTGGTTTCAATGGTTGTTCCAAGTGAGTATAGTTGTTGCAATACACGAAGGCGCGTGAGCTTTACATGTGTAGTGGCTCGCTCCTGTTCGTTTTACAAAAGTTTTGACAGACATTACATTATCGTTATGTGCATGTACACGTACACACACAAGTAAAGCTCACTCGCCTACGTGAGTTGCAAGAACTATACTGATCATCACAAAAATCGGCCCACCGACGTTTTACAGGAAAACTCGTTTCTACTGACACAATCATGGTGCCCCTACAATATTGGTGTTATTTGAAAGCCCAATAAATATCATTAAAGAAAAACACATTAAATTTCTTAATAAACGATTAACATATACAATAAATGTGATGGGCTCACCTCTGGGATCAATTAGACCAATTTTTATGGTTATAAAACCAAATAATGATCTCACGTGTCCTCTTTAACAGATGGATAGCGATGAACCATAAAAGTTGGCTCAAGCGTAACTAGTAACTACCTATTTTTTGAAGAAGTGACTCTGGATTCTTCTTCGGACACATTTTTGGGGTAAAAACCTTTTAATGAAATGAAGTTTAGAACTAGGCTTTTAAATGGTGCCAATATTGGTGGGAAGTGAGGATGCATACGTATGAAAGTGCTTGTCGCGGGAGGGTCGATTTTTGTGATGACCAGTGTATATTCCTTCACAAATTCCCTTAAAGCCTGCCTACTTGAGAGGAGAGGATAAAAAAATATTTTTGGTTAATATTGGTTACAGGTCACAGATCCGCTTCATTCCCTTCCTGATGGCTCCACTCTTACCCTCTTCACTTTTCTTGATTCCTCTCCGCTTCGCTCCTCTCCTCTCCGCTTCCCACTTCACCGTTCTCCTTTCGTTTCTTTCTGTTCCGCTTCTTGTCTCTCTATCACAACGAACATACCACTTAAATCTAGCGCCTAAATTTAGATCTTGATCTAGTGCTAGCACTAACTCACCATTCCACTCAGTCTTCAAGCTCTGTCCAGCGTGTAGCCGCACCATCGGCCTCTCAGGGTAGGCTATCAGGTATTCCTTCACGAACTCCCGCGAGAATGGATGCACCTGGGTAAAAATACGTTTTAGTCCTGTTTAGTCTGAAGGTTAACTGGCAGAGAATCCCAACTAATATTATAAATGCGAAAGTAACTCTGTCTGTCTGTCTGTCTGTTACGCTTTCCCGCTTAAACCTCGCAACCGATTTTGATGAAATTTGGCATAGAGATAGTTTGAGTCCCGGGAAAGAACATAGGATAGTTTTTATCCCGGTTTTTGAAACAGGGACGCGCGCGATAAAGTTTTTCTGTGACAGACAAAATTCCACGCGGGCGAAGCCGCGGGCGGAAAGCTAGTATCCTATAATTATGACAATTTTTCCTACTTTTGCAAAAATTTTCATTGTAACTCCGCTGCTACAGATCGTAATGTTTAGTCTATAGCCTTCTCTTCTCTCCTTACTCCATGATAAAAGGACTAACACAAAAACAATTGGTGCTTTATAATCTAGCTAGGGGGAATATACAAAAATGAATTGCTGTGAGTCAGTCTCGCTAAAACTAGAACTACTGAGTAGATTTCATCATCATCATCATCATCATCTCAGCCACAGGACGTCCACTGCTGAACATAGGCCTCCCCCAATGGACGTCCACTGCTTTCCATGTTACCCGGTGACTCGATTTAGTTGATTTTAATTCAAATTCTTATCATAGTCCAGAGTAGTTTTCAAAGGCGAGAAAAAGCTTAGTATAAAAAAAACCGACCAAGTGCGTGTCGGACTCACGCACAAAGGGTTCCGTACCATTGATTTAGGAAATTAAAATTACTTTTTTTAATTTAAGTTATTTGTATGAAAGATTACGCGGTAATAAGCGGTTTACGATTTACGAGGTATTAAAAAAACTACTTACTAGATCTCGTTCAAAACAATTTTCGTTGGTAGTTTTTATAGTAATGTACATCATATGTTTTTTTTAGATTTTTCATTTTCTTATTTTAGAAGTTAGAGGGGACCAACTTTTTGGGGAGGGGAGACCAACTTTTTTCCACTTTGGAAGCGTCTGTCACGCAAACTATTCGGTTTAGAAAAAAAGTATTTTAGAAACCTCGATATCATTTTTGAAGACCTATCCATAGATACCCCACACGTATGTGTTTGACGAAAAAACAATTTTTGAGTTTCAGTTCTAAGTATGGGGAGCCCCCAATATTTTTTTATTTTATTTTTGCATCAAACTCTTAATGCGGTTCACAAAATACATCTACTTAACAAGTTTCAACAGTATAGCTCTTAAAGTTTCGGAAAAAAATGACTGTGGCATACGGACGGACAGACAGACATGACGAATCTATAAGGGTTCCGTTTTTTGCCATTTGGCTACGGAACCCTAAAAACTGTACGAAGTTGGCTGGGTCAGCTAGTAGTATAGATTAAATAAATAAATACCTCCTCCCACACAAGTGCGGAACTTTCGCAAACGACTCGCGTGTCACGATGACGCACGTACTGAGCGTAACCATCGTCGAAGAATACCAGGTATCTGAAACACAATCATCGTCATCATCATCAGCCACAGGACGTCCACTGCTGAACATAGTTTTGCCCCAATTATTTCCATACTGACTGGTTGGTAGCGGCCTGCATCCAACGCCTTCCTACTACCCTTTATGAGGTCCTCTGTCCATCTTGTGGATGGATGTACTACTTTTTGATTGCCATAACATTTAAAAAAAGCTTTAAGTCTACAATAGACTACTTATTTGACACCATTCCCCAATAATACAAAATCACAAATTTTTAAAAAAGTATTCATTGTAGTCTTAAAAACTTAATTAATTTTAAAATAAATGTGGCAAATACTAGGTTCTCGAATTAGTTCTTTTAAGATATAATTAAGTAACAAATAGGTTCTATAGATCGTTTCATCCACGAAGACGCGCCCAACCACTTTTTGGTAGGGTAGTGCGGGATAGGGTCCATATTCGGTTGCATAAAAAATATTGTCATAATTTAAGAGTGCATAAAGTTTTTTGGCATACTCATCATTTCGCATAACGTTCATACAGAATAATTCATAAGGCATATTTTTTTTGCCATAACCACTTTTACTATAATAATATTTTAGTATATATTTTTTCTGTATACTTGTTTTTTTAATAACGATTTCTAGGCATAACATTTATTGGCATCTAAACCAATGCCATAAATATTATCATTCATAATATACAAAATACCATAATTTTAACAAATATGAAATATAAAAATGTTATAAGTTAACAAATATAAATAGACAACCAAGCATGCAAACAAGCATGCAAGCAAGCAGCAAGCATGCAATCAAACAGCAAGCATGCAAGCAAGCTGCAAGGAAGCATGTAAGCATGCATGCAAGCAAGGATGCAAACAAGCAAGCAGCAAGCAAGCAGCAAGCAAGCAGCAAGCAAGCAGCAAGCAAGCATGCAAGCAAGCAGCAAGCAAGCAAGCATGCAAGCAAGCAGCAAGCAAGCATGCAAACAAGCAGCAAGGAAGCATGCATGCAAGCAAGCATGCATGCAAGCAAGCAAGCATGCAAGCAAGCAAGCATGCAAGCAAGCATTAGGATTGCCTTATCTCCGGCGCTGCGGGAAGTGCGGTCCTTCCGCTCTGGCGTAACATATACCCGGCATGCCATGCTCGCTTCCGCAGCTTCGGCTTGCTGGTCGCCTTCGGCGACCAGCCTCAGCCGCTCCAGCTCGCACGGCTGCCGGATATATGTTACAGCGAGCGAGGACCGCACTCCCTCCGCGCCTCCGGCTTTTAAATTACACTCTAGTATAGGGCAGACTAGTACCACGTGGAAGAGACCACGGCCAGTCGGGATCAACATAATTTCAGACCAGGCAAGCTTAATGTTGTAAAAGAAATGTGGACTGTATAATATGTGCGTTATAATAGATAAGAGGGATTCAAGATCAAACAGAATGTAGTTTCACGAGCTTAAGTTTTCTAAGAAACAGGTCAAAAATTAAGAACAAAAATGACAATGATACAGATAATTTAGTTTTTGCAAATCTATAGGCCGAAAGAGTATAAAGGTGGAAGGAGGATCGTTCGCAACATCACAAATACATAATTATTTACTCTTTAATGTTGGTTGCTCTTATAGACAATATTTATGACTTTAAATGTTATAAATAATTAAATTATGTTTATAGTATTTTATTAAAAACAAACTTTATGTATATAAAAATTATGTTCTTTACATTTATGATTATTTAAATTATGGTATTAAAAATTAGAGAAAGTTATTATTATGCCTAAGAAACCATTATGCATTTAGAAAACTATGCATATCAAAGTTTATGCGAAAAAACTTTATGCAAATACTGTTATACCAAACTAAATTATGATGAAAAATGTTATGCGTCTAAGAGGGCACCCGTGCGGGGTCCATATTCGGTTGCATAAAAAATATTGTCATAATTTAAGAGTGCATAAAGTTTTTTGGCATACTCATCATTTCGCATAACGTTCATACAGAATAATTCATAAGGCATATTTTTTTTGCCATAACCACTTTTACTATAATAATATTTTAGTATATATTTTTTCTGTATACTTGTTTTTTTAATAACGATTTCTAGGCATAACATTTATTGGCATCTAAACCAATGCCATAAATATTATCATTCATAATATACAAAATACCATAATTTTAACAAATATGAAATATAAAAATGTTATAAGTTAACAAATATAAATAGACAACCAAGCATGCAAACAAGCATGCAAGCAAGCAGCAAGCATGCAATCAAACAGCAAGCATGCAAGCAAGCTGCAAGGAAGCATGTAAGCATGCATGCAAGCAAGGATGCAAACAAGCAAGCAGCAAGCAAGCAGCAAGCAAGCAGCAAGCAAGCAGCAAGCAAGCATGCAAGCAAGCAGCAAGCAAGCAAGCATGCAAGCAAGCAGCAAGCAAGCATGCAAACAAGCAGCAAGGAAGCATGCATGCAAGCAAGCATGCATGCAAGCAAGCAAGCATGCAAGCAAGCAAGCATGCAAGCAAGCATTAGGATTGCCTTATCTCCGGCGCTGCGGGAAGTGCGGTCCTTCCGCTCTGGCGTAACATATACCCGGCATGCCATGCTCGCTTCCGCAGCTTCGGCTTGCTGGTCGCCTTCGGCGACCAGCCTCAGCCGCTCCAGCTCGCACGGCTGCCGGATATATGTTACAGCGAGCGAGGACCGCACTCCCTCCGCGCCTCCGGCTTTTAAATTACACTCTAGTATAGGGCAGACTAGTACCACGTGGAAGAGACCACGGCCAGTCGGGATCAACATAATTTCAGACCAGGCAAGCTTAATGTTGTAAAAGAAATGTGGACTGTATAATATGTGCGTTATAATAGATAAGAGGGATTCAAGATCAAACAGAATGTAGTTTCACGAGCTTAAGTTTTCTAAGAAACAGGTCAAAAATTAAGAACAAAAATGACAATGATACAGATAATTTAGTTTTTGCAAATCTATAGGCCGAAAGAGTATAAAGGTGGAAGGAGGATCGTTCGCAACATCACAAATACATAATTATTTACTCTTTAATGTTGGTTGCTCTTATAGACAATATTTATGACTTTAAATGTTATAAATAATTAAATTATGTTTATAGTATTTTATTAAAAACAAACTTTATGTATATAAAAATTATGTTCTTTACATTTATGATTATTTAAATTATGGTATTAAAAATTAGAGAAAGTTATTATTATGCCTAAGAAACCATTATGCATTTAGAAAACTATGCATATCAAAGTTTATGCGAAAAAACTTTATGCAAATACTGTTATACCAAACTAAATTATGATGAAAAATGTTATGCGTCTAAGAGGGCACCCGTGCGGGATATGGGGAGTTTGACCCGAGCAATGCGAGTGTCATTATTGTAGTGTGAGTGCATGTGCACTCATGGATGATGTAGCGTGTACCGATAACACTCAAACTCAACAGCGGAGGAATGGTGGGGCGCGTCTTCGTGGATGAAACACGTCTATTTCAATCTCACCTGTAGTTGTTGACCGGGTTGGGAACCTCTGCAATAATTCCGGAGTAAAAGGCGTCCTTTTTCAACGGATTCTGCGCGTCTTTGAAGAGAGCGATGATTCTTGTGCCTAAAGACGACATTTGTATTAATATCTTACTAAAAAGTTGTTCCACAATTAGGTCCTAATGCATCTGAGGCCCATCTGATTCGGTGTCATTGTGACGTAGTAATTTTTGGATACCCTATAACAGTGCTCTTTAAAAGCCAATTAATCAGGGTACTTTTCTATAAAACATGTTAGGTAATAAACTTGCGAAACGGGAATGGAAAGTAGTGATTGCAAAGAGTAAATCTTTCTCAAGTGTGTGCAAACATCTTGTCAAACATCGTGACAAGTGTCTATACAGTTGTAAATTTCTGTACTTATACAGGGTGTTAGGTAAATGGGTATATGAGCCGACACTAGCCCATGTTAACATGGTCATATAAATGGTATGGTGAAGTCAGAAATTTGATATCATCATTTTAATTTTTTTAATTTTTATACAAAATAAATTTTATAAAATCCGATTTGTATGAAAATTAAAATAATTAAAAATAAGATATAAATTTTCTGACTTCACGATACCATTTACATGACTATGTTAACATGGGCTAGTGTCGGCTCATATACTCATTTACCTAACAGCCTGTATACATCTCTGAATTCTCTAGTGGTGATTTCACCGTTTCGCTACGCTATGTCGAACTATTTTTCTTACATAATATGTTGCAGTCTAAACTTATAATCGGTCATAATCACTATTGGCTGCAAAAAACAGTAAAAAGTGATTTTGACTGCAGTCAATATCACTTTTGACTGATATTTGCAGTCCGAAATGTTTTTGACCAAGAGCGTTGACTAACGCTCTGGTATTTTACAAATAATTAAATACTGACCTATAGTAAGTCTGACATTCGCCGGCTCGTTATAAGCCAGACATCGTGCTGGAAACAGACGACTGCTGCCTTTAGGCTTGTGGTCGTACTTCACGCGACACATCGTGAATGATTGTGACATCTGAAAGGAAAACAATCATCATCATCATTTAAATACCGCCTCTGTGGTCTAGTGGTAAAACCATCTGCTTCAGACGCAGAGGTCCCGATTATTTCGGTTCGGTTTGGTTGGTGGTAGGGCTTGTTCTAAGTCCGCCTGGCTAGCTACCACCATCTTACCTAAGTCTGTCGCCATAACAACAATGTTAACAGCACTGTTATGTTGTTCCGGCAGTTGAAGGTAAGATAGCCAGTTCCTCCGTGTTTGAGGATTCCGGGTGAAGCTCGCTTCCACCTTCGGCCTGATCATTACTTACCATTAGGTGAGATACAGGCCAAGAGCTAACTCGTTGTGAATAAAATAAAATTCAGCCATGGGACGTCCACTGCTGAACATAGGCCTCCCCCAATGATTTTCATGTTGATCGATTAGCGGCCCGCGTCCAGCGCCTTCCTGCTACAATCATCATCATCAGGTCATTTAGTCTCCACTGCAGGGGTATAGACGACCGCTGGCTTTGTATGACCCATAAAATTAATGTACCTAGCGGAATAGAGCAAAAAAGAATTATTGGCTGTAAGAACTATAAATACCTTGAAAAAATCGAACTGCCTAATGCGGGAATTGAACCCACGACCTTCCGCTTGCCGGGCGACTGCTCTTCCAACTGAGCTACTTAGACACTGGATGAACCCGTCGAAATTTTCAAGTGCAATACGCTGTTACGGCCAGCGTTTGTTTCATCAATGTCAAGTTATTTATAATTTTCAAATTAGTTTGAGATGCGACTCTTAACGCTAAAAATTAAATAACTACCTATATAAAAATACCTGTCTGTATTAATATTATAAAGAGCTGTGGTTTTCCGAATAAAGAAAAATAAAATAAATAAATAAAGAACTGTAATGAAAAGATATGCGTGATGTCGTCAAACAGAACAGTTTTTTGCAATATTTGACATGTCCTTAGCACTTATTGGCGCACACACACGCTGATATTTTTTTAGATTTTACGTGAAATGGTGGATATTTATGAGAAGTAGTGCTTCAGAAATGTGATGACTGGTTCAGTGATTGATTGGTACAAAACAGTGAAATAATCCTGATTCCTGACCACTGACACAAAAATGACTCCCAGTGTCATCCAAAATCGGTTTAGTTTGACAGCTCGTGGTTGTTGCTATATTCCGAAGGTATGACCCTTTTTGAGAGAAAAAGGAGAGACCCTTGATTCTATAAACCAGTATGTTAAAGACTGCTGTCTCTAAACACTTTGTTATCTCTACTAGCTGCCTTGTTTAGGTCGTCAGTCCATCGAGTCACCGTACCTTACAGCCAATGACAGTTGATCTTTCCCCCGAGACAAATTTGACCTTCACTGGTTGGGTTATTGGCGGTCAAGCTGTAGATCCTGGCTACACAGGATTTGCAGCGGTGGGAACGAGAGGTTGGCAAAGTCCGTTACCCCCGCGACAGAATTATTGCTAGAGGTCGTCGGTCCATCGAGTACTCACCCCAGCTACTGAGCTCTTCCCGTTAACCTCCAGGACTTTGCTCCTGATCCAGCAGCCGAAGGAATTTCGCATCGCATACACACAAAGCCCCGCCCTCAAGGGGGGCGGGACTAATTCTCCCGGGGGGGGCAAGTCGGAAGGGGCTGCCTCCACTGATACTTTGAGAACCGCTGTCTTAAACCGAGCCAACGGTCCATCAAGTAGAAGAAACTAATAAAATCAAGTGTCTTATTGAGGTCGTTAGTCCATCAAGTAGAAGAGCCTATTCAACTCAAGTGTCTTCTACAGGTCGTTAGTAGGTCGAGCTCTATAAACTCACTCTAATACACCAAGTGTCTTATTAAGGTCGACGGTCCATCAAGTAGAAGAAACTAATAAAATCAAGTGTCTTATTGAGGTCGTCAGTAGATTGAGCTCTATAAACTCACTCTAATACACCAAGTGTCTTATTGAGGTCGTCAGTCCATCAAGTAGAAGAAACTAATAAAATCAAGTGTCTTATTGAGGTCGTCAGTCTATCGAGCAGAGAAGCCTAATGCTCCAAGTGTCTTATGAGGTCGTCGGTCTATCGAACCGAGGAGCTTAATAAACCAAGTGTTTTATTGAGATCGTCGGTCTATCAAGTAGAAGAGCCTAATACACCAAGTGTCTCTTATTAAGGTCGTCAATTCATCGAGCAAAAGAGCCTAATGCACCAAGTGTCTTATTGAGGTCGTCAGTCCATCAAGTAGAAGAAACTAATAAAATCAAGTGTCTTATTGGGGTCGTCAGTAGATTGAGCTCTATAAACTCACTCTAATACACCAAGGTGTCTTATTAAGGTCGACGGTCCATCAAGTAGAAGAAACTAATAAAATCAAGTGTCTTATTAGGGTCGTTAGTCCATCAAGTAGAAGAGCCTATTCAACTCAAGTGTCTTCTACAGGTCGTTAGTAGGTCGAGCTCTATAAACTCACTCTAATACACCAAGTGTATTATTAAGGTCGACGGTCCATCAAGTAGAAGAAACTAATAAAATCAAGTGTCTTCTAGAGGTCGTCAGTAGATTGAGCTCTATAAACTCTAATACACCAAGTGTCTTATTAAGGTCGACGGTCCATCAAGTAGAAGAAACTAATAAAATCAAGTGTCTTATTGAGGTCGTCAGTCTATCGAGCAGAGAAGCCTAATGCTCCAAGTGTCTTATGAGGTCGTCGGTCTATCGAACCGAGGAGCTTAATAAACCAAGTGTTTTATTGAGATCGTCGGTCTATCAAGTAGAAGAGCCTAATACACCAAGTGTCTCTTATTAAGGTCGTCAATTCATTGAGCAAAAGAGCCTAATGCACTAAGTGTCTTATTGAGGTCGTCAGTCCATCAAGTAGAAGAAAATAATAAACTTAACTGTCTTCTTGAGGTCGTCGGTCCATCGAGCTCTATAAACCCACTCTAATACACCAAGTGTCTTGTTAAGGTCGTCGGTCCATCGAGTAGCAGAGCCTTCTCTCGGTCGTCGGTCCATCGAGTACTCACCCCAGCCACCGAGCTCTTCCCGTTAACCTCCAGGACTTTGCTCCTGATCCAGCAGCCGAAGGAATTTCGCATAGCATACACACAAAGCCCCGCCCTCAAGGGGGGCGGGACTAATTCTCCCGGGGGGGGCAAGTCTGAGGGGGCTGCTTCCACTGATACTTGAGGACCGCTATGTCTTAAACCGAGCCAATGGTCCATCAAGTAGAAGAAACTAATAAAATCAAGTGTCTTATTGAGGTCGTCAGTCTATCGAGCAGAGAAGCCTAATGATCCAAGTGTCTTATGAGGTCGTCGATCTATCGAACCGAGGAGCTTAATAAACCAAGTGTCTTATTGAGGTCGTCGGTCCGTATAGTAGAGGAGCCTCATACACCAAGTGTCTTATGAGGTCGTCGGTCCGTATAGTAGAGGAGCCTCATACACCAAGTGTCTTATGAGGTCGTCGGTCCGTATAGTAGAGGAGCCTCATACACCAAGTGTCTTTTGAGGTCGTCGGTCTATCAAGTAGAAGAGCCTAATAATACACCAATTGTCTTATTAAGGTCGTCGGTTCATTGAGCAGAAGAGCTTAATATACCAAGTGTCTTATTAAGGTCGCCGGTCCATCGAGCTCTATAAACCCACTCTAATATACCAAGTGTCTTATGAGGTCGTCGGTCCATCGAGCTCTATAAACTTACCCTAATACACCAAGTGTCTTGTTATGGTCGTCGGACCATCGAGCAGAGAAGCCTAATACACCCAGTGTCTTATTAAGGTCGTCGGTTAATCAAGCATAAGAGCCTAACACACTAAGTGTCTTATTAAGGTCGTCGGTCCATCTAGCTAGTAGAAGAGCCTAATATACTAAGTGTCTTATTAAGGTCGTCAGTCAATCGAGTAGAGGAGCTTAATACACCAAGTGTCTTAAACACGTCAGTCTGTCCAGTAGAGAGCAAGTGTCTTATTGAGGTCGTCGGTCCATCGAGAAGAGAAAAGCTTGCTACTACCACAAGAGCTATCTTTTCAAGGTCGTCGGTCCATCTAGCAGAGAAGCCTATTGCAATATCGTCTAGAGGTCGTCGGTCCATCGAGTACTCACCCCAGCCACCGAGCTCTTCCCGTTGACCTCCAGGACTTTGCTCCTGATCCAGCAGCCGAAGGAATTTCGCATCGCATACACACAAAGCCCCGCCCTCAAGGGAGGCGGGACTAATTCTCCCGGGGGGGGCAAGTCGGAAGGGGCTGCCTCCACTGATACTTTGAGGACCGCTATGTCTTTCTGTGGGGGAAAAGGTAGTGTTAAACGCACATCACAAAAAATAAAGGGAGATGTGAAAAGGGGGCGTGGCCAGTGTCGCAGCAATATGCCCAAAAACAGAATACATTGCTCGCGACAGCAATGTGTCATGCAGTTGACGTTTTAAGTAAAAAACAGTTTACATAGCTTGCGTTGTACTAAAGATTATTCGCATACTACAATAATAATGACACGATCTATACAGTTAAGAGTGAAGGGTTTAAAAATCCTTGAAAATACATGCCGCTATAAACTTGAACCTTAAAATTTCAGTAATCTCAAAACATTAGAAAGGATATTTATGTAAAAAATAGATCAATTACTCACATCATCCTCTTGTTTGGTAGTTTCTATAGTAGGCGCTGGCGGTTTTTCCTACAAAAAAAAAACATTTTATTAAAGAATCCGTCGACAACAACTCTACTCTGTGCTTCCAATTCTTAAAATTACCAGTTTTCTTGTAGTCCAATAAAATCTATTTATTCATATCTCAAGTACAGTCATGTCAAATAGTTCGTGGCACCCAAAGTGGCCAAAAAGTTGGCAACACAACCTTATTTCAATCGTAACAAAAACGTGCTGCGAACTTTTTGGCTACTTTGGGTGTCACGAACTTTGACGCTGAGTGTACCTACATATAAAGGGTGTCCCAAAATTTGCACGTCACACTGACACCAGAGGTTAAAACGCATCTAACAAATATATTAAGTCCATTTTTAAAAATAACTAATATGAGTCATATTTCAAAACACATCAAACTTTTCTATGGAAATGAATAAATAAAATTGGTCATATCTTAAAACTTATGAAACTTTTCTATGGACATATTAAGCTTGTTCGATGCGTCTTAGACTCGGCTACCTCCAGTGTCAGTGTGACGTGCTAATTTTGGGACACCCCGTATGGTGTTATCACGAACAAAGTCCTAGGAACAGCTAGCAATAAATAAAACAAACCTGCGTCTGGGTCTGAATTTGAGGCTGAGTAGTGTCGCCATCTAGCGACGAGTACCCGAGCGGAATGGCCGGTCGTTTGGCCGGCACTTCGTTGGCGGACGACATACGGCGCTTTACCCTATTCTGCGGACAAAATATTACATTTAAAGCTGAAGAGTTTGTTTTAGCTTGAACGCGATAATCTCAGGAACTACTGGTCCGAAGAAATATTTTTGTATCGACCATGTCTTATTTTTTTCTTCGGGTTGTTAAGATCACAAAAATGTGCACTGCGCCTCCCGGGAATCCCCCCCTTGTGTACTTATTCATTTTTAGGGTTCCGTAGTACTGACAAGGAACCCTTATAGTTTCGATATGTCTGTCTGTGTCGTCGTCGTCCCCCATCTAAAAACTAAACTGTTGGCTTGAAAAATCTGGAAAAATTCGTCATAATCCTGATTTTCATGAACTTTCAAGGAAAACTATAACGGTTAAGATACATTAGTTTAAGAGTAATAGTTGTGGTAATAGTCATTTAACTCATGTATTATAAAATTTCTTAACTAGTAAAAATTCCTTAGAAGAAAATATTTACAGTAACTTTAGATGAAGTAATTGCTTGCTTCTGAAATATATTGTGTTAACGACGGACAACTACGGAACCTTACACTGCGCGTGGCACGACACGCACTTAACCAATGTTTTCCTTTAGATTCTTACGTAATTAATCAGGGGGGAGGGGGTGAGCCTATCATTTTTTTCTTATAATAGGGGGGATGAGGTCAAAAACTAGCGAAAAATAGTCTTACATAATAAATTAATGGCCCTTCTTCTTCTTTTCTTTTCGTGTCGACAACAAACCTACACAGTGTCAGCCCAAAACTCCGCCACAAGAGTGGCGTTGTCAGTAGCACTCATCAAATCCTCCTGAGTGCAGTTGCTTGGGCACTCAGGGCATGACATCAGGTGCTTCATCGACTAATTACTATAGTAATTATTACAGTAGTAATATTCCTTACCTCAGGCATAGGGACTTGCCCTGTGCTTTGATGGACTGCATACTCCAAACACGAGTACTGAAACGAAAATATCATTTATTAATTATTCCTCAACTTATTTTCTAGAATATCTTAAATGTTCTAATATCTATAGTTGTCCAACACTGAACCGTCCCAGCTATGACATTGACAGGAGGGCGCTATTATCAATACTGGATTATTGTTTGGCTAATGAGGAAACTACTTCTAATTATTATAATTAGAAGTAGTATTTCAGCCAGACAGTTTTGACAGTTCCAACTCCTTGCCAGACAGTTTTTTTAGGATAGCTGCCAAAGACACAATGGCTCAAACTTCATGATTCACCAACATTACATCCTATATTGGGAGCATACGCTGACAAATTTTCAGCTTTTATAAAATGACGTAGGTCTGGCGTTCACCAGCTCTTAGTCTAGTAGTACCGATTTTTGCCGCGTTGGACAACTATTAAAATTGTGACATTTACGGAGGGCGCTACTATAAATATTGGGTTGTTAGTTTTTGATTTTTAACACTTGACGTTTCAGAATCGTTGGACTATAGTACGCAACGTCAATCTTGATTTTGACAGTTTGACAGTTCGTTAGCGGTTTAACACCCGCTGACGTGTGTTGGGACGATCAATATCTATAACACCCCGGTAAATCATGTAACAATAAGTTAACACGTTAACAGACTTTAGAAATTGGTCCATAACGTTAAAAAAATTATAGCTCGCACTTATTACATAATGTATTTGCTGTATCTAGCTGAAAAACAGGCTGACAAAGGTGACTGAGTTAAGAGTTTCTTCAGCCACTTCTTCTCAGCATCAGCCCATATGTTGTCCCGAAGTGGTGGTAGAGCAAGCTATATTTGGGACGTGTTTAAACGCCCTGGAAAGGGTTTAAGTACTGAATAAATTATTTGATTTGATTTGAATAACGGATGAATGGATACTTACTTTGCTTAGAGGAGTGTCGCATATTATGATGGCGTCTCTCTCGCGCCTCGTGTACTCGAAAGTAGCATACAAATCGTTCCTCAATTTGTCCGTGGCTACTTGGCATTCGTTCAGCATTGCTTTGATTTTGTCGCCTTCCTCTGGAAGAAAAAGAATGTTAATTTGGGGTACAGAGATACCCCACTCACGCTCGTATTCACAAACGATGCTTGCTTAAGTGAAGCAGCAAATCGAACGCACAGCGTCGAATAGAGTCACCCTGTGCGTCCACGCGCAATGTGAGACCTCATAGTAATGTTTGTGAATACAATATTATTAGACGCTAAGGTTTGATAAACGAGCCGGAAGACGTGGTCAGGTGTAGGCAGGCCTCCTACTAGGTGGACCGACGATCTGGTGAAGGTCGCGGGAGGTGCCTAGATGCGAGCGGCGCAGGACCGGTCTTTGTGGCAATCCTTGAGGGAGGCCTTTGTCCAGCAATGGACGCCATTCGACTGAAACGAAGGTTTATATTAATACTTGCCTTGCAATTTCTCCATTTCTTTGGTCATTTCTACCTCAGCATCGTGCAACCTCGAATCCATACGGAATTTGTCCCACGTGGCATTAATCAGTTGAGCTAGGCTCGCTTCTACCAAACTGCAAGGTAAGAAATAACAAAATTCAATGGATTCAATGGGGTGCGCTGCTACCCCACTAGATTACTTGGGGTACAAAACCACCCCAGAACCATAATGATTAAGCAAACTTAGTAATTTTAGGTAGGAGCGTATTACAGAACGAAAATCTAAACCTTTTTTAATTTCAAACACAAAATGAGTCTTTGGATTTTTAGTTTCTTTGCGCTGTTTCTTCTCAGCATTGGCCCATTCATCGTCTCGAAGCAGTGGTAGTGTTTAAGTAATACTGGTGCGCGTTAAAGGGCTTCAGAGAAGTCTATTTGCAGTAAATTACTTTTATGACAAGTTTTGAGCTGATGGACGTTGGGACAGAAAAGTTCTCAAGTGAAGAAGTAGTGTGGGCAGGCCTACCACTAGGTGGACCGACGATCCTGTGACGATCGCGAAAAGCACCTAGATGCGGGCACCTAGAGTCGTGAAAATTCTTTGAGGAAACTTTTGTATAGCAGTGGACATGCTTTGTCACCTGTCATCCGCTATGCAATGTAGGGAACTCGAACCTTAACTTCGAACTCCTGTCCTTCTGATTAATTTCGTTGCGGGTCCAATGACAGTTGAACTTTCCCCCGGGACAAACTTGGCCTTCACTGGTTGGGTTATTGGCGGTCAAGCTGTAGATCCTGGCTACACAGGAGTTGCAGCGGTGGGAACGAGAGGTGGGAATAGTCCCGTAAAAGTGTACGTAATTTTGCTGAAACGAACAAAGTTTTTGGGGTACAAAATTACCCCACTCACCTAGCACCGGTCTCGCCCAAAGTCTCCGGTTCAGTAGTATCTTCATCCTCAGATTCTGAGTCGGATAATTCCACCACGTCAGCCGCTGCTTTTATGGTGTCCATATTCAGAAGCGGGGTTAGGTCTTTGATGCCTTGGATTAGGCGCTGTAATTAAAGGATTTAGGGCTTGAAATAGGTCATAATGAAATTCAATTGAAATGGCTCTGAAGTGTTCTAGACCTGGCGCGAGGCGTAAGTTCACGTTTTCAACCCCTGTTTGCAAGACTAATTTCAGATGTAACAGTTTTCTTATAAGAGCTAGTAATAAGTATAATGATGCTTACAGTGATATCGACATATTTCATTTGAAGTTGGCGCAGTTTCGTCGCCTATTGAAGGGTTTATAGATTTCAAACTTCATTATTATAAAGATTCTTTTTTAATCCACTTTTAAGAATGTAAGGTTTTGTTGTGCATTTTTTTATATTTTGTGATTTTAAATTGCTCGCACTCTGCATAACTTTCGATTAACTTGTAAAGTTTATCTGTGGAAACTGATTAGGCTACTGTACTGTTTTTATTTTTTAAGTTCACGTGTATAAACTCATGCTGTTTGTTTCCTTAATAAAGAAAATAAAATAAAATAAATAAATAATACATGGTGTATTTTGAGCTTAAGAACTCTTATACAGGTTGATCCAATGGTGGTCAAACAAAAAGGATTGGTTCAACTGCTCAAACGTAAACTTTCCTGTAGGAACAATATCAAAATTATCAAAAAACATGACACCCTCTACTAAAGATTTAGCGCTTAACTCAGTCAGTCGGTAAAGGAGAGTGTTTATGTGACGTCAAACGTCAGCGAGACTTTAAATGTGCTTCAGATTTGTATGCTCTGTCACTCATGTCAATGTAACACCTCCCGTGCCGCTCCTATTCCTCAGGCACTGACCGAATTAAGCGCTAGACATAATTGGCTGATTACTGAAAACAATATGTATGAAAATACTTTTTTTAAGGTTTGAAGGGGAAACTTGTAGCATTTGAGCACTAGAATCGATCTTTTTGGTTTATCGCCAAATAATGGGTCACCCTGTATAAGTTGCATTCACTGCACTTTTGACGTAAGAGAACAAAAATGGCTTTTCTATCGTTTTCTATCATGTTTTCAGATGAACCATTTTGAGCTTAAATACATTTAAATAGAGCCTAAATTACCTCATTCCGTTTCACGACGACGTCAGCACACTGCGCACAGACTAATGCCTTCTTGTTTTTCCGAGCTTTTTACCACAAGGAGACAAGAATTACACATTTTGAGCCTAAAGACACTTTAATATAAGTCTCAAATCACCTTCCTTCTTTTGCCTTAAGAGAAAACACATTTTGTGACGATTTTCTAGCTTCATAACCAGTCCTGTTGAAGAATTTTGAACTCTAAGCTACTAAAAGAGAGTCTAAATTACCTCATTCCGTTTCACAACGACGTCAGCACACTGCGCACAAACCAATGCTTTTTTCTTCTTCTGCGCTTTGTAGTACGCGACACACGACGCATCAGCCTTATAGTATGAACTACATGTTGATGTACAAGTCATGTTTATACACTTTTTGGGTACGCTTTTATCTTCTGTGGGCTTTTGGTCCACTGCTGGGGTTGGTGCTGGGAAAGAAATAAACATAGAGTTAGTTTCCCTAGAAAAAAAATTGGAAATGAAGAGGTCCGGAGGAGAAACTGTGTGGCACTATAGTGTAGGGTAAAGGCCTATTCAGACCTAAGCGGTATTCGCTACCGTCTGCGGCAGAGAAAAACCAGTGGGTATGCGGTAATAATACTGTTCAGACCTAAGTGGTATTCGCTACCGTCTGCGGCAGAGAAAACCCAGTGGGTATGCGGTAATAATACTGTTCAGACCTAAGCGGTATTCGCTACCGTCTGCGGCAGAGAAAACCCAGTGGGTATGCGGTAATAATACTGAGCCCCGATTACGGTAACTTTTAACGTCTACAATCCAGACGCGTTTCTGATTCTGCGATACGATTGGTCAAAACAGCTGACGTACGCTGTTGAACGACCAATCGTATCGCAGAATCGAGAAGCGTGTCTGGATTGTTGACGTTAAAAATTACCTTAATCGGGGCTCTGTTCAGACCTAAGCGGTATTCGCTAACGTCTGCGGCAGAGAAAACGCTCTAGCCGCGGTACTTGATACTAAATACCTGAGCGAAACCCGCGCGGTATTTTATTTTATTTTTATTTTATTTTATTCGGAAATCGAACAGCAATACAATACAAATAATGGGACCTTAAATTATGTATCTGCTTTCCATTTATATGTATGTACCTCTACCCACAGCGGCAGCAAATATCGCTCAGGTTTGAATAGGCCTTTAATTTCAACTCACCACTGTCTTCTTCATCTGAGTCCAGACTGAAAATCTCCAGGCTGAACTTCGGTTTAGGCTTCTCTGTTGATGTCTGAAAATTAGAAAAAAACTCAAGTGGTACGGGACTATTCCCATCTCTCGTAGTCAGGATTTACATCTTGATCGATTTTTGTGTCGCTATAAAACATTTCATTTTCAATTATTATTTTTTTCATTTTCAGTAACCCAACTACAAGTAAAGGTCAACTTTGTCCCGGGGGAAAGTTAACTGTCATTGGATCCGTAACGAAGTTAAGGATTTCGTCGGTCCAGCTAGTGAGAGGCCTGCCCACGCTACGTCTTCCGGTCCGTGGTCGCCACTTGAGAACTTTTCTGCCCCAACAACCATCAGCCCTACGAGCTATGTGCCCCGCCTACTGCCACTTTATTTTAGCAATTCTGCGGGCTGCGTGTTCCTAAAGTGGAAAAAAAAAGTCATAAAAGTCATAGACTTACGCGCGCTGACAATCGCGAGGTGAGGCGTGTACGTTGCAGTATGGAGTTTCATACAAAGAATACTGACCGCCTCGAGTTGGTACGGTTACGACCCCTTTCCGGGTTGATAAGTGTGCGACGTTCTTAAATAATCTGAGGTGCGATTGTGTAAAGTTGTTCATGGATGGACAATGAATACAATTGATCATCGATCGTATAACTAAATTCGAATACGATACGATACGATACGATACGATAGTGCCGACCCAGCCAGGACGAGGCCTGTCCCGGTCAAACCGGTATACCAGGGGGCACGATTTTAAGGAAAGACACGCTCTGGGATGGGAGAGGACGGCCGACTAGCCGCTGCGTCTTTTAAACCGCGACCGGTCGACCACAACCAAGTAGATATGCATCCTGAGCCTGGTCTAGGAAAATAGGTAAAGACGGGTTATCGTTGATAGGACTGAGCGTTGGTGCGATGAGTTGGGCGGTCCGGCCTTTGGTGTGACTGCTTGCTTATTCTTAATTTGTACAGCTGCTTGTCTAGCTTCATTGTTCCGTCGATGGCTGCGGTTCTGGGTTTGGGTCTTCTTCGCTGTCTGTTTCTTCAAGATCGAATATTTCTTGAGCTGCTTTTCTTATTTCTTTTTTATCTAGTGCTAATTGAATCCACTCGTTTCGCGTTCTTCGGTAGTATTTTAAGTCTTGCTTTAGTGTGTCCTTCCAGGTGTATATGGGTCTGCCAATCTTCAATCTTCCTGCTTTATATCGCATAGCGCTGTGAAGCACATGTGGTTCGGATCGTCGTAGAATGTGGCCGTAATAGCAAATCCTTAGGAACTTAATTCTCTTGGTTATTGTCTTGCCTTGCAGAAGTTGGCGCACTTTTCTGTTTTTAGGTGGATTTTTACTATAGCCCAACATTTCTTTCAGAATGACACGTTCATATTTCCTTAACATTGAGCGGTTTGCTTTGGTGATGGATGCGGCCTTTATACCATATGTCATTGTTGGTTCGATGATCATTTTGTATAGCAACCTGGTTGTTTCCCACTGCATTTTGGTTTTTTTAATGAAGGGAATAAGTGCTTTGGAGTTTCTTACCCCTTGCTTGCAGCGGGCCCTTATTGTGTCTTTCCTACTGTGTCCTGATGTTATCCAGATTCCCAGATATTTCATCTCTTTCACGGGTTGTATACTTGTTCCCTCCGCTATTCTAATAAACTGCGTGAGGTTTGGTGGGTTGATTGGGTCCCGGATGAGGATTTTTGTTTTTGTGTCGTTGATTTTGAGTCCCACTGTTAGTAGAAGATCTTTGAGACTCGTAAAAATTGTTTTCAGATGACTTAGTTTCGTCCCTAATATAATTAGGTCGTCGGCGAACGATAGGCAAATGGGAAGCTTAATATGCGAATCTTGATTTAGCCGGAGTATTTCTATTTCTTCTTGAAGGGTTTGAAGGACGTCATCTATTACTATAGTGAATAAACGGGGTGACAGTGGGCAGCCTTGCTTTACTCCTTTTCCTTTGGTGACGAACCTGGTTTGCTGCCCGTACCATTTGATGCATGTGGATTCATTCATGCAGGCTTTAATGATCCTATTGGTCAGGGTCTTATTGGTTCTGGACACCAGGATATCTTTAAGGGCATTTAGGTCTACATTGTCGAAGGCTTTTTCTATGTCAATTGCCATGACGTAAGTTTTTGTGCCCTCTCTCCATTTTTCATCAAGAATTCTTCGAAGCGTAAAGATGTGGTCGTCTGTGGATCTATGCTCAAGAAATGCAGCTTGGTAGTTACCAAGGCTTTCCATCTCCTTATCTAAGCGATTAAGGAGGAAGTTCGCGTATATTCTGTATCCGGTATTACATACCGAGATACGTCTGTAGTCACCGATGCACTGTGGATTCTGTTTTTTCGGTATTGGGACTTGTACGGTCCGAGTCCAAGCTTCCGGGACTATGTTATATTTCCAGGCGTTATATAGGTGTTCGGTTAGGGCTTCAAGCAGTTGAATAGGTATTGCTTTGAATAGTTCAGTTACTACTTGGTCCGTTCCTGGCGCAGTGCCATTTCGCATTTTTATAATGATTTCTCTGACTTCGTCGTTCGTTGGCCCATCAGAAAGGTCATTGAGGTTTTCGTTTTCGTAAGTTTTTATGGGGGCTCCTTCTGATTTCGTTAATTCGTTTTCCCAATGGCATATAGGTATATATCTGTTCTTTTTTTTAAACTTCTCTGTCGTTTTAAACCTCTTGTAATATCTGTACGTTATTTTCATACGTTGTGATGGGTGTTGTTTATTAAGGTCCTTGAAGAAATTTTCAAATTCGCGTTCCTCGTTTTTCCGCATAATAACTTCAATGTTTTTGCGACATGTTTTTAGATTTGCCTGTGTTGATGGGTTTGGGGACAGTTTGTAACGAAATTTGGCTTTTAGCAGCTTGGCTAAAGCTATTCTGTGTTCCCTCGATATATTTAATTTATTTTTGAGTATGTTATTTGCGGCTGTCTTCATGATATCCATTATGATATCCCAGGGTAATAGGCGACAGTTGTTACTATATTGGGTTTGCGTTTTCATAATGTTAATGATTTCATTTTGGTATTTGTCACAGGTATGTTCTTGCTGTAGAAGTTCGTAGTTCAAGTGCCTGTAGTTAAAAGATCGGTTGCTGGTCTTGATTGGCTCAGATTGAGTAGTAGCATTCTTATCAGATTCCAATTTTCCCTTACCTTTCGACTCTAACTGTCCGGCGATAGCCTTAGGGTTGTGTGTTGTATGCATAAGTTCGCCCACTATCAATTTGTGATCTGAAATTTTCTTATTGGGATGTGTTGTGCCTATAATCGATTTGAATTTTTTCTTATTGGCTTTCGTTATTATATGGTCAATTTGTGAGATTTTATTTCCGGATTTCCATGTTTTCTTGCAGCTTTGTCTACCGAATGAAGTTTCTATGCAGAGTCTCTCTCTTCTGACGATATCTATGATGATATTTCCTGTGTCATTAGACTCTTTGTGAAACAGGTTATTTCCTACTTGGCCAGTTTGTAGAAGGTCGCGTACGTCAAGTGAACCTATATGTGCGTTGAAGTCTCCTAAAATTATAAGGGTGGCCTCCTTTGGCTTTCGTTTAATTGTTTGTAGGAGACTGGAAACAGTTCCCGTCGCAGCTGATGTTCTGTTCGGAATGTGAGTTGTTACAACAAATAACTTTTTCTCGTTACTAGTTATGGTGGCGGCCATGATGTTGGGGAGGTTTATACTGTCTGTTATTTTAAGCTGAGTATTTCTCCTTATTGCAATTGCCAAGCCGCGGTTTTTGTTTGACCCTGATAATATCCAATGGTAATTTTTTGACTTGTAATTGCCGTTACGCATGTTGGTCTCTTGTAGACAAGCGATATGAACGTTATGCTTGTATAGAAAATTATCTATGTCGTGTCGTTTTTTGGGGTTCGCTGCGCCTCTGACATTCCAGGTACCAAATCTTAGGTTTTTCGGTTCGATAATCGTCTCATTAGTTGTTGGGTTAGTATATGCGTTGATAAGGCGATAGCCTGTGTCGTCTGGGCATTCTTCGATGCTCGCGGGTGTGTAGATCGAGCTGCTTGATTGGTTATCAGATTTTTGGCTATTTTCAGTCTGAGTAAGGTCTGTGGCTGGTGATGAGACTGATAATTCTGGATTTAAGTCAATGAGACTGTCATAATGGCTGCCGTCGTATATAAGATTGATATTTCCTACTGAATCCTCCGGGATTTTTGGCTTGAAAACTATTTTGGAGTTGGTAAGAGCTTGATGGATATTGATGTTCACTAGGTAGAGATTAGCTGCTGCTATTATTATGTCAGTACCGGCCCATTCTCCGACGTTGTATTGCTTGGCTATATAATCGCGATATTGTAAGTCTGTAGGAATAGTATCCGTCGCATAGAAATTGCTGGCAATCGCTAACCTCATTGTTTCATCTGCTTGGTTTTCTTCGACATAGCGTGCGAGATCCTGCCTGACTGCCTTGTGATCAAGTGTGAGATACATAAGCTCATTGATTTGGTGAGCTATTGCCCGGTACAGGCAATTTCCGTCGCCCGGTATTTTGAAAATAGAAGCCTCCATTCTTTTAACTTTGGTTCTTTGAGCTGTGGAAAAGGGCTTATAACTAAAGAGTTAGTATCTTAAGACTAAAGTGAATCAACTAACTTTGTATTGTGAAAGTAACTATTCAGTGTCTTTTGTGTTTTTTTTTTTTTTTTTCCTTGGCAAAAGTTTTATGTGAGGACGCCTCTTTTTTGTAATGATACTTTTGAATGGATTACAGCTGTGTGCAGATGTTGCTGACCCTTGGGTTTCTTTTGTTTATATTACGCAAGGTTTCGCTTTTGTTTCTGTGGGATAATTTGTGTGAGTTTCGTGAGAAATTTGTTTTAAATGTGTATCTTCTGTTGTTAGTGCAATATTAGAATTAGTTATTGCTTTTTGGAAACTTTTTATGGTGACAAGATGTTTGTTTGGTTGACCTTTCCTGGATATGCCTTTGGAAAGTTGGTGCAATGGGTTTTTTTTGGGGTCTCTTTTTTTCTTTTTTGGTTGAATGTATTTGAAGACTTTACATCTGTAGGGATACAGTGATTTTTTCCCCCTGACTATTTATTGTTTTATGGCACAAAGGTCCGTTTCCTTGATATTAAATTGGTATGTAAAATGAGAAGTAAATAAGGGCTACTAGTTGTTATCTTTAGTTAGCAAAGTAAATACTGAATCTACCTAGGTACTATTTATAAGAGATGCGCCTCAGATTTAGCTAGGATTTAAACACTGCTTTTGTTTTTTGCGACTGGGATTTATATTGACAATAAGTTGTGCGCTCGTATGCGCGTTAGTTTTGGTATAAACAATGTAACCCTAAATATTGTATTTTTTTTTAAAATTTTTGAGTAAACACAGTAGATATTGGTTATGTCAATATAGAAAAATAAGGAAAGATCTCACCAGGCTTCGCCGATTTAGCTGATTTTGTACTCCTTTGACTTAGGTGTTGCTCTGGTACCTGGAGGCTTTTCCCACTCACTGTGTTGGCGGATTTTTTTTTCCCGTATACCATGTATTAATTTATTTAATTTAGTTTAATTTTTTTTTTTTTGGAAGAAGATTGAATATACAGTAAAAATATGTAATTATATTATGATAAGTACATATGCTGCAGTTTTTTTTAAAACTAAATTTAACACTGGATGCTAGTTCTGATAAAAGTATATCAGATTATTTGCGATTTTAGTTTTAAATTTGGGTTATTACTCTTGTAACACTGTTACCTATTATATTATTGAATTTTGATTTGTTTTCGTGGGATTCTCACTATTGTAACACTGTATTGAATTTGTTTTATATTATATTATTTAATTTTTACATATTATTTAATTTTGGTTAGTTTTCGCTTGATTATCACGATTGCAGCACTGTACGAATTATCTTAATTAATTTGATTTGTAGTTATGTTATTTTTGATCACTTTGTTTGTTGGTTTACGTTGCACGGCTTAAAATGCACTCTGAGTTTACGACCGTTTGTATTATACGCGATAATGGCTTTGCAAGTTGCAAGGGTCTTTTCGGGTCGGACCGTCTGGAGCGCACGTGTTGTGCACGTCCACTCTCGAACGCTGCCCAAAAAGGACTCCGATCGTATAACTAAATTCGAATTGTGTAATTTTGTCCATTCCATGAAGACCGAAAAGTGACCGGTCGTATAAAAACGTTTCATGGATTTGCGTTTTATTATTGAAAAACATACGCTAAAACTCATTTTTTTTTAACAAATAATAAATCAAATTCATGTTTAAATGCAGCTTTTTTAATAAAATTTTATGATTGCACCTTAATAACATACTTTTATTCATAAAAACATTGAATTTGAACTAAAAATTTACCTCTGCAAATCAATAACCAAACGCATAGAACGAATGAAATTCGAGTTTCCACTACCCGTTCCCAGATGGCAGGCTAAGTTGACTACTACTCTACAATAGATGGCGTTAATGGACTACGTAAAACGACGTAAAATGTTTATTTATTCTTATTTATTTATACTTTAATGCCAAAATTTTAACATAAAGCGAACTCAATGTCATATTAAATAAGTTATACATTATTAAGTGTTTTGAGAAGTGGTATTATAATCTATGTTCTGTGAATGACAAGTGTTATCTGTCAAGTGTCAAAAAACTTGAGAAACTTTTACGAATCTTGAATTTGTAAAAGGAGTTGTCCCAAAATGTATGGAGCCTAGGCCCACAACCTGTACACCTACCAAAAAGAAGGGCTTTTAAATGTACAACAGTTTCTTATTATTCAATTTCTTTTAAATGGTTTAGTTTATTCGCTTAAAACAAAAGATTGTTAAGAAAATAGCAATACTCAACCACAAAAACCATCATGGTGGACGAATGTCATTTTGATGACATCTGTCACTTTTGACATTAAGTCGTATCTTGGTGGAGAGTGACAGATGAAATCTGACAGCGACTGACGTTTAGTTAGTCTATGGTTCATCTTTTTTTTTTTTATCTGACGCCATACGCCATCTTGTGTATGCATTTGAGAATGATAATTCATGAATAGTTTTTGATTTTGAGCGGCTAAATTATATGCTAGATATAGTTATTTATATTTTTCCCTTAATCAGTAGATTTTTCTTGATTTTTGATATGGCGTACAACCTCTGGGCCGAAATTGGGACATCTCCTTTGTGTGTAAACACAAGTAAGTATAGATTATTACACTAAATTAAGGCATTCTATCAAAAATTAAAACAACCCAAGCTTCAATAACAGTCGTATTATTCCTGTTACCTAATGGATACTACATAAATCTATATAATAAATTTTTATTTTCAGTGCCAAAGGCAAGAATAATTTCCCACGCCAGGTGGAGACCCTGCTAAATAATGCAGTAACAGCGCGTGGTCGTACTATGGGTACTAGACAACGGATATAAACATACTTAAATACTTTTTTTTGTAAATACATAAGTACTTATTATACATAGAAAACACCCAGTTCAATACAAACAAATATATTCATGCACACAAATGTTTGTACTATGCGGGAATCGAACCCGCTACCTCCGGAATAGTAGTCCGTTTCGAACCACTACACCAAACGGCCGACAAAAAGAAAATAATAAAGAATTTGTGTACGAGGACGAGGATAGAATTACACCTCCATGAGAATTTATACGATTGTCATGAGTTACGAGTCACCGCAATCATTTGACATTAGCAATGAGCTCATAAACCTTAGACAATTCGAATTTGCTGTCAAAATCATATTCATCATTCACTCATCGTATAAATTAACGATCAAATCGTTATCGTTTTATGAACTCCGTACACAATTAGAATTAGCCGTTTGACACATCATAACGTACGTTATGAACTGTCAAATGAATACGATTGCCTTACACAATCGCACCACTGATGATGATTTTTTTTTTTATATAAAACAGATTTATTAGTAATCTATACTAATATTATAAATGCGAAAGTAACTCTGTCTGTCTGTCTCGCTTTCACGCCTAAACCACTGAACCGATTTTAATGATTTTTTTCATAGAGATAGTTTGAGTCCCGGGAAAGGACATAGGGTAGTTTTTATCCCGGTTTTTGAAACAGGGACGTGCGCGATAAAGTTTTTCAAAAAAAGCTAGTATGTTATATTACCCAAATTACTAATACTCCCGTTAACCGTCGTACTAAGCTAAATATGCTTGTGTCACGAGTGAGCTCACCACAATAGTCGTGCGGCGGCGGGGACCGAACCCGCGTTCCCCGGATCACGAGCCAGTCCGAACCCTTCACCGTTCACCTATTGATAAAGTAGTCTTTGCAGTTTTTGACCTACCTTATCATCAGTACCCTGGACCGCTTCTTCTTTCACGTCAGGTGTATGTGCGACCTTCACATTGCTGACTTCCACGCACCCTGGTATGGTAATGTTTAAACCGTCTACTGTTATGAGCGTGCTCTTTTCTGATTTGGAAGCATTTTTCACTTCTTGTATGTCTGTAAAAACAAAATTTATGTATATAATCGCAGCGTGGGACGTCCACCTACAAGGTGGACCGACGATATCATAAAGGTAGCAGGGAAGCGCTGGACGCATGGGCATTTTGAGCTATATTTTTTATCGATAAATTGTACAAGTTCAGTTTTAATTATTTTATTGATAGTTTGTTATCGATACTATTGCACATAACAATATTAACAGCACTATCAATATCCAAAATATTTTTTGAGGTCAACTATCGATGGTTAGCAACACTATTCTACGAGTGTAAGATGAATAGTAATATTTTTTTGTTTCTTACCATCCTCAGAAGAACTTTCTTCCAACTCAACGATATTCATATCACTTCCAGATGGCTCTTCATTCTTCTGTTCTGTTTTATCGACAGATTCTTCTTTTGCAGCTTCTGAACGAAACATTTTGTTAGATTTTATTTGAGTTTCTTCTAGCCTGAATAACGCCCGTAGTCACAAACGATGCTTGCTTAAGTGACGCAGCAAATCGAACGCACAGCGTTGAATAGAGCTCTGTGATTGGTTCGTGTGTCACCCTGTGCGTCCACGCGCACTGTGAGACCGCATAGTTAATGTTTGTGAATACGGGCGTTAATATACTTGTATTTTATCGAATTCTGTATAAGATCATAAGGTTCAGAGTAAAAAAGGTATAGGGTAGAAGTACCAGTTTTAAGCACTGTATCTTTGCGCCGTTTATGACCACCTTAAAATTTTACTAATATTTTAAAGCAATATAAAATTAGCAATTTATTATTATTAAGTATCTTTCATTTATAAAAATGTATCATTTTGTTTTTTTTTTTAACTTTTGGAATTAATAATACACATTTAAACTTGACGTGGCCACAAACGGTACTTCTAACCTTGTTCTTCTGCAATTTCACTGGATTATAGACTTAGAATTTGTTGGTTATATAATGTTAATAATGGTTCAAATTAGAATGGCAACATACCTTTTTCATCATTATCAAGTAGTTTTCTCAACATAGACTCGTTTTCGGCCTCGTTGTCTGACGTATCTGACAGTTTAACGGTCTCTATATCAGCTTGCTTGTTGGATTCATCCTGTAAAATATTTCATAATATTAAGGACAAGTTTTATCTTGCAGATATAGTCCCTGATAGTTTATCAGGAACTTATCTGTCAGATAATTTTACGTATAGTTTAATGTGTTAAAATACTAAGGGCCTACTTCGTTCGTTCGTTCGAAAACTATTTCATAATATTAAGGACAAGTTTTATCTTGCAGATATAGTACCTGATAGTTTATCAGGAACTTATCTGTCAGATAACTTTTACGTATAGTTTAATGTGTTATAATACTAGGGGCCTACTTCATCTTACTAATAAAGTCCTTGATAGCCTATCAGGAATTAATCTGTCAGATAAAGTTAAGCTTATGGAACCAGTACCAGATATCTGACATAAGCGCTATTTAATAAGTAAATTAATTAGTCCGGTAACGACTAAGATCTGTGCAACTAAACGTTGTTGTTTATCTGACAGATAAGGTCACAACAGGCTATTTCAGACTTATATGCAAGAGGTGGAAGACGTAGCGTGGGCAGGCCTCCTACTAGGTGGACCGACGATCTGGTAAAGGTCGCGGGAAGAGCCTGGATGCGGGCAGCGCAGCACAGTCTTTTATTTTGCCTTAGAAGCGGACATCCATGTTTTATTAATTCAATCGTTAGATATTAGCGAGATCTTGACTGTCAAAATACATGAAAATTAGGCCACTAGTCTAATGCTTTTGCTTAGGGATTAATCTGGCACTGACGAATTCAGAAGTATACTTACTTTATCCTCTTCTTTTTGCTCTATGGCAGTGTCGTCTGCAGCTTGCACATCGTCTATGGTTGCTTCTACATCATCTATGGTTGCCTCTACATCGTCTATGGTTGCCTCTACATCGTCTATGGTTGCCACAGCCACTTCATCTGCTGTCACTTCGATATCCTGATAAAAAAATGTAACATAAATATCATGCTTTTGTTTTTTTATAGGCAGGTAAATATTCTGACAATATTTTTGTTCAGGGTAGACCATTTATCAGAAGGTTTATAGGCTATCTAACATCACGCTACGATTCATAATCGCCAACCATCCTATGTGGTCTAGTGGTAAGATCACCTACTTCAGATGCAGAGGTCCCGGGTTCGATTCCCTGTGGGGGCAGATTTTTCTGTTCGGTTTGGTTGGTGGTAGGATGGGTAATACTACCATCTTACCTAAGACTGTCGCCATAACAACAATGTTAACTGTTGTGTTCATGCAGTTAGAGGTAAGATAGCCAGTTCCTCTGTGGTTAAGGATTCCGGGCAAAGCTCGCTTCCACCTTCGGCCTGATCATCACTTACCATCAGGTGAGATACAGGCCAAGAGCTTCCTCGTCGTGGATTAAAAAAAGAAAAACTGAAGATGTAATCTCTCTGATACTCACATCCTGAATCTGATCCTCAATCTGATCTTGCACAGCGTCTGTCTCTTCGATTTCCTTTTCTTGCTTGCTAAACACATCGCTGATGGCAAAACTGAAGTCTGCCTTTTCTTCGCCAGGAGATTCTATGCAAGTATCTTGCTTTGCTTCAGTTTCCGAGAAGGGAGCGTTCGAATCTTCGGAATGCTCTGCTGTCATTTGGTTACTGCTTTCTGGAAGTCAAATGTTATTTGCTTTTAATGACGAAGTAAATTATCAACCCGGAAACGGATCGTAATCGTATCAACTCGAGGCGGTCAGTATTCTTTGTATGAAACTCCGTATTGGAACGCACTTATCCGCACCGTAACCGAAACCGTTTGTATAAGGAATCGGTCGATATCAAATCGCTGTAATGTGCGCACTTCCATACATGGTCGTTCGTTCGTTTCAGCCGAAAGACGTCCACTGCTGGACAAAGGCCTCCCCCAAGGATTTCCACAAAGACCGGTCCTGCGCCGCTTGCATCCAGGTACTTCCCGCGACCTTCACCAGATCGTCGGTCCACCTAGTGGGAGGCCTGCCCACGCTACGTCTTCCAGCTCGTGGTCGCCACTCGAGATTACATGGTCATACCAGATTAAGGGGCCTTAGTAAGTGAAAACGGCACAATTGACTGTTTAGTGTGTATGCAATAGGTGATTAAAGGAAACTAAAATAATAATTTAACTGGAGTCCACTTTGGGTCCATCCATGGGTGATCAAAGAACACCTAACTGTTGCTTGGAGTCCACTTTTAATATTTATAGGTGATCAAAGGAAAGCCGGAGGCCGCGTGCCGGAAAACGCGTCGTAGGACGTCCACCCACAAGGTGGACCGACGACATCAGGAAGGCGCTGGACGCAGGCCGCTACCAACTGGGCAACATGGAAAGCATTGGGGAGGCCTATGTTCAGCACTGGTCGTCCTATGGCTGAGATTATTATGATAATGATGATAATGATGATGATCAAAGAAAACTAAAATAATAATTTAAGTAGAGTCCACTTTGATCACCTGGGTGATCAAAGCCAGGTTTTCAAAGTGGAATAGACCTTTGTCCAGCAGTAGATAACTTTTTTTTATTGAAAAACGATAAATTGATGTTTAACCAAGTCTTCATTGTTATAATCATAAGGTCACTTAGTCTCTGTAAAAGGCAGAAGACTCTAAAAGGAAGTAAAACAAGCTTAAAGCACTTACCATCCTCTGGATCATAATCATCGTCGTCATCAGCATCGTTGTCGGCGTCATCGTCATCATCTTGATCATCGTCGTCTTCCATCACCCGTGACGACTCAGCCAACAGGCCTAGACTGTCAGATGTTTCTGTGACTTCGTCGGAATCCGGGTCTGATACTGGTTTTGTGTTTTCTGCTGATGTTGATGGCTCAACATCAGTTTTTGACGTAGAAGGCGTTTCATCATCATGTTTAGATGTTGGAGCTACAGCAGAAGTTGATGGTAGGGGTTCCTTTGGTGATAATTCAAGATTTGCAGAAGTTGATGGTTGAAGTTCCTTTGATGATGATTCAATATTATCAACAGTAGATTCTGGCTTTGAATTAGACAGTTCATTGTCTTTTGCAATTGCTGGGGTTTCAACCACTGATGTTATTAAATCAACTTCCATAGCTGATTCTTCGACTGTCTTTTCTGCAGATTCTTCAGTTGAAGAGGCATTAGTTGTTATTGAAGGAACTTTAAATTCTGTTGATTGATCAATTTCCATTGATAGTTGTTCCAAATTTTCGTCAGGTATTTTGGATCCTTCACTGTCTTTTGGTAGAGTTGGGTATTGCTCAATAATTTTTGTTCGATCCTCATTTGTTAATTCTACGTCCATTGGAAGAACAGATGGTTGGGCTTTAGTGACTTCTGAGTCTTCTGACCCTTCTGGTGATACAACCACTTTTGTTGGTTCTGCTTCTACTGTTGAAATCTTGGCATCATTTGTTGACGAAGCCTTATCATCAGTAGTTGAAGTCTTTTCATCAGTTGTTGAAGTCTTATCATCAATTGTTGAAGTATTGTCATCTACTGTAGAAGCTTTGACTAGTTCTTCTGAATCCTTAAGTTTGGAATCCTTTTCAGTGTTTTCAGCAGTTGATGGAGTATCTTCAATTTCATTTGGCTTGGCTGTCGATGGTGGAACAGTAGCATCTTGAATTTTAGCTTCAAGTTCTGTGGGTAACTTAGATTCTGAAGGATTAACATCAACTTCTATCTTATCTGCCACTTGAATATCTACTGGTTTTATTGTAGAAGTATCTTTTTCTTCTTCTATAGGTATAGAAGTGTCAACCTTATCGCTTAACTTGGATGGTGATTTAGTTTTAACAGGTTCTTGTGTTGATGAAACCTCATCATCATTTTGGTCTGCTGGTGAACATGTTTTGGTAGGCTCTGCTACTGATAGTGCCACTTCTGTAGATGATTGTTGGATTACACTTTCTGAGGTGTCTTCAATGTTTGATGTAGGTAATTTGTCATCAATTTTAGTTTCATTTGCTAGTTCTGTTGTATCTTTATTTGAAGGCTGATCAGTTTTAGGTGTGGCGATATCAGCCTGTGTCGTTTTAGATTCCGATTGAATCTCCTGTGTTACTTCTGAAGGTATATTATCTGACTTACTATCCAGTTTCTGGTTATCTAAATTTGAGTCTGCATTAATTTCTTTTCCACTGTTTATTATGTCTTCTTGAGTTGTATTTGGTGCAGACTGTGATACTGTTTCTGATACCACAGCATTTTCTGGTTCTTTCACTGCATCTTCCAGTTCTTTTACTGCTGTATCAATATTTTGGGCTGGTTTTGGAGATTCTGTTAAAAGTTCATCTTCAAGATGGCTTGTTGACTCATCATCATCATCAACGTTCATTGAAGCAGAAGTCAATTCGGCAGTAGAGTCTAGAATAGAATCCTGGAGTGTTTTCAACAATGCCTTGTTCTCAGTTTCTATTACCATCTTTTGAGCATCTGTCAATGGTAAATTCTCAGTCTCTTCTGTTTTTCCCTCTCTTTCTTTGGCATCATCTTTCTCAGGTTCTTTAGACTTTTGGTTTAGCTGTGAAGCTTTAAAAGAATCTTCAAATCCTTCCAATCTCCTTTCTATTTCGCACCAATCGTCTTCTGATACATCTTTAATGATAAACTCATCACAGTCTTTTTGATTTTCAGTATCCAAATCTTTACACATGTCAGATGGTTCTAGAATTAATACATCAGACTTTTCTTCTGCTACAGGTTTTTTATCATCTACAGTAGCTGTTTTAGGACTGGCATCGTCAACTTCCATCTCATCATCATTTTGAGTAGAAATGGAATCTGTCTCGTCAAAAAGTTCAATGATCTCTTGAGTCGGTATCTCTAGCATCATATCCGGTTTATTTAATCCGTGTTCAGTGTTGATATCGTCTGTTGCGTCTATAGAGGAGCTGTTATTAGAACTGGAGGATGGCGTTGGACTGTCAATTGGTGATGTATGTTCGTTTATTAACTTAGTGATGGTCTCGCAGGCAAATATCTTTGACGGATCTACTTTTAGCTCTTCATTACTCAAAAGTTCTTTGGACTTGGCATCTTGAAAGTCTGAGTCGGAAGTGACATTTTCAGTTGCAGCGTTAGATGCTTGATCTAAAGAAGTATCGTCAGGTTCGGTAGAAGCTAATAATTTTTCGTTAGCTTTAGGGATATCAGTTTTAACGGACTCTATTTGTATATCCTTTGAAGGAGAATCATCTCTATTATCATCAGATTCGAGCAGCAATTTCTCTTCATCAACTTCATCGGATTCCGGGCCTTCGAGTAGTTTATTTTCATCAACTATCTCACCAACATCATCAGTAATTGCGGTTTCTTCTTCAGTACTGTTTGACGGTGAAGTCTTAGCAGTGTCTTCGTTGTTTGACGGTGAGCTCTCAAGCAGTTTATTTTCATCGATGATATCAGTGCCACTAAGAGTTGTACCATCTACATCTGCCTTAGTTTTATCGTTCTCACCAGCTTGTACCTTCTCTGACGGTCCTACACTTTGTTCATCAGATTCATCGTCATCCCACTTCAACTCAAACTCACTATTATCGTCTGTATTTTCCGAACTCGTTTTCTTTTCAGTAGATTCAGAACCCAGATCTTTGAAACCAGAATCTGTGTTTTTATTCGCATCTTCAAGAGGTTTCAAAACGTTTTTTTCAAAGGATGGGTCTTTAGAATGATCCACTTCATCAGTAGATGGTATTTTAGCAGCTTCATTTGAAGATTTTGTCTCTGTATCATCATCCGGCTTCGCAGCAGGCATTTCTTCTTGACCAGTACTCATTTTCTTTAAAATAAATCAACACAAAAAGTTAAGTGAAAAATGCACGCTCAACGATATTGCAAAATATACGGAATAGTACTCACAATATACAGAAAACTAAAACTACTTATGCGTTAGGAGATTACGTATAGGTTATACTTAAAATATTGACTAAAAATTGTTTATTTTACAGTATTTTAGTTTAATTTTGGACAAAAACACCAATTTCAACGAAATACGGCGTTTACTATTTGACAGATTTTAGTTTTAAAATACAAATGTTGGTTTATGGCGCTGAACAATGTGGTATCAGCCATAACAGGCTTGATCAGCAACGTGGTATCAAAAATCGTAAGGTGTAAACGCCCGATAAAGACATTTTTTATCTGTGACTAAATTGTCTATGGCTGTCAAATTTGACACAAATATTTTGATTGTGACATCAAAAAAATACGATTTCACTTGCAAATGCGCTGAATTTCTAATAATTCCGGCTCTGGATTTGTAGTTAAAAAATTCTTTACAATAATTACGTGCTGGCCGATTCAAACACACAGCGAATTGCATTTATCTACACTAATTAAGACATTAGTGTATTTTTTGTGTTTTACACGCGGTTTAAAACATTTTGTGTTTATTTTTGTATTTTTATTTACCAGTGATCATTGTTAATACTCTACAAACGTAGCACATGAATCTTTATAGCTCTTGGTGTTAAATAACCAGCTGTTATATGAAATATCATTGAATAATTTGTTGGTGTGGAATTCCTGAAAATTACAAAATGAATAACAATTTCCTGTCCTCACGAGCTATGATGGGTGCAGCTATAGTGGGCCTGGTGGGAGCAGCCGGGGTCTTCATTTACGAACAGATATATGCAGAGAAACGGAGAGCCATGCTAGGTTAGTCTCACATCATTACTTATTGTTTTTGTAAAGATTATTACCTGATACAGGCATATTATACCTTAAAAACTTAAATTCGATTACTGTTCAAGCATATTATGTATTAATTTACATCAAGTTGAACTCTGCAGTTCAAAGAAATTGAGTTCATCACTTCCGAGGCAAGACATTGTTTAAGAATTAATATATTTACATTAATATTACTATTTCTCAATTCTACTCTTATTCAATGTTAAATATCCATGTCCAATACTAAATTTAACCAGTTAAGATGTTTGGAAAACCATCCTATTTCTAAATACATACATAGAATAGTTTGCATCTTGTATTATGTATTAGATTACATAATAAACAATATCTAATGACATTGATCATGTTTACAATAAACTAGTACTGTTATTAGGTTTATAAATGTTAATTACGTATATTATTATTCCTATTGTCATGTTAATAATTTATTTTTCTGAATAGAATATACGTTAATATACATTGTAGCTACAAAGTCCATTTCGTTTGAAAATTAATATTGTACCTAACGTCAGCCAACTATATTAATTTGTAGTGGTTGTCATATAACAAGCTGTGATGGACAATTTCTTTATTTATTTTGCACTGGATAATTTACATATTGATGGGACTGATGACATAAGGGAACAGCTGGTAACAACTGGTTTGACCTAGCCCAGGACAGACTAAAGTGGAGCATGATGGAGGAGGCTTTTGCCCATAAAGGGTGCCACAAACAACTAGCAAAACACAAATATTTTTAATTTATTTATTTATTGTAGCCAAAACTATGTTTTGTGGAAATAAAAACTTATTATTGATGATTTATTTTATAAAAAAAACTGAGTTCAAAGAAATTCTTTCACGAAAGACATTTCTTATTTAAACTAAAAGTCCATAAATAATGTTCTAAAAGTGCATTATTATTATTTATATTCAATATTTCCACATAAATTGCATTCCTTGGTCACTCAGCTGTGAAATCTGTTTTTTAAGTTAGGTATTTGCTATTTCTGACTAATGAGAATAGATATAACTTACTGTGTATTATTAGTGATGTTTTTCGCACTAGTAAGTAATACATATTTGTAGGTGTTAGTGGTTTGTTTAGCGCCGCCGCCGCCAAAATTCGAGGCAGTGGCCTAAAAGATACTGAATAAAGATTTTTTTTTTTACTTACTGTACCGTAACTAGTTATACATACTAGATCGTTTCATCCACGAAGACGCGTCCCACTAATTTTTGGTCTCGGTCGCGCGGGGTGCGGGGAGTTTGATCCGAGCAATCCGAGCGACATTATTGTAGTGTGCGTGTGCACTCATGAATCATTTAGCGTGTACCGATAACACTCAAACATTAGCGGAAGAATTGTGGGGCGCGTCTTCGGGGATGAAACGGTCAATACTATGTTGATTGTTTATAATTGAACTCTGAAAATTACTTTCACACTTTTTCAGTGCGAGAAGTGGCACGACTGGACAAACAAGTGACGTCGATGAGGTCAGAACTAGAGGCGCTCAGGGAGCTTCAGAAAGAAACGTGAGGCAATCTATACTAATCTACATATTATATAAAAGCAAAAGGTTACTGACTGACTTACTCATCACGAAATCTCAGAAACTACAACTGCTAGTCTCAAATTTTGCATGGGGATTCCTTTTAGAACGTACCTAGGCGCTCACTACTAAGACGGGATTTTGCAAAACTCAAATCCTAGTAGGCTGCTAGTAATATTATAAAGCTGAAGAGTTTGTTTGCTTCAACGCGCTAATCTCACGAACGTAGAACGTAGTGCTCCAATTTGAAAAATATTTTTGTGTTAGATAGCCCATTTATCGAGGAAGGCTTTAGGTTATTTTATAATTATAACATCACCCTACAGCCAATAGGGGCGGAGCAGTAAAGAAAAATGTTGCAAGAAGCGGAAACATTATTCAAACAATTTCACGCGTATGAAGTCGCGGGTACAGCTAGTTGGCGATAATTTGACTTCGTGGCGCTCATCTTAAGCCGGCAAGAGTCAGTTTTTTTTCATTGAAATCGCAATAACTTATTTATCTAGGGTCGCGCATGGGCGCATTGCACGTTGACCCATTGGGATCTTTTGTGCTTCCAGATAGTTTTTAAGTTCACATGTATAAACTCATGCTGTTTGTTTCCTTAATAAAGAAAAATAAAATAAAATAGTGAATCAAGTGCTTGGGTGAGAGGGACTTATAATCTTCTGGATCTTCCAGGAGACCCATCCTAATTCTAGCTATAGTCTGGTCTGTGAGCACGTAGAATTTTGTCCTCTGTCGCATGTTGCTGTCGCGCAGACTCACTGCGGGCGCCCGTCGCACAGTCGCGACAGCAATATAATTATGCGCGAGCGATAAGGATGGGTAGCTTGGGGTCATTGGACAAAACTCTACGTGCTCACAGACCGGGCTTTAGTCGCATCGCAATAACTTACAATCTCTCCTCACTCTTCTCCAGTCAGCTTCGGCGAGCGAAGCAGAGAGAGAAGCAGAAGCGCGACCGAGCGGAGCGTGCCGCGCGCGCGGCCGGCGATGCGACCGACGCTGCGGAGCGCAGCTACGCTTCTGACTCCGAGTATTTCACTGATTACCAGTCCGTCATGGGTGAGCTACCAACCAATGCTATGCTTAACTGGTCTAGGTGAGCTACCTAAGTCTGCGAGCTAAGTAGTCAGTTTCATCGTGAGAAGCTAAAGCGACAGCTACTCGTCAGCCTATCAATCCGTGATGGGTGAGCTACCAACCAATATTATGCTTTAATGATCTGTCGTTTCAGCCAAATGACGTCCACTGCTGGACCTAAGTAATTTAGCGAAGTAGTCTAGGTGAGCTACCTATGTAGTCTAGGTGAGCTACCTATGTAGTCTAGGTGAGCTAGCCAAGTAGTCAGCTTCGGCGAGCGAAGCAAAAGCGCGACCGAGCGGAACCTGCCGCGCGCGTGGCTGGCGACGCGACCGACACTGCGGAACGCAGCTACGCTTCTGACTCCGAGTACTTCACCGATTACCAGTCCGTCATGGATGAGCTACCAACCAATATGATGCTTAAATGGTCTATACGAGCTACCTGAGTAATTTAGCGAAGTAGTCTAGGTGAGCTACCTATGTAGTCTAGGTGAGCTAAGTACCTAGTAGTCTAGTTGAGTTAGCCAAGCAGTCAGCTTCGTCGAGCCAAACAGTCAGCTACGTCGAGCCAAACAGTCAGCTTCGGCGAGCGAAGCAGAGAGAGAAGCAGAAGCGCGACCGAGCGGAGCGTGCCGCGCGCGCGGCCGGCGACGCGACCGACGCTGCGGAGCGCAGCTACGCTTCTGACTCCGAGTACTTTACTGACTACCAGTCCGTCATGGGTGAGCTAACTTAAATAGTCTAGACGAGCTACCTAATTTGTCTCGGTGAACTACCTAGTAGAGCTACCTAAGTAGTCTAGGTGAGCTACTAGTTGTTTAGGTGAGCTACCAGTTGTCTAGGAGAGCTACCTAGTAATTTAGATGAGCGAGCCAAGCAGTCGGCTTCGGCGAGCGAAGCAGAGAGAAGCAGAAGCGCGCCCGACGCTGCGGAGCGCAGCTACGCTTCTGACTCCGAGTATTTCACCGACTACCAGTCTGTGATGGGTGAGCTACTGAACTGCACTATACTTAGTCTAGTAGACGAGCTACCTAAGTAATCTAGGTGAGCTACCTAAGTCCACGAGCTAAGTAGTCAGTTTCATCGAGAGAAGCTAAAGCGACAGCTATGCGTCAGACTCCGAAACTACCAGTCCGTGATGGGTGAGCTACCAACCAATATAATGCGTAAATGATCTAGACCTAAGTAATTTAGCGAAGTAGTCTAGGTGAGCTACCTATGTAGTCTAGGTGAGTTAAGTATACCTAGTAGTCTAGGTGAGTTAGCCAAGTAGTCAGCTTCTGACTCTCGAAGCAGAGAGAGAGAAGCAGAAGCGCGACCGACGCTTCGGAGCGCAGCTACGCTTCTGACTCTGAGTATTTCACTGACTACCAGTTCGTGATGGGTGAGCTACTAACGAATACTGTTCAAATACTCTAGAGCAGGGTTTCTCAAACTTCTGGCACCACGTACCCCTGTTAAAATTTCCAGGTGACAGCGTACCCCTAACTCATTAATTGCCTCCCCCCCCCCCCCCCCCCCAAGGAAATAATAAAATTGACTATTGAAGAAAATAAGGTTTTTATTTGAAATAAAAGGTAAGAAACATAGTGCCAAAAGAAATGTATTTTTAATATTAATGTGATGGATGTGCTTGTTTCTTGTTGCAAAGGGATTCAATTGTAGGTGTAATTTTGGTCAATTTTAACCTTAATTCTGACTCGGCATCAAGTCGATTTCTGTACTTAGTTTTTATCATGACCAGGTGTGAAAATCCACTCTCACATAAGTATGTTGTAGCAAAGGGTAAAAGGAAATTCACCGCTTTGCGTGAGAGTTCGCAATACTCTGACTGTCTAGCTGCCCAAAAATCTATCAAAGGCAACGTTTTGAAATCAGCTTGAAGAGTTTCATCCGCGGACATTTCTATTAATGACTCCTGTTGCTTGATAGTCAAACTAGATATTATGCTCTCGTTCGTAACCGCAAACGGGTTACGAATCCAGCCATCTTGAGCATTATCAATATCCGGAAAATACCTTTTCAGTTCGTCGGAGAGCTGAGAAAGATGCAGAACGATTTCAGCCTTCGTTTCGGAATCCACGGATAAGGCGTTCGTTGTGATAAATTCATGCAAAAGAGGAAAACATTCAAAGATATTTGATCTCAAGCAGGTTTTCCAAAATTCTATTTTTTTTATAAGTGCGTTTATTTTGTCGTGCACAGTGAATACAGTGCACGTGGATCCTTGCATAGAAGCATTCGTCTCATTGAGACAAGAAAAAATGTCAGCTAAATAAGTTACTCTTTCAAGCCATGTTTCATCTTCAAATCGGAATTTAAGGTTGAAGTCACTGTCTTTCAAAAATATATAGATTTCGTGACGAAGTTCAACAAACCGAGCTAATATCTTGCCTTTTGATAACCAGCGAACTTCACAGTGTAGCAATAGTGAAACATGTTCACTACCCATGTCTCGGCATAATAATGCGAAAAGTCTTGAATTTAGCGGTCGCGCTTTTATGTAATTGATTATTTTGACGACCTCTGAAAGCGCTGTTTTTAAATCATCAGGTATTTTCTTGCTCGCCAATGCTTCTCTGTGCAACGCACAATGCACACTTTTGACTTCAGGAGCGAGATTTTTAATCCTGGATATTAGTCCAGATATCCTTCCTGTCATGGCCTTTGCACCGTCAGTGGATATGCCAACGCACTTTGTCCAATCAATGCCATGTTTTTCAATAAAATCATGAATAGTGTTAAAAATATCTTCTCCTTTCGTAGTAGACTCCAAGGTCTTACAAAATAAAAAATCTTCTTCACATTTATTTTTATACACATATCTAATAAACCCAAGTAAATTCGGTAATCCACTAATATCTGTTGATTCATCAACTTGAATCGCGTAATAATTATTTTGTAATCGTTGCGCGAGTTGATGTTCAACATCATGTGCCATTTCATGAATGCGACGTGCAACTGTATCATTTGAAAGTGGTATTTTATCCAACAATTTCGAAAATTTATCTCCCAATACACAACTGACCATATCTTTAGCTGCTGGTAAAATCAACTCTTCAGCAATATTGTATGGCTTGCCAGTCTTTGCAATTTTATATGCCACAAGGAAAGACGCACGTAAATATTCAGAGTTAGTAGCCAAAACGGTTTTCATAGTCTTTTTCGAAGAATCCAACTCTTTCTTTTTTCGAACAAAAAAATCTATAGGTTTGTCTACATACTGCGGATGTTTTGTTTCCAAATGTCTTCGCAGCAATGATGGCTTCATCACGCTATTTGCGAGAACTTCTGAACATATTACACACTGTGGCTCTGGGTACTGAGATTCTTCTTTGCACGTAAATCCAATTTTCAGATAATCTTCGTCATATTTCCTTTTTTTTGTCGATGATGTTGTGTTTTCTTGTTCTCTCGATGTCGCAGGATTTTCGTTTAAAACTGAACTTTCAGCAGAAGTAGACGCAGTTGGAGTAAATGTACTTTGTGCAGGTTGCGAACTGGATGTATTACTTGGACATTTTCTGCGTAATGACCCAGTTTTTAACCACTCATTCATTTTGAAAACTAGCTAACCGCGTGAATGTATTGAAAGTACTTTGTTTTTATTTTACTGTCAACGAAAAAAGCGCATATGCTCACACATTAAAGTAAAACAAATGAATCAAAAACGGAGTACAGTGTAAGTACTCGTAAACGGCGGGGGAGGGCGGCGGGGCGCGCGAGTCGCGCGAGAGCGAGCGAGCTACGAATTCAGTCAGTCGCGCGCGCGCCGCTATGCATGTCGGTCATGCGCGCCTTCCAGTTATAGAGCCGCCATTACGTAAATGTTGTCGCGTACCCCTTGCCCTCGAATGGCGTACCCCTAGGGGTACGCGTACCCCTGTTTGAGAAACCCTGCTCTAGAGGAGCTACCTTAGGGGCCATCCATAAAGTACGTCACACGAATTTCATGATTTTTTGAGCCCCCCCCCCGTCCTTGTCACAGGTGGTCACATTTCTGAGACCCCCCCTCCCTAGTGTGACGTCACATGTTTTGCAATTTTACATCAAAAAATTATTAAAATAAAACAGCAGTTCCGAAATTAGTTTTATTTCCATTTAAATTAAGTATTTTTTTTATGAAATCAACATTATATCAAATATTTGAAACAATTGAAATGTGATGTCACGAAACTTAAGACCCCTCCCACCCCTTGTCACACCATGTCACACTTTGTCGACCCCCTCCCCCCCACTTTACGTGTGACGTACTTTATGGATGACCCCTTAGTAGTCTAGGTGAGTGAGCTAAATCGCGAGCTAAATAGGTAGTCAGTTTCGTCGAGTGACGCAGAGCGAGAAGCTAAAGCGACAGCTACGCGTGAAAGTCGAGATTACTAATCCGTGATGGGTGAGCTACCAACATCATCATCATCATTTCAACGTCCACTGCTGAACATAGGCCTCCTCCAATGATTTCCACTGAGATACCCTATTTTATTAACCAGTAATAAGTGAGCTACCTATTCTATGCTTAAATGGTCTAGACGAGCTACCTAAGTTGTCTAGGTGAGCTAGCTAAGTATTCTAGGTGAGCTACCAGTTGCCTAGGTGAGCTAGGCTCCTTAGTCAATAATCCAGATGAGCTACCTAATTAGTCTAGGTGAGCTAGCTAAGTGAGCGGCAGTCTACAAAAGGCGCCAAATGGATTAATGTGGGCGTTTTGTAAAAAAAAAAACATTTTATTCATATAGCAGGAAACAATTATTATTTTCATGAAAATGACTTATATCTCATTTGGAAAGCAGTACAGCCGCTGCATTTTGAACCTCATCCCATTGTCTTAAGGCTTAAACTTGCTTGTCATCATTATTAATAATCAATCACTTTCAGGCACAGACCACGAGATGGACAGCGAAGAGTTCTACGACGTGCACACCGATGACGATGATGACGACACTCTGCGGGAGTCTATAAGGAACGGACACGTCACCAACGCGCTTGACGAGGTAACTACCATACTAGCTTGTACTAAAGTCCGGTCACCGAGCACATAATTTCGTACAATGACCCCAAGCTACCCATCCTTATCGCTCGCGCGTAATTATATTGCTGTCGCGCTCGCACACTCACTGCGGCCGCTCGGGTAGATTAGGGTCATTGTACGAAATTCTATCTGCTCGGCTACCGGACTTTAGTTATTATCATTATGATTACTTTCAGCTTCGCCCGCGTAATATTGACACAAAATCAACACCTCTGCCTTGGTTTTTAAGATATTTCATCATCATCATCTCAGCCAATAGACGTCCACTGCTGAACATAGGCTTCCCCCAATGCTTTCCATGTTACCCGGTTGGTAGCGACCTGCGTCCAGCGCTTTCCTGTTACCTTTATAATGTCATCGGTCCACCTTGTGGGTGGACGTCCCTCGCTGCGTTTTCAAAATATTCTTTGAAACTTGAAAGAATGCATTTCCTCAAGTGGGAATGAGGGTTTTCGCTAATGAAAGATCCGCTGGATGGCGGGACGTGGATGTAGGGTCTCACTGCTGCGTGATTGGTGGATTTTGACATCTGTCAATGTCATGTCAAAAAACCAATCATGCAGCATTTGGACCTCGCGTCTACGTATTGCCATCTGGCGGATTTTTCATTCGCGAAAACCCTCATTGAATCGGCAAACCAAAGGGAGTTTCAATACCCACTTGAGGCATTCGACTTTTTCAAGATTTTTTTACTTTTTGAGAAATTGGAACTGTCATTCATTAAACTCCCAAAAAAAAAATGAAACGGAAGTTAAGTTATTAGCCATATGGACCTATTGGATTATGGATTCAATACTACACAATATTATTTTTTACGGTATTTGTATCGTTTTCCCCAGGACCCGTCAGACAAGGCTGACGACCAAAAATCAACGCAAAAGAACAGTACATAGCTACAGCAGATATCAAGGTATGATATTTTTATTTTTAACATAATCATTTCAATAAAATATATTTACCACTTAATTAGTATACTTATTACAATGTATCATGATGAAATAAAATAAAATAAATAAAATAAAAATGACCAAAATAGAAAAAACTTTATTGTTAAAGTCAGTTTATTAATTAAAAAATTTAATGTTAAGATTTTCTGATCTTCAAGCTGCTCTTTGATAAAAAAAGACATTTCCTATTTCATTATCTTCAATTTTATTTTTGATATGAAAAGTAGTCTATACCAAATTCGTGTTTTAGGCATATAAAGGTTTTGTTGTAGTATGAATTAATATACACAACTAATTACATTTTAGTGGTTCTAAATATACCTTTCTTCTTTTCAGAATCGTAGTGTCAAGTAAATGGGTATGGGGATAGACCACCGTAGCTGTATATAGGTATTTGACGAAAGCGACTGTCGCTTAATGTAGATTGTTATATAACGGGAGGACGTCGCACACTTATCAACCCGGAAACGGATCGTAACCGTATCAACTCGAGGCGGTCAGTATTTGTATGAAACTCCATACCGCAACGCACACTTATCCGCACCGTAACGTAAACGCCTCGCCTCGCGGTTGACACCTTGTGTTGATCCCTTTCCGAGTTGATAAGTCTGCTATGACCTTAACGGGAAATATTGATATGAAATACATTCCTCTGAATCAAAGTTTTGTTGTAAACAAACATGATTGTATTTTGTACTGAAATGACATTTAAAATGATTGGCACTTACAAATACAGGTTTAGGCTGGGTTTCACAATGTTACTTTAACTTTGACAAACGTCAAAAATCTGTCAAACTTACAAAAAACACCGGTTATCGTTAAAGTTACGGTCAAAGTAGGTGGTGCAAATCAGCCTTCTTATTTCTGTCACTGGTAATAATAAAAAAGAAATAAATAAAATAAACCGACTGTTTACGAAAATTGACTTAAAATTTTCAAGCTGAATAATTTTGATATAATCATTGTCACTCTCACTATTAAGACGAATCTAAGCCTGTACACCTAAGATGCGCACCACTATAAGCTTTATATCGATCTAACCTGATAAGTCCATACTTTTGTCGTCTAAAATTTATCGATATGATTTTATCATGGCGCGAAATTAAAATCCATCAAGTCGTTTAGGCTACAGAGCGTCCCAAAGAAATATACATGCATACACTCGAAAAAACAGAAATCCTGGCGCAGTCAGGTAAAAAGACGCTGATCTAAAGATATGACAATTTATAGGCACTGACGAAATCATATTTTGAAAAAAACCTTCTTAGCCTAGGCGCAGACCACGGACTTTTAGTTGGCCGATAGGTTGGCCCGATTCTAATTTGTATGAAGAAACGGCCGATACCAAATCGGTGTAATGTGCGCACTTTCATACATCTCTATACTGATTAACAGATCCAACTATCGGCCAACTAAAAATCGGTGGTCTGCGAATAGGCTTAAAGTTAGCTTACTGTGCTGTCAATATTAGGTCATTTAGTCCACTGCAGGAGCATGACCCTCTAATTTACAAGGCAAATGGAGGATTTGGCCTACACTCCCCACCCAGGCCAGACGGTGCCTTAGTACAGGGCGTAGTGTGAGTTTACTTCAAACGTCGTCACTGTAAGCGCGTAATAAAAGACATTAAATGTATGACGGATTGTACAGCGCCCCTAGCGGAAACTTTGAAGAACTAAAATTTTCATATTTTTTTTTAACGCGCTCACTAAAGCCCGTTCTGTGAGCACGTACACTCACTGCGGGCGCCCGTCGCACAGTCGCGACAGCAATATAATTACGCGCGATCGATAAGGATGGGTAGCTTGGGGTCATTGGACAAAATTCTACGTGCTCGCAGACCAGACTATAGTCACGACGTTTGATATAAACTCACACTAAGCCCTCAGGCAAATTATTGAATTTCAATGCAAAAACCAAGTCTGGTATTCGAGATCTGTTGTAACTCATATAATAATAATAGTGTAGCTATGGTGCTAATATAATCTCTTTGTCTGTAAAGTACCACTAGTTTAGTACCTATAGATCGTTTCATCCACTCGGACGCGCCCCACCATTCTTCCGCTAACGTTTGAGTGTTATCGGTACACGCTAAATGCTCCATGAGTGCACACGCACACTACAGTAATGCCTTACGGCTTGCTCGGACCACACTCCCCGCACCCCGCGCGACCGGGACCACACATTGCTGGGGCGCGCCCGAGTGGATGAAACGAACTATACCTGTAAAGGTGCTCACTCACCTACGCATTCGTGTGTAACAATGAATTCAACATTAAAAAAATACATTAAAAATTCTAGTATCAATTCAATTATTTTAAATACATATTTTACTCTTTGCTCGTTATAATGAATTTGTATCAATTAAAATTGTGGCTCAAAAATGTAATCTTTGTCTAAGTAATTATTATTTAAATGACATGTTTAGCAATGAAATAAATATTTAGCTCAGTGGTTAGAAAAAAAAGGGCAAAAGGTGGTGGGTTCATATCTCACGAGAGGCAATCATGGATGGAGTCTTATACCCGTTTTAACCATCAATTCCTAATTTTTAAGTGACCCCTATGATAACACTTATACAGGAATTTTGATACATAGGGGTCACTTAAAAATTAGGGATTGATGGTGAAAACGGGCATTAGACAACTATAGAATATTATATTTTCAATATTTTCTCCTGTTGAACCTATGCTTTAATGTCTATATCATATTAATGCATTTTATGAAACGTTAAAGTTATTCCTTTGTATAAATATAATGCAATTATTAATTTTCAATCCGATCGAGTTAACTGCTCACCTCGTTGGAATGCGACTCTCCCTCCATTCACTAGCATTCATCATCATCATCATCATCTCGGCCATAGGACGTCCACTGCTGAACATAGGCCTCCCCAATGCTTTCCATGTTGCCCGGTTGGTAGCGGCCTGCGTCCAGCGCCTTCCTGCTACCTTTCCCCGCGTTCGCCCCGTCCGTACCAGAGCGGCGATGTGACGTCACGGCTGCTAGGTGCGCAGTTAACTCCACCGGGTTGTATAGCAAACAAAGTATTTATGTCAACTTAAAAATAATCTTTATAAAAAGTGTGAATGTTAATTCACACATTCTAAATGTTTGGTTCAATAAATATGACTATTCTGTAGGAATAAATTCGGAATAATTAAATTAAACTCTATATTTTATTCTCAGAATAATATGAGCTCAAATGAAAATGATATTTTTCACGATATTTTTCTATTTGTTCTGTCATGTCATGTTGTAGTAAATTGTGTGACATTCGTTGTTATGCTTTGTGTCATAAGGGCTAATAATTCTGATAATTCGAGAAAAATACCTATAGTTGTATAGACCAATTCACGAAGGCGAGTGAGCTTTACACGTGTGATGGCTCGCTACTGTTCGTTTTTCAAAAGTTTTGACAGACTATCGTTATGTGCATGTACACGTACACACACAAGTAAAGCTCACTCGCCTTCGTGAGTTGCAAGAACTAATGTGAAATTAAATGTTTAATTGTATTCTAAAACGCGCCGATATTACACTAATCTGTGGGAACCCTAATGTTCTGTCATATTACAGAACTATAATAAAAACTATATTTATTTAGTTAATTTTAAAACAATTATGAAACAAATTATTTTTCTTCAAGAATGCTACAATTATTTTTCTTCTTTGTATTTTAATAGTATTGTTCATTAAGCCAAAATGAGTGAATTATAACAATTTAATGTGTTTATTGTTAAATTCTTTGCGTCAATTTACAATGTAACAATTATTACACAGATCGTCAATTTTTGTCGGTATTTCTCTAGCATTAAAGTGCTCACTCACTAGAACATTCGTATGTAACAAACAACCTAAGATTCAAATATGAGAATTGACTCGTCGATTTTCTGTAATTCTCGGCTCACTAGTGTAATGCTCAAGTATGATTTTACATTACAGTCGCATGTTCTTAGTGAGAGAGCGCCTTTAGAATAACTATTCTTGCAAAATAACACTTTGTGGGCATTATTATTTATAGCATGTAGACAAAACGACATTCTGTTTCGAACTCGATTCGATAAAATTGCGTACATATTATTTTAAGGGATGGCGAAGAGAACTCGATGATTAACGTTAAATTGTCTACCGACACTGATGACAACGCACGTGGCAGATGTAAAGCAAAACTCGATTTAGAATTCGTGACTCGAATAATCGCAAATGTAGCGATTGGTTCTCGATATTGTTGACTAGACTTAGGCATTATATTTGGGGTATCTTACCGGTATTTATTTTGTTAAATAAATCTTTTTTTGGTACGTCTGTGTTTTATTTGTTGATTTACAGTTAAAGCATGTCACTATTGAGCAATTGCTAAAATATAACCATGCTCATTTCGAGTTTTTGGAGCATGCTTTTTGTATACATGCTAATAAGCATGACATTTTAAGAGCATGTGTGTAACTTTAGGCTTTTTATGACACCCAAATGTGGATCTACCCTAAAAAAATTGGTTCCAGGTTGTTATTGGTTAAAATATTAAAAATCAAATCTGTCCATAGTTGTATGAATAAAAAAAACACAATATACCAATAGCATATAATATATTTTCTTACATTTAAAAATAACATTTTGCTTACATGATATTTTACATCCACAGCAGTCACAAAAACAGAAACTTGCATTTCAACAAAATACTTAGGCCCGGTTTCCACCAAAGCGGAGCGGAGTGGAGAAATGTCGGGCCTAGGCTTGTGTTTGTGTAGTACATGTACTATGAACTAATAGGAAGCAATTATTCCTTTATGTGAACGAAAACGAACTATTCTGTCTTGGTCGTTCAAATCGGTCTTTTAGTTCACTTTAGTACAGCCGATCACGAATGAATAGGTGTGAAAGAGACGTGAAATTGGTGACAAGCGCGCGCGAGCGAGATGGATTCGGCTCTGTGTGTTGCAAGTATTTTGCGACATTGTACTATAAGGTGATAGTAATAAAGACGTTTTTCGTCCGATCTGACTAAAAAAATCGGTGTACTAAAATGAACTAATAGTACTAAAAGACCGAACTAGTTCATTTGACCGATTGTACTAGTTCGGAGTCGGAGCGATCTGTTCAGTGTCCGAGTAAGAACAAGCCTAGTCGGGCCGTTAATTTTTTCTGTAGAATTTGACAGTGGCGGTTGAGCGGAGACGAGAAGTGGAAATAATTTAATCTGATTGGTTAATCAACCAAACCACTTCTACGCTCCGCTCCGCTTTGGTGGAATCCGTGCCTTATTTCACACATGTGACTGCGACTCAATTGCATAGCCAAAACAAGTGCTCTTTACAAAACGAACGAAAGCAGTCTTTTAGACAAAATTCAAAGCTTAAAGCAAATGTAACGAACAAAGTATAAAACTAGACGAAGAAGAAAACGACTTTATAGTTTTAAATTCATGAGTTGTTTACGAAATGCACAAACCAATAAGTATCAATACCTCCTAAAAAGTAATACGAATTTCAATTTTATTCGTTTGTGTTAAAATTTGAATTTCTTTAACTGCGCACTTAAAGTCAAAGTCAAAGTCAAAATTTCTTTATTTGTTTGGACTAATAAATAGTTCTTACAAATCGTCATTTTGCTCTTAAGGAGCCTCTACATGTCTCATAATCTTTTTACCCTACCAGCGCTTCGAGACCAACATTGGGCAAGTGCTGAGAAGAAGCGCCGCAACAAACTCAGTCACCACTGTCTGCCGGTTAATATAAATAAATAGAAATAGTAGTAGTAGGTACATTCGATTCAGGAGCAGTTCACTGAATTTACCATGCATTCTTGTATGGTGTATCTTATAAGAATGGGTATACAAGATTGCGTGGTATATTAAACAAGGTAGTGACGTGCTAATATCTAGACTTACATATTAAGATACTAGTAGAAATGACTCGCATACATAAATTTGAATAACTTGGATTGACCAGTCCCCACTTGGCTTGAGTTCGAGGGAGAGTCGCATTCCAGCGAGATGCGCAGTTAGCTCGATCGGATTGTAGAAGGCATTTTTACTTATTTTTAACTTGTGAATCGTTCTTAAATGTTCTGATTGTTTGTACAAAAAATTAACAAATTAATATAAAATGTGATCGAATTAACGCGAAATCTAAATTATTTTATCTTTATTATTGAAATGTTAACTTTTTCTGCGATTTTGCGTTATTTCAATTGAATTCAGTTTAACGAAAATAGTTTTTGGTCCACATACGAAGCTTACGGTAAGAATATTATTTAAATAAGTATAAATCTAACATAGAACCTGCATTACTAACATTGAGTATTTACATAGTAAGAAGACGTCTAAAAGTTTGAAAACTATTTAAAAAATACCTCAGGGGCCGTCCATATATTACGTCATTCTAAATTAGGGGGGGGGGGGGGGTTGGTCTGCGGATGACGGTAAATGATAGATAGGGGGGAGGGGGTGTTTCGAAATTGACGTCATTCTTATTTATTTATTTATAGTTTATTGTTCACGTACAAAAAGATTATTTCTAAAAAGAAATTTCTTCCAGCACACCTAGTAAGTGAGACTGCAAATGTGAGAGGCGGCTAAGGCGCGTACAATACTAAAATAACTCATAATAAACATACATAATGCAACATAGATGTACACAAATACAGTAATAACTACAGATAAAATACTCTAACAATAATATTACATATAATACTAGCTGCCCGCCCCGGCTTCGCCCGTGGTACTTACATGTATTATACATATAAACCTTCCTTAAGAATCACTCTATCTATTAAAAAATAAAATAAAAGGTGATTCTATAACCAAATGTTTTAATTTTGTCAAACTGGTAATGACGTCAATTTTGGGAGAAGGGGGGGGGGGGGTCATTAAGAAATGACGATAGGATGATTGTAGGGGGGGGGGGGGGTCTAAAATCTGAAAAAATCGATGACGTAATTTATCATCATCATTTCAGCCACAGGACGTCCACTGCTAAACAATCATTCCCATAATGACCGGTTGGTATAGATCGTTTCATCCACTCGGACGCGCCCCAGCAATGTGTGGTCTCGGTCGCGCGGGGTGCGGGGAGTGTGGTCCGAGCAAGCCGTAAGGCATTACTGTAGTGTGCGTGTGCACTCATGGAGCATTAGCGTGTACCGATAACACTCAAACATTCACGGAAGAGTGGTGGGGCGCGTCCGAGTGGATGAAACGATCTATTGCGATCTTGTATCCAGCAAAAATACCTTTTTACGTGTAAAATCTACATTATATGCTACATATCTTGTAACCCTTTCAAATACAGTCAGCGTCAAATACTTCGTGACACCCAAAGTAGGCAAAAAGTTCGCAACACGTCTTTGTTACAATGAGGGTTTTCGCGATTGAAAAATCCGCCAGATGGCAATACGTAGACGGGAGGTCCAAATGCTGCGTGATTGGTGGATTTTGACATATCTGTCAATGTCATGTCAAAAATAACCAATCATGCAGCATTTGGACCTCGCGTCTACGTATTGCCATCTGGCGGATTTTTCAATCGCGAAAACCCTCATTGGAATAAGGTTGTGTTGTCAACTTTTTGGCCACTTTGGGTGTCACGAACTATTTGGCACGGTAGGGGTGACATAGAAATATTATATGACTTGACAGAGCATTTAATCTGAAGTCTCGCTAACGTTTGACGTCACAAAAACACCCTCCCGTGCCCCTCCCATACCTCAGGCACTGAAAATGACCTATAAGGCCCAGAACAGACGATGAAACACGCAACTGCAACGAAACTGCAACTGCTAGTTACTTTTGAGTTGCATCTAAGTTTCTGCCATAGCGTCCGTTGAGAGACCACACACGACGCGACCAGTTTGAAACTTTCAGTTTCAGTTTCATTCATCAGAATCATCATAAAATAAAATTCATAAAATTCATTTATTTTTGCAAATAGGCTTTAAAAAAGCGCTTTTACACGTCCCAATATTAACCCTACCACTGCTTCGGGACAATAAATGGGCCAGTGCTGAGAAGAAGCAGCGCAAGAAACTCAGTCACTATTGTCAGCCTCCTTTTCAAGGTTTTACAGTCTTTAAAATATACAAATTATAGTCATAAGTATTAATGCGAGCTAGGTAGTTAAACATTCCAAACATTTTTATCCTTTATATAATCATCAACTTTATAGTAGCCCTTTTTCATTAAGGTGCTTTTGATATGTGCTTTAAATTTATGAATGGGCAATTCTACAACAGTTTGTGGTAATTTATTGAAAAGTTTAATACATTTCCCCATAAATGAATTACCAATCTTGTGCAGTCTGAAATTTGGAACGGCAAGTTTATTTTTGTTTCTTGTATTGAACTTGTGTAAATCACTCTTTCTAGTAAATTGCTCTATATTTTTGCGAACATATAAAAGGTTTTCATAAATGAACTGTGAAGCTACTGTCAGTATATTAATCTCCTTAAAGAATTCTCTCAAGGAAAATCGGGGTTCAAGGTTATAAATGGCCCGCACTGCTCTCTTCTGCAGAACGAACACAGTTTCAATGTCCGCAGCTGAGCCCCACAACAATATGCCGTATGACATTATACTATGAAAATAGCTAAAATAAACTAGCCTTGCCGTTTCAATGTCAGTTAATTGCCTTATCTTTCTTACTGCAAAAGCAGCTAAACTGAGCCTTGCTGACAAGGTTTCAATATGAGGACCCCACTGAAGTTTAGAGTCTAAAGTGATTCCCAAGAATGTTGTGGAACTTATGCTATTTAATGGTTCATTCTTCACCATCAATTGTGTGGGAACCTGCCTCACATTAGGTAAGGTAAATTTAATGCACTTAGTTTTGTTTGCATTTAACAATAAGTTGTTAACAGTAAACCAATGCAAAACCTGTGAGAGTGTGTCATTTATATCATCAAGGTTTACTTTACCTCTATCAACTTTGAAAATGAGAGATGTGTCATCAGCAAATAACACAATATCACATAGATCTTTTACAAAGTAGGGAAGGTCATTAATATAAATAAGAAATAGCAAAGGTCCCAATATCGATCCCTGTGGCACACCCATGGTAAGAGGTGCTCCAGAAGACTCAGTTCCATTAATACAAACTTTTTGCTTTCTGCCTGTGAGATACGAGTTCAACAGATCAGATCAGAAAGTTGCAGTTTCGTTTCACCGTGTGTTCTGGGCCTAACTGTACACGTAAAGGAAAAGGTACATAAAAAATAGGTGACCGTCTTATTACCATGAAAATACATTTCATTGCACCCATACACATACAAATGACAACAAATACATACAACTACATATTTATGTCTAAAGCCCGGTCTGTGAGCACGTAGAATTTTGTCCAATGACCCCAAGCTACCCATCCTGTCGCGCTCGCACACTCACTGCGGGCACCCGTCGCCACAGAATAAGTAATAGTACAGGTACAGAAGGATTACTCCGCAAAACGATTTAAATAAATGCGAGTCTTGGTACGACGCGATACAGTGGAATTCAGCTCGCACAGCACTACGTACCTACAATTTTATTCACCTACAAGTTTTGTCTCTTTCTATCGCGTGCCTCTGAACTCTTCTTACGCTGTTAGGGTTGCTGTGTAGTGAAAAAATAATTAATCTACTTATTTGTAATGAGGTACGTATGTAGGTAAGTATGCATTCATTATGGAAAACCTTGGGAGAGGCCTTTGTCCAGCAGTGGACGTCATTTGGCTGAAACGAACGAACGAATTCTGAGCAGTAGTCATGGTAGGTTAGGTTCCTATACTATCCTAAGAATTATTGATTACCTACATGGCCAACATACCTATCAGCATCTTTGGGAAGCGAAAAAAAAAGATAAACCCGGTAGATTTCTTTTCGAATTTAAACACCCGAACGCCACACAATATTTCTTTCTCTTTATGTCCATTTTTAAATAATACTTCGATCATAGAATTATAATCATACTACAACGCACGCCAGCGTCCTGACGGGCGCGCGCGTGCCACTCGACTGATATAATACCCGCCGGCGGGGCGCTTCGCTGTAGGTAATTATCGGATGTACCGCGCGGAGTGAGCCAGGCCTGCCGTCGCACAGTCGCGGCAGCAATTAATTACGCGCGAGCGATAAGGATGGGTAGCTTGGGGTCATTGGACAAAATTCTACGTTCTCACAGACCAGACTATAATTAGAATGTTATAACATTTTCTAGAAATAAGTCTATTACGAAATACACTGAAGAATTCAAAACAACGAACAATTTTTTTCGCGATAGTAAAATCGGTGATTTGGCATAAGTTTTAATGCTTATACACGGTGGAAACGATAAGTGATCTGACTCGATTATTTCTAAACTATACAAGATATCGAAAAATTGGTTACTGACCCAAAAGTGAATTTGCTATTATTGATACCGTTTGATAGAGCTCGTGAAGCACTTTCAGGATCAGTAACCAGTTTTTCGATATCTTGTATAGTTTAGAAATAATCGAGCGAGATCACTTATAGTTTCCACCCTGCATAACCGAGTACTGTCAAATATTACTAGCTCTTTCTAATATACAGACAGAGAAAACGAAGGACTTCTAATTATAATGTGGTACTAACTTTTTATTTATACAGCAATAGTCCAATTTAAAACAAGTGACAAACCTATATTTACACAAAAAGATTGTAAATAGCTATGAGAAGTTGATATTTTTACTATTACATTATTGAAATTAAAAAAAAAAAACTATAGGTTTAACTAGGTCAGTGCCTGAGGTATTAAAGCGGCACGGGAGGGGTGACACTGACATATTATGACGTGACGCATACAAATCTGACGTCTCACTGACATTTGACGCAACAAAACTCACCCTCCCGTGCCTCAGGCGCTGATCAAGTTATGCAATAGGCCTATAGAATTGTGAAATCTAGCAACTGCTGTGATTTTTACATGAGACAAAAGCGGCCCTAAGACGATCAATCGCGATTGTCAATGTATTTACGTTATTGACAATTCCAATTGACGGAAACGATTGTCAATGGCTCAGCTATAGATGACCCACGCTGAACTGTCCCACCAAACTCAATGGTCTCCAACATGGCAAAAATCAGAACCAGCGATCCGGTATTGACGGTGGCGCCCCACTGTCAATGTCATGGATAGGACAGTTCAGTATTTTGGAACTATAAACGATCAATATTAGCTTCAATGGCACCTGTCAATTGGGCTTCAATTAATTATCATCAATTTGCTTCAATCACGTAAATTCAATTGACAATCTCTTCAATGCCTTTTGTAAACGATCAATTTCAATCACGTAAAATTGACAATCGCGATTGATCGTCTCGGGCCGCTTAAAGGGACTGTGGTATAAATTATATTATCTAACTAACGCTCTTTAAAATAACTACATTTATAAACATTATTATAGTCAAATGTTTATAATATTAATACACGTTAAATACCAAATAGTTTATGTACATTTTGAAGATACAATGAGAACATTTAAAACTAAATAAACGTCAAATTCAGTTCGTATAACCTGTTCAACTTTAATCATGAAAAAATACCAAAATCAAACTATTTTTTAGCGTCAAAGAGTTCATGACACCCAAAGTAGCCGAAAAGTTCGCAACACGTCTCGCCTGTATTCACAAACATTACTGTGAGGTCTCACAGTGCGCGTGGACGCACAGGGTCACACACGAACCAATCAGAGAGCTCTATTCAACGCTGTGCGTTCGATTTGTGGTGAATACGGGGGTTTGTTGCAATGAGGGCTATCGTTTTAGGGCTCACCAGTTTGCGCCACTGTAGAGTAAGGTCCTGTCACTTGCTAGTAGCGAAGACAGTGGCACCAACTGGTGAGCGCTAAAGTGGTAGGAGGACTATCGCATTTGCACTCATCAAGATGGCGCCACTGTAGAGTAAGGTCCTGTCAATCGCCAACTGTTAAGTATAAAAACGATAGCCCTCATTGGAATAAGGTTGTGTTGTCAACGTTTTGGCCACTTTGGGTGACACGACAATTTTTTTTATGCAGAAAAAGGCAGGTATTTGACAGAAATCGCACCTGGTGTTAAGTGAGATGCTGTCTAAGATGGATGTCTAGGATTCGACACTGACTATATTTCTATAGTAACGCGGCCTTCGGCGTTTATAGGAAACCACAGTCTTACCGCAGCGTTGGTGATGGGAAAACTTTATGCCCACATGCCCAGCGTTGGGCCGTCGATGACGTAACAACATTATTGGCATTCCTTGAGCACTTGCAGCGATTTCCTGAACAACTCTTGCTGAGCGCGTGCGTGTTTGATTTCTAACTCCGCGAGATCTATAAGACTGTGGAAAAAATAAGGTTTTAATCAACAAAATCAAAATCTACTATCCGTTCGCTTTAAGTTTGCCGCTGGCGATATGACGTTACTCGAAGGGAAGCGTTTATAACTATAACAAACTATATTTAAAATATTTTTTATTTATTATTATTGATAAAAAATGTGTATTTGCGTAAAATAAGACACATTAATTGCGTTTAATCGCGGTTGGGGGAGGGGACGCGCATTCCACGGACCGGCAAACTTAGCGCGAACGGGTAAATATTTTATTCAATTTTGACCACTGGTAGCACTAATTATGAAGGGACACTTATAGGGATATTTCCTGGTTAAAAAATAAAGTTTGAATTACTCCGTCGGTTAACTTATCAAAAAATACTAGACACGTATTTTTTACTTTTCAAAAAGTAAAATTGAAAGAGATAAAGCGCGCCAAAGTTAAAATGAGAGGCGCGTGACATCAAAGCGCGCTTAAAGGTGCAGCACGTTGTGACGTCACGCACTCGGAACTTCAGCGCATCATAACTTCGTAATTACTTGTTTGATTGAAAAATAAAAATATACGTGTCCAAAGTTTTTTCATAATATAATTGACGGTCTAAAACTTTTTTTAAACTAGCCTATTTTGTAATAGGCTAGTTTAAAAAAATTTTTAGACCTTATCTTCCGATTAGTATCAATTTTGGACATTAAGACAATGGAATAAGGTGCAGATGGGGCAGCAAGGTTCTGGAGTGGAGGCCGCGTACCGGAAAACGCAGCGTGGGACGTCCACCCACAAGGTCGACCGACGACATCATAAAGGTATCATCATCATCTTAAAGCAGGAAGGCGCTGGACGCAGGCCGCTACCAACCGGGTAACATGGAAAGCATTGGGGGAGGCCTATGTTCAGCAGTGGACGTCCTATGGCTGAGATGATGATGATGATGAATGATGAGACAATTTGACATCATACCCCAATAATTCGAAATCACAACTTTTCTAAAAAGACACTTCATTCTGGTTTTAAAAACTTAATTAATTTTAAATTACCTGTAAATTACGATTTTTGATCGCATCGTAATTGAAAAAAGTAGTTTATTTGAGTTGAAAAAATAGTGACGTCACTTGCTTGTAGTACCATACAAAATCTATGGAAGAGTTTCGTTTTGACAGTTTTAAAAAGTACGTCAATTGATTGGTGGTGTTAGCATGTCAATTTGGGACATAAAGTCAATGGAATAAGGTCCAAATTACCTCTTCCTGAAAGCAGCCACGCGCCTTGCACGAAAGTCGAGCAACTCTTCGCGCGCGCGCGCCGATAGTTGCTCGAATCGCGCGCACGCGTCCGCCTGTTGCTGCTCCGCCTGCAACCACATCGGAAACGGTACAGCCGACAGCTAAACTATAGCCTATATTCGCACATTTATAAGAATTGCTCTCGTGCATTTTATTTTCTAAAGTGACAGTTTTTCTAATGTTTATGTCTAAAAAGTTATGCAGTAAAGTTTTATCAAAATCCGTTCCGTAACTTTTGCGTAAAGTAAAAAACATCCATGCATCCTCACAAACTTAGGCTAGGTTTTCACCAAGGCGCAGAGCGGAGAAATGTTAGATCGTCAGTCCACCTAATGGGGGTTTGCCCAGTGTTTGAATAAACAACACTTTTCTCCGCTCTGCCTTGGTTGGGAACCGGGCCTCATACATTTATAAATATTAGTAGCATTTAAATTAAAAGCCATTATAGTTCTTGCAACTCCCGAAGTGAGCTTTCCTTGTGTGTACGTGTACATGCACATAACGATAGTGTAATGTCTAACGCAAGACACGGGAAAACTTTTATGACGCCACTATGTAGGACTAATTATAGAAATAACTGTTTTGTCATTAGAGCCTGCAAAAAGTATGACAGTGATTATGGTCACGTTGACATATTTCACGAGAAGCCTATGCGGTTCCGTGGCCTAATAAAGGCATAAAATGTTGTTTTTACTAGTGTATAATTACCCTAACATTGCAAAAAGAAATGCTGTGTATACCTGTAATTAAGGTCATATACGTATCATGTGTTAAACCATGTTAAAATGTATGAACTGTATTATGTATGTGACTTTGTTGGTGTACCTAATAAATAAATAAATAAATAAAATGTGTATTAATACACCTTACAAATAAGATTTGCGCATGGTTTGAAATGTTTTAAATGTTTAAGTTAGCTGTAAGTATTGTGAATCTGTCTTTTCAACCGACTTCAAAAAAAGGAGGAGGTTCTCAATTCGACCCGTATGTTTTTTTTTTTTTTCTATGTTTGTTACGCGATAACTCCGCCAATTATGAACCGATTTGAACAAATCTTTTTTCAGCGTATAGATAATACCTCAAGGGTGGTCCCATTTAAATTTAATAATAAAAAAAAACAACCCCCAAGGGTGGAAAATTGGGGATGAACTTTTTTATACGCAATATCTCCGCCGATTATAAACCAATTTGAACGATTATTTTTTTGTTGAATAGGTATTATCAAAAGGGTGGTTTCATGCGAATTTGAAGAAAATATTTCACCCCCAAGGGTGGAAAATTGGGGATGAACTTTTTTATACGCAATATCTCCGCCGATTATGAACCAATTTGAAACGATTATTTTTTTGTTAAATAGGTATTATCAAAAGGGTGGTTTCATGCGAATTTGAAGAAAAACTGGTCATGGTAGGTACAACTCCTTAATGCTTAGGAGTTGTAGGATAATTCTTTAAATATTATAAGTACAAATAGACCAACAGTTGTATTCTTTCATGTTTTTAAGGTGGGCTGACGGTTTAAGGTCTTTTTAGGTTTCCTATATGGTAACCTGTATTTTGTAGGGAATATTATTTTACACTAGACATTAAGAATATGGTCTCAATGTTCTGCCTACCTTCAGTGGTATCATCAAGGTAATAATTAGTTAACTAAAAAGCAAGAAATAAGTAAAATTTTATAAAAAAAAATAAAACCGACTCCAAAAAACCTACACTAAAAAGTAGAAAAATAATTACTAATTACCTACTTATTTATTAGGACGAATTATTAATATTTATGTAGGTATACCATGATTGATACTTTTGGAGTCGGTGCAGGCAAACTACATGTTTCATAATCTTGGCACCGACTCCAGAAGTATCAATCATGGTATACCTACATAAATATTAATAATTCGTCCTAATAAATAAGTAGGTAATTAGTAATTATTTTTCTACTTTTTTCAATTTTAAATTATCAGTTAAAACTCATAGGCATGTGTAAAACTTATTATTTTTATGCTACTTGTATCATAATATAAGCTGTAAAGAATAAAGAAAATAAAAAAATAAATAAAGAAAACAAAAAAATAAAAAAAACTTTAAACAACGAACAGTAGCGAGCCACCACACGTGTGAAGCTCACTCGCCTTCGTGAATCGCAACAACTATAGTCATAAAATATACTTATAGTTAATAAAGCGTGCATTACCTCTTGTACCTCCATCGGCTGGGTGCGGGACAAAAAATGTGTGTTACGCACAAAATTGATACAACACGTGTTGAAAAGAAAAACTTGACAATTTAAGCCCTACTAGCTTTTGCCCGCGGCTTCACCCGCGTGAAATTTTGTTTGTCACAGATCTTCATAAATTATTCTGGGTTATAAACAATAATACTGTAAAGTTTCATCAAAATCCGATCAGTAGCTTTTACGTGAAAGAGTAACAAACATCCAGACATCCATACAAACTTTAGCATTTATAATATTAGTAAAGCGGGGAGAACCGCTTTGGTGGAAACCGAGCCAAAGGGTCAGTTCATCTACTACAGATAAAAGTCCCTGACAGTAAATCAGAAACTTATCTGTCTGATAAACTAAACTTTTTGAGTCTGTTAGCATAAGCGGCAGAACTATCGGCCAAAGTCGGTGGTCTGCGCTTAGGCTTACACCACTTGAAGATAGTTAATCAGGAACTTATCTATCAGATAAACTAGCGAACTTGTTAAGATGTAATTAAATAACTTACAGCGTGTACATCTTTGTTCTTCGCTCTGGCTTTTTCGAGGTTCCTATTGGCGGCTTCGTACGCAGCTAGGCATCTGAAAATACATTTCCAAAGTGAATTCTATACATCTACTTAGATTGATATAGCCTAGTCAGGGTTTCCCAAAGTGGGGTACCCCATTCGACGGCAGGGGTTCGCGACAAGATTTACGTAATGGTGCCAGAATTAAAGTTAAAATTGTCCGAAATTACTCCTAAACTTGACTCCATTTGCGTCAAGAAACAAGCACACCCACCACATTCATATTAAAAATAAATTTCTGGCACTTTATTTGATACCTTTTATTAAAATTAAAACCTAATTTTTTCAATACTCAATGTTATTATTTTCTTTGGAGGGAGGGGAGATTTAATTAGCTAGTTAAGAAAGAAAGAAACATTTATTACGATGGACATCACTTAGTTAAGGACAGAGAACGTATACGGAAAAAGATTAAGGGAGTTAAGGGGTTCACTGTGACCTGAAAACTTTAACAGGGGTTCGTGAAGCCGTTGAGAAACCCTGGCCTAGATGGATAGTCTTTATACAGTCAGCGTCAAATAGTTCGTGACATACAAAGTAGCCAAAAAGTTCGCAACACGTCTTTGTTACAATTGGAATAAGGTTGTGTTGTCAACTTTTTGGCCACTTTGGGTGCCACAAACTATTTGTCGCTGACAGCACATATGGCCATACATTTTTATAGCAATATAGCTCTAATTGCAACCACATAAGAGTGAAAACAACTTACCTCAGCCTTCTAACCAGCACAGCTTTCGCCGCGTGCGCATCTCGCATGTAGTAACGCAGAGTGTCCGCCAATTTCAGGTCTTGGTCAGACGCCATGCGACCTTCGATTTTCTGGCGTAGGAAATAAGATTTATTAATAAAGTAAGATTATACAGGTCCAAAGAAGCAGTAGAATTAGTATGGAGGTTTCACAGATGCGGATGGGATGCAGTGCGTTTAAAAATAATAATTATCTATTTATTTTTGTTAAACTAAATTATTATAGTACTGAGAATAATTAAATTATGATGATTTTACAAGGTTCTTGTGACAGAAGACTAGCATTACACTGCTGTAAACTAAAATTTTGATGGTGATGATGATTGTTAAGGATTCCTATGGAAGACTTCTAAAATTATCATAAGATGATGGTGAAATGGTCCTTGGGAGCTTAACGGCCAGCAATGATAATGAAAATGACGATGATGATTGTAAAGGGTTCATGTGGGAATGTTACGTACTCTCAACTGCTATAGTTGATGATTATTATAAAAGGCTCTTAGGAGAAGCATACGTCTGCAGTGGACTAAAGCCTGGTCCGTGAGCACGTAGAATTTTGTCCAATGACCCCAAGCTACCCATCCTTATCGCTCGCGCGTAATTATATTGCTGTCGCGACTGTGCGACGGGCGCCCGCAGTGAGTGTGCGAGCGCGACAGCAACATTATTACGCGCGAGCGATAAGAATGGGTAGCTTGGGGTCATTGGACAAAATTCTACGTGCTCACGGACCAGGCTTTACCAAATGATGACGTTGACGATGATGATGGCCACTTACCCGGCACTTGTCAAACGTGTCGGCGGCTCTTGTAAGGAACCGTTCAGTGGGCGGCTGTTCACGTGTGGCCAACTGTGTGATGCACGAGGATAACTTGATGTGAGCGTCTGCCACTTCTGAGGAACGATAACACTGATGTTACTATGATTTATCATAGAACAGAAATGTTTAGGCTGGGTCCATCTTACTTAAATTAAAATAGAAAAGGCACGGGTCATAACGCGACATTTATGAATGAGTTACGTTATGTACTCACGGCTTGACGTTTCGGCTGCTATGCTGTAGCCGTGGTCACAAGCAAACTGGCGGCTTTTTATCAAAAAGTCTGTCAAACTCCATACAAAAACACAGGTTATGGTTACTTACAGTTACAGTTAGTGTTCCTGCAGAAACGCAGTTTCCTGCTCGAAGAAGTCGTTAACGTCACGAACCGTCGCTCCTAAGTATATCTGTCATAGTAAAAGGACATCTGTGCTAGCAGGTCACAGCACACACACACTTGTGCTCGGAAGTCACATACCTGCGCTTGAAAGGTACAAACTTGTGCTTGGAAGTTAGATATGTGCCCTGAAGTCACTCACCTTTGTGTTTAGATGTCATTCGGTCGACACGCGCCACGGCATCGCGAAGATGCGAATAATATTCTTGCAAGAACGCAGTCTCCTGCTCAAAGAAGTCGTTGACATCGCGGACAGTCGCTCCTAAGTATATCTGTCATAGTAAAAAAGGACATCTGTGCTAGCAGGTCCCAGCACACGCACACCTGTGCTCGGAAGTCACATACGTGTGCTTGAAAGTCACAAACCTGTGCTTGGAAGTTAGACCTGTGCTCAGATGTCACTCACCTTTGTGCTTAGACGTCATGCAGTCGACGCGAAGGTGCGAATAGTATTCTTGCAAGAACGCTGTCTCTTGTTCAAAGAAGTCGTTGACGTCACGAACCGTCACTCTTAAGTATATCTGTTACAATAGTCGCGCACTTGTGAACGTCACAAACCTGTGCTTGGAAGTTAGACCTGTGCACAGAAGTCACGAACCTGTGCTCAGAAGTCACATACCTTTGTGTTTAGAGGTCATTCGGTCAACGCGCGCCACGGCATCGCGCAGATGCGAATAGTATTCTTGCAAGAAAGCAGTCTCTTGTTCAAAGAAGTCGTTGACGTCGCGGACCGTCGCTCCTAAGTATATCTATCACAATAGACGCACACCTGTGCTCGTAAGTCACGTACCTATGCCTGGAAGTCACATACCTGTGCTCTTAAGTCATTTAACTGTGCACAGAAGTCACTCACCTTCGTGCTTGGAGGTCATTCGGTCGACGCGCGCCACATCATCGCGCAGGTGTGAGTAGTATAATTCTTGAAGGAACGCAGTCTCTTGTTCAAAGAAGTCATTCACAGTCGCACCCAAGTATATCTGTCATATTAACCGGGCATCTGTGCTAGTAGGTCACAGCACACGCAGACCTGTGCTCGGAAGTTTCATACCTGTGCTCTGAATTTACATACTTGTGACCTTAAGTCACAAACCTGTGTTTGAAAGTTACAAACCTGTGCTTGAAAGGCAAAAATCTGTGCTTGGAAGTTAGACCTGTGCTCTGAAGTCACGTACCTTTGTGCTTAGATGTCATTCGGTCGACGCGCGCCACAGCGTCTCGCAGATGCGAATAGTATTCTTGAAGGAAAGCAGTCTCCTGTTCAAAGAAGTCGTTGACGTCGCGGACAGTCGATCCTAAGTATTTCTGTCATAGTAAAAAAAAGCACATCTGTGCTAGCAGGTCACAGCACACACACACTTGTGCTCGGAAGTCACATACCTGCGCTTGAAAGGTACAAACTTGTGCTTGGAAGTTAGATATGTGCCCTGAAGTCACTCACCTTTGTGTTTAGATGTCATTCGGTCGACACGCGCCACGGCATCGCGAAGATGCGAATAATATTCTTGCAAGAACGCAGTCTCCTGCTCAAAGAAGTCGTTGACATCGCGGACAGTCGCTCCTAAGTATATCTGTCATAGTAAAAAAGGACATCTGTGCTAGCAGGTCCCAGCACACGCACACCTGTGCTCGGAAGTCACATACGTGTGCTTGAAAGTCACAAACCTGTGCTTGGAAGTTAGACCTGTGCTCAGAAGTCACTCACCTTTGTGCTTAGACGTCATGCAGTCGACGCGAAGGTGCGAATAGTATTCTTGCAAGAACGCAGTCTCCTGCTCAAAGAAGTCGTTGACGTCGCGGACCGTCGCTCCTAAGTATATCTATCACAATAGACGCACACCTGTGCTCGAAGGTGACAGTACTCGCAGAATTGTGTTCGGAAGTTATACTTGTGCTCATAACTCATTTCACTTGGTCGGAAGTCACATAATTGTGCTCTTAAGTCATTTAACTGAGCTCGAAAGTAACACACCTGTGCTTGAAAGGCATAAACCTGTGCTTGGAAGTTACACATGTACTTCAAAATTACAGACTTATGCTCACAAGTCACTCACCTTTGTGCTTGGAGGTCATTCGGTCAACGCGCGCCACGGCATCGCGAAGATGGGAATAATATTCTTGCAAGAACGCAGTCTCTTATTCAAAGAAGTCGTTGACGTCACGGACCGTCGCTCCTAAGTATATCTATCACAATAGACGCACACCTGTGCTCGTAAGTCACGTACCTATGCCTGGAAGTCACATACCTGTGCTCTTAAGTCATTTAACTGTGCACAGAAGTCACTCACCTTCGTGCTTGGAGGTCATTCGGTCGACGCGCGCCACATCATCGCGCAGGTGTGAGTAGTATAATTCTTGAAGGAACGCAGTCTCTTGTTCAAAGAAGTCATTCACAGTCGCACCCAAGTATATCTGTCATATTAACCGGGCATCTGTGCTAGTAGGTCACAGCACACGCAGACCTGTGCTCGGAAGTTTCATACCTGTGCTCTGAATTTACATACTTGTGACCTTAAGTCACAAACCTGTGTTTGAAAGTTACAAACCTGTGCTTGAAAGGCAAAAATCTGTGCTTGGAAGTTAGACCTGTGCTCTGAAGTCACGTACCTTTGTGCTTAGATGTCATTCGGTCGACGCGCGCCACAGCGTCTCGCAGATGCGAATAGTATTCTTGAAGGAAAGCAGTCTCCTGTTCAAAGAAGTCGTTGACGTCGCGGACAGTCGATCCTAAGTATTTCTGTCATAGTAAAAAAAAGCACATCTGTGCTAGCAGGTCACAGCACACACACACTTGTGCTCGGAAGTCACATACCTGCGCTTGAAAGGTACAAACTTGTGCTTGGAAGTTAGATATGTGCCCTGAAGTCACTCACCTTTGTGCTTGGAGGTCATGCGGTCAACGCGCGCCACGGCATCGCGCAGGTGCGAATAATACTCTTGAAGGAACGCAGTCTCTTGCTCAAAGAAGTCGTTGACGTCACGAACCGTCACTCTTAAGTATATCTGTTACAATAGTCGCGCACTTGTGAAAGTCACAAACCTGTGCTTGGAAGTTAGACCTGTGCACAGAAGTCACGAACCTATGCTCAGAAGTCACATACCTTTGTGCTTGGAGGTCATTCGGTCGACGCGCGCCACTGCATCGCGAAGATGCAAGTAGTATTCCTGCAAGAAGGCGGTCTCCTGCTCAAAGAAGTCGTTGACGTCGCGTACCGTCGCTCCTAAGTATATCTATCACAATAGACGCACACCTGTGCTCGAAGGTGACAGTACTCACAGAATTGTGCTCGGAAGTTATACTTGTGCTCATAACTCATTTCACTGTGGTCGGAAGTCACATAATTGTGCTCTTAAGTCATTTAACTGAGCTCAGAAGTAACACACCTGTGCTTGAAAGGCATAAACCTGTGCTTGGAAGTTACACATGTACTTCAAAATTACAGACTTATGCTCACAAGTCACTCACCTTTGTGCTTGGAGGTCATTCGGTCGACACGCGCCACGGCATCGCGAAGATGCGAATAATATTCTTGAAGGAACGCAGTCTCTTGCTCGAAAAAGTCGTTGACGTCACGGACCGTCGATCCCAAGTATTTCTGTCATAGTAAAAAAGGACATCTGTGCTAGCAGGTCACAGCACACACACACCTGTGCTCGGAAGTCACATACCTGTGCTTGGAAGTCACAAACCTGTGCTTGGAAGTTAGACCTGTGCTCAGAAGTCACTCACCTTTGTGCTTAGATGTCATGCAGTCGACGCGAAGGTGCGAATAGTATTCTTGCAAGAACGCAGTCTCCTGCTCAAAGAAGTCGTTGACGTCACGAACCGTCGCTCCTAAGTATATCTGTCGCAATAGACACACACCTGTGCTCGTAAGTCACGTACCTATGCTTGGAGGTCACATACCTGTGCTCTTAAGTCATTAAACTGTGCATTCGGAAGTTACGTGCCTGTGCTTGAGTATAGACCTGTGCACATAAGTCGCTCACCTTTGTGCTTGGAGGTCATTCAGTCGATATTCTATATTCTTGCAAGAAGGCGGTCTCCTGCTCGAAGAAGTCATTTGCAGTCGCGCCCAAGTATATCTGTCAAAGTGACCGGGCATCTGTGCTCGCAGGTTACAGCACATGCAGACCTGTGCTCGGAATTTACATACTTGTGCCCTTAAATCACAAACCTGTGCTTGAAAATCTGTGCTTGGAAGTTACACCTGTGCTCTGAAGTCACGTACCTTTGTGCTTGGAGGTCATGCGGTCAACGCGCGCCACGGCATCGCGCAGATGCGAGTAATATTCTTGAAGGAACGCAGTCTCTTGCTCAAAGAAGTCGTTGACGTCACGGACAGTCGCTCCTAAGTATATCTCATCGGTCGTCGTCGTCATGGAACGCATCTGGGGATAGATAGAGATATTAATGTTTAAATACATAAAAAGTTACAATATTTATAACTTCAAAAAGATGAACCCCGAGCAGATCTTTTAAAATAACGGATCACGGATTTTTAAAAAACAAACTGTTTTGTAGAACTCCGCCATCTTTTGCATTGGCGGTACGCAAAGCTATTACAGATGGCGCCAGTGCATGCCAGACCCTAATTAATTCCTTTGGAACACCCAGAAATAAAAGCCACATTCAACATCATCATCATCATTTCAGACACAGGACATTGGTAGCGGCCTGCATCCAGTGCCTTCCTGAGGTCACCTATCCACTTATGGGTGATCATCCTACACTGCGCTTTCCAGTACGTGGCCTTACAACCTTTGAACTATACAAACATGAAAGTGCCAAGCAAATCTATGCCTTACCAGTCCTCCAATAAGGTCCATCTTGCCGCGCGGCTTCACTCACAGATATTATTCAGTCACCCACTGATGACGCATTCAACTTTGAACCTAACAAACCTGTAAGTGCCAACCAATTCTATGCCTTACCAGTCCACCAATAAGGTCCATCTTGCCGCGCGGCTTCGCGCACAAATCCTGCTCATATTCCAGAAAGACTCTGAGATGGGAATCGCTCCTGAATACAGGGTGCGCCGCCAAACGTTGCAGGAACACTTCGTGCATTGCTACGGTCTTCTTGAAGGTTGCTAGATATTCGCTGGGGAAGAAGATCGATTAGAATCATTAGTTTTATGTAGTATGAGCTACCGTTTTCATACTTAATAGTTGGCACCACTGACGAGTGACATAATCTTAATCTACCTACAGGGTTGCCAACATTTTTTCAAAATTTAAAGTATATCAAAGGTCGAAGAAGGAAAACAGACAGTATTTAAAAAAAAATAAAAGTCTCGCTGACGTTTGACGTCTCAAAACACCCTCCCATGCTGCTCCCATACCTCAGGCACTGATTAAGTTAAGCGGTAGACTTTTAGTCCACTCTTGATTCGACTTTGACTCTTGATTAAACAACTTTGGTATGTTGGTTTGAAATGTAATGGAGCGCGAAAATTGAATCTTAGTACGTTACAAATAAAGACTGATTCAGGTTACTCACTCCTCCAACTCCTCCTTCATCTTAAGGAACTCCTCCCGCGTAAGGGCCCCCTCGCCCTCCCCTAATCGCTGAAGTTTCTCGCGCGACGCGTCGAAGTCCGGCCTAGGGGGCGCTGGCGGTATCTGCGAAAATGTAGCGTGTGTAGTTGTGATTGATGCAATTTTCCATTTAAATGTTTAGCTGTCGAGTGAGTATTTTCCATATTTATCTATCGATTTTATGCGAAAGGTCACTGACTCACTCACTCATCACGTAATCTCAGAAACTACAAAAGCTAGGAGTCTCAAATTTTGCATGGGGGTTCCTTTTAGAACGTAGGTGCTCACTAAGACGGGATTTTGCAATATTCAACTCCTAAGGGGGTAAAACGCGGGCAGCCGCTAGCTTCGTCTATAGGCAAACGTGGAAAGACATCGCCATACGGGAGAAGAAGAAAAGTGTTCTTTGCATACCTACTTATGTTGTTGTGTGTAAATAATATGAATTCATATTCTTTAACTCACAATATAACCAGCATACTGCTTATTCTCCTCATAACGGTCGTGGAGCCAGACGAACTCCTCATGCTGTCGGACCACCACAAACTCTTGCTTCTGGAACTCTGGGAGGGTTGTCTTGACTTACCCTGCGCCTTGCCACTTGAGCTTGCTAATCCTTCGGGCTATGACAGCGACTTTAGGGTCTACACTATAACTTGCTTAAGTTGCTTCCCACACAGTGTGAACACGTCACATTTTTCTATACAGACCGAGTGCAGGCGAACGCGAGTTTTAGTGGAGGCCTTTAGTTCGTTTACGAGTGCAGAAGCGTAGCAGATCAACGGACTCAAATTCTCCGATCACCAGGGTCGCTGCATGAAGCCTGTAGCGGTCTAGATAGGCTGCTTGCTTTCTGGGGGATCTGGGATCGTTGGAGTAGTACCTAAGATAACCGCAAATTGCGCACAATCAAGAGACTAAGTGTAACTCGATTGCCCTGCAAAACTAGTTCGTTTACGGATCTCCTTATTTCTTCACAGCTGTCCATAGCACACTGCAACTCTGAGTTTTCTTATATGGCCTTCACTGGTTGGGTTTTATTGGCGGTCAAGCTGTAGATCCTGGCTACACAGGAGTTGCAGCGATAGGCACGAGAGGTGGGAACAGTCCAGTTTATAAGGCCTACAGTGGGTATTATTGTATACTCACAATATAACCAGCGTATTGCTCATTCTCTTCATAACGGTCGTGGAGCCACACAAACTCTTCATGCTGCCGGACCACCACAAACTCTTGCTTCTGGAACTCTGGGAGGGTTGTCTTGGTGTGCACTGTGAACTTCACTTTCTCCTTCTCACTGAGAGCATCTGATATGTCCACCTGTTGATGCAAAACTAAGATTAGGTACCATACTACTGCCACAGAGATATAGAGAGATGCCAACTAATGGACTGAGTTCGATACTCAGTGTCGCATTAGAAATTGACTTAAACAAAGTAATCAAAATTTGTGCTCATTATCCACTGCGGTATCAGAACTCAACGTTCGAATAATCTTTAGTACTATACAAGCAATGTAAACTGTTTACATTATGACGTCGCTGCTGTCATCATTGCTGTCACGAGCAAAGTGTTCAGTTTTTGGGCATATTGCTGCGACACCGGCCCCGCCCCCGTTTGTGGCTACAGATCACAGAAACTAAAGGAAGATGTGACCTCCCTTTAGTTTCCGTGATCGTGACCACACCGGAAGGTATAGTGTAGGCAGGCCCCCCACTAGTTGGATCGACCACCTAGCCGGGAGGAACAGAGGAGCGCTGGACCGGTCGTCGTGGAAGTTCTTGGGGAAGGCCTTTGTCAAGCAGTAGACGTCATTTGGCAGCCACAAATCGCGGGTTCGATCGCGGGTACCGCATTATCGGCGGATGCAAACAGATAATCTGTTTGCATCTGCCGATAATGCGGAATGAAGTAATAACAGGAGGTTTTAGTGAGTAAAGTTGGAGTACCTATAACACATAAGAACTATGTCTTTATTTTAATTCCTATTCAACAAGAGCATCACGTTGTTGCAGCCATCAGTTAACAGTGTAGGTATTTTGTGTTCACATTTCCCATTAACTGTGGGAATTTCCCACTGGGGCAGTGACTCAAGTGACACTGATAAACAATACGTCGTATCGTGTAACGTTATCGATATAAGAGCTAATAAGAAAATTAGTCATGATTTTAATACGAAAAAAACCCTTAATGCTTGTGTATCCAAAAAATTTTACAAAAAAAAGAATCGCTCAAATCGGACTACAAATATTTAAGTAATCGATGTATTTACAGACTGTAAAGATTTCTGGACGACATAATTGTCACGAATTACGACGACACCGAGCAAATTGCGACGTTCAGGTAAACTAAAAATGCTCATAAAATAAAAACTACCCAATTAAATTAGATCAAATTTTTATGGGACCAAGTGACAGCTATTTTGCATCGATCTTAAAAAGAGTTTCGTAAATCGGATCAGAAACCTCGGCGTAATCGGTGTACATACATAAAAAAAAACATGCCAACCAAATAACCCCTTTTGTTGAAGTCGGTTAAAAAAATTCTGAAAAGATCAGTTCATCTATTACATATATTTATTTACCAGCAAGCTGTTATCCGTCAACGAGACGTTTTCATTGGGCTTCTTCTTCTCAACCTTCGCGTCGAGCGATGCGGGCTGAGCGGGCGACGACAGGGGATCATGGTTAGTCTCTTCAACACAGTCCTGGGGGAAGAAATAGTTAGTTAGTTTTGCAGGGCAATCGAATACCGCACTAAGCCTCATGATTGGGCCATTGTGCGCGATTTGTGGTTTATCTTCCTACTCCAACCACCCCAGATCCCCCCAGAAGGCGAGCAGCCCGTCTAGGCTGCTACAGGCCTCCTGCAGCAACGATGGTGATCGGAGAAATTGAGCCCATTGTTCTGCTACGCTGCTGCACTTCATGAGCACATGCTGCGGTGTTTCCTCTGCCTATATGCACCCTCTGCCCAGTGGGCTGTCTGTAACACTTGTTGTGTAAGTGCTTGTTTAACATACAATGTCTGGTTATAACACTCAGGACCTTCCGGATCATCAGGTCATTTAGCCTCCCCTGCAGGAAAAAGGTTCTCTTATTTACAGGCAAATGCGAGGATTTGGCCTACAATCCCCATATCTGGTATAGGAAATCGCTGGTATAGAAAAGGTGATATTGGGTATAGGAAATTGGTAGATTTGAAGATGATAGCTGATAGTACTAATTCATGAGCTATGACATGGCATAATTATGTTAGGGGCCAGGCCTGGAAAAGAACCCTAAATACACCAATGCCAATTGCCAAAAGGGCTGGGGAGAAACCAAGAGAAATAATCTGTTTCTCTTGAAATGTCTTGTCATTACAACGCTGTAATGTGTGGTTAATCACCCATCTTCTACAAGGTGGAGGATTTCCCTGTAAAGATCTTGCAAATGTGTGGAAATAAATAAATAAAAGACTGCATAAGTTATTGGTTGTCTTGTCTGCCTTCTAAATATGCCTGATAATAACTAATTGATTCACAAATTGGTGTAATCACAATTTTATACACAAATATTTCTAGTTAAATGTATATTTCATTAACACATATTTGCTGCTGCTGTTTGCATAAGCTGTTTAAATTATGGTAACAGTTAAATTGTTGTAACAGGATATTGCAAGAATAATGTGTGATGTGCTAGTAATTGATTCAGCATCATTGTATTAATTCCTCACTTAATACTAAGTTATGCATTCACATGGCATTGCGTAGCTTAATTAGCCTGTTAAAATGTACTAAAACTAAAACTTTTATCAATGTTTTTTTTTTATATTGAAACAAAGTCGTGTCCGACCGAAACTAGTTTTACGACCGAAACCGAAACCGAAAACGAATTTCGGCAACGGTGTCTATTTCGGCCGAAACCGAAACCGAAACTTCCTTACAAGGCTCATATTTTGAGGGAAAAATAAAGAAAACGTTATTATAATCAGTCAAGTCTTTATTGTTTTCTCTTTAAATTGCATTAAAATTAAACTTATAAAGCGCCTTTTTTAGTGTCCGACCGAAACTAGTTTTACGACCGAAACCGAAACCGAAAACGAATTTCGGCAACGGTGTCTATTTCGGCCGAAACCGAAACCGAAACCGAAACTTCCTTACAAGGCTCATATTTTGAGGGAAAAATAAAGAAAACGTTATTATAATCAGTCAGTCTTTATTGTTTTCTCTTTAAATTGCATTAAAATTGAACTTATAAAGCGCCTTTTTACTCTAAAAGGTATCAAATTATGTAAGTAAAGGAAACAGAAGGATTTATAGTCTAGATTTTTTTTATTACTCGCAATATTCAGGACATCTACATAACCCGTCCCATGGTCGGGTCTTTAACCTTAATAATTTCTCAATTCAAAATTGGTAGTACGTAAGTTAGTATCTACTGTACTTGCCACTTGGATACCTTGGTGATAAATACTAAAATGAACTTTGAAACTCTGAATCCATAATATTATCACCATGAAATGCACTAGGTATAGTCATTACTACCTACCTAACTAATGTTTGTTTACGTATAGCATTTGCGAACCAAAAAAAAATCTACACTAATATTATAAAGAGGAAAACTTTGTTTGTTTGTTTGTTTGGTTGTAATGAATAGGCTCAAAAACTACTGGACCATTTTAAAAAATTCTTTCACCATTCGAAAGCTACATTATCCAGGAGTAACATAGGCTAAATTTTATTTTGGAAAAAAATAGGGTTCCGTAAAATATGTAGATAATGTAGTCCACGCGCGCGAAGCCGAATATTTTTTTTTGATGTTTACTACCCGCTCTTATGTTATAACGACATAAAACGATATAAAACTTACCAAATTCAAAATAAATCACTAGAAAACTCGCCACCAAAACAAAACTAACAGCAAACAAACAAGCGAGCGAATCACGACATTGGCTCTGATCGGATTCATTCACTCATTCAACGCGCCGAACATGACCGATAACAGCGCGGAAACTCCCGAATGCACATTCGGTTTCGGTCGTAGTTTCGGCAAGTTTGCCGCCGAAAACGAAACTAAACCGAAACTCGTGTTTTTACCGAAACTCAACCGAAAACGAAACCGAAACCGAACATTCGGTCGGACACTAGCCTTTTTACTCTAAAAGGTATCAAATTATGTATTAAAAAAGAAAAAGAAGGATTTATAGTCTAGTTTTTTTTTAATTACTTGCAATATTCAGGACATCTACATAACCCGTCCCATGGTCGGGTCTTTTACCTTAATAATTTCTCAAAACAAAATTGGTAGTACGTAAGTTAGTATAGCGCAGGACCGTTCATTGTGGAAAACCTTGGGGGAGGCCTTTGTCCAGCAGTCGACGTCATTTGGCTGAAACGAACGAACGAACGAAGTTAGTATCTACTGTACTTGCCACTTGGATACCTTGGTGATAAATACTAAAATGAACTTTGAAACTCTGAATCCACCATGAAATGCACTATAGTCATTACTAACTACCTAACTAATGTTTGTTTACGTATAGCATTTATTTGCGAACCAAAAAAAATATTTATAGGTTAGATTAAACTTGATTATACATACTTTTATCAGTCATTTTGAATATTTTTTTTGATGTTTACTACCCGCTCTTATGTTATAACGACATAAAACGAGATAAAACTTACCAAATTGAAAATAAATCACTCGAAAACTCGCCACCACAACAAAACAAAACTAACAGCAAACAAACAAGCGAGCGAATCACGACATTGGCTCTGATCGGATTCATTCACTCATTCAACGCGCCGAACATGACCGATAACAGCACGGAAACTCCGAATGTGCGCACATTCGGTTTCGGTCGTAGTTTCGGCAAGTTTGCCGCCGAAAACGAAACTAAACCGAAACTCGTGTTTTTACCGAAACTCAACCGAAAACGAAACCGAAACCGAACATTCGGTCGGACACTAAAACAAAGTTTAGTACTTTTGGAACAAAACAGGATACAGAAATGTAATTAGAGGCAAAAATTTATTAGAAACTAACGATAACGTCCTTCACAACGCAGAGTACAATTAAAAACCTAAATTCAGCCTAGTTGAATAATAGTTGAATTAGGGATGTCCACGTCATGAGTGTTTTTTATTTCAAATTGGATTTACAACAGATATTTTCGAGTCGGGGTCAAAAGAGTCCGCTAGCATGGAACATGAGTCACCGAAACCACGCTAGGTAAGGTGAAAATATGGTTATTATCTTGGTAATTAGCGATAACAAACAATACAAAGTATTTTGATGTCGGTGACGCCCCCCGGCACCTATCAAATTTTGGACGACTTCCTCCATTAAGATTCTAATTAGAATACAAAAAACTTACCATCATCTTGAAAACTTATTTATAAACACAGTTTTAGAGTATACTGAGTAAATTATTCCAAGATAATTGCAATTAATTCCAAAAAACAAGTGTACGAATGACGCTAAATATTTTTTTAGAATAACTGTCAAAGTCAGCTGTCACGATGACGTTTCCTGCTGAAAAATGTTACCAGTGCTTGATTAAAATATTCTACCTTTTTACCCGACTACGCCAGAAAGAGGGTTATTTTCATATTGAACAATAAAAATTCATTTTTTTCTAGAGAGCTAGTTGAAAAGTATGAAACCCAATTTTTATTTATTAATCTACTAAGCACTGACCACACAAACACACATTGGGCTTTACTAAAACTCGCCAGTTTCTTTACTTCTTTAGGTAAAAAAACTCATAAAACTAAGATGATTTAGGGAGGGGGGGGGGGGTCAACCATGTCTTATTTTTTCTTACAAGGGGGTGGGAATGAGTCTTAATAGTTCTTACGTAAGATCACAAAAATGCACAAAGTTAAAATAATTGTACTTTGAAATAGTGTGGACAACCGCGCGAGTGCTGAGTTTTACTTAAATGCGTAGGTAAACGATTTCCAATTTCCATGGCACTGAACATGGGAATACCCCACTTGTGTACTAGTCGTAACCTGTACTTATTCACTTTTTCCTTCAGACTGTTACGTAAAATATTAAAAAGGGGGGAGAGAACAGGGGGGTCGGTCTACTCTTATTTTTTCTTATCTTGGGGGGAGGGGGTCAAAAACTAGTGAAAATAGTCTTATGTATAAAATGGGTGGCCCCTATCCATAATTATATTAGTTTCTAAAATCAATTTTGGCTGCAGGTTATGATATTAATAAGTATGATTTTAATATTTATGCTACATTCATGAATTTTTTTTAAAGAAATAAATTGTAGTTTTATCTTTTCCACATTATAATATTTTAGTAATTTTAAAATGATTTTTAATTAATTGCATTACATTATTAAACATTTCTATCTTAACGTTTGTATCATTGTGAAAAGTTAGCAACCTATGAATGCCACCGTAAAGTATTGATTGTTTTCGTTAGTTTTGATTGACAGCTAAATAATACCAGTTTTGTAAAAAAAATAATTAATAGTAGTTTTTCTCGATCGAAATGGGAAAAAAATTATAGTAATTTGTAAAGATTCATTCTAAACACATAATAATCGCAAATTTTGCTGAGAGCTTAAAGTGTTTAAAATAAAACAATCCGATCTGCTAAATAAATACTAAATAGTGATAAAATGTACGTAAATAAAACTACTACTGATGGCCGGAAATGGTAGATTTATCTCAGCAACCTTGTATTGATTTGGTCCTGTGTATTGATTTTTCAAGATGGGACAGTTCTATTATTATTTTTCATTTAATGTTTAGATAAAAGCCTAATTTCCTTTTCAAAATGGGCACCCAAAAGCCCGGGGAATGGGCCAATTCCCTGATAGCGCGTTTTGAAGAACAGGTGAGTTGAATTACTGTAATACTTGTTTTCCGGGGCCCATCCCTTTTCTTGAATATCATGAAAAGTTTTGATACCAGATATACCTTTAAATGCACCTTAGATTGTACAGTTTTCAAGCAGTATATTAGGCTCAAATGTTATTCAATTAGTATCAGTAAAGTATGGTTCTCAACCGATACACCTACGCAAATTTTCAAAGTAAAAAAAATATTTTTTCTGACTTAAATTTGCCGACACTCTTTAACCGAATTACCTATTTGGTTTATAAGTCAATGGGCTCCTACTGAGACTAAAATTTTTTGAAACAATCACTAAATTAACTTTTTTCTTATTTTATTTTAATTAAATCTAAGTTTACGCAAGAAGATTGAGTAGGTGGACCTTAGATAAAGAATATACCATAGTAGTTTCTCCGGAAAAATTGTTAAAAAAAGAAAACCTGCTCCGCCTTGAAAGATTGCAGCCAAGGTGGCGGTGGTCTGCAACGATTAAATACAACTATTTGCACTACAGCCACTATACTGTCATACTCTTTTTTATTCCAAAACAAAAATAAGAACAAACGCAAACAGAATCGTATAAAAAATATTCCGCTTACATGTCAATTTACACAAAGGTTCAATGCAACAAGTAGGTTGTAACAAGTCTCTTTATATCATTTATGTGCTAGGTACTGATGTTTATGTGAATGAATCAAGTGGCAGTGGGCGGGGCACATAGCTCATAGCACTTAGCACTGGGGCAGGAAAGTTCTTTAGTGGCGACCACGAGCCCGAAGATGTAGCGTGAGCAAGCCTCCCACTAGGTGGACCGACGATCTGGTGAAGGTCGCGGGAGGTGCATGGATGCGAGCGGCGCAGGACCGGTCTTAGTGGAAATCCTTGGAGGAGTCCTTTGTCCAGCTGAAACGAGCGAACAATGTTTATGTACCTTTTTTCTTTGTGTCATGTAAATCGTATGTAGTTTCTTAACCAGTTGTTATTGTTTCACTGCATATTTTCCTAATAAATAAAAAATCCTTATAATAAATGTGTCTTTCTTCCTAATCCAGCTACCATACAAGACCGGAGCGCAGAGCCTGCATACCCGGCTGACTGAAGAGCAGTGCAAGGCCTGCCTCGTGCAGATCAGCCGGCACCGCTTCTCGCTCGTCATCGCCGGCCTCACCAAGATCCTGCAGCGGATCAACGAGCAGGTAAGCATGAGCGAGCGAGACAGAGTTCTAAGGTCCACGAGCAGGTAAGTATGAGAGAGCGAGACAGAGTTCTGAGGTCCCTACCAGACCAAATTGCTAAAATCAAGTGGCAGTGGATGGGGCACATAGCTTGTAGAGACGATAGCCGTCGGGGCAAAAAAGTTCTCGAGTGGCGATCTGGTAAAGGTCGCGGGAAGAGCCTGGATGCGGGCAGCGCAGGACCGTTCATTGTGGAAAACCTTGCAGAAGGCCTTTGTCCAGCAGTGGACGTCATTTGGCTGAAGCGAACGAACTAACGAGACCAAAGCCTACACGCGGCTGACAGAGGATCAGTGGAAGGCCTGCCTCACAAGACTACCCAGGATTCCACGAATTAGCTGGAAGATTCCAAGATCTTGCAGTGGATCAACGAGCAGGTAAGCATGAGCGAGCGAGCGAGACAGAGTTCTGAGGTCCATGAGCAGGTAAGCATGAGCGAGCAAGCGATATATTCTGAGGGCCCTACGAGACCAAATTGCTAAAATCAAGTGGCAGAGGGCGGGGCACATCGATGGCCGTTGGGGCAGAAAAGTTCTCGAGTGGCGACCACGGGATGGAAGAGGTTGCGTGGGCAGGTTTCCTACTAGGTGGACCGACGATCTGGTAAAGGTCGCGGAAAGAACCTGAATGCGGGCAGCGCAGGACCGTTCATTGTGGAAAACCTTGGGGGAGGCCTTTGTCCAGCAGTGGACGTCGTTTGGCTGAAACGAACGAACTAACGAGAGGCTGACGGAGGAGCAGTGCAAGGCCTGCCTCGTGCAGATCAGCCGGCACCGCTTCTCGCTCGTCATCGCCGGCCTCACCAAGATCCTGCAGCGGATCAACGAGCAGGTAAGCATGAGCGAGCGAGACAGAGTTCTAAGGTCCACGAGCAGGTAAGTATGAGAGAGCGAGACAGAGTTCTGAGGTCCCTACGAATTGCTAAAATCAAGTGGCAGTGGGCGGGGCACATAGCTCGTAGAGACGATGGCTGTTGGGGCAGAAAAGTTCTCGAGTGGCGATCTGGTAAAGGTCGCGGGAAGAGCCTGGATGCGGGCAGCGCAGGACCGTTCATTGTGGAAAACCTTGGAGGAGGCCTTTGTCCAGCAGTTGACGTCATTTGGCTGAAACGAACGAACTAACGAGACCAAAGCCTACACGCGGCTGACAGAGGATCAGTGGAAGGCCTGCCTCACAAGACTACCCAGGATTCCACGAATTAGCTGGAAGATTCCAAGATCTTGCAGCGGATCAACGAGCAGGTAAGCATGAGCGAGCGAGACAGAGTTCAAAATAACATAAAAATGGAATGTAGAATGAAATTAAAAGTAGGAAGTAGGCTCTTCCAGACTACCCATGGAGACATAACAGACGCGGCGGTTCGCACTGCGACAAAGATAAGTGACCGAGATGGGAGATCGTGTTGAATTCACTTTAAGCCATTTTTTTAAGTATTAGCAGGCCTGTTCATCTCCACGAGTTAACATCGAAAACAAAACACGCACGAAGGCCCACCTACAGGATACTATTCGACAAGGCCTCACATACGAGCGAACATTGACTCACGCACGCGTATTCTTGTGTATGATGGAAGAAAATACAGAAAATGGTGCTGTGCAGTATTTAACTGCCTAAATAATAATAAAAACACAGAATGTACTTTTTTAAGTTGCCTCAAGACACTGAGAGGTAAATAAGTAGTTAATATTATTCATGATAATTCATGCCAAATCATGTATTTCCTCCGCCATTTTCCGCAGTTTGGCACCTCAAGTCACATCATTTTACCGAAGTCAGCCCTATAGCTTCGGCGCAGTGCCGATCACTGACGTTTGTCAACAAAATGGTGCTTGACTCTTGAGACAGGCTAAATTACACCATATTGTTAATGACATTGAGCATACATTTTTTTAAATACCTTCGCGAAGTAAAACTTCTGTACGTAGTACTTATTATTATTCTGTGGTATTAGTTTCCGAAGCGAAACAGAGACCTAGGTGGCGTTTGACGTCACTCACCCGTGCCGCTCTCATACCTCAGGCACTGACTCTGTCATGCGCTTGACCTGTAGGATGTGTACAAACGTTTTATAAAAGCCTATTTGCAGCAAATAAATGACAATAAAAAAATATCTTTCCAGTACCAACCGACGCTATCCTCATCAAGCGTCAGCCGTTCCTCCGAACTAGACAAAGGCTACCACGACAGTCTGGTGATAGTGCTGGACACGCTGGAGATATGCCTCAGCTCGCAACCGAAGGACACCACCAAGTACGACGAGGCTATGAACGTCAAGATACTACTAAGGGAGGTGTGCCAGTTTATTGGTGAGTTTCTTGCTAATTCTAGATCTATGCCTGACAGCATCTAGGGTTCGGTTGCGCGACAGACACGTGCACGAAGTCACATACGCGAAAAGACACTAGCGCGAAAGTCACTTGCACAAAGTCACGACGCGGAAAGCCATTTGCGCGCCCAGAAAGGTGCGCGGAAACGCGCGAATGGTCCTGAGCGTGATAAGACGCTTGCGGGAAAGACACTTGAACGAAAGAAATATGCGCGAATGACATTAGCACGAAAGCGCGTCTTTCGCGCTAGCATCAGTTCGCGCATATGGCTTTTCGAGCAAGTGACTTTGCCTCCAAATACCATGAATCTATGAAGTGAAGATACTACTGCAAGAAATCTACTATCAGTTTCTTGGTAAGTTTGTAGCTTGACAAAGGCTACCACGACAGCCTGGTTATATCAGAAATGTTATGTTCATAAATGTTAATCATAAGAGTATAATATACAGGGTGTCCCGTAATGTAACGTCAAGCCGGAACTGGGTGTTGAGGCAAGTTGTGCTGGTTATCAGAAAAATATAAAAAAAAATCTATGTGGCATATTTTAAAAATAATAGGCATTTAAAAAAAATCAAAAAATTCTACTCCAGGTGACGGTTCTTTTACTCGTGTTGCCACAAATCTTCACTTTTTCCAAATTTTTTTTTTGTTATGTAACCCTGAATAATGCTTCTCTAAATTGTTATCAAAATTACAAAACCAGCTGCTCCAACTTGGATGAAAAAAATACATTATTCTCAAAAAAAATATCAAAATAAAAATTTTGCCTAGTTTTAACTGACTGTACTGAAAAAAAATTGTACTACGCGAGTGTGGCAAGTGACGTCATAATTTGGCGCATTTAGTAAGGATTCCAAAATGGTATAACACTTTGTAAAATCTTGCTGTAATTGTCGACAATTTTTGTTTATTGGAAATAATCCCGTTTTTAACTTTATCTACCTTGGTTAAAAATATTATTCTAATGTGCCCAAAATTCAAGTTTCTGGCATAAGTGAGGTGGAGAAGCCATTTTAAAAGGTATGAGTGGGACGGAGAGGGCCATCTTACCAAGCAGGGATGTTATGGATATCCGTAACCGTAACCGAAACTATCGGATATCCGAAATAAAAAAATGTCCATAACCGTAACCGAAACTGATTCAAAAGTTACGGATAGTTTCGGATAAAGGCCAAACTGCAATACTCTATGAAATCTGCAGTATACACGCCGCAGCTGCAATGCCGCGCTGCCGATTTCATAGTTTTGCAGTTTGCGGTTGCAGTTTGCGGTCTGCGGCCCGTCTTGGAATTGTACCTTAAATCTTAATATTTGTTACCAACTTGTCTGGCATTCGCTGGCACCATCTAATATGCCAGCCTGTTTTACCTTTATCATACATAGGTGTCGTCTTAGTTGGTACATAAATTAGCTATGTGGGTCACGCTCACGCAGCATCTTGCTATTTGTATTATACCTACATTTTTGAAATTCTAATAATTCCGTAACCGAAATTATCCGAGACTTTCGGATAATCTGAAATGATTTCATATCCGTGACCGTAACCGAAACCGGTATAATATTATTCTAATATCCGTAACCGTATCCATAACCGAAACTTCATATCCTTATTATCCCTGTTACCAAGTACAAGTGCAGGCAGAGCAGGTAGTAAAGGCGCACGCGCACGGGTGACTTTTGTCACAGTATGTCAACTACTAATTACTGTCATGGTGACAAAAGTTTCTGTGACTGGCTGTAGGGTAGTCAGTCACAGAAACTTGAATTTTGGGCACATTAGAATAATAATTTTTAACCAAGGTAGATAAAGTTAAATACGGGACTATTTCCAAAAATCAAAAATTGTCGACAATTAAAGCAAAAATTTACCAAGTGTTATACCATTTTGGAATCCTTACTAAATGCGCCAAATTATGACGTCACTTGCCACACTCGCGTAGTACATTTTTTTTTCAGTACAGTCAGTTTAAACTAGGCAAAATTTTTATTTTGAAATTTTTTTTGGGAATAATGTATTTTTTTCATCCAAGCTGGAGCAGCTGGTTTTGTAATTTTGATAACAATTTAGAGAAGCATTATTCAGGGTTACATAACAAAAAAAAAATTTGGAAAAAGTGAAGATTTGTGGCAACACGAGCAAAAGGACCGTCACCTGGAGTAGAATTTTTTGATTTTTTTTAAATGCCTATTATTTTTAAAATATGCCACATAGATTTTTTTTTATATTTTTCTGATAACCAGCACAACTTGCCTCAACACCCAGTTCCGGCTTGACGTTACATTACGGGACACCCTGTATATGTTGTTGGTATGCCATATAAATAAATAAATAAATAGTGCTGTAGGCCTAAGATGCGCGCCGCGATAAGCGGCTATCACGCCATTTTATCGATTTTCCCCATACATTTTGACGTCGATAAAAGTTATCATGGTGCGCATCTTAGGCCTACTGGACACGCTGGAGATATGCCTCAGCTCGCAACCGAAGGACACCACCAAGTACGACGAGGCTATGAACGTCAAGATACTGCTGAGGGAGGTGTGCCAGTTTATTGGTGAGTTTATAGCGCATTCTAGATCCATTCCTTGACAGTATCTAGGGTTCGGTTGCGCGACAGACACGTGCACGAAGTCACATACGCGAAAAGACACTAGCGTGAAAGTCACTTGCACAAAGTCACGACGCGGAAAGCCATTTGCGCGCCCAGACACGTGCGCGGAAACGCGCGAATGGACCTAAGCGTGAAAAGACTCTTGCGGGAAAGACACTTGAACGAAAGAAATATGCGCGAATGACATTAGCACGAAAGCGCGTCTTTCGCGCTAGCATCAATTCGCGCAAATGGCTTTTCGAGCAAGTGACTTTGAATCTATGAAGTGAAGATACTAAGTACTGCGAGAACGGGGCTATTCCCACCGCTGCAACTCCTGTGTAGCCAGGATCTACAGCTTGACCGCGAATAAGAACCCAACCTGCTACTACTACTCTACTACTGCGAGGTAAGTCAGTTTCTTGGTAAGTTTGTAGCTCGACAAAGGCTACCACGACAGCCTGGTGATAGTGCTGGACACGCTGGAGATATGCCTCAGCTCGCAACCGAAGGACACCACCAAGTACGACGAGGCTATGAACGTCAAGATACTGCTGAGGGAGGTGTGCCAGTTTATTGGTGAGTTTGTAGCGCATTCTAGATCCATTCCTTGACAGTATCTAGGGTTCGGTTGCGCGACAGACACGTGCACGAAGTCACATACGCGAAAAGACACTAGCGCGAAAGTCACTTGCACGAAGTCACGACGCGGAAAGCCATTTGCGCGCCAAGACACGTGCGCGGAAACGCGCGAATGGACCTAAGCGTGATAAGACGCTTGCGGGAAAGACACTTGAACGAAAGAAATATGCGCGAATGACATTAGCACGAAAGCGCGTCTTTCGCGCTAGCATCTATTCGCGCAAATGGCTTTTCGAGCAAATGACACCTCCAAATAAAATGAATCTATGAAGTGAAGATACTACTGCAAGAAGTCTACATCACTTTATTGCTACTATCAGTTTCTTGGTAAGTTTGTAGCTCGACAAAGGCTACCACGACAGTCTGGTGATAGTGCTGGACACGCTGGAGATATGCCTCAGCTCGCAACCGAAGGACACCACCAAGTACGACGAGGCTATGAACGTCAAGATACTGCTGAGGGAGGTGTGCCAGTTTATTGGTGAGTTTATAGCGCATTCTAGATCCATTCCTTGACAGTATCTAGGGTTCTGTTGCGCGAAAGACACTTGCGCGCAAAGACGTTTGCGGGAAAGACACTTAAATGAAAGAAATATGCGCTAACTACATTGAACGACAACGATACAACGAAAAGACACTTGCACGAAGTCACATGGGCAAAAAGAAAAAGACACTTGCAAAAAGTCACATGTGCGAAAAGGCACTTGCAAGAAGTCACATGCGCGATAAGACACTTGCACGAAAGAACTTTGACGAAAGAAATATGCGCGAACCACATGGGTCAAAAGCCATATGCGCGAACGATAGCGTGTCTTTTCGGGCAAGTGACTGGAAAACCTAAGGACACCACCAAATACGATGAATCTATGCAGTGAAGATACTAAGTACTGCGAGAACGGGACTATTCCCACCGCTGCAACTCCTGTGTAGCCAGGATCTACAGCTTGACCGCCAATAAGAACCCAACCTGCTATTACTACTGCGAGAAGTCAGTTTCTTGGTAAGTTTGTAGCTCGACAAAGGCTACCACGACAGCCTGGTGATAGTGCTGGACACGCCGGAGATATGCCTCAGCTCGCAACCGAAGGACACCACCAAGTACGACGAGGCTATGAACGTCAAGATACTGCTGCGGGAGGTGTGCCAGTTTATTGGTGAGTCTCTAGAAAATTCTAGATCTTTTACCTGACAGCATCTAGGGTTCGGTTGCGCGACAGACACGTGCATGAAGTCATATACGCGAAAAGACACTAGCGCGAAAGTCACTTGCACAAAGTCACGACGCGGAAAGCCATTTGCGCGCCCAGAAACGTGCGCGGAAACGCGCGAATGGTCCTGAGCGTGATAAGACGCTTGCGGGAAAGACACTTGAACGAAAGAAATATGCGCGAATGACATTAGCACGAAAGCGCGTCTTTCGCGCTAGCATCAATTCGCGCAAAATAATGGCTTTTCGAGCAAGTGACTTTGAATCTATGAAGTAAAGATACTAAGTACTGCGAGAACGGGGCTATTCCCACCGCTGCAACTCCTGTGTAGCCAGGATCTACAGCTTGACCGCCAATAAGAACCCAACTTGCTACTACTACTGCGAGAAGTCAGTTTCTTGGTAAGTTTGTAGCTCGACAAAGGCTACCACGACAGCCTGGTGATAGTGCTCGACACGCTGGAGATATGCCTCAGCTCGCAACCGAAGGACACCACCAAGTACGACGAGGCTATGAACGTCAAGATACTGCTGAGGGAGGTGTGCCAGTTTATTGGTGAGTTTATAGCGAATTCTAGAATAAAATAAAGATTTTTATTACCTAACAGCACCGGAAGGGTTCAGTTACACTTGAACGAAGTCACATGCCCGAAAAACACTCGGGCGAGAGGCCTGCGCGAAAGACACCTGCAGAAAAGAGATGAAACCGGCACCAAAAATGCGCGAACGACATTGACACGAGAGCTATATGCGCGAACGATAGCCAGTCTTTCGCGTAAGTGCCATAATATGTGCTTTCGTGCGTGTCTTTCGTGCAAGCGTCTTTTCGCGCAAGAGGCCATTAGCGCAAATGGCTTTTCGAGCAAGTGACTTTGCCTCCAAAATACCATGAATCTATGAAGTGAAGATACTAAGTACTGCGAGAACGGGACTATTCCCACCGCTGCAACTCCTGTGTAGCCAGGATCTACAGCTTGACCGCCAATAAGAACCCAACCTGCTACTACTACACTACTACTGCGAGAAGTCAGTTTCTTGGTAAGTTTGTAGCTCGACAAAGGCTACCACGACAGCCTGGTGATAGTGCTGGACGCGCTGGAGATATGCCTCAGCTCGCAACCGAAGGACACCACCAAGTACGACGAGGCTATGAACGTCAAGATACTGCTGAGGGAGGTGTGCCAGTTTATTGGTGAGTCTCTAGAGAATTCTAGATCTATTACTTGACAGCATCTAGGTTGCATGAAGTCACATACGCGAAAAGACACTAGCGCGAAAGTCACTTGCACAAAGTCACGACGCGGAAAGCCATTTGCGCGCCCAGACACGTGCGCGGAAACGCGCGAATGGACCTAAGCGTGATAAGACGCTTGCGGGAAAGACACTTGGACGAAAGAAATATGCGCGAATGACATTGGCATGAAAGCGCGTCTTTCGCGCTAGCATCTATTCGCGCAAATGGCTTTTCGAGCAAGTGACTTTGCCTCCAAATACCATGAATCTATGAAGTGAAGATACTACTGCAAGAAGTCTACTATCAGTTTCTTGGTAAGTTTGTAGCTTGACAAAGGCTACCACGACAGCCTGGTGATAGTGCTGTAGGCCTAAGATGCGCGCCGCGATAAGCGGCTATCACGCCATTTTATCGATTTTCCCCATACATTTTGACGTCGATAAAAGTTATCACGGTGCGCATCTTAGGCCTACTGGACACGCTGGAGATATGCCTCAGCTCGCAACCGAAGGACACCACCAAGTACGACGAGGCTATGAACGTGAAAATACTGCTGAGGGAGGTGTGCCAGTTTATTGGTGAGTTTATAGCGAATTAGAGCGCTTTTACATTTAGGTGACTTTAGCAGTGCTGACCGCGGATGCCTCATATTCATCATCATCATTTCAGCCACAGGACGTCCACTGCTGAACATAGGCCTCCCCCAATGCTTTCCACGTTGATCGATTGGTAGCGGCCTGCGTCCAGCGCTTTCCTGCTACCTTTACGATGTCGTCGGTCCACCTTGTAGGTGGACGTCCCATGGATGCCTGCCTTCACATTATTAAAGCGTCACTGCCGTATCACTCGACAGTACCTAAGGTTTTGTTACACTTGCGTGAAAAACACTTGTGCCAAAGACACATGTGCGAAACACCATTTGTGCGCACTACATTCGCGCGAACGGACTTTAGCGCGAAAAGACGAGAGACTTCAGTGCCATATCTTCTTTTTTTGTTTGAATCTAAGCCAGACTGCACCAGAAAGAGGGGTATGTTTTTTGAAATATGAGCTCACAACTCAAGGGCGAACGCAGGTTTTACCAGGGACACATGTCGAAATATAAAGTTAATGGAAACGGGGAGGTTGGCAAGAAAATTTCAGTCACACACATAAAATCAATATTATCGTTTTGTTACAGACATGCGCAACGAGAGCACAGTAAACAACGTAGAGCTGAGGCAGTTGTCTTCGAAGGTCCTATTCGCGCTCAGCCTGAACTTCTTCAACGCTGTGTTTAATAGGATCAGCGCTAGGTTACAGGTATGTTAATTCTTTCATCATCATCATCATGTCATTTAGTCTCCACTGCACTGCGACACTCTAATCATCATTTCAGCCACAGGACGTCCACTGCTGAACATAATCCTCCCCCAATGACTTCCATATGGTCCGATTGGTAGCAACCTGCATCCTCCCTGCCTTATATACCAGAGGCAAATGGAGGATTTGGCCTACACTACACTCCCCACGGTTGGGGAATATTGATGTGTATTCTCCTTGTCTCTTTTAAAGGAGAAGGGAATTTGGACACATCTGCTTTAAATAAGGGTTGCTACACACACAATCTTGCTATTGGATCGGTATTGTAGTTCAACAGTGTCAAGCTGACGTGAAGCAACCCTAATAAATGTTGCATACAAACATTACAAAAGTTATGCTTTATCAAAATACATTATGAAAGTAATGTATTTTTAGTAACTAATGCCCGTTTTCACTATCAATCCCTAATTTTTAAGTGACCCCTATGGTAACACGTAACAGGAATTTTGTTTTCAAAGGGGTTACTTTAAAATTAGGGATTGATGGTGAAAACGGGCGTAAAACACCTCTCACCTAAATGGGGATGTTACATATTTGCCAAATCCCCATATTAGGGAATGTTGCAAATATGCAACATTAAAATGTTGAGATACACAGTTTCTAATGTTATCGACGTTTCAGGAAGTCGCATCCAGCTCAGAAGAAAACCCCGATTATACAGACATAGAGTTAATTCAGCACATCAACGTCGATATACTGAGGCTTATTCGGCTGCTCACAGGTAAATATTTTAATCTATTTTAAACTTTACTGTCTTACACTTAAGTTCCAAAAACAATACAATGTGCTCATTTTGATTTCCTGCAATTTTAGGGGTATATTGTATGAATAAATAGTTGAAATGTCTTAATGTGTTCCTAAACGCAAATTTTCGAAGATATCATCAACCTTAATATTTTTTCCAAAATTGTCACCCATTCGATTCTTTAAAGTGGTCTCATTAAATTACCCTAGAGTTCTGTTAAACTGTCATCGAACTTATTAAAACCTTAATTAAAACTATCGATATTTTGGCAACACTAGTCTGCTTATTTGAAACAGAAGCTGCGCGAATCAATAATATCTTTCACTGCGCTGGTCGAACGTAGAAACAGTGGCGCCGCGTGCTAAAAATAACTATATCTTACAAACAACATTTAAACCAGAGACTGTCTATCACAGATATAGATATACCTAGATAACGCGAATGCACCTACTTCGCGTGTCCCGATCCCGATAAATCATCGGAATGAGCTGCCGCTGCTTACAGTCCACGCGCGTCTGTTGTTGCATGCGGACGGCCGCGAAAACTAGAAAAATGCCTCAATGTGTGATAATTAATTGCAATAAGCCAAAAATTTCGAGCTCCCAAAGGCAAGGACATATTTCCTATCACGGGTAAGTTATTTTAATATTATATTAAGTGTTAATTCATTTTAAAACATTTTTTTAAGTATTCCAAGCTGTGGTTTCAAGAATGTACCTAAAAATCTATAACTTACCATTCAAAAAATTTTTTACGATACATTGCCGGGTTTGTTTTGAGCGTTTGATCTGACGTTATGTGTTAAGAGGCGATGTATAACGGACAAGCGCCACTGTCGCGCATCGCTTCGACTTCGTGGTACACGCAACTTCTCATTCGTCTGTCAAATTTTGCTACTAGTGTTGTTCGTTCTACTACTTTAATCAATAATCGATTCTTATCGATATCGGACAGACGAATGATATTAATTATTATTAAAAAATAACTCTCATATATAAATAAATATTCTAATTAATGTGTATTTGTAGTATTTATATGTCTTTTTTTCCTAGTTTCCCACAAGATGCAATATTAAAAGAAAAATGGATCGCGGCTACGGGACGGAAAGACTGGTTTGATCTGGAAAACATAGTACCATTTGTTCAATTCACTTTGAAAGTACCTGTTTTATTGACCCTTCAAAAAAGAAGAGATTGTTAAAAAAAACGGCATGCCCCACTATACATATATTAAAACGGATTGACAATGATGATGAGGTTAGTGAATAGGTTTAATGAGTAACAATATTTTTATTAATAACGTATAAAATACTAGCTGTTACTCGCGACTTCGTCCGCGTGGAATTTTCGCAAAAAAAAGTAGCCTATGTCCTTTCTCAAGGTCTAGACCAGTGTTTTTCAACCTTTTTCATGACGCGACCCCCCTAGTATGAAAAAATATTTTGCGACCCCCCGACCGCTCGTTTTTTTTTTTCATGCATTTTATAATGTTACAAAGATCTTGTAGTAATCGAATATTTAAATCCATACAACATTTATGCATTTGCATAATTTGATTTCGGATAAATCTATCTTTATAACTTTACTGTTTTTTTACTGAGGTAGTTTTTACGACCTCTCGCGAACCCCCTATAGAGGCTTGGCGACCCCCCAGGGGGTCGCGACCCACAGGTTGAAAAACACTGGTCTAGACCATCTGTATACCAAATTTCATACAAATCCGTTCAGTAGTTTTGGCGTAAAAGAGTAACAGACAGACAGTTGCTTTCGCATTTATAATATTACTAGCTTTCCGCCCGCGGCTTCGCCCGCGTGGAATTTTGTCTGTCACAGAAAAACTTTATCGTGCGCGTCCCTGTTTCTAAAACCGGGATAAAAACTATCCTATGTTCTTTCCCGGGACTCAAACTATCTCTATGCCAAATTTCATCAAAATCGGTTGCGAGGTTTAAGCGGGAAAGCGTAACAGACAGACAGACAGACAGACAGACAGACAGACAGACAGACAGAGTTACTTTCGCATTTATAATATTAGTTGGGATTACATATGAATATTATATTATTATACAGGGTGACTGGAACTGAACCCGCCATAGCTAATATGCGTATAGAGGAGGTCATTTGCTAATTATTGAACCTTACTTTCTGTGACTAAAGTTTTATAGTTTAGGAGATGTCAATTTTTATACTTTTTTCAGATTTTTCCGAAATTTGACCTAAAAACTGCTTAAATTTTTTTTCTCGTGTGATTTCAACAGTTTTTTTTATTTGATATTAATATCGAATATGTCTTCATTCAAATGAAATAAATTTCTGATCCAGATAATGACTGAATTGCTAGTTACGAGCCGCCAAAGTCTAACAAAAGTACAAACCACAATAAAAAATTCTACTTTGAATTCGATTGAAACAAAAATTAATGGTGATAATGGATTGCCAATAATCTTAAAAATATCTCTAGCTTCTCTCCTTTCCAATGATATATTACACGTTGTAATTAGATATTGAAATTTGTCAAAAATTCAAAGTTTATGGAAGAAAATGGAGTAATAATACAAAAATTATCCATACAAAGTTGATTTCGAATTTTTTTAAACTCTTTTCTTCATAATGTAATTATTATTTTTAAATTCATTTTTCAAAAAACACATAAAAATAGTTATGAAAAGGAGTATAGCAGAAAATATGAGATATTTGAAGAAACTTTGTATGGATAATTTTCGTATTATTACTCCATTTTCTTCCATAAACTTTGAATTTTTAATAAATTTCAGTATCTAATTACTACGTGTGATATATCATTGGAAAGGAGAGAAGGTAGAGCTATTTTTAAGATCAATGGCAATCCATTATCACCATTAGTTTTTTTTTAAATCGAATTCGAACTTGAATTGTTTATCGTGGTTTGTACTTTTATTGAACTTTGGCGGCTCGTAACTAGTTATTGAATCATTATCTAGATCTGAAATTTATTTTATTTGACTAAAGGTTTATTCGATATTAGTATCAAATAAAAAAATCGGTTAAAATCATGCAAGAAAAAAAAATTAAGCAGTTTTTAGGTCAAATTTCGGAAAAATCTGAAAAAAGTATAAAAATTTACATATCTCCTAAACTATAAAACTTTAGCCATAGAAAGTAAGGTTCAATAATTAGCAAATGACCTCCTCTATACGCGTATTAGCTATGGCGGGTTCAGTTCCAGTCACCCTGTATATAGTTTAGGAGATATGTCAATTTTTATACTTTTTCAGATTTTTCAGAAATTTGACTTAAAAACTGCTTAAATTTTTTTTCTCGCATGATTTTAACCGATTTTTTTTATTTGATACTAATATCGAATAAACCTTTAGTCAAATAAAATAAATTTCAGATCTAGATAATGATTCAATAACTAGTTACGAGCCGTCAAAGTTCAACAAAAGTACAAACCACGATAAAAAATTCAAGTTCGAATTGGATTTAAAAAAAAAACTAATGGTGATAATGGATTGCCAATGATCTTAAAAATATCTCTACCTTCTCTTCTTTCCAATGATATATCACACGTAGTAATTAGATATTGAAATTGATTAAAAATTCAAAGTTTATGGAAGAAAATGGAGTAATAATACGAAAATTATCCATATATTATAATAAGCAATCTGTCAATATCGATGTATTATAATAAGCAATCTGTTTTAGAATTATACATTTTTATTTAAAATTCAATGAAAATATTACCTTTTTCAACATTCCGTTTAATATTATTCGTCTGTATATCTCATTCGTCTGTGTATCTCATTCGTCTGTCAGATAATCGATGCCATTTCTGTGATCGTAGCGGTGCGTTGGGGCAACGGCGGCATCGGCATCTTTAAATCGATTACGATTTCCCGTCACTAAATGTTGGCTGTGACGTCACAGTAGGTATTAAAAAGTCGGCACGCTTGGTTTTAATACAGATCGTGTTACTTGCGTTATCTATGTATATCTATATCTGTGCTGTCTATCTATATTATAGCGACACTCGTGTGTTTATTTGGAACCGAAGCTGCGCAAATCAATAACATCTTTCATTGCGCTGGTCGAACAGCTACAGTGGCGCCGCGTGCTAAAAATATATCATACAAAGTAATAGGAACTAGAAAACTCGACAAAAACTATCGATATTTTGGCAACACTAGTGTGCTTATTTGTTACTGAAGCTGCGCAAATCAATAATCTTTCACTGCGCTGGTCGACCTTAGCGACAGTGGCGAGGTGTGCTAAAAATACATCATTCAAATAAATAGGACAAAAACTATCGATATTTTGGCAACACTAGTGTGCTTATTTGGAACTGAAGCTGCGCAAATCAATAATCTTTCATTGCGCTGGCCGGCCATATCGACAGTGGCGCCGCGTGCTAAAAATACATCATACAAATAAATAGGAACTAAAACTCTCAGGCTGGGTTGCACCATCTTACTTTAACAAAAACAAACATCAAAAATCTCTCAAACTCCATATAGACTTAGAGCTAGTGAACGCCAGACCTTAGTCATTTTATAAAAGCTGAAATTTTTTTTAGGATAGATGCCAAAACCACGATGACCTAAAGTTTATGATTCACCAACATTCTAACCTATATTGGGAGCATACGCTGACCAACTTTCAGCTTTTATAAAATGACGTAGGTCTGGCGTTCACTAGTTCTTAGTCTAATACAGAAACGCCGGTTATCGTTATAGTTACCGTTAAAGTTAGGTGGTGCAACTCAGCCTTAGTAATGAAGCAATGTTTATCCTTATCTTTGAACGTACTTGTATTCCTGATCGATTTTGATTCGGGTTCAATGACAGTTTAACTTTCCCCCGGGACAAACTTGGCCTTCACTGGTTGGGTTGTTGGCGGTCAAGCTGTAGATCCTGGCTACACAGGAGTTGTAGCGGTGGGAACGAGAGGTGGGAACAGTCCCGTCCTGCTTTTTATGATATTTTAGCCACGTTATTGTAATATGACAAATATTGTTTTCAGAGTCCATACAAAAGTTTAAGCTGTTGAGAAAATCAGCGCACATAGTCCTAGTGGCTTCACTCGAGAAAGCTATATGGAATTGGATGGACACTTACCCACAGGTAAAGTTTTTAAGCCTTTATAAAGAACATATTGCCATAATAATTTGAATTTTATTCACTAATCATACGGTCGAACACCGATAAACAATTTGAACATACGCCTTTTAGAGGGTTAATAATCTTTTTTCGGAGCAAGGATTTTCACAATGACCGGTCTTACGCTGCCTGCATTCAGGCGCTTCAAGCGACCTTCAGCGGGTCGTTGGTCTACGCCCTACGGAGTAAGATACTTGCTTGACGTTTTCCAATTCGTAGACCCACTTGAGTTCTCAAGAAGTTGAAGGAAGAAAGGAAATTGGTTGAAGAAGAGTTCCTCACCATCATGAGGTTAGGTCAGTCTTCAACGCTGAAAATCAACCCTTTGGATGTCCTGAGGGGTGGAACAAATATGCAAATATTATCATTTGACTCAACGTCGTGCTTCTACAGTGGAGACTAAGGCCCAGAATAGACGGTGAAAAGCAACTGCAACGAAACTGCAACTGCTAGTTACTTTTGAGCTGCATCTAAGTTTCTGCCATAGCGTCCGTTGAAAGACCACACATGACGCGACCAGTTTGAAACTTTCAGTTTCAGTTTCATTCATCAGAATCATCAGAAAGTTGCAGTTTCGTTGCAGTTGCGTTTCACCATCTGTTCTGGGCCTAAATGACCTGATGATTAGAAGCCTTCTTCCACCAAGTCCAATTATTGTGAATGCCTCCTAGAACTTAACTTTAGTAGAACATGAAGGTTTAAAATCTCATAAACTTTGCTTCAGGAATTCGCTGAAGTCCAGTGCCGGCCTAACGACGAACTCAGCAAATGCTGCGACACACTATTCGACATTTTACAAGACAGTTTCTCGGACAACAAGAAGTCGCGAGTCGCCATGTGGCCTCTGCAAGTCATGCTGCTTGTGCTTAACCCCGTAAGTCATTTTCATCCCCTATAGTTCCCCCGAAAGGATTCTCACTTCCTTCGTTTCCCCCATTTTCCTCTGTCGGTCAAAGATCCTTCGTTAGTCATTGTCATCCCCCCAGTTCCATCGTTAGTAATTTTCATTCTCCACTGTTCCCCCATAAGTCATTCTCGTCCCCATAGTTCCCCCTAAAGTCGTTCTCATCCCCTATAAGTCATTCTCATCCTTCATAGTACACCCCTTGCTGCCCCTGTAAGTCATTCACATTTCACATAAGTCATTCTCTTTCCATCAGTTCCAATTCCCTTATAAATCATTAACGTCCCCCCGTAGTGCCACCGTATTGTCATTCTCATCGATCACTGCAGGCATCACTTCTCTGGACAAAAATAAGTCTTTAAGACATTTTACATGACAGTTTTTTTCTGCTTAGTCATTTTCATCTCCTATATCACCCCCTAACTCTAAGTCATTTACATTCCCCATAGTTACGTGAGCCATTCTCATCCCCCATAGCACCCCCTAAGTTAGTAAAATCCCCCATCCAACATAGTTCCCCCTTAAGTCATTTTCATCCCCCTAAGTCATTCTCATCCCTCATTCATAAGTCTCTCACCCCCTTTAAGACAGTTTACAAGACAGCTTCTCGGACAACAAGAAGTCACGGGTTGCCATGTGGCCGCTGCAGGTCATGGTGCTCGTTCTTAACCCCGTAAGTAATCATCCCCTATATCACCCCCTAAGTCATGTACATCCCCCATAGTTACGTAAGCCATTCTCATCCCCTATAGCTCCCCCTGAATCAGTAACATCCCCCATAGTTCCCCTGTTTGGTGAAGCGATGGGCTTACCAGAGGGTGAGGAGGAGGAGAGGTCCCAGGAAGCTAATTTGCTGTATTTCGTGAACTTTCACAGCTGGTTTTTCAGACTTTTGATGTTTTGACGCAAGAGCAGCGTCCGCGCGCGTTCGTTCGGGTTTTAGATGTGCGGGGAAGGGGGGAGGGTGAAAAATGACAGGAGCAGGATACGGAAGTGTTGTCCAACGCTTCTAGAACGTTCCTGTCGCCGCAATCTTGTCTATGATGTCACAGATTATAATTCTATCGCTACCATTCCCCGTAAGTCATTTCCATCCCCCATAAGTGTATTCTCATCCCCTATAAGTCGTTCTCATCCCCCGTAAGTAACTTTCATCCCCCATGAGCTACTGTCATCTCCCATAAGTCATTCTCATTGAATAACCGGGCCTTAGGGACGGTGTGGACTTCGCTCAGCTAGCCTGTGTCATTATAATTTTCTTTGCAGAAAGTTCTAGAAGAAATAGTGAACGCCGACAGCGGAGCGCCCTGCAGCCCGCGGCATACGAAGAAGAAGCTCTTTATAGACTCTGTTAAGAGAGGACTCAGTAAGTATAGCTGTTTATTTTCACAATTATATTTTTCGTTCCTTTCTTAAGTGTCTATGAACCATGCCTTAAAAATTCAAACTGGGGGTAGTTTATATTCTTCATCAACTCAACCTGGTTCAGAATACCCCTTCTCTCTGGATCTGACAACTACCCTCCTCCTCAGGGTTCGATATTATCAAGATAATTACGCTTAATTATCAACAGTGTAAGATACATTAATTTGTCATATTGTTTCATAACAAGTTCTGATGTTACATTGAGAATGTTGCTTTCTGTTTTTGGTTACTGATTGTTGTCAAGTTATCCATCGCTAGTCGCATAAAGCGTTGTGGAAAATAGATAAATATTTTGACGCTAGTTAACGAGTGATCGTTATGGAGCTAAATAGATAGGTTTTAGAACTATCTATGTTAAATAACGTCCACCACAGTCCACACGAGTTTGAAAACTTCGAATACAGCTCACGTTTACGAGCGCATTTTTTTGTTATTATCAATTGATAATTATCATTGATAATTATCATTGATAATTATCCTTTCGAACCCTGCTCCTCCTGGATCAAATTGCTCACCTCTCCTCTCTAAACCAGACTAACCCCCTCCCTCCTTGTTCAGACTACCCCATCTACCCCTGAATCAGGCTAAGAGGCTGTCTTTTCCGAACACTTTAATCCTAGCCTTTAAAGGCGGGAGTGAATAGGCACTTACAGGGCAGATACAGATATGTACCATCCTAGACGGCATCTCACTTAACACCAGATGCGATTGCGGTCAAATACCTGCCTTGTAAAATAAAAAAGAGGCTGACAAAAGTGACTGACGCCCGTATTCACAAACATTACTATGAGGTTTCACAGTGCGCGTGGATGCACAGGGTGACACACGAACCAATCACAAAGCTCTATTCAACTCTGTGCGTTCGATTTGCTGCTTCATTTAAGCAGGCATCGTTTGTGAATACGGCTATGAGTTTCTTCGTCACTTCTCAGCACCAGCCCAAATAAAAAAAATAAAAAAACATTTCATTTTCATTTTTTAATTTTCATATGTTCCCCCGAAGTGCTGGTAGGGCAAGCTATATTTGAAACGTATTTAAGTGCCTTACAAAGGACCTAAAAGGATATACTGATAAATATTTTATTTTCCAGGTCCCCAAAACAATTCGAAGCAAATGACGGAAGCTGCGGTGGTGACGTGCGTGAAGCTATGCAAGGCGTCCACGTATCTCAACATCGCTGACTCCGGCAACGTCACGTTCGTGCTCGTCAAGTCCGTCATCAACGACCTCAAGGTAACGTCTGACATCTGTATACAAGGTGTGACAAGTCACCCAGGTACTCACATAAAGTTAATATACCTAGCAGAATAGAGCAACAAATGACTGAGCGAGCGAGATGTCACTCAAGGTAACGTCTGACATCTGTATACAAGGTGTGACAAGTCACCCAGGTACTCACATAAAGTTAATATACCTAGCAGAATAGAGCAACAAATGACTGAGCGAGCGAGATGTCACTCAAGGTAACGTCTGACATCTGTATACAAGGTGTGACAAGTCACCCAGGTACTCACATAAAGTTAATATACCTAGCAGAATAGAGCAACAAATGACTGAGCGAGCGAGATGTCACTCAAGGTAACGTCTGACATCTGTATACAAGGTGTGACAAGTCACCCAGGTACTCACATAAAGTTAATATACCTAGCAGAATAGAGCAACAAATGACTGAGCGAGCGAGATGTCACTCAAGGTAACGTCTGACATCTGTATACAAGGTGTGACAAGTCGCACAGGTCCTCACATAAAGTTAATGTACCTAGAGGAATAGAGCAACAAATGACTGAGCGAGCGAGATGTCACTCAAGGTAACGTCTGACATCTGTATACAAGGTGTGACAAGTCGCACAGGTCCTCACATAAAGTTAATGTACCTAGAGGAATAGAGCAACAAATGACTGAGCGAGCGAGATGTCACTCAAGGTAACGTCTGACATCTGTATACAAGGTGTGACAAGTCGCACAGGTCCTCACATAAAGTTAATGTACCTAGAGGAATAGAGCAACAAATGACTGAGCGAGCGAGATGTCACTCAAGGTAACGTCTGACATCTGTATACAAGGTGTGACAAGTCGCACAGGTCCTCACATAAAGTTAATGTACCTAGAGGAATAGAGCAACAAAGGACTGAGCGAGCGAGATGTCACTCAAGGTAACGTCTGACATCTGTATACAAGGTGTGACAAATGAAAAAATGATATAAAATTCTAAGATATAATTCCGAAAGAATGGCTTACGTAAAAGAAGTATTTTATTTCGTGAACTAGAGTCGGCGAATATCTTCGAACGATCGCGAGAAATATTCGTTTCGTGAGCGAATATTTAGTAACCCTAAACTAATCGTATACTGTTTGTTACTTAGAACTAAATGAATGATATTTCTTTCCAGTCGCTCCTCTTCAATCCTTCAAAATCTTACATCCGGGGCAACCTGATATCCGGCTACTCGGAATTGGACCTTATGACCGACTGCTTCGTGTCACTTTTCCGCATTATGCCGCACAATAATGACGCACTCAAAGTGTGTCTCAATTTGAACACACATTTGTCTTACCACTACGTCATCGTCAATTCGCTGCTTCGGTAAGTAGTATTTAAACTTGGTTGTGTAATGTGCTGTGTGTTCTGTATTATAATATTATATCTTCAACTTTGGTTGAGCTACCTATACCAGGCCTGTACGTAGTACTTATTATTATTCTGTGCCTATACTGACTTAAAGGCGGCAGTTCGCGTCGCGACAGAGACAAGCGATCGAGATGAGAGGTCTCAGTTTCTGTCGCGGTGCGAACCGCCATGTTTGCTTGCCACTAAACGGGTCAGTTTAATATCGAGACGTAAAAAAACATCTAGTATGTTTGTATAAAGCGATCGAAGCTGCGGGCAAAAGCTAGTATAGATCGTTTCATCCACGAAGACAGGCCCCACCATCCTTTCGCTTATGTTTGAGTGTTATCAGTACCCGCTAAATTAATTATCCATGATTGCACACGCACACTACAATAATGACTCCCCACACCCCTCGCTTCCCCCGACCAAAAAAAGGTGGGGCGCGTCTTCGTAGACGAAACGATCTATAGCAGGGATGGCCAACTGGTCGATCGCGACTATTGGTCCAGTCGATCGTTGCAAGGCAAAAAATACTACATGATTGTGTACTAAACTATGCTGTTTCATTTAAGATTTCATTCATTGTATGTAAGTGGTAGATTACCCAAGGTTTCGTTCTAAACAGTAGATCTTATATCTAATCAAGTTGGCCACCCCTGATCTATAGCATACATTTTCGTTGCAAAATAGCCCCTATTATAACCACGTAAGATGCAACATACTTATTGTATATTATCAATATCTTCCAGGATTATCAAGCAGCCCAGGCTGCCTTGGTGGCCTCAGATCGAGCTGCTATACCCTCGCGCGGCAGAACTGAGGGCTATGTTTACTGACACGTTGAATAAGGCTACACAGGTGAGGATATACGCCTTTATTAGTATTACTTTTAATCATAACGGGGAAGTGTCTCACACGATGGACAGATGACCTTACAACGCCTGGTTCAGACGCTCGATAACCGCGTAGTTTTTCGGTGGTTCTCAGTAACGGTGGTGACTGAGTTTGTTCCGGCGTTTCTTCTCAGCACTTGCCATATGTTTGTCTCGAAGCGCTGGTAGGGCCCAAAAGATAAGGAGACATGTATCTACAGTGCCCCATAAGGGCTACCTTTTATTTTTTATTTTTTACTACATTTTGACGTTCATAAGTGCCACTTGTGGTCTAAACTGAATAAATATTTTTGATTTTGATTTTAACGAGGCACTGCGGCAGTAACCGTGCGGTTAAGATTTGATACAAATGTAGATCTGCCCAGCAAACGTGCGATTATCGGGATGTCTGAAGTAGGCCTAAAGGTTGCAGGAAAGCGCTGGATGTAGCCCGTTACTAACCGGCCAATTTGGAAGTAATTGGGGGGAGGCCTATTAAGCAATGGACGTCCTGTGGCTGAAATGATGATGATGACAACAGGCAAGCTCTCGACCTGCATCTCAGATGACGGAAAGTGATGATTAGTGATCCCACCGCCGGCGAGTAAATGACTAACTATCGGCTATTTTCTCGTTAAAAAAACGTACGAAAGATATCCATTCCGTGTGAACAAAAGAGATGCATGTACAAATAGTTAATCGCTGACTGTTCTCACTGCCGACGACTCGTTTTACTAGTTTTGTCGCTGAGCGACGAGCTTTCATAAATAAACTCGCTCAGCGATACTCGTTCAGCGATGCTCGCTTGCTTGATCATTTCTTTTGAGCAGGTTTGCACAGGACAGCGACTGTGAGCGAGTGGCGCGAGTAATCGCTCGTCGCACTCGCACACTCGCTTATAGCCTGACGATAAAACTATCGAAACTACACACTCGCTTCCCGCTGATCGCCAACTCGTTTATAGTTTCAGTTCTACTCGTTTCTCGTTCATCGTCGGCGGTCGGACCACTCCCTAAGGTGACAGATTTTTTTACATTTTCCGTACATCTTTATGGAGGTCTAATTTAGGCGGCTCTCTTGCTACCGCGAAACGCTAGTGCCGTATCTTCCCTTTTTAACCGACTTCAAAAAAGGAGGAGGTTATATGTTCCACTGTATGTATGTTTTTTTTTTTCTATGTATGTTCACCGATTACTCCGTCAATTGTGGACCGATTTTGAAAATTCTTTTTTTGTTCGATAGGGTACACTTCTGAGGTGGTCCCATTGTCACCAAGTCAGGATCTGATGATGGGATCCTAGGGAAATCGAGGGCAACCCTCAAATTTTTGTTTTAATCTAAAGCTATATCAATTTATTTACTTGTCTCCAGGGCTACATAGTCCACACTCCGCTTCGCATGATATCGCTCTCGCTCAAGTCCAAGGAGGTGCAGTCCAAGTTCAACCGCTCGGAGGAGATGCCTGCCTACAGGAACCTTCTGCTCAGCATGGTGCGGCTCATACACGCCGACCCTATGCTGATGCTGAGCGTAAGTAGATAGGGAATACACTGGTGCCATAAATACACTATAATCACAACGAAGTACCACCACAATCACTCCTACATTCTAAAACCACAATCACTCTAAAACCAGAACCAAAACCACTGGAAAAACTCAACAAAGATCACTCTAAAAACACAACACAGATCACTCTAAAAACACAACCAAGATCACTTTTAAAAACAACCAAGATCACTCTAAAAACCCTGCCAAGATCACTCTAAAACACACCAAAATCACTAAAATCCCAACCACGGTCACTCTAAAAACCCAACCAAAATCACTCTAAAATACGACCAAAATCACTCTAAAACACAACCAAAATCACTAAAACACAACCAAGATCATTGAGGTGTATCAAGGAAACACGGGTTTAGCGTTAGACAGTATATTGACAACTGGGCGGTCGTGCCGCGATCGGGCGGCGCGTCGCCTGCGCATACATAGATATAAGTACATACGTAGGTATAGATCCACCGCTATAGACTATAGACATTACAATCACTATGCTGATTCTGAGCGTGAGTAGATGTACCGCAAGTAGACCGCAACTATACCGCAACCACAAGCATCTATACAACCACAAGGGCACCATCATCCGCTCGGAGGAGATGCCTGCCTACAGGAACCTTCTGCTCAGCATGGTGCGGCTCATACACGCCGACCCTATGCTGATGCTGAGCGTAAGTAGACAGGGGATAAACTCGTACCATAAATATGCTATAACTATAATGAAATACCACCATAATCACACTCATACCACAGCCACTCTAAAACCAGAACCAAAATCACTCCATAAACTCATTACAAAAATGGACAAAATAACTCCAAAATAACAACCAATATCACTCTAAAATCACAACCAAAATCACTCCAAAATCACAACCAAAATCACTCTATAAACTCGCTACAAACACAATCAAAATCACTCTAAAACACAACCAAAATCACTCTAAAACACAACCAAAATCACTCTAAAACATAACCAAAATCACTCTAAAACACAACCAAGATCACTATGCTGATTCTGAGCGTGAGTAGATGTACCGCAACTAGACGGCAACTATACCGCAACCACAAGCATCTATACAACCACAAGTGCACCATCAACCGCTCGGAGGAGATGCCTGCCTACAGGAACCTTCTGCTCAGCATGGTGCGGCTCATACACGCCGACCCTATGCTGATGCTGAGCGTAAGTAGACAGGGGATACATTTGTACACCATAATTACACCATGACCAGTCTATACCCACACCAAATTGACAATCATAACTATACCACAACACAAGCACAACCACAACTCTACTCCGCTACCAAAATTAGGACCACACTGCAACTACATCCAAAATCACTCCACAATCGTACTATAAACATAACCAAAGTCACTCTAAAACAACCAAGATCACTCTAAAAACACAACCAAGATCACTCTAAAAATACAACCAAGGTCACTCTAAAAACTCAACCAAGATCACTCTAAAATCCCAACTAAAGTCACTTTAAAAACACAACCAAGATCACTCTAAAAACACAACCAAGGTCACTCTAAAAACTCAACCAAGATCACTGTAAAATCACAACCAAGATCACTCTACACATTTAGACATGCAACGCGTTTTCCATGATAATGTAGCGCTCTAGAAATTCTATGAAAACTAGCATTGGCACCACAATGCAGCGCTTCCTCACGCCTCTAATTTGAAGGTGCCCTTACACATAATTTTGCTCCACAGAACCCAGGCCGCTCCGGCATCGAGATCCAATCGTCCACTACCGAACTGATCAACGGGCTCGTATCGTTGGTCCACCAAGCGGGCATGGGCGAGATATCGCAGGAGGCGATGGACGCGCTGCTGGCGCTGCATCGACCCGACCGCGTGCACATGTGGCACCCGGACGCGCCCGAGAACACCTTCTGGGACATCAGGTGAGGACGTGGAGCGACGGGGCGCGGTATGAAGCGACGGGGCGCGGTATGAAGCGACGGGGCGCGGTATGAAGCGACGGGGCGCGGTATGAAGCGACGGGGCGCGGTATGAAGCGACGGGGCGCGGTATGAAGCGACGGGGCGCGGTATGAAGCGACGGGGCGCGGTATGAAGCGACGGGGCGCGGTATGAAGCGACGGGGCGCGGTATGAAGCGACGGGGCGCGGTATGAAGCGACGGGGCGCGGTATGAAGCGACGGGGCGCGGTATGAAGCGACGGGGCGCGGTATGGAGCGACGGGGCGCGGTATGGAGCGACGGGGCGCGGTATGAAGCGACGGGGCGCGGTATGAAGCGACGGGGCGCGGTATGAAGCGACGGGGCGCGGTATGAAGCGACGGGGCGCGGTATGAAGCGACGGGGCGCGGTATGGAGCGACGGGGCGCGGTATGGAGCGACGGGGCGCGGTATGGAGCGACGGGGCGCGGTATGGAGCGACGGGGCGCGGTATGGAGCGACGGGGCGCGGTATGGAGCGACGGGGCGCGGTATGAAGCGACGGGGCGCGGTATGAAGCGACGGGGCGCGGTATGAAGCGACGGGGCGCGGTATTAAGCGACGGGGCGCGGTATTAAGCGACGGGGCGCGGTATGAAGCGACGGGGCGCGGTATGAAGCGACGGGGCGCGGTATGAAGCGACGGGGCGCGGTATGGAGCGACGGGGCGCGGTATGGAGCGACGGGGCGCGGTATGAAGCGACGGGGCGCGGTATGAAGCGACGGGGCGCGGTATGAAGCGACGGGGCGCGGTATGAAGCGACGGGGCGCGGTATGAAGCGACGGGGCGCGGTATGAAGCGACGGGGCGCGGTATGAAGCGACGGGGCGCGGTATGAAGCGACGGGGCGCGGTATGAAGCGACGGGGCGCGGTATGAAGCGACGGGGCGCGGTATGAAGCGACGGGGCGCGGTATGAAGCGACGGGGCGCGGTATGAAGCGACGGGGCGCGGTATGAAGCGACGGGGCGCGGTATGAAGCGACGGGGCGCGGTATGAAGCGACGGGGCGCGGTATGAAGCGACGGGGCGCGGTATGAAGCGACGGGGCGCGGTATGAAGCGACGGGGCGCGGTATGAAGCGACGGGGCGCGGTATGAAGCGACGGGGCGCGGTATGAAGCGACGGGGCGCGGTATGAAGCGACGGGGCGCGGTATGAAGCGACGGGGCGCGGTATGAAGCGACGGGACGCGATATAAAGTGACGGGACGCGATATAAAGCGACGGGACGCGATATAAAGCGACGGGACGCGACATAAAGCAACGGGACGCGACATAAAGTGACTTGAAGCGACGGGTCGTGACATAAAGTAACTTAAAGCGACTCTCATGAGTGTAACACTCTCTGGTGGTTGACTACCGCCACCTCGCCTCGCCTCGGGCTCGTCTGTCCACCAAGCGGGCATGGGCGAGATATCGCAGGAGGCGATGGACGCGCTGCTGGCGCTGCATCGACCCGACCGCGTGCACATGTGGCACCCGGACGCGCCCGAGAACACCTTCTGGGACATCAGGTGAGGACGTGGAGCGACGGGGCGCGGTATGAAGCGACGGGGCGCGGTATGAAGCGACGGGGCGCGGTATGAAGCGACGGGGCGCGGTATGAAGCGACGGGGCGCGGTATGAAGCGACGGGGCGCGGTATGAAGCGACGGGGCGCGGTATGAAGCGACGGGGCGCGGTATGAAGCGACGGGGCGCGGTATGAAGCGACGGGGCGCGGTATGAAGCGACGGGGCGCGGTATGAAGCGACGGGGCGCGGTATGAAGCGACGGGGCGCGGTATGAAGCGACGGGGCGCGGTATGAAGCGACGGGGCGCGGTATGAAGCGACGGGGCGCGGTATGAAGCGACGGGACGCGACATAAAGCAACGGGACGCGGTATAAAGCGACGGGATGCGCCATAAAGTAACGGGACGCGACATGAAGCGACAGGACGCGTTATAAAGCGACTAGAAGGGACACGACGTGACATAAAGCGATGGGACGTGTTTTAAAGCAACGGGACGCGATATAAAGTGACATGAAGCGGCATAAAGCGACATGACATAAAATATTACATAAAAATATTTTTATTTACCAGAACGTGACAATATTGCAATACAGAAATATATTTTTGGTGTTAGTAGCTTAGGCTTACTATTATTACTGCGATAATTTGCGACAAAGCTTCCTCTCTCACCCCCAGCTCGCAAGTCCTCTACAACATCAGTCAGAAGCTGATCCAGCGTCAGATCGGCAACTACCGCGAGGTTCTGCGCTGGTTGCGCGACATTCTGACTTGTCGCAACGACTTCCTTGCTAAACACAAGGACTACGCCAACCAGGGATCACAGCTGCCTATATGCAAACAGGCGCATATAAAACTGGAGGTTAGTGAATGAAAGTTTACAGACTCTTAATTCGTTTTTCGTTCATTCATTCGCTCACCCTTTCAATCATTCAACATTTGTTTACACAAATGTGTCATTCGTTCACTCATTTTTCATTCATTAATCAATTCACGCATCCACCCTTCATTCATCCTTCATCGCTTCTTCATTCCTTTACCCACCAATTACTCGCACATCATACACTGTTCATTCATTCAAAATTTATTCATCATTCATTCGTAACTCATTTACAATTCTTTCATCGTTCATCATTCATTCGCTAACCATTCACACATTCACCGTTCATTCATCCACTCATTATCAAGTAAGAATATCTCGATAAACGAATCACAATACTCCCAAAGAACGCGTACATCAATGTAACGCGCAGCTCAACATAAAAACACTCATTCACTCAGTATTTCGTTCATTCACCGACCCCAAAAAACATCCTATGTTTCGAATGTTGCCATCCCTCTCACGCAAAATGAGACGCCAATATCAGCGACAGTGACAAATAGACGTATTGCAAAACTGTTTATTAACCCCAATAGTTTAAAAAAAACAGTAATTACTATGGATTATCTTGATTCCAGGTGGTATTCTTCATGTGCCTATGGTCGATCGATACCGACGTGGTGTTAGTCGGCATGTCGTGCTTCGCCCTACTGTGCCAGGAGGCCGACATCCGCTGCGGATCCGATGAGATCACCACGCAGTGTCTGCTGCCGAACTATGCTGTGTTTCAGGAGATAGCACATACCTCCACCGTGCTTACTACAGGTTAGAATAAAATATGCTTAACATTTTAATTAGTAGGTCACTTAGTATCTACAGATCAGTAGATCCTTGCTACTCTGAAGTTGCGGTGGAAATGAGAGGCCATTTATTCCCCACTGCAGGAGTATAACACATTCAAATTTACTAGAGGCAAATGCAGGATTTGGTCTGACAAGGTCACCACGCAGTGCCTGCTGCCGAACTATGCTGTGTTTCAGGAGATAGCGCATACCTCCACTGTTCTTACCACAGGTATGTTATTATGCCTCGTTCTTGCTATAGTGACTTTAGTATCCACTGCAGGAACACGACTACACGACCCTTTCAAATTGGGTGCTTGACGACACAGTCAATTGACTTGAGTTGTCAAAGATGATATCACCACACAGTGTCTGCTGCCGAACTACGCTGTGTTTCAGAAGATTGCGCATACCTCCACCGTGCTTACCACCGGTAAGTTATTGTAGTGTCTTTCGTCTTCACTGTAGGAACACAACCCTCAAATTGGGTGCTTGACGCCACTGTTAACTGACATGAGTTGTCAAAATTTTAATGTCAGCAAGTCGAGGGTTTGGTGCGGATCTGATGAGATCACCACGCAGTTTTTTGTGCTTACTACAGGTCAGTTGTAGTTTTATTATCATCATCATTTCAGCTACATACAGGACGTTTTAAAGGTTCTTGAAATTATTTTGTTCTATTATTCTATGTTATTCTGTTATGCTATTGTGAGAAAGTATACGACGAAATCAATATAATGCTTATTCATCGTGTGTCTCCATTATGTGTTTTTAATAAGTTAAGCTTCAACCACACCAACGCGTGCAGATCGCCATCGCCGGTGCGATCATAGGCCAATGACAGGTCGCGCGGACTATCATGGGTCACTAAGCACTAGATGTTTGTATAGAGCGAGGAAAATAGGTTAGCTTGATAAGATTTTGTGTTCAGCCCGCCTAGACAAAGTTACAAATGTGTCAGAAATCGCCCTGTTTTTTTTTTATTTTGATATAGTTACTCGTACTTTAATCCGTGAAGCAATTTTTAAATAAAAACTGTCACGAATGTAACTTTTTCTAGATCCACTATACATTTGTAAATAAGTTCTTGGCTTATCACTGGATACTTGTAGCCATTGTACAAGCGTATGTATGTATCATGAAGCGCGTCAGTTGCTCTGCGAGACTGAGTCACAGCCACTGTGCGAGCGAGAAGACACTAACCTATCTGCTTCTTGCTTCGTTCTTCGTGCTTCGCTTAGCTGCGGTGCGCGCAGAAGTGGTCGGAGCCGCAGCGGAAGTGTGCTTCTCTGCCGCGGCTCCGACCATTTCGTCGCGTACCGCTGTAACCACCATGCTGCTTGAACAGTTGAGAAGACCAGATAATGTCCTGACATGAAGGACGCGCAGCGAAAGTTGATGCGATCAAAACAAGCAAAGTTCTGTATCTTTATTTAATGACACTAGTTTTGGTCGTCTACAGCTTCGGGCTACAAAAGCTAGGTCTGTGTCTTTATTTAATCGTAACTTTCCGCCCGCGGCTTCGTCCGCGTGAATATTTTCGGTTTTTTATATAAGGTGTTATTTTTTGTACTGATCATACTTTACCAACGCATCTAATAAAATCATACAAATACAACCCAAGTGTTTTTAAAAAAAAAATCAGGCTAGTTTTTGTTTTTACTTTTCCTAACAAAAAAAAGATATTATTTTTACAACCATCCTGTCTTCACTCACTGCCTCTCTCTCTTTCTTTACTCATTTCATTCATACGAGTACGAACAATGGCCGCGCGCATTCATTCAACGTTCACACACATAAAGGTTAGATTACACTAAACCTACGTTACCAAAAATTATCACTCGTGAGTATGTACGATGTTACGTCATGTTAATAGGTACTACGCGCTGGGAGAAACAAAATCTAGCTACATAAGTAGGTAAATAAGTGTATTTTCATTAGTGTAATAGCGGGGGACTTTTCCAACGAACCGAGGCGAATCATCCGCGTTAAACTAGAAATTTAAAAAAGGATAGAAATTGGAATTCAATATCTACGGTTTCGTAATGCCTACGCAATTTGTTTAGAGACGTAATAAAAAATTGATAGGTACATACCTATTACTACTTCGCTTCGCTTCAGTGGAAATGCACCCTAATATTGAATATGAACAGGTGTTGTAAATAAAACTCACTGATCAATTTTCCTGGTTTTAATTCCTAAATTATGATTTGCCATCACACTTTAGATTCATTGATTTCACTTATTCACACATTTACCTATTTTGAATGTTGTTATTTAAAGTTCCTAGGTTATTATTACACTAATCACAATACATTTTGAACGTCAAGCCTTTGTTGAATGTTCACGTAAACACTGTCTTGCACTGTCTAATCTAGCCACGATCGAATTGAGGTAATGCTTTCGGGCTGCACACTTGCTTGCTGTTCACTAGACACCACGTCGGATGTTGTATTCACAATTCGCGCACTAACTTTTTTACGGAAAAAGTCCCTTTCGCGTAAACAAGCACTCATCTGTCCAAATCACACTGTAGGTATGTACCTAGGTAGACTTCCGCAATAACCATCGATAGAACTAGGTCGCGGTCGTGGCCCTCTGGCAACAACTCCTTGATAAGGCATTCCGTATTTTTACGCAAAAGCCGCCGTCTGCGGCGCTCGCATCTGGGTACCGCCAGCACTGTGCCGGTGATTGAAATTGAAATCCAGAACTTCGTCCTCGAAGCGCACGGAATCTCGTCAAGTCAGGATACGGCTGCGCTCCCTGAAGCGCTGCGCGGCTCCAAACAAGCAAGGTATGAAGGTTTTCGACTCGTCAATGTTTCTCGTCGGCCAGTTAGTGTGCCCGAAACATAATTTCACCTGCGTTTTGTTATTGATCAAGCGCGTCATTGTAATAAACCACACATACACTGCAATACGTTTGGGCGCATTGGACGGACTGGGACGATTATTTATGTTGTGGCGCTCCCGCATGCCGATCGGCGGCTCGGCGCGGGCTGTGGGCGCGGAGCGACTGGCAGCGATATCAATATGGCCGACTCACGCGGCGCGGCACGTGGCAGTGGTCGTTGCCCTCGGCCGGCTACTACGATAGTGCGTACAAACGAATACTCACCGCGCTCAAAGGATGATTTATTTTTTATTTTTTTCGAAACATTCTTTGTCGATTTACTCGAAAACTAGCCTGAATTTTTTTTTAAAAACACTTGGGTTGTATTTGTATGATTTTATTAGATGCGTTGGTAAAGTATGATCAGTACAAAAAATAACACCTTATATAACCTATAACACTCAGCAACAATGTGGCTTTCTATCGTTGAAAGAATTTTTAAAATTGTTTAAGTAGATCCTAAGATTACCCCTTACAATTTAACAAATATACAAACACAAACTTTACCTCTTTATAATGTTTGTATAGATATGCTAGGGTGGTGAATTTTCGGAAATCTTTGAATGCAGTTTTCTTTCTTTTCAAAAATAAAGAAATGTTTTTTTTGAGTAAAATTTTCTATCTACATAAAGTTACTTTCCCTTCAGGAGACATTACAAAATTCTCCTTTGTAAATTATGTATAATAATATGTATTTAAGATGCACAGAGATGGCACCACTGTTGAGTACGGAAACTGTAGCTTTTATTAATGTGATTTCATAAAACATTACATTTTGTGTTGTATGCCTGCTTATTTGTTGTCAATGTTTATTGTCTTTTGTATCAAATATAGGTTTTCTATTCTATTTATATAAAATGTATACTTTTAAGATAAAAACATTTGTGTCTTAAATTGAGTTGTAACTTGTACCATAATTCGTAATTCTGCTCCAATAGCCATAACCAATATATATTTCAAAAGGCCTTTAGATGTAGGAAAATATCTGCTATGAGGCCAGTTCTAATTCACGTTTTGAAAGCAGTAATTCCACTAAGTATTATAAGAAAGTATAACACAATCATCCATGTATACGAGTATGTACTATGACTATAATCTTTTAATATAACTAAAAGAAGCATTGAAAAGGAAAGGATTATACCTACGACGAACTACCCCAGCTATTAGCCCTTGATTCTCTTTCATCATCATCATCGTGATCATTTTAGCCATAGCACGTCCAGTTGAACATAGGCCTCCCCTAATGATTTCCACAATGGGCGGTTGGTTGCAGCCTGCATCCAGCGCCTTCCCGCTACCTTTATGAGGTCGTCGGTCCATCTCGTGGGTGGACTTATTGGGTCTTGTGGGTTTATTCGCTTTAGCAACCCATAATAAAATCCTTAAGAAGTAATAAAACCCTAACACCTTTATTAATAAAATTAAGTTACACCCTAGTTGAACTCTGGCTTGAATTGTCATTTGGTATGGAAATGTCATTTTAATCCATGGTTCATCCTAGGTGTAACTTTTTATTAATAAGGGGTAGTAGTTCTTCAAATAAAAATATTTATTTCACAATTATCCCCATAAATAATTATAGAGTTAAGGAAGGATGCTGGAGCAGTAAACCCTTCATGCCTCGCATAACCTATCCATACCCATAAGTACCATACGATGGACACGTGTGATACTTCAACTACACAAAAAGTATGTTTATCTTCGAATGCAACCAGATCTGAGGCTGGTGGCCATAGTAAATGTTGTTCGTCTTGGTAAGACCTTTCAAATGACACTACAAACAATACTATTGGAGCCGGGTACCATTCTGCAAAAAAGTGTGTTTATCTTCGAACACAACCAGATCTGAGGCTGGTGGTCATAGTAAAAGTTGTTCGTCTCGTAAGACCTTTCAAATGACACTAGAAGCATATCTATTGGAGCCGGGTACAATTTTGCCCATTGTCCTTTGATTAATTAATCATTGGTTCAAGTGAATGAGAGAGACAGTCGTTGTGCGAGCGAGAAAAACCTATATGTTTTGTATTGTACTTTAAAATCAATAAAGTAAAAGTTATATAATTATATTTAACATTTGCGCATGCAGCCTCTCAGGATATGGGAAGGGGATGCTTCTACAAGAATAATATACAGAGTAAGTATGTTTTATTAGATAAATTTTTCAGAAGTAGATATGAAACCACTTGAATTAAAAAAAAACAATATTTAAAAGTTGCATTTCAAGCCACGCCTTATCAAGCTGCGCTCAATCAAGCCACGCCCCATCAAGCCACGCCCATAATCGTTGTGTGGATATACCTTTAACATGGTTTCTTTGTTTCACAGGTTCGGCAGCGCTACAGAAGCGTATAATGGCGTTGCTAAGGAAAATTGAGCACTGCGTCAATGGAGTGCAGCCTGTATGGGAAGAGACCTTCAGGAATTGGTATGTTGGTGTTTTTATCGATTATCAACCTTAATGCGGATGGAATATAATCCTTTATTTATCACCCTTGAATATACTTTTGTGTAGTTTATCAGTTGGCCTAAAATAATAAATAATTTTAACTCATCTCCTCTTGATGTTAAAGAAAGAGAAATAATATGGTCTCTAAAGCCTGGTCCGTGAGCACGTAGAATTTTGTCCAATGACCCCAAGCTACCCATCCTTATCGCTCGCGCGTAATTATATTGCTGTCGCGACTGTGCGACGGGCGCCCGTCAATGCCGGAAATTGGCGTCTTTTTTTTTCGCGCGGCCATCGACCAAACCATGTTTTTTGGTTACACTGTCGCAATTTCTTACAAAGCTTGCACGCAGAAAGCAAATCTAGTATGTAAAATCATCAAACTTCTAATGCTCGTAACACAGTTCAGAAGTATACATGTCATAGTAAGTTTGGTTTATTACACTATTTTGTAATCAAAAAAAAAGGTTTGGTCGATGGCCGCGCGAAAAAAAAAAAGACGCCACCTTCCATACAAAATCTGGCATTGCCATTTGTACATTGTTTCATACCTTTAGGCTGGGTTGCACCATCTTACTTTAACTTTGACAAACGTCAAAAATCTGTCAAACTCCATACAAAAAACATCGGTTATCGTTTTAGTTACAGTCAAAGTTAGGTGGTGCAACTCAGCCTTAATATACTTCAGTTAACAGTAGGTAAGATAAGAACCTTAGATTTACCTGAATCAAATAAGGTAATCACAAAATCTTCCCGCACAGGGACTCCCTATGCAAGATACTCCAGAAATATCCCAAGGGACAAGGCGACAAGATGGACGAATGCCAAATGGAAGCCTTGCACAGAGCCGTTGCTAAGCGACGGGTATCCCATCATACGAGCAGCGAACACGACTTTGAGGTTAGTTCATCATCATCATTTCAGCCACAGGACGTCCACTGCTGAACATAGGCCTCCCCCAATGATTTCCACATCGCTCGGTTGGTAGCGGCCTACATCCAGCGCCTTCCTGCTACCTTTATGAGGTTTCGGTCCACCTAGTGGGTGGACGTCACACGCTGCGTTTTCCGGTGGAGGTCAGTCGGCCGTTGCTAACAAACGATATCCACTGCTGGACAAAGGCCTTTCTCAAGGGTTTCCATAACGAAATATCCTAAAGGACACCTGACTTGGAGGTTGGTTAAACTGAAGCCTCGGATACACTTGGGGACAAATTAATGTTCCGTGCAATTCAGATTCCACATGTTGCAGAAACATTCCCAATATGCCCCGAACTGTCCCTCAAGTGTTTCGCGTAACATTCTACGTGACCCTGGACATGTTTTGTGATGGCATCCCTGCAACTACTGAGTGTGGACGCCTGCAAAATCCGGTAACATTGTTTCCGAGAACAACACGTAGTTAGTCAGCCAATATGTTGCTAATTGTCCACTAGTGTATCCGTGGCTTAATAGTTTATTTATTCGTCAATGTGACAGATTGTTTTGTGTTCTATAGAGAAAAAAGTGGACAAAGAATAGAATAGAATAGAATTAGGGTTTCTGATTTCTCGACTTATTTTTTTTCTCGAGTTTCGGGAATTCTCAAGGCCAAAGTCTCGAGTTTTCTCGGGTCTCGAGTCTTTTAATTAAAACTGTTGAAATCGGTTGAAATTTAGTAAAAACACGGGTTTTTATTAATGTTATAATGTGTCTGGGTTATAATCAATGATACTGTAAAGTTTCAACAAAATCCGTTCAGTAGCTTTTGCGTGAAAGAGTAACAAACATCCAGACATCCACACAAACTTTCGCATTTATAATATTAGTAGGATAATTATAACTTAGTAATTAACTAAAGGGACAAAAGTCATAAAGTCGCGTGTACTTTAAGGATTAATAACCATAAATATCTGGAGCTCCAATTGAATCACTTGTTTTCCAAAGAACACAAGTCCAAATTAATTGAAAAATTACGATAATAAACCTGCATTTACAAACAAAAAAAACATTTAAATAAATTTTTAAACTTAAAGATAACGACTTGAATAAACGTATTTACGAGTACCTAAACTAACAGATAGTTGACAAAAAAAATTTCAGTCTTTAAATCAGTCAGTTATACAAACATAATAAAATATAGCATACTCGTAGGTGATCATTATTAGTTTCGGTTAAGATCATTACTTGCAAATCAAATTAGTTAAAAAAAGGAAAGACTAGGCCAGTCTAAACGCAACATTAACCTATTAAATAATTAAAATCTTACTTTTGTCTAAGAAAATAGGCTTTCAAGAATATTAAAGCTTCAAAATCGAAACTCGAGAATTCTCGAGCTCCGGTAATTTTTTTCTCGTCTCGAATGAAGCCAAATTTCTCGAGTTTTCTCGAGTTCGAGAAAGCTCGAGCAGAAACCCTAAATAGAATAGAATAGAAAGTATTTACAAATGTTCATTACAAAAAGGTATCGTATTGGGTACCAACCACATTCATCTCTTTATTTATAAAACGTTTACAATATATCCTTGTTTTTCAGATGCAAATCCAAGAGTGGGCTAACATCACATCGTTCTTATGCGCTCTAGGCGGCGTCTGCTTACAGCGTCGGCCGTCCACCGTGTGGTCATATCTGCATAGTCACGGTGAGCTCATCATCATCATCATCATCATCATCATCATCATCTAAAACCCAAAATTCCGCTTGTTCTGACAAGTCATACCGAAACGAGTAACCATATGACTGGATAGGTTTTTTTCCCAATATGGATAGACTTTCGTTCATCGACAGCGATTCGGTGTGACTCTTGGGAATAAGCACAAAATGTACAGTCGCGGAATGAAAAGGTTCGTCACCTTAGTGTCGGTTTTCGCTTGCACTAGGTACTGTAAGAGTCAAACCTGCCAACATAACCGTGCAAGAAACAGTGCTGCTAACATTTAAATAAATATGACGTTTGCTAACGAATAAGGTTTTGCTTGTTTATTTTTCTACCCCATCAGTGCAATGTTACAAAATGTAGTTTTTTTATTATTTAATAGATAATGGCAGCTTGAACCATCAAGAAGGTTTTAGTTTATCATTCATAATTATCTTCTTGACAAGTTAAATCGTCAAACAACTTTGATCTGAATAATTTTGAACTTTACCGACGAACAGTTAAAGATTATTTTCTGTAACTCGACATTATTCTGTAACATAGTTTCAAAAGGTAATATGTGCTCGCGATTCGTTGAAGGAATCAATTTGAAAACTGACGAACCTTTTCATTCCGTGACTGTACGTTGCCATGCAGCTCAACCCTTTATAGGGGAGTGGGAATATAGTTCCCACCATATTTTTAACCATATGGAAAGGACATTGTCAGAAACCGCCTCAGATTCCTGGGCACAGCAGTAAAGTATCAAAATTAATCTCTTACTTTTTGAATACTTAAATATTAATTAGATTGTAACGGACACTTGAGGATTAGAAAATGAAATAATAAAAGTCTTTTATATGTATTCCATAATACTATGACGACATCCGGTCATTTTAGGGCGTGGCCTGCTCCATATCCTATGAAGTTCCATAATTTGTGTCGATAAAATCTATGTAAAATCGGCACAAGGCAATGCCGTACTTCATTGTTAGGATTCCATGTAATAGTGATGTTGACTGCGGTCATCATAGACAATAAGATACCGATCTTGTAAATAAAATAAATCGTCCATATTGCTACAGTATGACTAGATTTTAATTAAAAGTTAAAAATATATTGCACGATACTACAAGAAGCTATCTAATGTGTCCAACTGGTCGAAGGTTATGAATAAAATAAAAAGAATTGTGATCATAACACTGATATAGACAATGACAACAATATGGGATCATCTTTAATATATCTGTAACAGTTTCAAAATCCGATGAAAAATCCAATGCCGCTTAAAGTGAGAGAAATGTCTAAAGTTCTAATAGAATTGAAAGTTTTATTCGCTCAAAATGCTTATAACAATAATTGGTAATACATTTCAAATATTAAGTACCTTTATAATGTATCGATAGAACCAAAAAGATGTCCTCTCAGCTTGGAAAGGGAAAACCCAGGATTGGGGGAGCGCTCCAGGCAATGTTCAGAACGTTTCATAGGTAGTAGTAAATAATATTTATTTTATTATTAAAATTGAATATTTTGATATTGATAAAATGGAATATATCTTTCGATTCAAATACCGAATATTTTTCAATCGATAATAATTATCGAGAATTGTTAATAATATTCAATTAAAAGTTGTTCAATCCCTAGTCATGCATAGACTAAGACGGTAACCATGGAGATAGTTAGTTTGGTAAGTCACGTGTTAAATGTCAAGAGTGGAAAGTAAACATAGGATTCATGTTATTTATTTAAGTGTAAGTAAGTAAATCATAAAAGTGGAACGCCGAGCTATTTCCAAAACCCGTCCAATATTATAATACAATTTGGCTGCGACAACTACAATACAGAACATCTCCCAAATCGATGTGCATAAAATAATATAATACAATACTAGTAAGTAAGAGGTTATGATAACAATATTGCTATCAATAAGTTTATAGAATTGGTCCGCCAGGAATAATTGTTCTTACATAAAGATTTGTGTCATTTAGAACCTAGAAAGTATTTTTTCGGCACTGTTGATCTAACGGCGAACAATGTATGGAGAACGAACATTGTCCTTTAGGGATGAAACGCCAGCGTCAAATAGTTCGTGACACCCAGTGATCCAGTGTCCAAAAAGTTCGCCACACGTCTGTTTGAGATTGCGTCTATCATAGTTTAGAAAATAGTGATGGAAAATGTCAAAAGTCATAGGTTCTGAAATTGTGTAGCTAGATGGCGATGTGCTTCGTTAAATCGCGATATCATTTGATTTTTTCCTGGCTATTTAGGTTAAATAAAACATTAAGGTTCAATATACTTCACTTTACTTGGATCAGTGTTTTATTTTACAACCACGGTCCGAGCTTTTTGGGACACTGTACACGTTTTTGTTCCAATGGGAATAAGATTGAGTTATCAACTTTTTGGCCACTTTGGGTGTCACGAACTATTTGACGCTGAATTAACATGAGTGCTTGAAGTTTGACGTTTCGACTGTGTTGCTACAGCCAATTTCGCGTTGCGAATCCCGTAGCTTCCAGTTTAAGATAAGATAAAGCTTTATTGATAAACACACATAAACAGTACATCTATACTTAATATTATAAATGCGAAAGTAACTGTCTGTCTGTCTTTCACGTCTAAACTACTGAACCGATTTTGATGAAATTTGGCATAGATATAGTTTGAGTCCCGGGAAAGGACATAAGATAGTTTTTATCCCGGTTTTTGAAACAGGGACGCCGCGATAAAATTTTTCTGTGGCTGACAAAATTCCTCGCGGGAGAAGTCGCGGGCGGAAAGCTAGTAAAAAAATAAAGAAAGAAACTGTGTTTGTGTAAAATGGACCCCGCTCAGTTTTAGTTAAAAAATCATCAGTTTCTAATGTCATGGAATATGAAAGTAAAAAAATGTGCACTGGCGATAGCACCTTTAAAATAGCTCTTATATCAACTAAGTAAAATGCCACAGCGATTACTTTGATGTACAATTTAGTTCTAAGAAAACTAATAAAATTGTTCTTTCGCAGATTCCCGAAAATACAACGTTCTTGCAAACAGCTCGCAGGAAGTTCAGTACTGTCCGGTTACTCAGTAAGTACTCATGTTTTTATAAAAAAATATACCAAAATTATGTATTTCGATTTTGTATGGAAACATACATTTTTTGCAAGATTTGATCTTCCTTCTCTAGGGGAAAGTTTTTTTTGCATTTGAGTCAAAAAAGCCACACCTTGTATATTTACCCTACAATTGCTTCCAAGCATAATAATAATGTCATCCAAAAAATATTGACAGGTCATGCGCTCACATTATTGTATTTTTAAGTTACGTACAGCTATTCATTATGACATTTTGAGAAGAAAATAACAAAACTATAAGTAAAACCTGTCGTCAGACAGAGTTGAATATGCCTCAATTGGCGGGCAATTACTTGTCTTTTCTATTGCCATTCTAGCACGGGCACGACCTATAACTTTAAAATATCGATGCATATACAAAGTACAGTAACATTAATGCGTAGCTTCCACATCTACAGATTCATAGGGCAGTTACTCCGACTCTTGCTATGCAGTAACGAACGCTTCGGCCACCAGATACAAACCCACGTCAAAGAGTTAGTCGGTCACGAAATGTCGCCGGCACTGTACCCGACACTGTTTGACCAAATAAAGGCTATCATTGACAAGTTCTTCGATCAGCAGCAACAGGTAATAATCTCTTAAAACTTATCTATCTTTCTCACTCTAACACCTAACGCGAGCCTCGCAAAAGTCGCTCTTATTACGGTGTTAGTTAAGGCGGTCCTAATATCAACATTTTATCAACGAACGTTTCGGTATTCGGTAACCTTATGAAAATTATTGTGATGGAGTTGATCATAAAGTGTGACAGTTGCACTGAAAAATCCCCCTTATTACACTTGGGATTAAGGTGACCTTATAGGCAGGAACGAAAGGTTTGGGCACCAGATACAAACCAACGTGAAAGAGTTAGTCGGTCACGAAATGTCGCCGGCACTGTACCCGACACTGTTTGACCAAATAAAGGCTATCATTGACAAGTTCTTCGATCAGCAGCAACAGGTAATAATCTCTTAAAACTTATCTATCTTTCTCATTCTGGCAAGCGTTAGGTGTGACATTTGCCCCGCAAAAGTAGGTCGTATTACGTACGGGATAAAGGCAGTTCCAATACCATCAATTCATCAACGAAGGTTACTGTGTTCTTACGCAAAGGCACGTACAAATTGTGACAGAATGCTTCGCTAAAGTCGCTCTTATCACGCGTGGAATAAACGCGATATTACAGTACTACAGACGCTCGTTAAAGAGTTAAAAAGATAATGGCTATCATTGACAAGTTCTTCGATCAGCAGCAACAGGTAATGATCAATTAAAACTTATCTATCTGTCTCACTCTCACACTAAAAGCATCAGGTGTGAGAGCTTCTGGCAAGCGTTAAGTGTGACATTTGCCCCGCAAAAGTAGCTCGTGTTACGTACGAGATAAAGGCAGTTCCATTACCATCAATTCATCAATGAAAGTCACTATATTGTTACGCACATGCACGTACAAATTGTGACAGAATGCTTCGCTAAAGTCGCTCTTATCACGCGTGAAATAAAGGATATATTACAGTACTACAGACGCTCGTTAAAGAGTTAGTCGGTCACAAGATGTCGCCAGCGCTGTACCCGATGCTATTCGACCAGATAAAGGCTTTCATTGACAAGTTCTTCGATCAGCAGCAGCAGGTAAATAAAATTGCAAGATTTTCGTATAAAGATGTCTTCGGATTCTATTATACGTGGCAGAATTAGTTGACAATTCAGATTTATCGTCTTTCCTTTTGGCTAAATTACAAACCCGTAAGTCCAAATCGCTTCGTTCTGACGTTTTTGTATTATTATGCTGCGTGCAGCGATTTTCGAATAAAAACTATAATATGTTTTATATGGGCTTCTGCTGTTAGAAGTTACAATAAGGCTGAGTTGCACCACCTAGCTGTAACCGTAACTATAACGATAACCGGTGTTTTCAGTGTGGAGCTTGACAGATTTTTGACATTTGTTACGGTTAAAGTTAAGGCTACCCAGCCTAAGTTGCTGTATTTCAGCAACAGAACTACCCCTTTTGGGATCGAACTATTCTTTTACGAGTACATACACAAAAATCCCTATTTGGATCGGTCTGTCTATTTAATACTTTATTAAATCCTACGTACACGTTCCAGGTGATGCTAACAGACATCAACACGCAGTTTGTAGAGCACACCATCTTCATCATGAAGAGCATCCTCGACAACAAGAAGAGTGGCCAGCCCTCAGAACCTCTCAGCACCACCTCCATTGAGGGACTTATGCTGGCTATAGTCAGGTAAGGACGGGACTATTCCCACCGCTGCGACCCCTGTGTAGCCAGGATCATTGACTGCCAATAAAAACAAGACCAGTGAAGGTCAAGCCTGTCCCGGGGGAAAGTTAAATTGTCGTTAGATAACTTCTTCGAAGTTAAGGTTCGACTTTCCTCCATTGCAAAGCAGATGCCAGGAGGCAATACAAAGGTTAAGTAACCTTTGAGAAAAGATATGCACCACGGACTGTAAGAGCGCTTTCACATTTAAGCGATTTAGCAGCGCTGCCGAAAATTTCATACTATGTGACAGCGGATGCATGCTTTCACATTATAAAAACGCCGCTGCCGCGCTGCTGTCGCGCTTCTAACGCCCTAATGGGAAAGCGCTCAAGTATCAATTATGGGGACCTATCTTATGAGCTATTAGATACACCGCCAATAACATTTTTCACAAAATTGCTTAAAAGCACGGATATTTTTTGTTCACGCGACAAGATCGGTGTAGTTAGGTAAGGTTGTCTATCATCATCTTCATCATGAAGAGCATCCTCGACAACAAGAAGAGTGGCCAGCCCTCAGAACCTCTCAGCACCACCTCCATTGAGGGACTCATGCTGGCTATAGTCAGGTAAGGTCATAACCACAGATCACAGAAACTAAAGGGAGATGTGAGAAGGGGGCGTGGCCGGTGTCGCAGCAATATGCCCAAAAACAGAACACAATGCTTGTGAAAGCAATGATGATAGCAGCGACGTTATAATTTAAAAAGTTTACATTGCTTGCATAGTACGAATGTTGGGTACTGATACCGCAATGGATAATGAGCACATATTTTGATTACTTTGTGCGTGTGAATTTCATCATAGATTCAATTCATCATCATTATCTCATCATCATCGCCAGAGCTTCTTAGCACCACCTCCATCGAGGGACTCATGCTGGCTATAGTCAGGTAAGGACGGGGCTATTCCCACTGCTGCGCCCCCTGTGTAGCCAGGATCTTTGACTGCCAATAAAAACATGACCAGTGAAGGTCAAGCCTGTCCCGGGGGAAAGTTAAATTGTCATTAGATAACTCCTTCGAAGTTAAGGTTCGACTTTCCTCCATTGCAAAGCAGATGCCAGGAGGCAATACAAAGGTTAAGTAACCTTTGAGAAAATATATGCACCACGGACTGTAAGAGCGCTTTCACATTTAAGCGATTTAGCAGCGCTGCCGAAAATTTCATACTATGTGACAGCGGATGCATGCTTTCACATTATAAAAACGCCGCTGCCGCGCTGCTGTCGCGCTTCTAACGCCCTAATGGGAAAGCGCTCAAGTATCAATTATGGGGACCTATCTTATGAGCTATTAGATACACCGCCAATAACATTTTCACAAAATTGCTTAAAAGCACGGACATTTTTCGCGACAAGATCGGTGTAGTTAGGTAAGGTTGTCTAACATCATCTTCTTAACGAAGAGTATCCAAGACAACAAGAAGAGTGGCCAGCCTTCCGAGCCTCTCAGCACCACCTCCATTGAGGGACTCGTGCTGGCTATAGTCAGGTAAGGACGGAACTATTCTCACCTCTCGTTCCCACCGCTGCAACTCCTGTGTAGCCAGGATCTACAGCTTGACCGCCAATAACCAACCAGTGAAGGCCAAGTTTGTCCCGGGGGAAAGTTAAACTGTCATTGGACCCGCGACGAAATTAATCAGAAGAACATAGCACCTCTTAGTCGCTACTACAATGTCTACAATCAGCGTCAAATAGTTCGTGACACCCAAAGTGGCCAAAAAGTTGACAACAACTTTTGGCCACTTTGGGTGTCACCAACTATTTAATGCTGACTTTACATCGATCTACTGATATGTAAACTAGATACAATCCATGAAATCTTCATCGATCTGACTTGGTCAATCTTATTAGATTCTTCTTGTCGTGTCGACAACAAACCTACACAGTGTCAGTCCCAAACTACGCCACAAGAGTGGCGTTGTCAGTAGCATTCATTAAATCTTCCTGCGTGCAGTTGTTTGGGCACGCAGGGCACGACATCATGTGCTTCTTCGAATCTTACTGGATGCAAGAACCTTATTGCGTAATGCTTACAACCTATATTCCTTTGCCAGATACGTCCGCCACCTGGACATGACAGTGCTGTCTGTTCACATCAAGACGAAGCTCTGCCAAGTGGTGGAGGCCATGATGAAGAGGCGCGACGACCTCGCTTTCAGACAGGTCAGTTTTATTGTCTACTAGCTGTTTGCTGATATCAACAACAACACACACATACTAATCTATACCTATACACTTACATACACTCCACACCACATCACACACACTATACGATACTACACCACACCACATCACACCACACCATACACACACACTGGGTTGCTAAATTTAATTTAATTTCACCATAATGAGAAATAAAAAAAATCGAGTAATTATGTACTTTGAGATGTGTAATATATATTAACAACTGTCTGTATTCACCTATTAGGAAGACACTGGCTCCTGAAATACAGTTTACACTAGTTTAGGAGCCAGGGTTTCAATATAAAATATTACAGTGTATTACATCAATAAAAATATTCTTATTCTTATTCTATTCTGTTTCCGCGACTTTGCACGCGTGGATCCCGTTTTACCCCCTTAGGGGTTGAATTTTGCAAAATCCTGTCTTAGTGAGCACCTACGTTCTAAAAGGAACCTCCATGCAAAATTTGAGACTCCTAGCACTTGTAGTTTCTGAGATTTCGTGATGAGTGAGTCAGTCAGTTTTATGTTGTATAGATGTATAGGTCGCGCAGCGAGAGAGGCGATCAAAAAGTTGTGTACGCTAGCCTCGTGTGTACTTACGTATTCTGAATGACAAATGCTTTCTATCTCGCTTGCTCATGTTTGGCAAGAGCGAGGCAGCTTGTGTATTTGATATTTGATCTTTATTAGCGACAAAAACTATACCAAAATATTTAACTGTGGTTTCGCCGTAAAAAGGCATCTAGACACGCGGCGGCGTGTCAAGCCAAGTTCAAGCAAAGGAATAACATATACAGATTGTTTCGCATTCGTAACATTTCTATGGTTTTCGCAGGAGATGAAGTTCCGCAACAAGATGGTGGAATACGTCACGGACTGGGTTCTCGGAACCAGCCACCAGATAGCGCCACCGCTGCGGCCCGACTCGTCGACTATTAGCAGGTATCGTCAATCATACACTAATATTGTCGTCATACATAGTCATATAAACTATAGTTCTAGCACTTACCTCAGTCAGTGCCTGAGGTATGGAGCGGAATGGGAGGGGGCTTAACTTTTACCGCAATTTATTACTGAACCCAATGTTTCAATCCATTTAGAACTGTATATGAACTTTACAAACTTCAAAATACAATTGCAATAATCATAAGCCATGTTTTATCATAATATCTATATAGGGCCACGTCTAAACCTCTATACACCACTACATTTTTATCACCGAAAAAATTTTAACAGGTTATGTAGAAATGTGTGAAAAATTTAAAGTAAAAAAAAGACTTTTTTTCACTAAGTTAATTATTACCAATTTTGGGATGAAATTTTGAGTAACTTTATTAAACTTTTTTTGCATAAATAGGATCAGTATCAATAACTCTTTACCCAGAATTTTTTTTCGGTGATAAAAATGTAGTGGTGTATAACCAATCAGGGATTTGGTGCGCACCAAGGGACACAGCGTTGCCCGCCGAGAGATTACGTGTTACGCCGCTTCGAGTTCAACATGTCTGCTTGGAGGCCCAACTTACCTGATAAACGCTTATACCAGCTCCTTTCCTCGCCTGGACTTGTCTCGTACACCACTGCGTTTTAGGTACATCTAAAAAATGGGGTGTCAGTATACGTTACTATAGTCCAACGATTTTGAAACAAAAAAAAACAAAAATAAAAAACTAACAACCCAGCATTGATAGTAGCGCCGTCCTGTAAATGTCATAATTATATGGTTGCCCAACGTGGCAATAATCAGAACTAATAATCCAGTACAGATAGTAGCGCCCTTCTGACAATTTCTTAGCTGGGATGATTCAGTGTAGGTCATCTATAAACATATTAAATGTCCAGTTAAAATTTTAAGAATCGATATTTTGAAATTATCGAACAAAAAATGTGATATAGGTCGCTCAACGAGAGTTGAGGCCATACACTAGAAAAGATTTGTATGTGTATAATCTGTCTACTCTGACGCTGAAGTCGGACTGACAATATCTGTCTCGCTTGCAGACATTTACTATGAGCGAGGAAACTAGTGTTCGATATTTGAAATTGCATGTCTAATCCATCGTTTGTGTCCGATACTATCGGGTACCGATTCGCCCATAAATTTTTAGATGTACTTAAAAAGTTGCGGTGTAATTGTTGTCACTTGTTATAAAGAATATTAGTTATTTGTTTCGCACAAATTACTAATAGTCCCATTAACCACTCGTGATAAGCTGAATATGCTTGTGTTACGAGTGGGTTCACCACAATAGTCCAGCGGTGGCGGCGTTCAAACCAGCATCCTCGGTTCTCGAGTTGGCCAGTCCGACACCGACACCGTTGGGCTATTGTCGTCATGTCATTTTGAACTTTATTCCCTTACAGTAAAATTTAAAATGGCTTTTGAGAGAGTTGCGCGGCGTTGCACTCGTAGTGACAATATTAGGCTGGGTTACACCATCTTACTTTGACTTTAACAAACGTCAAAGATCTGGCAAAGTCCGTACAAAAACACCGGTTATCGTTATAGTCACGGTTAAAGTTAGGTGGTGCAACTTAGCCTTACTTTTTGCAATTCCACGTAACTCAAGTCACTTGCCATTTATTACTTACAGTAAAGTTTAAAATGGCTCGCGACTTATTTATATCGTTTAATGTGCTATCGACTTAACTTTGACACGAAAATATTTTTGATAGTCTGTACCTCGTCTTTTGTATAGTTCTATCAACACTGCTTGAATATCAACACATATGCTAACACTGAGTCATCTTAGCAGTTTCCTTCTTCAAACTATCTTTTTTGCCCCCTTGGCCCTGTTAGAAGTATTTCAGAAAGAAGAAAAAGTACTCCAGGACCTGATCTGCAGAAGCCCGCCTTTTACTGCATGCAACTAATGATATTCTATTCTACGCAGAATCCTTCTCAGTATCTATTAGGATGTTTCCTTCTTTCTAGCTAAGACTTTTACAACAGTCACTATTATGACCAAACACGTATTTTGGAAGCATTCATATCTTTAATCGAATACGAAAATGAACATGTTGCATAAAACTGAAAATTATTTACAACACTTTTTACAGCGAATGCCAGCCAAATTCTTTAATTTCTGCCAAATAAATTCTACAATTAAAACACAGGTGTGTAACCTGCATTCTAACAGGTTGAGTTCTTTCTTAGGATATAGAGGTAGAATGGTGCACTGGAATTGTAATAAACTTTGAATTTGTCGAAGTCAGTTTATTTTACAAATCGTAAACGATGAACTTTGTAAAAGCAAAAATAACGTTTTTACAATGCATTTCGTTGTACAAATCCGCACGATATTTAGCTATCGAATGCTTCCAAAATCCATCTCCTTTTACTCCAATTCAACCTACATCGCATGAACCCACCCAAACTTATCCCAAGTAGTGGCTTCTCCAGGCTATGCCTATAGCCTTTGTATCCCAAGTAGCCCTTCAAGGGTCACGGCTAAAGCGCCAATACGACTGGTCAGGTACCTGGTATGCTGCAGGGAGCTTGATCAAGCGTGCATGGAGGCAGTCGCAGCGCTGTTGAAAGGCCTACCGCTTCAACCTGAAGAGTCTGATAGAGGGGATCTGATGGAAGCTAAAAGCCAACTGTTTCTCAAGTAAGTGACGTTAGAGCTGTTTTTCGAATGTAAGCAGGTTGAAGGGTGATGAAAGGTTGGAACTCTCGATTGGTGCAACTTACCATAGCTGTATAACGGTCATAGCAGACTTATCAACTCGGATAGGGATCAACACCGTATCGCCTTACGCGAGCTGTCATCGCCTTTCGCGCACTGTCAACCGTGAGGCGAGGGCGAGGCGTTTACTTTACGATCCCTTTCTGGGTTGATAAATTTGCTACGTCCTTTACTTGTATGTCAATTTAAAACCTGAAAAAAAAAAAAACTCAAAAGTCTGTTATTTTCAAATCAAAGTTTTTTAAGTAACTTCAAGGATATTCTGATTAGTTTCTGTTTTTGCAAAAGTAAAGTATTTGACGCAGAATGTGCACTTTGCAAAATGCGCACTTTTTTTTACAAACAAGAATAATAATAAAACGTTTGTATTAGTATAGAAAAGTGCGCATTTTCTAAATGCACATTCTTCATCATCCAGTTAACCACTCCACAGGTACTTCACTCTGTTCATGAACTTGCTGAACGACTGCAACGAGGTGGAATTGGCCGAGGGTCCGGGACGGTTGGAGCCGTTACGCACTGCTACCATCCAGGCAATGTCCAATCTACTGAGCGCTAACATCGACTCGGGACTTATGCATAGCATCGGTAAGTTATCATGTCATTTATACCCGTATTCTCAAACATTACTATCAGGTCTCACAGTGCGTGTGGACACGGTCCCAAAAACGTATTGCTAGACAATACTTGAGTAGCGGAGTGACACACACGAACCAATCACAGAGCTTTATTCAATGCTGTGCGTTCGACTTCGCATAGCGTTGCTGCTTCACTCAAGCAAGCATCTCTTGTGAATACGGGTGTTAGATTAGTAAAACCTAGATAGATGGCTATCTATCTTTGTCTCACTTTAGAAGAAGCGCTTGTATGAAGGCTTTCATACAAGCGCTTCTTCCAAAGTGAGACAAAAATCGTTGCGAAGTGTTTGACGTTGTCACCTGTCAAAACCTATACTCGGCTTACTCGTCGTTATAACTGTTTCTAAAGTCCGGTCGCCGATTACATAGAATTTCGTCCAATGACTCCATGCTACCCATCCTTATCGCTCGCGCGTAATTATATTGCTGTCGCGACTGCGACGGGCGGCCGCAGTGAGTGTGCGAGTGCGACAGCAACATAATTACTCGCGAGCGATAAGGATGGGTAGCTTGGGATCATTTGACGAAATTCTACGAGCTCGGCCACCGGACTTTAACCCAAATTCCTCTACAGACCTAGGCTACCACCGCGACCTGCAGACCAGGGCAGCGTTCATGGAAGTCCTGACGAAGATCCTGCACCAAGGGACAGAGTTCGACACCCTGGCGGAAACCGTCTTGGCAGACCGGTTCGAACAGCTGGTGCAGTTGGTCACCATGATTTCTGATAAGGTAAGAAGTACTTTTTATTATTCTATACTGTGCATCGATTTTAAAAGTTAATAAATTATGTATAAAGCTAAGCGTCCACATGTCGGTATCGTACGCATCTGACGTATCGCACGCAACGGATCGTAGTATTATTTATATGGAAACTCATATAAGTGCGTCCACCTGTCCGCATCGTACGCATCGCACACCCGATATGATGTGTTTTGTACGATGCGTCCGTTGCGTACGATACCGACAAGTGGACGCTAGCTTAAATAAACACTTTAGTAAATCATATAATTTATGAAAAATTTGTATTGAAATCTTACTGGGAACAAAAAAGTTACTAGTGTTTAAACTTTGTATGGAAATAGCTGAGCGTGACGTCAAATATCTCCCGCCCATAGTAACTTCACAGTAGATAAATCAAACAGTACGGAAGCTTCATACAAACGCTCGAAATCAGACTCACGCACACAGACGCACGCTTTACACGAGCTCTAAGCGAACCTCGCAGTCCATCCGTCGCGAGTGTCGCGCGCGTTGTGTTTTTAATAATAATTTTATTGCATGCACTGTCCGCTGTATTTTTAAAAACATGCCACGAGTGTATTGCGTAGTATACGGCTGCTCGAACTCGGCATGTTTAAAACCAGAACTTTCATTTTTTAAACTTCGTAATAATTCTGAATTGTAAAAATGATTAAATATTACTTTTTAAATAAAATGCTTACATCTGATTTTGTAATAGTTCTTTTTAAATTACGTAATTACGCTTTTTAACAATTTATGTGTTCTATTTGATAAAGTAATTTGCTCCGCACGCTTTTGTACTAAGTGATGAACTGTATTTAAAATGAGGCAATAGGTATGTGAAAGTAAATATCCGGTATTTTATTTATGAGAATAGATCTTCTACCGGCCTCTAATAGTACTTAATCAATTTATTCGATTATGTATTCGATCATTATAGAATAATTAACGTTTTATTTTTTTGTTAACTACTTAGTCAATTAATTTATTCCATTAGGAATTTGATAATTAAAAAACCTAAATAAACGTTTTAGTAAATAAGTAAGTAAGAACCTTATTAATTTTATAAAGATTAAGAGTGACACTCAGTTGAAGTGTAGGTATTTATCTCGCCGAAAGGGCTAAGTTTCCGTACTGCTTTAGCTCATATATATACTGTGGTAACTTGTATGGGACTCTGCATGTCGTTCTAACATGACCAATGACGTCATGAGATCTCTAACGTCTATATTATTATTTCGTAGGTATCTTTTGAAATTGTTAAAGAAAAGCACTGATTGATTTGATAATGAAGGCTTATGAAATGTGAGAAATAAAAACACCTTGCATATTCCCTATTACTAAATAGGGAGGGGAGTAGATTAAGGAGATAGAGGGATTTTAAAAGTCTCACATTTTTGTTTTCCAGGGTGAACTGCCAATCGCAATGGCCCTAGCCAACGTGGTCAGCACTTCTCAAATGGACGAACTGGCCCGCGTGTTCGTGACTCTGTTCGACGCTAAGCACCTACTTGCTCCGCTGTTGTGGAACATATTCTATAGAGAAGTCGAGGTAAGTGTGAATTTGATACCACTGTCAGTCTCAGTAGGATAGATGATGATTGATACCCGTTCGCGCTAAGTTTTCCGGTTTGTGGAATGCTTGGCCCCTCTCCCAACCGCGATTAAACGCAATTAGTTAGTGATTAAACGCAATTAATGTGTCTTATTTTTAAAAATACATTTTTATTAAATACACATTTTTTTATCAATAATAATAAATAAAAAATATTTTAAAATTAAATATAGTTATAGTTATAGACGCTTCCCTTTGAGTGACGTCATATCGCCAGCGGTAAACTTAAAGCGAACGGATAGTAGGTAAATTAAAGGGTGTGTGTTCGCGCCACGTCACGCATGTAACATCACTAAAGCCTGGTCCGTGAGCACGTAGAATCCCGTCCAATGACCCCAAGCTACCCATCCTTATCGCTCGCGCGTAATTATATTGCTGTCGCGACTGTGCGACGAGCGCCCGCAGTGAGTGTGCGAGCGCGTCAGCAACATAATTACGTGCGAGCGACAAGGATGGGCAGCTTGGGGTCATTGGACGGGATTCTACGTGCTCACGGACCAGGCTTTACGCCGCGCCACATCTCTAACGCCGCGCCACATCTCTAACGCCGCGCCACATCTCTAACGCCGCGTTGTCGCAATCACAGAAAGAACTCCGCACAGAGCTGATAGCCATTTTTGCTTGTATTTCACTACTGGAGTGAACTGCATATTATTATCTACTAGCGACCGCCCGCAACTTCGTACGCGTGGATCCCGTTTTACCCCCTTAGGGGTGGAGTTTCGTAAAATCCTTTCTTAGCTGATGCCTACGTCATAACATCTACCTGCATGTCAAAAGACAATGCCGGAAATTGGCGTCTTTTTAAAAAAAAAAAAAAAAGAAAAATAGTCACACTGTATGTTTAAACAAACAATACCATCCATTAAAGGCTCCAGACATCAGTATGGAGCAGAATCAGCGCAATAAAAAATAGCGCAATATTTTCTTGCAATTTCTTACAAAACGTGCGCGCAAAAATCAAATCATCAAACTTCTAATGCTCTAACTCAGTTCAGACTGAGTTTAGAGGTATACATGTCATAGTAAGTTTGGTTTATTACACTATTTTGTAATCAAAAAACAAAGTTTGGTCGATGGCCGCGCGAAAAAGAAAGGACGCCACCTTCCATACAAATTCTGGCATTGCCATTTCAGCCCGATCCGTCCAGTGGTTTGGGCTGTGCGTTGATAGATCACTATGTCAATCAGTCAGTCAGCATTGAGTTAATATCTTTAGATGTACCTAATTCTAAGGCGATTTCCCTTGTTGGCTTAGCCACAGAATAATAATAAGTACTACGTACAGAAGTTTTTCTTCGCGAAGGTATTCAAAAAAATGTATGCTCAATGTCATCAACAATATGGTGTAATTTAGCTTGTCTTAAGAGTCGAGCACCGTTTTGTTGACATACGTCAGTGATCGGTACTGTCTTGATGCCATAGGGCTGACTGCTACAAGAAGCTACTGTGTCGCCATCTAGCGCACCACACTTGCATTCACTGCTCTTCGCGGCAACGCGCAGCTACATGCGGCCGCCAGTTATATAGTGTAAGAGCTAGCACCTAAATATTTTATAACACACATAACTGTGACAATTTATTTCACGTGGGCGAAGCCAAAAAGCTAGTAAGAAATAAAAATTCAATTCAGTAGGTATTTCAAACCAAATTTTATTACATAAACAAACATTATACTAATTTCATTATGGGCCCTTAGTATGTGAAAACTGCAATTGACGATATTTCGCACTGTTTTCAATATTATGTATTACAGAACGTATGTGTGATGGGATGATATTTTCGAAAACACGATTAGAAAAAATTTTTCTCGAAAAAAAACATTTACCTCTGGATTTTTTTATAAAAGTTTAATATGACCGACATGACCGTGTTTTACAATAAAATTCCTATAAAATCACAAAGGTATCATGTTTGCCTCTTTGATTTCCTGGCTGTTTTAGATTTCAAAAACCTAAATATATTAATTTATTAACTTTCTGATAAAAATGTGAATGGCTCTTACGATGTCCCCCCCTTAAATCAAAATGTATTTATTTGGTCTATATGCCCATCATCACTACGTTATAATTATAAAAAAAAGTCGCTTTCCTGTCTGTCTGTCCCTATGTATGCTTAGATCTTTAAAACTATGCAACAGATTTTGATACGGTATTTAGGGTTCCGTAGCCAAATGGCAAAAACTGAACCCTTATAGATTCGTCATATAGTCTGTCTGAACATAGAACGTTTTTGTGCACTTTTTAAAATGAGTTAACCAAGTATATGGCTATTAGACTTGCACACGTCCGTCCGTTTTTTGTAGGATTAATATAATTAAGTAACATTTATTTTTTGCATTCGGCTCTTGGTCTAACCCAAACGAAACACGAACAACTAATGAACTAACAATGAACAAAGTTGATAAATTAGTAATATGTAAATAATGAATTTGTTTTACGAGCTGTCCCGGCGTACTTCGTACCGCAAATTAATATAAAGTTGTTTAAGTGATTTATAAAATCACAATATTAATTTTTGAAAGTAGGGTCATTGTGCTGGTTTTCTATCTAACTTCGGTTTTCGTCTATTTCACTGAGCTGCCATAAACACATGCGTAAAATTTGAATACAAAGTATTGTATTCACAGAAGGCAGTAGCCATCCCGCGCTAGTTTTGTTGCAATCTATAATGCCTAAGCAACAGTTCTACCTAAATCAAAATGTAATTTAAAAAGTAGTGAGTTCCAAAAAATTACGTAAATGCGCGGCCATACACCGGTCACCGGTACATTGCAAAAATCATCGCGCTAGAAAAAAAACGTGCTGACAGGAAAAATTTTTGGCACGTATGTCTAATTGATAGCATTATAAACACAATTTTAAGTGTTTATTAAACTTCTTCATACAAAATTAAATCTTAGATGACTAAGGGTCATTTTTTTAAAGCATAGCTCAGGTCATATAGCAGGCAAATCAACTCGGAAAGGGATCAACAACGTATCGCCTTTTGTGGCATGGAGGTAATAGTGGAGAGGAAATATAGACCTATACAAAAATTCGACAAATTAATGACAAACAGCTGTTTATCTCTTTCTAACTTACCCCTGGTGATGTATAAAAAAAAGAAATAGATAATGTTTGGTCAGTACTCATTCTGGCAACATTTTCATGTGACGTCACTAACTACCTGACTTGTGCCGAGTAGGTACCTACATACAAGATTTAAGAAAACAACATATTTATAGGCAATCAGCTGACAACTACACGCACACACACACACACACAAATACCTGTCAGCTGATTGCCTATATTGCGGCCATGTTGTTTTCTTAAATCGTGTATGTATTTATAATGCGTGTAAATGTGTGCGTAATGTACCGAGTACGTTTATTTTAAAGTTACGCCAAGTCCATGAGACATTGATATACGTCAGTGTTTTGCGAGCTGTCATTGCCCTTCGCGCACTGTCATCGGCGAGGCAAGGCGTTTACGTTACGGTGCGGATTGTGTGTGCGTTGCAGTATGGACTTTAGTTGACTGCCTTTATGAGCACTCGAACGACATAAAATAATATGATACATTTATGTAAGGGTATTTTAAGATCACAAAGTTGGCAACTCCGATAGTTGGACGAAAACCAGCGCAAAGACCCTATCCTGTTTGACACCTATAATAATTGACAATAGCTGGCTCGGCGAACTTCGGCAAACTAATGTGTGACGTGAAGTGCCAAATCGCGGAAAATGTCGGAAGAAATACATGAATTTGCATGAATTATCATGAATAACAATAACCACTTATTTACCTCTCAGTGTCTTCAGGCAACTTAAAAAAAGTACATTGTGTGTTTTTATTATTATTTAGGCAGTTAAATACTGCACAGTATTTTTTACACAGTATTTTTTTATTTTTTTCCATAATACAAGAGTACACGTGCGTGTGTCAATGCTCGCTCGTATCTCGTATGTGACGCCTTGTCGAATCGCCTCCTGTAGGTGGGCTATCGTGCGTGTTTTGTTTTCGATGTGAACTCGCGGAGATGAACAGGCCTGGCTTAGCTCCGGAAAAATGTGTGATTTGTGTTATCGATGAAAACGTTCAGAATAATTATACCATATTTTAGATGCTTCAAGCTGGCCGTACATGACGAGCCTTAGGTGTAAATTTTGTAAAATCCTTTCTTAGCAGATCTTTGCAGTCCTTTGAGTGGTTTGCACCCTTTGGTTTGTTTGAATTTCAATTTTACTGTCCTTGCGATAAAATCGTCTATCCTCCAACAGGTATCAGACTGTATGCAGACACTATTCCGCGGCAACTCGCTCGGCAGCAAGGTGATGGCGTTCTGCTTCAAGATATACGGCCATGAGTACCTTCAGGGCTTGCTGGAGCCATTGGTGTTGACGCTGTTGGATCAGTTTGATGGTCAGACTGATTTTAGCTTCGAAGTTGACCCCGCTAGGTGAGACTTTAGTTTCGAAGTAGACCTCTTAGTAAAATCTTCTAGAACTTGGCTTGACACGCTACCGAGTGTCTAGATGGATATAATATTTTATGATGACACTGCTAGACTAGTTTGATGGCCAGACTGATTTTAGCTTCGAAGTTGACCCTGCCAGGTAAGGCTATACACACTGAAATCCTAGTTTTAATTCAGTATAGATCGTGTCATCCACTCGGGCGCGCCCCAGCAATGTGTGGTCCCGGTCGCGCGGGGTGCGGGGAGTGTGGTCCGAGCAAGCCGTAAGGCATTACTGTAGTGTGCGTGTGCACTCATGGAGCATTTAGCGTGGACCGATAACACTCAAACATTCGCGGAAGAATGGTGGGGCGCGTTTTCGTTCTGCTTCAAGATATACGGCCGTGAGTACCTTCAGGGCTTGCTCGAGCCGCTGGTAGTGACGTTGTTGGACCAGTGTGATGGTCAGACCGACTTTAGCTTCGAAGTTGACCCTGCTAGGTAAGGCTCAACCTATTCTAAATCTAGTTTTAGTCTACGAGTATGTCTCTAAGGCTTTCTGGAGTCATTGGTGGTGACGTTGTTGGACCAGTTCGATGGTCAGACCGACTTTAGCTTCGAAGTTGACCCCGCTACGTAAGGCTAGACTTGTCTATGAAGCCGATGATGGTATTCCGTGCTCTCAATTCACATGTTTTGAGGCCTTCAGTTTAATTAATTTTCCTGATGTGTAAAAAAAGACCCATAATGTGGATAGAACATTTTAATGGTGCAGCTATTCCGGACAACTCTGGTGCATAGATTTTGATGAAAATATAAGCGATTCAATATTCATTAAGACAAACGCGTGATCACTGTTTCAAATCTGATTTAGTTTGTAATCCCTCTGACATATGCATCTCCCAAACTATTGGGTATTTCAGTTTTATGTGGAGTACCAACATACAAATATTCTCTATCTATCTAAGGGCTACCTTTTTTATTATCTTTGACGTTCATGAGTACTGGTCTAAATTGAATAAATATTTTTGATTTGATTTGATTTATCTATCTTCCAGACTGGATCCGAGCCAAGATATCGAAGTGAACCGCACCAACCTGATCGAACTCACAAAAGAAGTATTCGATCGCATCGTCAACTCTGCGGACAAATTCCCTCCGCAGTTGAGGAGCATGTGCCACTGTCTTTACCAGGTATTTAAAAGATGGGAAGAGAGAGTATAAAAGAGAGAGTAATGCCTGTTTTCACCATCAATCCCTAATTTTAAGTGACCCATATGAAAACAAGATTCCTGTTATGTTTTACCATTGGAGTAACTTAAAAATTAGGGACTGATGGTGAAAATGGGCATCAGAAATAAGGGGACAGGGACAGAACAAGATGGAGACGAGGGAAGCATTAGACTTAAGGCTGATTTACAGGTATTAAGTAGATAAGTAGGTAGCTAAGTTTTAACTTAATTTTTCGGGTAAGATGGTGGGCGGGGCTTGTCACTTGACACGTTTTGACAAGCAGTTTCATATCTTGATGTTTAGATAGAGATTTAAAGTTAAGTTAAAATTTAGTTACCTACTAGCCTACTTAACACGTGTAAATCGAGTAAACTCCTGCATCATTGTCAATAGTATTTTATATTTTATCCACAGGTACTCAGCAAGCGTTTCGCTCAGTTCCCACAGACAAGCGTGGGTGCTGTTGGCACCGTTTTATTCTTGAGATTCATCAATCCAGCTATTGGTAAGTAAATAAATAATTGTCTAAAAAAATCTACTGCCTCAAGTATAGACCCCATAAGCTTTCCCTTAAGGTTCCGTCAAACCAACGCGATCACACGCGATCAACCTTTAGCGTGCAACTGTTTTGACAGCTAAGTTACTGCCCGCATGTAGTCGTTTCTTGTGATCTTCATTACGTTGTAGGAACACATGTAGTATGAAAGGTGTATGTCAGCGATTTTGAATGTTTTTAGTTAGTTTTGAGTCAGATAAATAAGCGTAGGTATTCACAACATTTTCATACAGTCATTAATTTAGGCACACTTACACGCGTGTATTAAATAAGAGTTACAATAATAAACGTACAACGTCGTTGGTCCACCGAGTGAAAGACCTGCCTATACCACGCCACTCGATTACTTTTCTACCCTAACAGCCAAACTGGGACAAGCTTGACCTTCATTGGTTGGGTTATTGGCGGTCAATCTGTAGATCCTGGCTACACAGGAGTTGCAGCGGTGGGAACGAGAGGTGGGAATAGTCCCGTACCCCAACGGCTATCAGTTTTATGAACTACTAGCTTTCCGCCCGCGGCTTTGCCGCGTGGTATTTTGTTTTTATCCCTGTTTCAAAAACTGGGATAAAATCTATCCTATGTCCTTTCCTCAAACTATCTCTATGTCAAATTTCATCAAAATCGCTTCAGTGGTTTAGGCGTGAAAGCGTGACAGACAGACAGACAGAGTTACTTTCGCATTTATAATATTAGTATAGATTTTAATATACTCCTTTTTTTAACAGTGTCTCCTCAAGAAATGGGCATCGTCAGCCGTCCCGTGCCAGCGAAACTGAAGCGAGGCCTGATGCTGATGTCTAAGATACTTCAGAACATCGCGAACCACGTGGAATTCTCTAAAGAGCAACACATGCTGCCTTTCAACGACTTCCTGCGGGCGCACTTTGAGACTGGACGAAAGTAAGTCAAATAATGTTTAATAGTAGGCCTTTTAAGGGCACTTATAACATGTCCTAGCCCTATCACTGCTTCGGGAGAACAATTTAGCCTATTGCTGAGAAGAAGCAGTGCAAGAAAATCAATAACCTTTGTCAGTAAGGCAAAGCTTCATCATCAACAACATTTTTTTATCCACAATAAGCATAATCTTTACTTACATCTCGCATGACGGAAAGTGATAAAATGCCGAAGGTGGAAACGAGCTTCACCCGGAATCCTTAACTACAGACTTAACTATAAATACCTCCAACTGTCGGAACATAATGTTGTTAACATTGTTGTTATGTTACTCCCCATCGCTATCTGAAGCAAGGCCTCCCGACGCTCATGTTTTCTTTATGCAGAATAAGGCAGGTATTTGAGTGCAATCAAACCTCATGTTAAGTGAAATACAGACATATGATGGAATACCTGCCCAGCAAATGCCCATTCACACTCGGCTTGGCTATTATCTTTAATTCAATAATTGTATTTCAGGTTCTTCATCCAAATAGCCTCAGACTGCGAGAGCGTGGATCAAACATCCCACAACCTGTCCTTCATTACGGATGCTAACGTGGTTGCCCTACACAGACTGCTATGGAACCATCAGGAGAGAATAGGGGACTATCTCTCTTGCAGCAGAGACCATAAGGCAGTAGGACGGAGGCCTTTTGATAAGGTACGTCTTAAGTTGTTCTCCATAAGTGTCATTTGTGCTAAGACTAGCTAGGGAACCACTAGGAGAGAAAGAGCGTGGACCAAACATCCCACAACCTGTCTATTATAACCGACGCTAATGTGGTCGAGCTACACAGACTGCTATGGAACCATCAGGAGAGAATAGGGGATTATCTCTCTTGCAGTAGACCATAAGGCAGTGGGGCGGAGGCCCTTTGACAAGGTACGTCTTAAGTTGTACTTAAGTACAAGTTACGTACTTATCTTGTGGTTCCCTAGCTAGTCTTAGCACAAATAACCCATTTGTGCTAAGACTAGCAAGGGAACCACTAGGAGAGAGTAAGAGCATGGCTCAAACATACCACAACCTGTCCTTCATAACGGATGCCAACGTAGTCGCCCTACACAGACTGCTATGGAACCATCAGGAGAGAATAGGGGACTACCTCTCTTGCAGTAGAGACCATAAGGCGGTGGGACGGAGGCCTTTTGACAAGGTACGTCTTAAGTTGTACCCTATAAGTGTCATTTGAGCTAAGACCAGCTAGGGAACCACTAGGAGAGAGAGAGCATAGACCAAACATCTCACAACTTGTCCTTCATAACCGATGCCAACGTCGTCGCCCTACACAGACTGCTATGGAACCATCAGGAGAGAATAGGAGACTATCTCTCTTGCAGTAGAGACGGTAGGACGGAGGCCTTTTGATAAGGTAATGCTTTTGAAAGACAATAAGTAAATTACTTTTCTACAAATTGAATGAAACATGATTATTCAGAATATTTTATCTAAAAATATTTTTTCTTTTCAGATGGCAACTCTCCTTGCATACCTGGGACCACCAGAGCACAAGCCCGTAGAATCTAGGCAAGTTTATTTATTAATTTAGTTGTCTCAATTTACACATTGAGAAAATATTTAGAAATTTTTAAGTTTAAGAGTGATTCATTCTCATCATCTACACTAATATTATAAAGAGGAAAACTTTGTATGTTTGGTTGGTTGTTTGGTTGTAATGAATAGGCTCAAAAACTACTAGACCGTTTTTAAAGATTCTTTCACCATTCGAAAACTACATTATCCACGAGTAACTGCTGTCTTTCCCGAAAACTATAATCCGGGCCTATTCAAGGCGAGAGTGAATAGGCACTTACAGGGCAGATATGTACAATCCTAGACTGCATCTCACTTAACATCAGGTGCGATTGTGGTCAAATACCTGCCTTGTTATGCATAAAAAAAAGAGTAACATAGGCTAAATTTTATTTTCGAAAAAAATAGGGTTTCGTAAAATATGTAGGCTATACAACTTGTTCACCAATACCATAATTTGCCAAATCAAGCCATCAATCATGGATACACAATACACTGATACTTTAGAAGGCTCTCGGCTCATGGCGTTCTATCTCGCGGCCAACGTTCGAATGCCTCATAGGAATATATTTTTGTTATCCCGTACGACTCCCCGCGTTCCTCAGGTGTAATTTGATAGCCAAATCAGCGTTTATCCTTTCGTTGCTAACAGATGTATAATGTAGTCCACGCAGGCGAAGCCGCAGGCGGAAAGCTAGTATTTAATAAAGAAGGCTATAGATATAGCAATTAACTCAGTAGGTAGTTAATATTAATAAGTACTTTCGTGTCCGTTGTGGTACTGTCACCGCTCATTACTGCATGAACCTACTCAGTTATGTGCTATACTTGGCCCTCGAAATAATAACTATTGACAAAAAACATTTCATTTTGTTCTGTCCTGTGACATTTATCAAATACCTCTTCCTACAGTTCCGGCTTACTCTTCTCATCATACGCCCGCTGGTCCTCCATCGACATGTCCTCGACCAACTTCGAGGAGTTCATAGTGAAGCACAACATGCACGAGAAGGAAGAGTTCAAGAGCATCAAGAGCCTGAACATATTCTACCAGGCGGGCACCAGCAAGCTGGGCAACCCCGTGTTCTACTTCATCTCTAGGAGATACAAGTGAGTACCAGTACAGGATAATAATACACTACGTACAGAAAGTTTAAAAAAATATCTACTCCATGTCGTCAAAATGGTGTAATTTACCTTGTCTGAGAGTCGGGCACCGTTTCGTTGACATACGTCAGCGATCGGCACTGTGCCGATGCGATAGGGCTGACAGCTACAAAAAGTTTTGTGTCGCCATCTAGCGCACCACACGCGTTTAGCATCAGCGATCGTCGATTTAGTTTTTTAGAAGCTGAATGTAGCAACCACACATTTGATGAAGTTGCGAATTACGATTCTGCATCGTACAGTCAGACAACAGGATCACCCCCACTCTTCCCGTGGATGTCGTAAGAGGCGACTAAAGGACAAATATGCGAACATCATGCCTCCCCAACCCGTCTGGCCTGTGTGGGGAGTGTAGGCTAAAACATTGAAGACGGTCGTGCTCCTGCAGTGAAGACTACATCTATACCAATATTATAAAGCTGAAGAGTTTGTTTGTTTGTGTTAGGTATTTGGTAGGAAGGGGCGATACGTCGCACGTCAATCAAACAAGCAAGTCACATGCACACTGTTTTATTAGAAAGATGGCCGCGGGCGGGTCGCAGCCCGCGCCTATAGATGCTTATATCTAACAGTTTGTTTACTTGAACGCGCTAATCTCAGGAACTACCGGTCCGATTTGAAAAAATCTTTCAGTGTTAGATAGCCTATTTATCGAGGAAGGCTATAGGCTTATATACCATCACGCTACGAGTAATAGGTGCAGAGCAAAAATGAAAAATGTTGCCAAACGGGTTTTCACGCGTACGAAGTCGCGGGCACAGCTAGTGATGAAATAAATGATGATGATGTGAACCAGTGGGATATGTTGTTGATACACACTACTTAGCAAGTAAAAGAAGAAAGTATCTTAGGAGTCATTCTTGTCACTGTCATGATGTCATGGTCATGTCTGAATCAACGAGAATCACTTGACACTGAGATGGTGAATGAGGCTCTAAGAACGCTTTCACATTAGGGCGTTAGTATAGAAGGCATCGGCTGTCACATAGTATGAAATTTTCGGCAGCGCGTCTGTCGCGCTGCTAAATCGCCTAATTTGAAAACACTCTAAAACTATAATCTTGTTCCAGGATCGGCGAAGTGAACGCAGACCTGCTGATCTACCACGTCATCCTGACTCTGAAGCCGTTCTGCCAGCAGCCGTTCGAGCTGATAGTAGACTTCACGCACACCAACTCGGATAACAGGTTTAGGTATACCGGGTGTCACTGTCGTGCTCATATCCATTGGGTGGTTGCTATGGTCTGGAACAAAGCTTCTATGTAGTACCTATACTAGACAGGCGAAACGGGGACAGGGTAGCTATAGGTCCAGTGCTTAGCTCAGTCAGTGCCTGAGGTATGAGAGCGGCACGGGAGGGTGTTTTTGAGACGTCAAACGTCATGGAGACGTCAGATGTGCTTTAGGCTACATAGTCGCCTTTGCCATCCAAATCTATGCGCGTTTTGACAGCTCATAAAAAGTTATTATTTATTATTATTATTATAACTAACTGTATTTGGCAATCATTTGAAGCGACAATATCCTAACGATGAAGGTGTGAGGTGTCAAACCCCATTGTGGTGAACCCACTCATAACACAATCATAATAATATTAGCTTAGTACGAGGGGTTAACTGGGATATTCTTTAGTGAGCAATATTTTAATTTAGAACAGCCTGTCTAGTACATAGCATAGAAGTATTTCTTTTGGGACCATAAATTTTAGAGCTTTTGAAACATCATACGCGCTGTGTAATTTCACCACGATCATAGAATGATAGTAGTGCAAGGTCATATATTTATTGCTTTTTAGATTCAGTGTTATGTGTCTTCATGAAAAACCATAGGGTACATTTTGTCTTGAGTTTTCAAGCGAATATGATCTTTAAGTCTCGGATATACGGTGCAGATTCCATTGATCTAATGTACTATATTAATCGTTTTGGCTGTACCCGATTCAATGGATTTTGCACCTTACGTCTAAAGCATTCAGACCGTATTTGTGTGATGCTATTTTATTGTTTTTTCTGTACACAATCGTTTGTTAATACAGAACGAAAATAAACTGCACTACTTGGCTAACTTCGATATTTCGTCGAAGCGAGTAGAGTAGTGAAGACGTAAGAGAAATAGGGGTCCAATGTTTGTTTCTAGAATCAAATGATAATAGTCCAAGCGAGATAGGTCCCCATAAATATCCCATTTGTCCGTGGTGTCCCTTTTGTTCTTAAAAGGATTTAATACTTTTACTGTGATATGTCTCCTTTGCAATGCAAGGAAGTCGAGATTATATCGGCTTCCTCTTATATTCTTCTGATTAAATTCGTTGCGGGTTCCAAGACAGTAAGCTATCCCTCAGAATTACTCAACCTTCACTGGTTGGGTTTCATTAGAGACCAAGCTGTAGATCCCGGCTAGGGATGTTATGGATATCCGTAACCGTAACCGAAACTTTGGGATATCCGAAATAAAAAAATATCCGAAACCGTAACCGTAACCGATTCAAAAGTTTCGGATAATTTCGGATGTAGGCAGTTTAAAAATTGTTTTTTGTATAGCATTAATGTAAAGGCATAACAGCCTGATTTACCTTTATAATGCCACCTAGTATCAATTTTTACTTTTTATTCGACGTAAAGTGTGTGGCCATGAATGAACCGTGTTGGACAACTATTGCAAATTGCATTCTTAAGCATAGATTTTCGTAACCGTAACCGAAACTTTCGGATATCCGAAATAAAAAAATATCCGTAATCGTAACCGAAACCGGTATGCAGTGGTGGTATCAGTAGTCCAAGCGAGCAGAAAGCTAGTGCCAAATAACTCATAAACCCAATTTGTATATCCCCAGGACTGACTTCCTTCAGAAATGGTTCACCGTACTACCGGAGGTGGCGTATATAAATATACACGCCTGCTACATATACAACTGCAACAGCTGGGTTAGGGAATATACGAAGTTCCATGACACCATATTAGCACCGCTGCGGGTAAGTGAACTTTATTTTGGGGTGTTAAGCTTTAATTTCGAATATGATTGGGATACCTACCTCGAGTGGAGGCTGCGTACCGGAAAACGCAGCGTGGGACGTCCACCCACAAGGTGGTCCGACGACATCATAAAGGTAGCAGGAAGGCGCTGGACGCAGGCCGCTACCAGCCGGGCAACATGGAAAGCATTGGGGGAGGCCTATGTTCAGCAGTGGACGTCCTGTGGCTGAAATTAGTTATGTTATATGGTAAGCCACGTCTGAACATCTTTGTGTATCAATATTACAGCAATGTGAACCCGTACCATTAAATCTATTGAGTTGAAAATGTTGTAATGTAGTCACACCTAAACCACTGAACAAATGAATAAAGCTTCAACCACACCAACGCGTGCAGATCGCCATCGCCGGCGCAATCAAAGACGAAAGTCGCGCGACCCATGACAGTTCACGTGACCTGTCATTTCCCTATGGTTGCGCCGTGATCGCGCCGGCGATCTGCACGCGTTGGTGTGGTAGAGGCATAAGAGACATTTGGAACCTTGGATAGTGTCTTTATAATGAAGCATTCATGATGGGTGACGCTCTTTGATAAAAACTTCTTGTCACAAACGGAACTTCATGGGCATAAGCCATAAATGTACAATTACATATAATTATATTTTTTAATACACTCACAGGGCAACCGAAAGCTGGTCTTCATAGACAACCACAGCCGTCTTAGCGAGTTCGTTGATGTCGAACAACAGAAGCTGCCCGGAGCGACGCTGGCGTTGGAAGAGGACCTTAAAGTGTTCAGCAATGCACTGAAACTGTCGCATAAGGACACTAAAGTCGCTATTAAGGTACAGCTTAGCGATGTAGTTGATTATGTCATAGTACGCTACTTTCCTCTAAAAATATTGGACACTTAACACACAGTGGAAAGCACAGGCTGGAAGACGTAGCGTGGGCAGGACTCCTACTAGGTGGACCGACGATCGCGCGAAGAGCCTGGATGCGGGCAGCGCAGGACCGTTCATTGTGGAAAACCTTGGGGGAGGCCTTTGTCCAGCAATGGACGTTATTTAACTGAGACGAACGAACGAACACGCAGTGACGTCACGGGCTCCACTTTTGAGCTTTTTGATAAGGCGAATAATACGCTATTCATTGATTTGATAAGACGAAAAATACGCGTTGGGTATTTTCAATAAGTCAACTGGCGGGCTAATTCAAGAGATTAATATTTTACCCATGAAACATCCCTATTGCAGATATGGAACAAAGTCTATTACTTTACATGAAAACTTGGTGTTTAGAAATTCACTGAAACTCACGTAAGCTCTTCAAAATTATCATCAGATCATCAAAACGCTCTCTAATTTACTAGAGGATGTCCAGACGGACTGGGGAGGCCTGATGTTCGCATATTTGTTCCATTTGATCCAATAGTCTACTCCTACAAAGAAAGGGTGTTCTGTTCTGAAAATATCTTTGATTCACGTTATTATCTTTGCAGGTGGGGCCCACAGCGCTTCAGATTACCTCGGTGGAGAAGACCAAAGTACTGGGCTTGCCAGTCCTGTTAAATGATGTGTACTACGCATCAGAAATTGACGAGGTAAGGTCCATTAATGAGTGTATGACGTATGTGCATCAATAAAGCCTGATTGTTTGAATGTGCCACATTTATTTGATGATCATATTGTTTGAATGTGCCATGTGCCTCATCACTTTATTGATTCTTCTGTTGAAATGTGCCTTGTGCCTGCCTTGTTTCATAATTCTACTGTTTAAGTGTGCCATGTGCCTAAAATCTTAGATGACTCTACGGTTCAAATATGCCATTTGTATTACTTTTATTGATACTACTATTGAACTGTGCTTTCTACCTTATTAGTTTCACAATTATACTGTTCAAATGGGCCGGGGCCCTTTCCCACGGCAATCCAGTTGTGCGGGATACAGTAATGCAGGATCCCGTAAAAATTTACTGTCGTGTGAACACACAATTGTGAAATTTGAGAACGAATCGGTTTTTCGCGGCACACTGCAAACACGTTTGCCCTTACTTTTTTAACAATGCTACTGTTCAAATGTGCCATTTACGTTTCAGGTGTGCCTAGTGGATGACAATCAGTTCTCCCTCTCAATCATCAACGAAGGAACGCCTCTGAGCTTCATACACAATGACTGCGATAACATAGTGCAGTCCATCATACATATCAGGAACAGATGGGAGCTGAGCCAGCCGGTGAGTTATCTGTCAGATATGTTGTAGATAAAGATAGCAGGAAGCTCTTTATCTGTCAGATAAGTTGTAGATAGAGTTCGCAAGATTATATGTTTTAGGTAAAAGATTTGGTGAGGGTCGCGGGAAGCGCCTGGTTGCGGAAATCCTTGGGGGAGGCCTTTGTCCAGCAGTGGACGTCTTTTGATTGAAATGATGATACTTTTGATAGTGTAGGGATGTTTCTTTTAAAAAACCGGTTCGCAAAAAATTACTCTATGAAGCTCCAAACTTGACTCGATTTCTCATCATAGATTGTGACAAGGCAGAAATCCTTGGTGCCTTAGGCCCGGTTTCCACCAAAGCGGAAAGGAGAAGTGTTTTGATATAACCAATCAGATTTCAAATTTAAATTTAAAATACGTTTATTGTGAACCACAGGTATACATAGGTTGTCAAATTATAAATGGATGTAGATTGGCTGCGTTCCGGCTTGAAGGCATACATATGCTGTCAAATTCTATAGAAAGCTTTGACGCCACGACACTTCTCCGCTCCGCTCCGCTTTGGTGGAATCCGGGCCTTAGTCCCAATTTTGACGTTTCAGAATCGTTTCACTATAACGCCCGTATTCAATGATGCTTCCTTAAGTGAAGCAGCAAATCGAACGCACAGCGTTGAATAGAGCTCTGTGATTGTTTCGTGTGTCACCCTGTGCGTCCACGCGCACTGTGAGACCTTATAGTAATGTTTGTGAATACGGGCCTTGATCACACGTAACGTACCGAGTAAACGGGCGAGACAGTAAATTGCTTACTCGGTCGAGACAGTTGGGTGAGCGAGTCACATACTCGAGCGCTCGGCCGAGCACTCGGCGTAATGTTCATACACAGTACAGTACTCGACCGAGAGCACTGTCTCGCCCGTTTGCTCGGTACGTGTGATCAAGGCATTAGTAACTTGATGATGATGACATCATTTCTCCGTAGGATTCAGTGACGGTCCACCAGAAGATTCGCCCCAAAGATGTGCCGGGCACGTTGCTCAACATGGCTCTTTTGAATCTCGGGTCGTGCGACCCCAACCTTCGGACGGCGGCCTATAACCAGCTCTGTGCGTTAACTACCACCTTTCATTTGAAGATTGAGGGACAGCTGATGACTTCGTCGGGCTACGGTTAGTGTCTTTGTTAAATCATGCCGTGATAACATTTTATCGACGATTTTAGACGACAAATGCATGAAAAATCGATAAAAAATTATCGTGGCGCGCATCCTAGGTCAAGTTAGCTGCTACTCATTTAACCAGCCTATTTAACCAACTCTGTGCGTTAACTACCACCTTTCATTTGAAGATTGAGGGACAGCTCATGACTTCGTCGGGCTACGGTTAGTCTTTGTTAAATCATGCTATGATAAAATTTTATCGACGATTTTAGAAGACCAATATATGGATATGGACAAATGGTCAAATACCTGCCTAAATGTCCAAAGATATTCATTAATTAATTAAACGTTACAGGTCTTTGCATCCCGTCAAATAACACAATCTTCATCAAGTCCATCAGCGAGAAACTGGCTCACAACGAACCGCATTTGACTCTAGAGTTTTTGGAAGAATGCATTCAGGTACGGTTCACATTTTCAACTTCGAATAAAGGTTCATTAGTTCAACATTACGTTGTATCATCGTTTATATGAAAATTGTAATCTTAACTTCGAACTCCTCTTATGTTCTTTTGATTAATTTCATTGCGGGTCCAATTCGGTCCCCGCCGACGCTCGACTATTGTGGTGAGCTCACTCGTGATATAAGCATATTTAGCTTAGTACGAAGGGCTAACGGGACTATTAGTAATTTGTGAAATAACACATTACTAAAAAAATGACAGTTGAACTTTCCCCCGGGACAAACTTGGCCTTCACTGGTTGGGTTATTGGCGGTCAAGCTGTAGATCCTGGCTACACAGGAGTTGCAGCGGTGGGAACGAGAGGAGGGAGTAGTCCCGTTTTAGAATAATCGTTTGTCCAAGATTTTTAGTTGTACTTAATATGTATTAAAATTATCTTTCTTTTATTTTAGGGCTTCAGGGGATCTACGATTGAACTGAAGCATTTGTGTTTGGAGTACATGACTCCATGGCTAGCCAATATGGTCAGGTATGTATGGTTAATTATATACTTTTCGACTATTTTTTTCTTGTATTGATGTTTTCTGATTGTTGTGGATAAAATTCTGTAGTTTACACTGTCAATAAGTAATACCTTTTAAAACACCTCGTACTGGTTTACTTCTCAATTAACTATAAGAGATCTTTAAATAGGATCATGTTCGCACCCTTTGTGTACGAAAATTTAAAAAGAAAATGTAAATACACCCTGTATTATCGCTTTTACTGCTCAAATGCAACAATTTTCCTACAGATGCAATATCCAAATAACTTAAAAAAATAATCACGTCCCCTCAGTAATTGGCTGATTTGATGACAATTTGTGTTGAAAGGATATTATTTTTGAAAGATATGAACTTCCTTCTCCTGGAAAAAAAAGAATCAATCCTTTTTGTTTGATTTATATACTCGTACAGGTCGCTTAAAGAGATCCTGAAATTACCCGGTTACTTCCCTTGCATACCGCAAGTGAACAACTCAACAACATGCTCATAAGATAGGCCCCCTTAATTGATATTTATTGTCCGTGGTGCATAATATTTTCTTAAAGGTTTTAAACATTTGTTTGTCACCTGTCATCCGCTCTGCAATGGAGGGAAGTCGAACCTTAATTTTGAACTCTTCCTATGTTCTGCTGATTAATTTCGTTGCGGGTCCAATGACAGTTTAACTTTCCCCCGGGACAAACTTGACCTTCACTGGTTGGGTTATTGGCGGTCAAGCTGTAGATCCTGCCTACACAGGAGTTGCAGTGGTGGGAACGAGAGGTGGGAATAGTCCCGTAAGTCAACAACTCAAATACGTTTCGTTATTTCGTCCAGATTCTGCAAGCCGACCGACGAGTCCCGCCGGCAGAAGCAGGTGGCCCAAATTCTGGAGAAGCTCATCACCCTCACTATAGAGGAGACGGAAATGTACCCATCGGTCCAGGCCAAGATATGGGGCTCCATCGGGCAGGTGTCCGAGCTAATTGACATGGTGTTGGATAGCTTCATACAGCGGAGCGTCAACTCGGGTAAGACACCATCATTATCATCATCAGGTCATTGAGTTACTACTGCAGAAGGACGAGGCTCTCATGTAGAACAACTCTTTATAGTTTACCAGTGCACAGTGGCAAGTGTAGGATTTGGGCTGCATTCCCCAAGATTACCAGCTCATCGATTTGGCAAAAGATTCTTTTATACAGCGCAGCGTCAACTCGGGTGAGATCATCATCAGGTCATTTAGTCGCTTGTAGGAGCATCATCAGGTCATTTAATCTCCACTGCAGCATTACGAGTGGATGACCTTATCCACAGTATAGCCAGCTCATTGAAAGGCGTTGGATAGCATACAGCGGAGCGTCAACTCTGGTAAGACCATCAGCTCATTACAGGTGGCGGGACAGAGACAAAAGACAGACTGTCACTTGACTTGAAGCAATGTACTGTACAAGAATCAATTTGCGAGTGAGACAGAGACAGGACAAGGGCCTAGACGCTTGTTTGTCGCGGCGCGAACCGCCTTCCTTTAGTCTCCACTGCAGGAGACGAGTCTTCAAGATCTGGGGCTCTATCGGGCAGGTGTCTGAGCTGATTGACATGGTGCTGGATAGCTTCATACAGCGGAGCGTCAACTCGGGTAAGACAACATCATTATTAGATCATTTAGTCGCTTGTAGGAGCATCATCAGGTCATTTGTCTCCACTGCAGGATTACGAGTGGATGACCTTATCCACAGTTTAGCCAGCTCATTGAAAGGCGTTGGATAGCTTCATACAGCGGAGCGTCAACTCTGGTAAGACCATCATCAGCCCATTACAGGTGGCGGGACAGAGACAAAAGACAGACTGTCACTTGACTTGAAGCAATGTACTGTACAAGCATCAATTTGCGAGTGAGACAGAGACAGGACAAGGACCTAGACGCTTGTTTGTCGCGGCGCGAACCGCCTGCCTTTAGTCTCCACTGCAGGAGACGAGTCTTCAAGATCTGGGGCTCCATCGGGCAGGTGTCTGAACTGATTGACATGGTGTTGGATAGCTTCATACAGCGGAGCGTCAACTCGGGTAAGACACCATCATTGTCATCATCAGGTCGTTGAGTTACTACTGCAGAAGGACGAGGCTCTCATGTAGAACGACTCTTTGTAGTTTACCAGTGGCAAGTGCAGGATTTGGGCTGCATATCCCATGATAACTAGGCAGCACATATATGTATATGGCAATAGATTCTTTCATACAGCGCAGCGTCAACTCGGGTGAGACCATCATCAGGTCATTTAGACTCTTGTAGGAGCATCATCAGGTCATGTCTCCACTGCAGGATTACGAGTGGATGACCTCATCCACAGTATAGCCAGCTCATTGAAAGGCGTTGGATAGCTTCATACAGCGGAGCGTCAACTCGGGTGAGACACCTTCATTAGGTCATTTAGTCGCTTGTAGGAGTATCATCAGGTCATTTAGTCTCCACTGCAGGATTACGATTGGATGACCTCATCCACAGTATAGCCAGCTCATTGAAAGGCGTTGGATAGCATACAGCGGAGCGTCAACTCTGGTAAGACCATCAGCTCATTACAGGTGGTGGGACAGAGACAAAAGACAGACTGTCACTTGACTTGAAGCAATGTACTGTACAAGCATCAATTTGCGAGTGAGACAGAGACAGGACAAGGACCTTGACGCTTGTTTGTCGCGGCGCGAACCGCCTTCCTTTAGTCTCCACTGCAGGAGACGAGTCTTCAAGATCTGGGGCTCTATCGGGCAGGTGTCTGAACTGATTGACATGGTGTTGGATAGCTTCATACAACAGAGCGTCAACTCGGGTAAGACAACACCATCATTGGGTCATTTAGTCGCTTGTAGGAGCATCATCAGGTCATTTGTCTCCACTGCAGGATTACGAGTGGATGACCTTATCCACAGTATAGCCAGCTCATTGAAAGGCGTTGGATAGCTTCATACAGCGGAGCGTCAACTCTGGTAAGACCATCAGCTCATTACAGGTGGCGGGACAGAGACAAAAGACAGACTGTCACTTGACTTGAAGCAATGTACTGTACAAGCATCAATTTGTGAGTGAGACAGAGACAGGACAAGGACCTAGACGCTTGTTTGTCGCGGCGCGAACCGCCTTCCTGTAGTCTCCACTGCAGGAGACGAGTCTTCAAGATCTGGGGCTCTATCGGGCAGGTGTCCTAGCTCATTGACATGGTGCTGGATAGCTTCATACAGCGGAGCGTCAACTCGGGTAAGACCGGCAATAAGTCTCTTATAGATCGTTTCATCCACTCGGACGCGCCCCACCATTCTTCCGCTAACGTTTGAGTGTTATCGGTACACGCTAATGCTCCATGAGTGCACACGCACACTACAGTAATGCCTTACGGCTTGCTCGGACCACACTCCCCGCACCCCGCGCGACCGGGACCACACATTGCTGGGCCGAGTGGATGAAACGATATAAACAGGAGGACGAGTCTAATTTACTAGAAGCAAGGAGGATTGAAACTACACTCCCCACGCTAGCAGGTATTTTAGTCTCCACTGCAGAAGCACGATCCACTTTAATTCACCAGAGGCAATAAGGATTTGGATTACACTTCTCACGCTCGCCAATTCATTGATACTGAAATAGATTTCTTCATAAAGTGCAGCGTCGATTTGTTCGTCGATCGTCAGGTCATTCAGTTTCCTACAGCAGGTCGAGCGACCGACCCTCGTCGAACGACCCTCTAATTTACCAGAGGCAAGGAGTTTCTCTCTGAGTCGCTTCTAACGATCATCTGCAGGTCAATTTTACGAAACTCCACCCCTAAGGGGGTAAAACGGGATCCACTCGTACGAAGTCGCGGGCGGCCGCTAGTCATAAATATAATGTATCTTTTTAACTTTTGTAGGACTCGGTTCCCCAATGGTGGAGATAATGGCCGACACCGCGGTTGCGCTGGCTTCAGCCAACGTGCAGCTGGTCAGCAAGAAGATCATCGGCCGAGTTTGTCGGGTAAGTGACGTCAGACTTGTCTTAACACGTTCACTGTCCAGTTAAAAATATGAATGAAGCTCTGTCTCCAGATTTTTTACTGTTTTTGGACTTTAGGACAAAGGGGATACGGTTAATAATTAACTTTTTTAAAAAATAAAACCGACTTCAAATGCGTGAACACAAAAAAAAACTAAAAATTAAAAATATTGCGTATAAAAAAGTTCATCCCCAATTTTCCACCCTTGGGGGTGAAATATTTTCTTCAAATTCGCATGAAACCACCCTTTTGATAATACCTATTCAACAAAAAAATAATCGTTCAAATTGATTTATAATCGGCGGAGATATTGCGTATAAAAAAGTTCATCCCCAATTTTCCACCCTGGGGGGTTGTTTTTTCTATTATTAAATTTAAATGGGACCACCCTTGAGGTATTACCTATACGCCGAAAAAAGATTTGTTCAAATCGGTTCATAATTGGCGGAGTTATCGCGTAACAAACATAGAAAAAAAACATACGGGTCGAATTGAGAACCTCCTCCTTTTTTGAAGACGGTTGAAAATATGGTGGGAATTATGGTGTTTCCCAGTTTTTTTTTAACTGGTTCCACGGCAGTGTACAGTTATAGCAGACATAATAGTAAAACTTCAGTTGTGTCACGGTAATAATATCATACAGTATTGTAACTTCATATAAACAGACGAAACGAGAACTTTCTTTCGAAATTCAAATCTCGGTATGCGCTCGGTATGCAAAAGTCGGGGGTGTCGCGAATGCGAATGTGCCGAATGGACGTCGGTGGCCAAGTGTTAAAAATGACAAAACTGATTGAATTTGACTGACCGTCATTTACGGTCAAATTGGTCAAAAACTAGTCAACTTGACATTTTCAGTCAGTTTGATTTGAAATGAAAATTATATTGTATTAAACCAGCTTTTGCCCACGACTTCGCCCGCCCGAAATTAACGTAAAGGATCATTATGATTATTAAAGTTTTAAAATTATTTGAGTAGATTTTACTAAATTAAATCTACTAGTTAATTACAAAACAACACACATTTTTAACCTATTCCATTCACAAAGTATTTTGTTTGTCTAACTAAATAAAAAAATACAATCACAAAACTATAGGTATAGAAATTTTAAGTAGGCAGGTGTAATTAAACTGGGTACTGTAGGTGGGCAGCCCTATCGCATGTTGTCATACTGTGACGTACCGCGCGACTGTTGACATTTATTTCAAAAATATGGCCGAGTTGGAATACTGTATAGATAGTATTACCGTGGTTGTGTCTAGGTTACTCTCGCAGAAAATGTTAAGAGTTAAAGTGTGAGATACTTCCCACTGTTTTTTAAGTGTTTAAGTGTTAGGTTCGAATAATCAAGAGTTATTAAATCAATGTAGGCAAGTACTTATTTATTTAAACTTTTTTCATGTTGAACGGGGTGTACGTGGCAAACTTATGCGATATGGCACTGTTTCCATGTCAGTACGAGCGCTGTACAAAATATTAGAAGATGGCTTATTGTTTATTTTTTCACAAAAGTGACTGTTTCTTCCGCTACTTCTTCTCAGCACCAGTAATATCCTAAAGTGGTGCTAGGGCAAGCTTTCTTGGGACTTGTATTGGTGCCTAAATACTGATAAAGAATTTCAAGTATTCAAAAGTTTTGTTTACGCCCGCAGGCTCTAGCAAATCTACCAAATAATATCCTGAGTCCTGTAACCCCGGCTAGCGTGAGTCTCCCATTGTATTTCTACACGTCTCTATTATTTCGTTCTGTTGGACAGTTTGCCTCATAAAGTTAATATAGTTCCAAAATACTGAACTGTCCTATGCATGACATTGACAGTGGGGCGCCACCGTCAATACCGAATTGCTGGTTCCGATTTTTGCCATGTTGGAAACCATATAGTTGAACGATGGTAGCGCCCCCCTGTCATTGAGTTTGGTGGGACAGTTCAGCGTGGGTCATCTATATTCGGAATTGAGCAACAACCACGAGCTGTCAAACGAAACCGATTTTAGGATGTCACTGGATGTCATTTGTGTGTCAGTGGATTATTTTACTGTTTTGTACAATAAATCCATCACTGAACCAGTCACTACGTTTCTGAAGCACTATTTATCATAAACATCTACGATTTCACTGACTGAAAAAATATCAGAGTTCAAATATTCGATGTGTCAATAAGTGCTAAAGAACTGTCAAATAGTTGCAAAAAACGGTTCTGTTACGTCGCATCTCGCATCTCTTTTTATCACACAGTGTTGCTGCTAGTGACATCTCGCTCGCTCAGTCATTTGTTGCTATATTCCGCTAGGTATATTAACTTTATGGTTTATCTTCAGTTCGTTCTCCCGATTGGCCGATCTTGCATTCAAAATTGAATTCTATTCAGTTGTTGTTTAGATTAGTTGTTTCATGAATGTGAAATGATGTACTTCTATGGGTAGTATACAGGATTTGCCGCACTAATTGCGTTCTGCGGTCAGTGTGTCTCAAAGTTAACGCAGCCGCATCACGTATGAACAACATTGTCGGTCTACCTACAGTCAAAACTCACAATCGGTCAAAACCACTTTTGACTGCAAACATCAGTCAAAAGTGATATTGAGAATGGCATCAGAGCACCACTTTTGACTGATTTTTGCAGTCAAAAGTGGTTTTGACCCATATGAGTTTTGCCTCATCTATACATTTTGTGATTTTGCGATCTGACAGTGCGAACTGACAAATTCGGGCTGCGTTTATTTGACCTGACCGCAGAACGCATCCAGTGTGAGAAATGTTTAAAACGGGGACGAGACTTCGGCGTCTCTGATGGCACGTGACGTCATTATTTGGACGAGTTATGACGTCATATCATTCCAGGTGGTGGACAAGACCTGTCACGCGCCTACTGCGATGCTGGAGCAGCATATGATGTGGGACGACATCGCTATACTGGCCAGATACCTGGTAAGTCACACTTGCATGTAAAAGAGCTATTTATAAGCCTATTTGTTGTAAATAAATGACCTTTTATGATTTAGAACGGTTCCAAATCCGTGTCAATACGGTTCGTAGTAGTAGTATGCTAGTTATTTACGCTCTAGATCCGATATCCGATTATCAGATTGCTGTAGTAGTTTTTTAGATCCCTATTTTGACGGATTCGGATCGGACGCTCTTACCTCCACTCTAAATTCGGCGACCCCTACTCTTCCAATGGATGTCATAGAAAACTAAAGGCGCTTTCAATATAGACGTTTGCCGTGCGTTTGCAGGACCGCACACGGCAAATTGTATGACAACTGCGTCGGAATAAAATTGTCTATTACCAATAGTTAGTGTGCGGTCTTGCAAACGTACGGCAAAGGCACTACACAAAACGTCTAAATTGAAAGCGCCCTAAGGGAGAAGCCACACAGTGCAGTGCGGTCGCGGCGCGGCGCTGGAGCGATGCCGCTGCGGCGTCTTGCATATAAAAATCAATGACATGCGTTTCGTTCCGGCGCCGCATACCACATGTGTACAGTGATGCGGCAAAATGTTTGCACCGCACCGTGTGGCTTCTCCCTAAGGAAGAAACACCTGGCCTGGAGGCTTCTCAATCCTTCTGGCCAGAGTGTAGAATGTAGGCCAAATTGGATGCTAAATAATAATCTCATCTTCCAGTTGATGCTGTCCTTCAACAACTGCCTCGACGTGGCTCGCCACCTGCCATACTTGTTCCATACCGTGACGTTCCTCGTGTGCTCCGGGACGGTGTCCATGCGCGCCGCCACTCACGGGCTCGTGGTCAACATCATACACTCGCTGTGCACCTGCACGTCGCCGGGCTTCATTGGTGAGTCCTCGAAACACCGTCGTTTCAGCCACAGGACGTCCACTGCTGGACACAAACTTCCCTCAAAGGTTCCAGATTGGCCTGCATCCAGCGTTTTCCTGCTACCTTCCTATACTGCTTGCCAATATGAGGCTTCTATTCCAGAAACACCATCATTTCAGCCACAGGACGTCCACTGCTTGATATAGGCCTCCCTTAATGACTTCTAGATTGGCCTGCATCCAGTGTCTTCCTCGCTCCTGCAACCTTCCCATACAGCGGTTGCCGATACGACGCCTCTATTCCAGAACTTTGCTGCCTCAGCAGTCAGTCCTGCATGCTATGTACCCTGCACAATGCCACTTCAGCTTGCCAACCCATCGGGTTTCCACTGCTGGACATAGACCTCCCCAATGGTTTCCAAATAGGCCTGCATCCAGTGTCTTCTTGCAACCTTTAGGAGCACTGCGCTTGCAGATACGTCGCCTTCATTCCAGAACTTTGCTGCCTCATTAGTCAGTTCTGCGTACTGTGTGGCCTGCCCATTGCCACTTCAGTCTAACCCGTCGGGCTTGGTCAGCTCTTGTCCGGGTCACCTCCAGCACACCTGTCCCGCCCCGTGACGTTCCTCGTGTGCTCCGGGACGGTGTCCATGCGCGCCGCCACTCACGGGCTCGTGGTCAACATCATACACTCGCTGTGCACCTGCACGTCGCCGGGCTTCATTGGTGAGTCCTCGAAACACCTTCGTTTCAGCCACAGGACGCCCACTGCTGGACATAGGCCTACCTCAATGTTTTCAGATTGCTGGAATCTGGATCATGCTGGATGCAGGCCGCTGACAACAGCGACCTGCATCCAGCCCCTTCCTGCTACTTTTTCCATGAGGTTAGTCATCATCACTTCAGACACAAGACATAGGTCTCCTACAATGGTTACCCGATTGGCCTGCATTCAGCGTTTTGTAAACCTTATGAGGTCCCATAGTGCGCTTGCCTCCACTCCAGAACTTTGCTGCCCCATCGATCGTCATTTCATTGGTGAGTCCTCAAAACACCATCATTTCAGCCACAGGATGCCCACTGCTGGATATATGCCTCCCCCAAGATTTTCAGATGGTTGGTAGCGGCCTGCATTCAGCGTCTTCCTTCTACTTTTACATACTTGGAGGTTAGTCATTATCGTTTCAGCCACAGGACATAGGCCTCCCCGAATGGGTTCCAGATTAGCCTGCATCCAGCGACTTCTTGTAACCCTTATGAGGTCCCATACTGCGCTTCCCTCCATTTTAGAACTATGCTGCCTCAGCAGTCAGTTCTGCATGCTATGTGCCTTATCCATTGCCACTTCAGTCTAACCCATCGGGCTTTGTCATCTCTTGTCCGGGTCACCTCCAGCACACCTGTCCCGCCCCGTGACGTTCCTCGTGTGCTCCGGGACGGTGTCCATGCGCGCCGCCACTCACGGGCTCGTGGTCAACATCATACACTCGCTGTGCACCTGCACGTCGCCGGGCTTCATTGGTGAGTCCTCGAAACACCGTCGTTTCGGCCACAGGACGTCCACTGCTGGTTATAGGCCTACCTCAAGGGTTCCAGATTGGCCTGCATTCAGCGTCTACTTGCTACTTTTACATGACTTGGAGGTTAGTCATCATCATTTCAGCCACAGGACGTCCATTGCTGGACTTAGAGCGCTTTCACATTTAGGCGACTTTAGTAGCGCGACAAACGCGCTGCCGATAATTTCATATTTTATGACAGCGGATGCATGCCTTTACATTATAAAAACGCCGCTGCCGCGCTGCTGTCGCGCTTCTCACGTCCGAATGTGAAAGCGGCCATAGACCTCCTCTCCAAGAGTTCCAGATTGGTCTGCATCCAGCGTCTTCCTGCAACCTCTATGAGGTCCCGCACTGCGCTTGCCAATACATCGCTTCTATTCCAGAACGTTGCTACCTCAGCAGTCAGTTCTTCTGCGTGTTATGTACCCTGCACAATGCCACTTCAGTTTGCTTACCCTTTGGGCTTCCACTGCTGGACATAGGCTTGCCCAAATGGTTTCCAAATTGGCCTGCATCCAGTGTCTTCTTGCAACCTTTAGGAGCATTGCGCTTGCCAATACGTCGCTTCCATTCCTGAACTTTGCTGCCTCAACCGTCAGTTCTGCGTGCTATGTGCTTTACCCATTGCCACTTCAGTCTAACCCGTCAGGCTTGGTCAGCTCTTGTCCGGGTCACCTCCAGCACACCTGTCCCGCCCCGTGACGTTCCTCGTGTGCTCCGGGACGGTGTCCATGCGCGCCGCCACTCACGGGCTCGTGGTCAACATCATACACTCGCTGTGCACCTGCACGTCGCCGGGCTTCATTGGTGAGTCCTCGAAACACCGTCGTTTCAGCCACAGGACGTCCACTGCTGGACATAAGCCTACCTCAATGATTTCCAGGTAGTTCTGCATCCAGCTTCTTCTTGTAACCTTTATGAGATCCCATACAGCGCTTGCCTCCTTTCCAGAACTTTGCTGCCCCACGGTGAGTCCTCAAAAGATCTTCATTTCAGCCACAGGACGTCCACTGCTGGACATAGGCCTCCCCCAATGGCATCCAGATTGGCCTGCATCCAGTGTCTTCCTCGCTCCTGCAACCTTCCCATACAGCGGTTGCCGATACGACGCCTCTATTCCAGAACTTTGCTGCCTCAGCAGTCAGTCCTGCATGCTATGTACCCTGCACAATGCCACTTCAGCTTGCCAACCCATCGGGTTTCCACTGCTGGACATAGACCTCCCCAATGGTTTCCAAATAGGCCTGCATCCAGTGTCTTCTTGCAACCTTTAGGAGCACTGCGCTTGCAGATACGTCGCCTTCATTCCAGAACTTTGCTGCCTCATTAGTCAGTTCTGCGTACTGTGTGGCCTGCCCATTGCCACTTCAGCTTGCTAACCCATCGCGTCTTCTTGTAACCCTTCTGAGGTCCCATACTGCGCTTGAATCCATGTCAGTTCTGCGTGTTATGTACCCTGAACAATGTCACTTCAGTCTTACCCATCGGGCTTGGTCAGCTCTTGTCCGGGTCACCTCCAGCATACCTGTTCCACCCCGTGACGTTCCTCGTGTGCTCCGGGACGGTGTCCATGCGCGCCGCCACTCACGGGCTCGTGGTCAACATCATACACTCGCTGTGCACCTGCACTTCGCCGGGCTTCATTGGTGAGTCCTCGAAACACCGTCATTTCAGCCACAGGACGTCCACTGCTGGATATAGGCCTACCTCAATGATTTTCAGATTGCTGGAATCTGGATCATGCTGGATGCAGGCCGCTGACAACAGCGACCTGCATCCAGCCCTTTCCTGCTACTTTTACATGAGGTTAGTCATCATCATTATAGCCACAGGACGTCCACTGCTGGATATAGGCCTCCTTCAATCCAGATTGGCCTGCATTCAGTGTCTTCTTGTAACCTCTATGAGGTCCTGCACTACGCTTGTCCATACGTCGCTTCCATTCCAGAACGTTGCTGCCTCAGCCGTTAGTTCTGCGTGCTATATGCCCTGCCCATTATTGCCACTCTAGCTTGCTCACCCTTCGGGCTTCCACTGCTGGACATAGGCTTGTCCAAATGGTTTCCAAATTGGCCTGCATCCAGTGTCTTCTTGCAACCTTTAGGAGCACTGCGCTTGCAGATACGTCGCCTTCATTCCAGAACTTTGCTGCCTCATTAGTCAGTTCTGCGTACTGTGTGGCCTGCCCATTGCCACTTCAGTCTAACCCGTCGGGCTTGGTCAGCTCTTGTCCGGGTCACCTCCAGCACACCTGTCCCGCCCCGTGACGTTCCTCGTGTGCTCCGGGACGGTGTCCATGCGCGCCGCCACTCACGGGCTCGTGGTCAACATCATACACTCGCTGTGCACCTGCACGTCGCCGGGCTTCATTGGTGAGTCCTCGAAACACCGTCATTGCAGCCACAGGACGTCCACTGCTGGACATAGGCCTCCCTCAAGGGTTCCAGATTGGCCTGCATTCAGCGTCTTCCTGCTACTTTTACATGACTTGGAGGTTAGTAATTTCAGCCACAGGACGTCCACTGCTGGACATAGAGCGCTTTCACATTTAGGCGACTTTAGCAGCGAGACAGACGCGCTGCCAATAATTTCATACTACATGACTTCCAAGAGTTCCAGATTGGTGCATCCAACGTCTTCCTGCAACCTTTATGAGGTCCCGCACTACGCTTGCTGATACGTTGCCTCCATTCCAGAACTTTGCTGCCTCAGCAGTCAGTTCTTCTGCGTGTTACGTACCCTGCACAATGCCACTTCAGTTTGCTTACCCTTTGGGCTTCCACTGCTGGACATAGGCTTGCCCAAATGGTTTCCAAATTGGCCTGCATCCAGCGTCTTCCTGTAACTCTTATGAGGTCCCATACTGCGCTTGCCTCCATGTCAGTTCTGCGTGCAGTGTTCCCTGCCCATTGCTACTTCAGTCTAACCCGTCGGGCTTAGTCAGCTCTTGTCCGGGTCACCTCCAGCATACCTGTTCCGCACCGTGACGTTCCTCGTGTGCTCCGGGACAGTGTCCATGCGCGCCGCCACTCACGGGCTCGTGGTCAACATCATACACTCGCTGTGTACTTGTACCTCGCCGGGCTTCATTGGTGAGTCCTCGAAAGAGTTTCATTTCAGCCATAGGACGTCCACTGCTGGACATAGGCCTACCTCAATGATTTACAGATTGCTGGAATCTGGATCATGCTGGATGCAGGCCGCTGACAACAGCGGTAGCGCCTTCCTGTGACTTTTACATGACTTTGAGGTTAGTCATCATCATTTCAGCCACAGGACATAGGCCTTCCCTAATGGTTTCCAGATGAGCCAGTATTCAGCGTCTTCTTGTAACCCTTATGGGGTCCCATACTGCGCTTGCCTCCATTCCAGAACCTTGCTGTTCGTTTCAGCCACAGGACGTCCACAGCTGGACATAGGCCTCCCCCAAGGTTTCCAGATGGTTGGCAGCGGCCTGCATCCAACGCCTTCCTCCTACTTTTGCATGACTTGGAGTCATCATTATTTCAGCCACAGGACGTCCACTGCTGGACATAGGCCTCCCCCCAATGGTTTCCAGATCGGCCTGCATCCATCGTCTTCCTGCAACCTTTATGAGGTCCCACACTGTCGCCTCTATTCCAGAACGTTGCCGCCACATGGGCCGTTAGTTTTGCGTCTATGTGCCCTACCCATTGCCACTACAGCTTGCTAACCCGTCGGGCTTGGTCAGCTCTTGTCCGGGTCACCTCCAGCATACCTGTTCCACCCCGTGACGTTCCTCGTGTGCTCCGGGACGGTGTCCATGCGCGCCGCCACTCACGGGCTCGTGGTCAACATCATACACTCGCTGTGCACCTGCACGTCGCCGGGCTTCATTGGTGAGTCCTCAGAACACCGTCATTTCAGCCACAGGACGCCCACTGCTGGATATAGGCCTACCTCAATCCAGATTGGCCTGTATCCAGCGTCTTCCTGCTACCTTCCTATACTGCGCTTCCCAATATGTCGCTTCTATTCCAGAAACACCATCATTTCAGCCACAGGACGTCTACTGCTGGATATAGGCCTCCCCCAAGATTTCCAGATGGCTGGCTGTGGCCTGCATCCAGCGCCTTCCTGCTACTTTTACATGACTTGGAGGTTAGTCATTATCGTTTCAGCCACAGGACATAGGCCTCCCCCAATGGTTTCTAGATTGGCCTGCATCCAGCGTCTTCCTGCAACCCTTATGGAGTCCCAACGCTTGCCTCCATTCCAGAACTTTGCTGCCTCATCGGCTGTTAGTTCCGCGTCCTATGTGTCCTGCCCATTGCCTCCCATTTTCACATTCACACACATCATCCACCCATCGGGCTTTGTCAACATCATACACTCGCTGTGCACCTGCACGTCGCCGGGCTTCATTGGTGAGTCCTCGAAACACCGTCATTGCAGCCACAGGACATAGGTCTCCCCCAATGGTATCCAGATTGGCCTGCAATTGGTAAGACTTGGAGCGAGATCAAACGCGAAGCTCGAGACCGAACGCGATGGAGGACTGTTTTGGACGCCCTCTGCCCCAGCTAGGGAACATAGGACTATGTAAGTCTGCATTCAGCGTCTTCTTGCAACCCTTATGAGGTCCCATACTGCGCTTGTCTCCATTCCAGAACCTTGCTGTTCGTTTCAGCCACAGGACGTCCACTGCTGGACATAGGCCTCCCCCAAGATTTCCAGATAGCTGGTTGTCAGCGGCCTGCATTCAGCGCTTTCCTTCTACTTTTACATGACTTGGAGGTTAGTCATCATCATTACAGCCACAGGACGTCCACTGCTGGATATAGGCCTCCCTCAATCCACATTGGCCTGCATCCAGCGTCTTCCTGGCTCCTGCTACCTTCCCATACTGTGGTTGCCGATACGTCGCGTCTATTCCAGAAATTTGCTGCCTCAGCAGTCAGTTCTGCATGCCTCAAAACATCATTTCAGGCACAGGACATAGGCCTAATGGTTTCTAGATTGGCCTGCATCCAGCGTCTTCCTGCAACTTCTATGAGGTCCCGCACTGCGCTTGCAAATACGTCGCTTCCATTCCAGACCTTTCCTGCCTCAGCAGTCAGTCCTGCATGCTATGTGCCCTGCTCATTATTGCCACTTTAACTTGTTCACCCTTCGGGCTTCCACTGCTGGACATAGGCTTGCCCCAATGGTTTTGGAAACCAGTGTCTTCTTGCAACCTTTAGGAGCACTGCGCTTGCAGATACGTCGCCTTCATTCCAGAACTTTGCTGCCTCATTAGTCAGTTCTGCGTGCTGTGTGCCCTACCCATTGCCACTTTAGCTTGCTAACCCGTCGCGTCTTGTAACCCTTCTGAGGTCCCATACTGCGCTTGCCTCCATGTCAGTTCTGCGTGCTATATGCCCTGCGCATTGCCACTTCAGCTTGCTAACCCGTCGGGCTTGGTCAGCTCTTGTCCGGGTCACCTCCAGCACACCTGTCCCGCCCCGTGACGTTCCTCGTGTGCTCCGGGACGGTGTCCATGCGCGCCGCCACTCACGGGCTCGTGGTCAACATCATACACTCGCTGTGCACCTGCACGTCGCCGGGCTTCATTGGTGAGTCCTCAGAACACCGACATTTCAGCCACAGGACATAGGTCTCCCCCAATGGTATCCAGATTGGCCTGCAATTGGCAAGACTTGGAGCGAGATCAAACGTGAAACTCAAGACCGTACGCGATGGAGAACTGTTTTGGACGCCCTCTGCCCCATCTAGGGGACATAGGACCTTTTAAGTAAGTCTGCTTTCAGCGTCTTCTTGTAACCCTTATGAGATTCCATACTGCGCTTGCTTCTATTCCAGAACTTTGCTGCTCCGTCGGCTGTCAGTTCATTGGTGAGTCCTCAGAACACCGTCGTTTCAGCCACAGGACGTCCACTGCTGGATATAGGCCTCCCTCAAGGGTTCCAGATTGGCCTGTATTCAGCGTCTTCTTGCTACTTTTACATGACTTGGAGGTTAGTCATTTTAGCCACAGGACGTCCACTGCTGGACATAGAGCGCTTTCACATTTAGGCGACTTTAGCAGCGCGACAAACGCGCGACAGACGCGCTGCCGATAATTTCATACTATATGACAGCGAATGACTGCCTTCACATTATAAAAACGCCGCTGCCGCGCTGCTGTCGCGCTTCTCACGTCCGAATGTGAAAGCGGCCATAGACCTCCTCTCCAAGAGTTCCAGATTGGTCTGCATCCAACGTCTTCCTGCAACCTCTATGAGGTCCCGCACTGCGCTTGACAATACGTCGCTTCTATTCCAGAACCTTATTGCCCAATCGGCCGTCAGTTTTGCGTGATATGTGCCCTGCCCATTGCCACTTCAGTTTGCTTACTCTTCGGGCTACAACTGCTGGACATAGCCCCAATGGTTTCCGAATTGGCCTGCATCCAGCGTCTTCCTGTAACCCTTATGAGGTCCCATACTGCGCTTACCTCCATGTCAGTTCTGCGTGCTATGTGCCCTACCCAATGCCACTTCAGTCTAACCCGTCGGGCTTGGTCAGCTCTTGTCCGGGTCACCTCCAGCACACCTGTCCCGCCCCGTGACGTTCCTCGTGTGCTCCGGGACGGTGTCCATGCGCGCCGCCACTCACGGGCTCGTGGTCAACATCATACACTCGCTGTGTACTTGTACCTCGCCGGGCTTCATTGGTGAGTCCTCGAAAGAGTTTCATTTCAGCCATAGGACGTCCACTGCTGGACATAGGCCTACCTCAATGATTTACAGATTGCTGGAATCTGGATCATGCTGGATGCAGGCCGCTGACAACAGCGGTAGCGCCTTCCTGTGACTTTTACATGACTTTGAGGTTAGTCATCATCATTTCAGCCACAGGACATAGGCCTTCCCTAATGGTTTCCAGATGAGCTAGTATTCAGCGTCTTCTTGTAACCCTTATGGGGTCCCATACTGCGCTTGCCTCCATTCCAGAACCTTGCTGTTCGTTTCAGCCACAGGACGTCCACAGCTGGACATAGGCCTCCCCCAAGGTTTCCAGATGGTTGGCAGCGGCCTGCATCCAACGCCTTCCTCCTACTTTTGCATGACTTGGAGTCATCATTATTTCAGCCACAGGACGTCCACTGCTGGACATAGGCCTCCCCCCAATGGTTTCCAGATCGGCCTGCATCCATCGTCTTCCTGCAACCTTTATGAGGTCCCACACTGTCGCCTCTATTCCAGAACGTTGCCGCCACATGGGCCGTTAGTTTTGCGTCTATGTGCCCTACCCATTGCCACTACAGCTTGCTAACCCGTCGGGCTTGGTCAGCTCTTGTCCGGGTCACCTCCAGCATACCTGTTCCACCCCGTGACGTTCCTCGTGTGCTCCGGGACGGTGTCCATGCGCGCCGCCACTCACGGGCTCGTGGTCAACATCATACACTCGCTGTGCACCTGCACGTCGCCGGGCTTCATTGGTGAGTCCTCGAAACACCTTCGTTTCAGCCACAGGACATAGGTCTCCCCCAATGGTATCCAGATTGGCCTGCAATTGGTAAGACTTGGAGCGAGATCAAACGCGAAGCTCAAGACCGAACGCGATGGAGGACTGTTTTGGACGCCCTCTGCCCCAGCAAGGGACATAGGACCTTAAGTAAGTCTGCATTCAGCGTCTTCTTGTAACCCTTATGAGGTCCCTTACTGTGCTTGCCTCCATTCCAGAACCTTGCTGTTCGTTTCAGCCACAGGACGTCCACAGCTGGACATAGGCCTCCCCCAAGATTTTCAGATGGCTGGTTGGCAGCGGCCTGCATCCAGCGCCTTCCTGCTTAATTCTACATGACTTGGAGGTTAGTCATCATCATTTCAGCCACAGGACATCCATTGCTGGATATAGGTCTCCCTTAATGGTTTCCACATTGCCCTGTTGGTAGCGGCCTGCATCCAGCGCCTTCCTGCTACTTTTACATGGCTTGGAGGTTAGTTCAGCCATAGGACGTCTGCTGCTGGACATAGGCATCCACAATGATTTCTAGATTAACCTGCATCCAGTGTCTTCCTGCTACCTTCCCATACTGCGGTTGCCGATACGTGGCTTCCATTCCAGAACTTTCCTGCCTCCATGTCAGTTCTGCGTGCTATGTGCCCTGCACAATGCCACTTCAGCTTGCCAACTCATTGGGCTTCCACTGCTGGACATAGGCTTGCCCAAATGGTTTCCAAATTGGCCTGCATCCAGCGTCTTCCTGCTACCTTTAGGAGTACTGCGCTTGCAGATCCGTCGCCTTCATTCCAGAACGTTGCTACCACATCGGCCGTCAGTTCTGCGTACTGTGTGCCCTGCCCATTGCCACTTCAGTCTATCCCTTGCTAAGCTTTGTCAACTCTTGTCCGGGTCACCTCCAGCACACCTGTCCCGCCCCGTGACGTTCCTCGTGTGCTCCGGGACGGTGTCCATGCGCGCCGCCACTCACGGGCTCGTGGTCAACATCATACACTCGCTGTGCACCTGCACGTCGCCGGGCTTCATTGGTGAGTCCTCGAAACACCGTCATTTCAGCCATAGGACGTCCACTGCTGGATATAGGCCTCCCTCAAGGGTTCCAGATTGGCCTGCATCCAGCGTCTTCCTGCTACTTTTACATGACTTGGAGGTTAGTCATTTTAGCCACAGGACGTCCACTGCTGGACATAGAGCGCTTTCACATTTAGGCGACTTTAGCAGCGCGACAAACGCGCGACAGACGCGCTGCCGATAATTTCATACTATATGACAGCGGATGCATGCCTTCACAATCACATTATAAAAACGCCGCTGCCGCGCTACTGTCGCGCTTCTCACGCCCTAATGTGAAAGCGGCCATAGACCTCCTCCAAGAGTTTCAGATTGGTCTGCATCCAACGTCTTCCTGCAACCTCTAAGAGGTCTCGCACTACGCTTGTAAATACGTCGCTTCCATTCCAGAACGTTGCTGCCTCAGCAGTCAGTCCTGCATGCTATGTACCCTGCACAATGCCACTGCTGTTTGCTTACCCTTCGGGCTTCCACTGCTGGACATAGGCTTGCCCCAATGGTTTCCAAATTGGCCTGCATCCTGCGTTGTCTTCTTGCAACCTTTAGGAGCACTGCGCTTGCAGAAACGTCGCCTTCATTCCTGAACTTTGCTGCCTCATTAGTCAGTTCTGCGTGCTATGTGCTTTACCCATTGCCACTTCAGTCTAACCCGTCGGGCTTGGTCAGCTCTTGTCCGGGTCACCTCCAGCACACCTGTCCCGCCCCGTGACGTTCCTCGTGTGCTCCGGGACGGTGTCCATGCGCGCCGCCACTCACGGGCTCGTGGTCAACATCATACACTCGCTGTGCACCTGCACGTCGCCGGGCTTCATTGGTGAGTCCTCGAAACACCGTCATTGCAGCCACAGGACATAGGCCTCCCCCAAGATTTTCAGATGGCTGGTTGGCAGCGGCCTGCATCCAGCGCCTTCCTGCTTAATTCTACATGACCTGGAGGATAGTCATCATCATTTCAGCCACAGGACATCCATTGCTGGATATAGGTCTCCCCTAATGGTTTCCACATTGCCCTGTTGGTAGCGGCCTGCATCCAGCGCCTTCCTGCTACTTTTACATGACTTGGAGGTTAGTTCAGCCACAGGACGTCTGCTGCTGGACATAGGCATCCCCAATCATTTCTAGATTGGCCTGCATCCAGCGTCTTCTTTCTACCTTCCCATACTGCGGTTGCCGATACGTGTGGCCTCCATTCCAGAACGTTGCTGCCTCAGCCGTCAGTTCTGCGTGCTATGTGTCCTACCCATTGCTACTTCAGTCTAACCCGTCGGGCTTGGTCAGCTCTTGTCCGGGTCACCTCCAGCACACCTGTCCCGCCCCGTGACGTTCCTCGTGTGCTCCGGGACGGTGTCCATGCGCGCCGCCACTCACGGGCTCGTGGTCAACATCATACACTCGCTGTGCACCTGCACGTCGCCGGGCTTCATTGGTAAGTCCTCAAGACACCGTCGTTTCAGCCACAGGACGTCCACTGCTGGACACAAACTTCCCTCAAAGGTTCCAGATTGGCCTGCATCCAGCGTTTTCCTGCTACCTTCCTATACTGCGCTTGTAAATATGAGGCTTCTATTCCAGAAACACCATCATTTCAGCCACAGGACGTCCACTGCTGGACATAGGCCTCCCCCAATGGCATCCAGATTGGCCTGCAATTGGTAAGACTTGGAGCGAGATCAAACGCGAAGCTCAAGACCGAACGCGATGGAGGACTGTTTTGGACGCCCTCTGCCCCAGCCAGGGAACATAGGACTATGTAAGTCTGCATTCAGCGTCTTCTTGTAACCCTTATGAGGTCCCATACTGTGCTTGCCTCCATTCCAGAACCTTGCTGTTCGTTTCAGCCACAGGACGTCCACTGCTGGACATAGGCCTCCCCCAAGATTTCCATATTGGCCTGCATCTACCGTCTTCCTGCTACTTTTACATGACTTGGAGGTTAGTCATCATCATTTCAGCCACAGGACGTCCGCTGCTAGACTTAGAGCGCTTTCACATTTAGGCGACTTTAGCAGCGCGACAAACGCGCTGCCGATAATTTCATATTTTATGACACCGGATGCATGCCTTCATATTATAAAAACGCAGCTGCCGCGCTGCTGCCGCGCTTCTCACGCCCTAATGTGAAGGCGGCCATAGACCCCCTCCAAGAGTTCCAGATTGGTCTGCATCCAGCGTCATCCTGCAACCTCTATGAGGTCCCCGCACTGCGCTTGCCAATACGTCGCTTCCATTCCAGAACGTTGCTGCCTCAGCCGCCAGTTCTGCGTGCTATATTCCCTGCTCATTATTGCCACTTTAGCTTGCTCACCCTTCGGGCTTCCACTGCTGGACATAGGCTTGCCCCAGTGGTTTCCAAATTGGCCTGCATCCAGCGTCTTCCTGCAACCTTTAGGAGCACTGCGCTTGCAGAAACGTCGCCTTCATTCCAGAACGTTGCTGCCTCAGCCGTCAGTTCTGCATGCTATGTGCCCTGCCCATTGCCACTTCAGCTTGCTTTGTCAGCTCTTGTCCGGGTCACCTCCAGCACAGCTGTCCCGCCCCGTGACGTTCCTCGTGTGCTCCGGGACGGTGTCCATGCGCGCCGCCACTCACGGGCTCGTGGTCAACATCATACACTCGCTGTGCACCTGCACGTCGCCGGGCTTCATTGGTGAGTCCTCAGAACACCGTCATATCAGCCACAGGATATAGGCCTCCCCCAAGATTTTCAGAAGGTTGGCAGCGGCCTCCATCCAGCGCCTGTAATGTAAAAGTAGCATTTTACATGACTTGGAAGTTAGCCATCAACATTTCAGCCACAGGACGTCCACTGCTGGACATAAGCCTCCCCCAAGATTTCCAGATTGGTCTGCATCCAGCGTCTTCCTGCAACCTCTATGAGGTCCCGCACTGCGCTTGACAATACGTCGCTTCTATTCCAGAACCTTATTGCCCAATCGGCCGTCAGTTTTGCGTGATATGTGCCCTGCCCATTGCCACTTCAGTTTGATTACTCTTCGGGCTACAACTGCTGGACATAGCCCCAATGGTTTCCAAATTGGCCTGCATTCAGCGTCTTCTTGCAACCTTTAGGAGCACTGCGCTTGCAGATACGTCGTCTTCATTCCAAAACTTCCTCATTAGTCAGTTCTGCGTACTGTGTGCCCTGCCCATTGCCACTTCAGTCTAACCCTTGCTAAGCATGGTCAGCTCTTGTCCGGGTCACCTCCAGCACACCTGTCCCGCCCCGTGACGTTCCTCGTGTGCTCCGGGACGGTGTCCATGCGCGCCGCCACTCACGGGCTCGTGGTCAACATCATACACTCGCTGTGCACCTGCACGTCGCCGGGCTTCATTGGTGAGTCCTCGAAACACCGTCATTTCAGCCACAGGACGCCCACTGCTGGATATAGGCCTTCCTCAAGGGTTCCAGATTGGCCTGCATTCAGCGTCTTCTTGCTACTTTTACATGACTTGGAGGTTAGTCATTTTAGCCACAGGACGTCCACTGCTGGACATAGAGCGCTTTCACATTTAGGCGACTTTAGCAGCGCGACAAACGCGCTGCCGATAATTTCATATTTTATGACAGCGGATGCATGCCTTCACATTATAGATAGATAGATAGATAGATAGATAAATGGTTTATTTGCAAAACACATTGACACACAAGAAGCAAAACGTAAGATTAATAAACACAGGAGTAGCAGGAAAGATATAGTACATTACAAAGAGAAAGAAAGAAAATCCTGCGCGCTAAGGTATAAGTGTGCCGCAGCGATGCAAAAAAGCAGAGAGCTCAGTGTAGACACTGCTCTGAAATGAGCAGAACACTGATTTTCAGCTCTTGCTTGAAAAATTATAAAAACGCCGCTGCCACGCTACTGTCGCGCTTCTCACGCCCTAATGTGAACGGCCATGGACTTCCTCCAAGAGTTCCAGAATAGTCTGCATCCAACGTCTTCCTGCAACCTCTAAGAGGTCTCGCACTACGCTTGCAAATACGTCGCTGCCATTCCAGAACTTTGCTGCCTATTCCGTCAGTTCTGCGTGCTATATGCCCTGCTCATTATTGCCACTTTAGCTTGCTCACCCTTCGGGCTTCCACTGCTGGACATAGGCTTGCCCCAGTGGTTTCCAAATTGGCCTGCATCCAGCGTCTTCCTGCAACCTTTAGGAGCACTGCGCTTGCAGAAACGTCGCCTTCATTCCAGAACGTTGCTGCCTCAGCCGTCAGTTCTGCATGCTATGTGCCCTGCCCATTGCCACTTCAGCTTGCTTTGTCAGCTCTTGTCCGGGTCACCTCCAGCACAGCTGTCCCGCCCCGTGACGTTCCTCGTGTGCTCCGGGACGGTGTCCATGCGCGCCGCCACTCACGGGCTCGTGGTCAACATCATACACTCGCTGTGCACCTGCACGTCGCCGGGCTTCATTGGTGAGTCCTCAAGACACCGTCGTTTCAGCCACAGGACGCCCACTGCTGGACATAGGCCTACCTCAATGATTTCCAGGTAGTTCTGCATCCAGCGTCTTCTTGTAACCTTTATGAGATCCCATACAGCTCTTGCCTCCTTTCCAGAACTTTGCTGCCCCACGGTGAGTCCTCAAAAGATCTTCATTTCAGCCACAGGACGTCCATTGCTGGATATAGGCCTCCCCCAAGGTTTCCAGATGGTTGGCAGCGGCCTGCATCCAGCGTCTTCCTGCTACCTTCCTATACTGCGGTTGCCGATACGTGGCTTCTATTGCAGAAACACCATCATTTTAGCCACAGGACGTCCACTGCTGGACATAGGCCTCCCCCAATGGTATCCAGATTGGCCTGCAATTGGTAAGACTTGGAGCGAGATCAAACGCGAAGCTCAAGACCGAACGCGATGGAGGACTGTTGTGGACGCCCTCTGCCCCATCTAGGGGACATAGGACCTTAAGTATGCATCCAGCGTCTTCGTGTAACCCTTATGAGGTCCCATACTGCGCTTGCCTCCATTCCAGAACCTTGCTGTTCGTTTCAGCCACAGGACGTCCACAGCTGGACATAGGCCTCCCCCAAGATTTTCAGATGGTTGGCAGCGGCCTGCATCCAACGCCTTCCTCCTACTTTTGCATGACTTGGAGTCATCATTATTTCAGCCACAGGACATCCACTGCTGAACATAGGCCTTCCTCAATGATTTCCAGGTAGTTCTGCATCCAGCGTCTTCTTGTAACCTTTATGAGATCCCATACAGCGCTTGCCTCCTTTCCAGAACTTTGCTGCCCCACGGTGAGTCCTCAAAAGATCTTCATTTCAGCCACAGGACGTCCACTGCTGGATATAGGCCTCCCCCAAGATTTCCAGATGGCTGGCAGTGGCCTGCATCCAGCGCTTAGGCACAGGCAAACGGCACGACTTGGAGCGAGATCAAACGCGAAGCTCAAGACCGAACGCGATAGAAGACTGTTGTGGACGCCCTCTGCTCCATCTAGGGGACGTAGGACCTTTAGTAAGTCTGCATTCAGCGTCTTCTTGCAACCCTTATGAGGTCCCATACTGCGCTTGCTTTTATTCCAGAACTTTGCTGCCCCGTCGGCTGTCAGTTCATTGGTGAGTCCTCAAAACATCATTTCAGCCACAGGACGCCCACTGCTGGACATACGCCTCCCCCAAGGTTTCCAGATGGTTGGCAGCGGCCTGCATCCAGCGCTTAGGCACAGGCAAACGGCACGACTTGGAGCGAGATCAAACGCGAAGCTCAAGACCGAACGCGATAGAAGACTGTTGTGGACGCCCTCTGCTCCATCTAGGGGACATAGGACCTTTTAAGTAAGTCTGCATTCAGCGTCTTCTTGTAACCCTTATAGGGTCCCATACTGCGCTTGCCATATTTCCAGAACCTTGCTGTTCGTTTTAGCCACAGTACGTCCACTGCTGGATATAGGCCTCCCCCAATGATTTCTAGATTGGCCTGCATTCGGCATCTTCCTGCAACCTCTATGAGGTCTCGCACTGCGCTTGACAATACGTCGCTTCTATTCCAGAACGTTGCTGCCTCAGCCGTTAGTTCTGCGTGCTATATGCCCTGCTCATTATTGCCACTTTAGCTTGCTCACCCTTCGGGCTTCCACTGCTGGACATAGCCTTGCCCCAATGGACAACAGCGGTAGCGCCTTCCTAAGACTTTTACATGACTTGGAGGTTAGTCATCATCGTTTCAGCCACAGGACATAGGCCTAATGGTTTCCAGATTGGCCTGCATTCAGCAAGACTCAGGCACAGGCAATCGGCAAGACTTGGAGCGAGATCAAACGCGAAACTCAAGACCGAACGCGATGGAGGACTGTTTTGGACGCCCTCTGCCCCATCTAGGGGACATAGGACTGTAAGTAAGTCTGCATTCAGCGTCTTCTTGTAACCCTTATGGGGTCCCATATTGCGCTTGCCTCCATTCCTGAACTTTTCTGCCCCATCGGTCGTCATTTCATTGTGTGAGTCCTCAAAACACGGATTGAGTCCAGGTGCGATTGCGGTCAAATACCTGCCTTGTCTAGCATAAAAAAAAAATTCAGCCACAGGCGTCCACTGCTAGACATAGGCCTACTTGAGTGATGATTGGCTTGCATCCAGCGTCTTTCTGCATCCTTCACAGGTCATCGGTTGCTTTCATTCCAGCAACGTATTTTACGAATGAACAAACATGAACAACAGTGGCGGATTTACAAATTTGCCGCTAGTAGGCCATTCAATTTTTGCCGCCCCTACTGACTTGAAATTCAATACGTTAGTTTAATCCCGTTATTAGTATAATTGTGAACTCAATGATATTCTGCCAGTTACTAGATTATTTTTGCAACCCGCTATGTACTGAAGAGTTTAATGTTGACCTAAAAACAGCATGTACTAATCATAAGGTGGGGGAAAGGCATGACTTAAAAATACCTAGATACACTATATGAACGCAGACAAAATAATGTGTGGTCAGTAGGGTAAGGTGGGGCACAATGTTACACGGGGCACAATGTTACAATGCACTTTTCTCCGTCCCTTTCTATTAATTGTATTATGTTGGTATACACGTATGTCAAGCTCATAAGCCGCCATCTTTGAACCGTTGTTCCTGCCTCAGTTTGTACCGTGCTTGAAAATTAACAAACAAAAATTGTTTTTGTGTTATTAAACGTCGAAAAAACCGTTTCAAAGTTTTTAATTTTTTTGCCGGACGTGTTGTATTCAGGTCAATGTTGATATTTTTATTTATTTTTATGTTTATTTAGCTACATATTACCGTTGAATTGTTTGTTGTAAACATACCTTAAAATATTAATTCGAATTTTTCAATTTGGTTTGCCTCTCTGGGGCACTGTGTTACGGGGCACTGTGTGACACTGTAAAAGTCAGCCCCAATTACAAAATGTTTTTGTACCATTTCAAGGTATTAAAAGAAAATGGTGCGGAATCGTAAGAGGAAGACAGATTATGGTCTTCACAGTGAAAAAGATATGGCAGAAGCGATTTTGATGGTTGAAAGCATTATTTTTGAAAATTACTGCCAGATATTGAGGATACGACGACGACGTTAGCTACTTACGTCGAAATGGCAAAATTGACAATCGTCTCTATTTTCCACTTGAACCGAACCTTTTATTTTGTTGTAACATTGCGCCCCTTACCCTGTAACAGACTAACCCAGATACGGGGCTCAGTGTTACAATCGACTGATTTATTTAAAGTACAATTTAAATTTAGTAGTTCCTAATAATGTTAACGTTTAAGCTATTTCAATTAAAGAGGGATTGTTAAAGTTTATTTTTATACCAAAAACTAGCTGATTGAAACAATATTTTTGTCATTATAGTCCCATATATTTTTTTTGTAACACTGTGCCCCATCTTACCCTAAACATTGTTTTTGTTGAATATTTTTTTGCACTTAACAGTTTAAAAACAATACAAACAATTTCTATTAAAATATAACATGTTAACAATCCAGTTAATTGTGACAGACAATGAGATCAAATAAGTTTTAAGGGAGAGTCCGGTAATTTGGACCAGTTTTTTTCAATCCCATTTTACACATAGTTTTGTTTTGTTTTTGTTAATGTCCATGGTATATAAAAGAGAAATTATTCAACTTACTATTTCATAGGTATTAATCAACATGATTGTTGTATATTTAGCACAAATCAACAAAATACGAGTTCAGAGCTTCGGTTCAATTTAACCAACCGGTTCGATAATTTGTACCACAGGGTTACTAAATTGGATTTCAATAAATTTCAAGCCTATAAAAAAACAATGGCAAATTATTATACGATACATTCTTACCAAATTAGGTAACGAAAAGGAACAGTAGTTAATAACATAGACAATCGATATTGTTTTACACGTTGTCACGATTTTTAGTACGAGTTTTGTAATTCCAATTATCGTAACGCACACTTGTTACCTTTTTTTATGTATAACAAGGCAGGTATTTGACCACAATCGCACCTAATCTACTTTGCCAGTCTTTTGCTTTCATTTATTGTTAGTCAAACATAACTATGCTATTATAACTTCAAAATATAATTTACTAGAAATTTTTCAAAATCCTATGGTAAAATTCCATACAACTTGATGTGGTACAATTAAACCGACTAGGTGATAGTGCTTTTTTAAAAAATCGGTAAAACATATAGCTTATAAATACCAAAAGATGTTTCAAATAATTATAATCCACACTAATTTACGCTTCTAATTGATAAATTAGAAACACTGTGTGATTAAATTTAACAAAATTACAAACTAAACATGCATTCTCAAAAGTTACTTGAAAATAATGAAAAAAATATTTTCAGAATAAAACACACGTGTAAAATTGTCACGGCAAAAACCATATGACTAATATTCAATGAATTTAGTTGCGTATCGCTGAGTGTTGCAATTACAGACATTCAATAAATACCTACTTTACGAAATATGAGGGTGGTACAATTTACCCGGCGGTACAATATATCTACCGAACTCTCCCCTACATTATTTTCTTGCGAGATTTTAAATTTGCAAAATCATTAATTATATCGTCGTATGAAATCATTTTCATAAGTTCTGACTCTATGCACAAAAGAGATAAAGCATTAAGCTTTTCTTGACCTAAAGTAGATCGTAGATAGTTTTTAACCCGTTTTAAGCAAGAAAAGCTTCTCTCACCTGAACAATTTGTCACCGGTTGTGCACAGAGCCATGCGAAGTGCTATATCCAAGTTCGGATAAATATGCTCCAAATTCTGTTTTCGCAGAAACAAAGATAGACTTTTTAATGATCCAGAATCTGGTTTTATCGAAATTCTTTCAGAAGAAAGGTGGCATTGAAAGTGTAAGCATTCCTGAACTAAATCAGATTCTAAATCATTAGGATACATTTTTTCCAACGAAATGGCTTACAGTGCGCTTATTAATCGTTTATTTAAATATGGATTGTTTTTTTTTTCTGTAAAAAAAAATTTGCTAAATTTGCCGCCCCTCTAAATCTGCCGCCCTAGGCACTGGCCTACTTGGCCTATTGGTAAATCCGCCACTGATGAACAAGTCATGCCCATAATGTAAAAGTAAAGCTAGTTTTAAGTACAATACATGAAATAAAGGATAAAGGCTGGGTTGCTCCATCTTATTTTAACTGTGACAAATGTCAAAAAACTGTCACTCTCCATACAAAAAACACCGGTATCGTCAAAGTTACGGTCAAAGTTAGGTGGTGCAACTCAGCATTAATGTAGCGCTGCTAATGTACTGCTGTTTCACTATCGAATCTTTCACCACTTTACCAACTACTGCGTGTGAGAAAATATATTACTTATTCCACAAAGTTCTGATGTCTCTTTTAATAAAATTGTTCTTTATTTCAGAGGAAACCCGCCGCCTCCTCAACCTGTCCTTGGAAGAGTTCTCTCTGCCGAAGTTCTACCAGATGTTCGGCATCTCCAACGTCAAGTCGCCCGCCGTGACCGCTTTCAGGAGCCCCTACAACAACAGGCATACTGATTGGTGAGTGTTAGCTTTGCTAATCCTTAGGCCACACACATCGCGATAACTCCTGACAATGTCAATAATTGTCAGTGTATAACTTTGTGTTTTGTGTTTATTACTAAACGGATAATGGCTGGAGAGGCACCCGCTGAAAACATGCGTCGATTCGCGCGTATGCAGTATGCACGCGTGTCGCGACTAATGCTGAGCGGGCGCCTTTTTGGCACAAAATAATGACATAATTATTTTATTTGTATAGCTTAAGTCTGTTATTTATTTTGTGTCAAATAAAGATTTTCTATCTTATTCTATAACTTTCGCGCGACAGCGAGCGAAGTCTTTCCGACAATATAAAAAACACAATAGCGCAAATCGTTATCGCGATATATTTAGCCTAGGGGCAATAGATAGATGGATACATTAGGGCGAACTATTTCCCCTGCCAAGACAAGATAATGGAAGCGCAGGCGATTTGTCGGTTTTTGGACCGTTATGGATTCGGTCTGGACAGAGCTAGAAAGTCCAAATTCTCAGGATATGATGTCAGTAGAGGACATTAAACATGCCAAGTTTCATATCCTTATGTAACAAAACACCTAGCTACTCATCTTGACTTCTTAAGATATACACACACCACATCAAACTGGCAAGTACAAGAAAAAAGATCGAGTCTAAGAAGCCTTATAAGCAACATTTGGAGATAGATTTATTTATTTCTTTTTCGTCTCTAATACCAAATTAATATCTACCTAAAGAATCTAAATAAATAAAAGGAGAAACTGACTGACTTAGTGACATATCAACGCACAGCCTAAACGGCTAAACGTAGGCACTTGAAATTTGGAAGGGATGTAGCTTAGCGTAGCGTGCGTTGCTCCTGTACTCGGACCGACATGGTGGCGTTTTGTACTTTTCGAAATCCGGCTTGTTCGGGAGGCTGGAAGTCATCGAACCTACGCGCGAGACGGTTCGTGATGACTCTCGAAAACAGTTTGTAGACATGACTCAGAAGCGAGATGGGTCTGTAATTCTTCAGCAAGGTCTTATCACCTTTCTTGAAGAAGAGCACCACCACGCTTCTGTTCCATGCCTCTGGCGTAGTTCCCTGGAGTAAGACGGAGTTAAAGAGTCTCTGAAGGACTTTCAGTATCGGTGTTCCACCCGCATTCAGAAGCTCCGATGTTATTCCGTCATCACCCAATTTCGAGAAGGAGGTCAATCGTCGAATCCAACTCGGCTGGGCAGCGTTCGGGAAACTACGCAACATCTTTTCGTCCAAAATACCTCAATGCCTGAAGACTAGAGTGTATAACCAATGTGTGTTACCAGTGATAACTTATGGCTCGGAAACGTGGCCTCTCACTATAGGCCTTATACAGAAGCTCAAAGTTGCACAGCGTACTATGGAGAGGGCTATGCTTGGTGTTTCTTTGCGAGATCGAATCAGAAATGAGGAGATCCGTAAACGAACCAAAGTCGCTGACATAGCCCGACGGATTAGCAAGCTGAAGTGGCAATGGGTAGGGCACATAGTTAGTACGCAGAACTGACGGCCGATGGGGCAGAAAGGTTCTGGAATGGAGGGCGCGTACCGGAAAACGCAGCGTGGGACGTCCACCTACAAGGTGGACCGACGACATCGTAAAGGTAGCAGCTTAGTTACAACAGGATATTGCAAAATTCCCACGGGAACCTGAGTTAGCGGGAAAAAAACATTTGGATGAAAAAATCTAAACCGCGTAAGATAGATGAAGGAGGTAAAACGGGATCCACGCGTACGAAGTCGCGGGCGGCCGCTAGTAATAGATAAAAAAGTTAATTTCTTGCAAGTAATTTAAAGAAATTGAATAATAAATCATTCTACAGCCGCTTCGGCGACCACGGCCACGCTGCCTGCACTGACTCCACGTCATCATCGTCGGGGGCGGCTCCCCTCGCCTTGGGCTCAAGCACACACACAGACAGGGAACGTCTGCCCCTACAGTCGCTAGAGACCATCACTGATGCGCTGCTAGAAGTCATGGAGATATGCATGAGAGACATACCTAATTGCGACTGGCTGCAGACGTGGTAAGTTCAAGTTCGAATTTCATTTCCATTTCTAGTTCCAATTCCAGTTCCAATTCCATCTCCAATTCTAGTTCCAATTCCAACTCCAATTCCATACCAGTGTTTCTAGTCTCATTCGCACACACACCAGTGTCTTTAGTGTCATGTGCACACACTTAAGACACTAACTGGTGTCACACCATCATCATCGGGTTCCGCTCCCTTAGCCCTGGGCTCAAGCACACACACAGACAGGGAACGTCTGCCACTACAATCCCTGGAGACCATCACTGATGCACTGCTAGAAGTCATGGAGATATGCATGAGGGACATACCTAATTGCGACTGGCTGCAGACGTGGTGAGTTCAATTTCGAATTCCATTTCCATTTCTAGTTCCAATTCCATCTCCAATTCTAGTTCCAATTCAGATTCTAGTGTCATTCGCACACACTAATGACACTAGCTGATGTCCTGGTTGTGACACCATCATCGTCAGGGGTCGGTCCTCTAGCCCTGGGCTCAAGCACACACACAGACAGGGAACGTCTACCACTACAGTCGTTAGAGACAATTACTGATGCGCTGTTAGAAATCATGGAGATATGCATGAGGGACATACCTAATTGCGACTGGCTGCAGACGTGGTAAGTTCCAATTCCACTTCCAGATGAAATTTCAGTCCCAACTCCAGTTCCAAATCCAACTCCAATTCCATACCAGTGTCTCTAGTGTCATTCGCACAGTCTTTAATGTCACGTGCACACACTAATGACACATGATGTCCTGGTTGTGACACCATCATCGTCAGGGGTCGGTTCTCTAGCCCTGGGCTCAAGCACACACACAGACAGGGAACGTCTACCACTACAGTCGCTGGAGACAATTACTGATGCGCTGCTAGAAGTCATGGAGATATGCATGAGGGGCATACCTAATTGCGACTGGCTGCAGACGTGGTAAGTTCCAATTCCAGTTCCAGATACAAGATTCCAGTTCTAATTCCAGTTTCCATTCCATTTTCAGTTCTAGTTCCGATTCCAATTTGAATTACTTTTCCAATTTCATTTCCAATTCCAGTTCCATTTCTAATTCCAATACCAGTTTCAATTTCAATTCCAGTTCCATTTCTAGTTTCTAATTCCTGATCCAATTTCATTTCTAATTCCAATTTGATTTCCAATTCCAGATAAAATTCCAGTTCCAATTTCATTTCCGATTCCAGAGGCAGTTCCCGTTCCATTTCTATTTCCAATCCTAATGCCAAAATTTCAACTTTTCAACAACTATTTCAACAACATTATTTTGTATCATTGCAGGACGGCGCTCGCCAAGAGTTTTGCTTTCTGCTTCAACCCAGCGCTGCAGCCGCGGGCCTTGATTGTATTTGGATGCATAAGTAAGTAAAATGTTTAATTCTGTGTACGATAGGACATCCGACTATACATTTGTGCATATTACAACTACGAAGAATCCCCCAGTGTTGTACCATGTCACTCTGACTTGGAATTAGAGCATAATCTTATAAAACGTTATAGTACAGTAGGCCAGTAGAATTAAACACAAAAATTGATTAAATCGGAAATAATTCCTACAAAAGATTTTTTGCTTTAATGGCTTCATTGGTTGCCCATTAAGACTCTCCTAAGTTTTCGACTTCGACGGAGTTGTGCTTAAGTGGTGGGGGCCCCCGAAAAGGGCGTTTTTTCGGTTTTCCGGTTATACCGCGTAAAGGACTTACCCTATCGAAAAGTGGTCTTCATGACGGTTAAAGGGCACTTAATCCTGCATTGAATAAGACCAAATTCATATGTTTTGGACAAACCGTTCTCGCGCTAAAGTTCGGCAAAGTAGAAAATATACGTATAATTAATGACCCTCTCCACGTCCAATGGCTTGTTCCCACATGCTTCCAAGCCTTGTAAAGGGTCGCCTTAACCAGTGTAACCCTAACAAGGCTCACGAGTTTGATTCGCTTATCCTTGTTCGTCCCAGCCGTTCCTTAACTGCGGTTGCTGCACCACTTCCTGGCACTCTCCTGAACGACTCTGTGTTACCTAATGTGGCTGCCCCTCTTCCTTGTACCCTCCTGTACGATTTCATTGCTTAGCCATATGCCTGGTCCAAGGTTTGACGCCACAAAATCAACTTCGTACGAGTGAAAATAGTTTAAATACTATTTCCCGTGCTTGCAACATTTTTCTTTACTGCTTCGCCTCTATTAGTCGTAGAGTGATTGTATATATCCTATAGCCTTCCTCAATGTATGAGCTATTCAACACAAAAATAATGATTTCAATCAAACTAGTAATTCTTAAGATTAGCGCGTTCAAACAAACAAACAAAAAACTCTTCAGCGTTTTAATATGAACTTGTTGTTGTTGATTTTTGGCGTCGAACCTTAGACCAGGCATACGGCTAGGCAACGTAGTCATGCAGGAGGATACAAGGAAGAGGGGCAGCCACAGTAGGTAACACAGAGTCGTTCAGGTGAGTGCCAGGAAGAGGTGCAGCAACCGCAGTTAAGGAACGGCTGGGACGAACAAGGATAGGCGCATCAAGCTCGTAAGCCTTGATAGGGTTACACTGGTTGAGGTGGCCCTTTTCAAGACTTGGAAGCTTGTGGGTAACAAACCATTGGACATGGAGAGGGTCATTAATTATACGTATATTTTCTACTTTGCCGAACTTTAGCGCGAGAACGGTTTGTCCAAAACATATGAATTTGGTCTTATTCAATGCAGGATTAAGTGCCCTTCAACCGTCATGAAGACCACTTTTTGATAGGGTAAGTCCTTTACGCGGTATAACCGGAAAACCGAAAAAATGCCCCTTTCGGGGGCCCCCACCACTTAAGCACAACTCCGTCGAAGTCGAAAACTTAGGAGAGTCTTAATGGGCAACCAATGAAGCCATTAAAACAATAAAATCTTTTGTAGGAATTATTTCCGATTTAAAAGCTAATTCTACTGGACTACAGGTCGTTTGCAACATTTTTGTATATGGATATACTCATATGCAAAAGTGAACCATTATTGAAAAAAAAATAGATGTTTTAGACCTTTTCGAGACAGCAAAGGAAAAGAATCAGTATTTTTTGAGTTTATTCCTTGCTCCTTTTTTAGGATTTTTCCAAAATAAATTTTCAATTTTCAAAGGGCACTAAAATAAAGTTGTTTGTCGGGATATTTTGCACTTTATTGGGATTTGGGAGCCCACACGAAAGTCGGCAGATCCCGCTAAATGCTGACCATCTGGCAACGCTGCTCAAAATTTAAAAAGTCAACAATTATTGTCCAGTTAGCTACCGACCACATGTGAATTCGTTGCGGGTTCCAATGACAGTTTAACTTTCCGGGACAAACTTGACCTTCACTGGTTGGGTTATTGGCGGTCAAGCTGTAGATCCTGGCTACACAGGAGTGCGGTGGGCATAGTCCCGTTTATATGCCTTACACGTTTGTTATTTTAAACAGGTAAGAACGTGTCCGACAACGAAATGAAACAGCTGCTCCGTATATTAGTGAAAGCGTTGGAGTCTTTCAACGATCTGGCGCTGCTGGAAGCACTTATTATGTGCCTGACTCGACTGCAGCCGCTGTTACACCCTGTAAGTAGTAATAATCAAACTTATAATCTTACTAATATTATAAATGCGGAAGTTTGTGTGGATGCCTGGATGTTTGTTACTCTTTCACGCAAAAACTACTGAACGGATTTTGATGAAACTTTACAGTATTATTGTTTATAACCCAGAATAACATAATATAGGCTATAATGTATGACGATCTGTGACAAACGAGCTTTCACGCGGGTGAAGCCGCGGGCAAAAGCTAGTTTTACAGATAAAAGTGCCTCAAATCAAGGGTCTGACCCTTAAAATTACAAGTATTTAAGTTTTTTTCTTTAGTATTCATCTCTTCCTTAAAAAAGCGACAGCATAGTTACCTTGACACTGTCATTTATTTGCATTACAAACAAACAGCAAACAACCACCAGTTACTTATGTAGTCTACCCAACGTCTCCAACTGATAACAAGACAACTGATGGACAAATCTATACTTATATTATAAATGCGAAAGTAACTCTGTCTGTCTATCAGTCTGTCTGTAAAGAAAGAAAGAAAGAAAGAAAAATTATTTATTTGACAACTAAAAAAAAAAGTACAAAGACAATGAAGAGAAAAGAGAAAAAAGAAATGTTGCCAAAGAGGTCACCCGCTCAGTATCATCTTGACAGTTGACATTTTACTGCCAGTCTGTCTGTCTATCTATCTGTCTATCTGTCTCGCTTCCACGCCTAAAGCACTGAACCGATTTTGATGAAATTTGGCACAGAGATAGGTTGAGTCCCGGGAAAGGACATAGGATAGTTTTTATCCTGGTTTTTGAAACAGGGTCGCTCGCGATAAAGTTTTTCTGTGACAGACAAAATTCCACGCGGGCGAAGCCGCGGGCGGAAAGCTAGTTATAAAATAACATAAAATAAAATAAATATATGATGAACTAATGTGCAGGCGACTGTACTGTATACAGGGTGTTAGGTAAAAGGGTATATGAGCCGACACTAGCCCATGTTAACATGGTCATATAAATGGTATGGTGAAGTCAGAAAATTGATATCTTCATTTTAATAATTTTAATTTTCATACAAATCGGATTTTATAAAATTTATTTTGTATGACAATTTAATAAATTAAAATGATGATATCAAATTTCTGACTTCACCATACCATTTATATGACCATGTTAACATGGACTGGTGTCGGCTCATATACCCATTTACCTAACACCCTGTATAATGCAATTTTTTCAGGAATCTCCAATCCACAAGGCACTGTTCTGGGTGGCTCTATCCGTGCTACAACTGGACGATCCTACGTTATACGCCGCTGGTCTGGCGCTGATGGAGCAAAACCTCCATACTTTGGACTCGCAGGGACAGTTTGAGAACAAGGTATGTCCGCTACAAACAACATGTTTTGGGAAGACCACCTGGCCTAAAGTCCGGTCGCCGAGCAAATAGATTTTCGTCCAACGACCCCAAGCGCTCGCGCTCGTAAACTCACTGCGGCCGCCCGTCGCACAGTCGCGACAGCAATATGATTAGGTGCGAGCGATAAGGATGGGTAGCTTGGGGTCATTGAACGAAATTCTATGTGCTCGGCGACTGGACTTTAGCAGGAAAAAGTAAACTATAAATAATTTTTATTATTTCCAGACGCTGGAACAGGTGATGATGGAAACTAGAGAACCCTTGGAGTGGCATTTCAAGCAATTGGATCATGCAGTTGGACTAAGGTAATTAAAACATTTAAAACAAACGAAGTAGTTAATGAGCGAAAATCATTTTTATTGTTGTCCTAATGTCCTTCAATCGATTAAAATCAATTTCTCACATTTATTACGGTACTGTTTAAACTAGTGTTGTATCGTCATGATGGCAAGACGTGACGTGACGCATACTAAGGCTGGGTTGCACCAACTTAATTTAACTTTAACAAACGTCAAAAATCTGTCAAACTCCATACAAAAAACACCGGTCATCGTTATAGTTACGGTCAAAGTTAGCTGGTGCAACTCAGCCTAAATGTATGAAAATTCAGTTCTGATGCGTCACTTCACAAAATGTCGGTCAAATATAAAGCCTGGTCCGTGAGCACGTAGAATTTTGTCCAATGACCCCAAGCTACCCATCCCTATCGCTCGCGCGTAATTATGTTGCTGTCGCGCTCGCACACTCACTGCGGGCGCCGTCGCACAGTCGCGACAGCAATATAATATAATTACGCGCGAGCGATAAGGATGGGTAGCTTGGGCTCATTCATAAATTTAAAGCACATATCAAAAGCACCTTAATCACAGAATAATAATAAGTACTACGTACAGAAGTTTTACTTCGCGAAGGTATTTAAAAAAATGTATGCTCAATGTCATTAACAATATGGTGTAATTTAGCTTGTCTCAAGAGTCAAGCAAGTTTGTCAGAAGTTTTGTTGACAAACGTCAGTGATCGGTACTGCGCCGAAGCTATAGGGCTGACTTCGGTAAAATGATGTGACGTGAGGTGCCAATCTGCAGAAAATGGCGGAGGAAATACATGATTTAGCATGAATTATCATGAATAATATTAACTACTTATTTACCTCTCAGTGTCTTGAGGCAACTTAAAAAAGTACATTCTGTGTTTTTATTATTATTTAGGCAGTTAAATACTGCACAGTATTTAGTACACCATTTTCTTTATTTTTTTCCATCATACACAAGAATACGCGTGCGTGAGTCAATGTTCGCTCGTATGTGAGGCCTTGTCGAATAGTACTCTTGTAGGGGGCAATCGTGCGTGTTTTGTTTTCGATGTAAACTCGCGGAGATGAACAGGCCTGCCTTAATGAAAAAGGGCTACTATAAAGTTGATGATTATACAGGGTGTTTGGCGCATCGTGTGCCAAAATGATTTGGCGGATAGAATGGGTCATTTCCTATATTTTCAGCCCCCATAACACGTTCCATGCCAGGCGGCTACTTTTAAATTAATTTTTTTAGTAATTTCACCAAAATACCCAAATCGCATCATTTAATTTCGATTAAAAAAAAAAACTACTAGGCGCAGCCCTAAAGTAAATATTTTGTTTTGACGTGCATTAATGTAGGGTTGCATCAAATCTAAATTTACTGGCAAATATCATCTAGTTTTTTTAAAATACAGCTTTGAAGTTTTCAGAAAAGTTAAAAACGGACTGAACATTTAAGTTTACATGGGTATAATTTTTTTTTTTAAAGAGATAGCGATCTTCGGATTTTATCAAAACTTCTCTAGTCTATCCTCATTCAAACGGTATACTAATCTAACAACAACTTCATAAATTACTTAAATTAGTGCATTGACTCTACTCGGACTGATTTGCGAAATTTGTGTTTATAGCCCCTTTATGTGTGAATAGCACGTTTAACACCTACAGGTAAAAAATATTTATCTTATGCAATGTAAAAACCTTTTCCCAATCGTTTTTCAATGTGGATTTCTTGAATTTAAAGACGAAAATAATTATTTTGATCGTTTATTAATTATTACAAATTTTGTTCAAAATGGCCTCGGCAACGTATACACTCACGACATCTTCTTCTAATTTTCTCTTTTTATTACTACAAAGGCGTTTTCTACTCGTGGATTGGAAGAGATGGCCCTATACAGTGGCCTACACGTTCCCCAGACCTAACTCCGTTCGATTTTTACGTCTGGGGACAAGCTAAAGAACTGGTGTACGTAACGGATTCAAACAATAGAAAAACTACAACGAATAGAAAACGCCTTATTAGTAATAAAAAGAGAAATGTGGCTGCATACGACAACAGTCGAAATTAGAAGAAGATGTCTTGAGTGTATACGTTGCCGAGGCGGACATTTTGAACAAAATTTGTAATAATTAATAAACGATCAAAATAATTATTTTCGTCTTTAATTTCAAGAAATCCACATTGAAAAACGATTGGGAAAAGGTTTTTACATTGCATAAGATAAATATTTTTTACCTGTAGGTGTTAAACGTGCTATTCACACATAAAGGGGCTATAAACACAAATTTCGCAAATCAGTCCGAGTAGAGTCAATGCACTAATTTAAGTAATTTATGAAGTTGTTGTTAGATTAGTATACCGTTTGAATGAGGATAGACTAGAGAAGTTTTGATAAAATCCGAAGATCGCTATCTCTTTTAAAAAAAAAATTATACCCTTGTAAACTTAAATGTTCAGTCCATTTTTAACTTTTCGGAAAACTTCAAAGCTGAATTTTAAAAAAACTAGATGATATTTGCCAATAAATTTAGATTTGATGCAACCCTACATTAATGCACGTCAAAACAAAATATTTACTTTAGGGCTGCGCTTAGTAGTTTTTTTTGAAATCGAAATTAAATGATGCGATTTTGGGTATTTTGGTGAAATTACTAAAAAAATTAATTTAAAAGTAGCCGCCTGGTATGGAACGTGTTATGGGGGCTGAAAATATAGGAAATGACCCATTCTATCCGCCAAATCATTTTGGCACACGATGCGCCAAACACCCTGTATAAAAGATAAAAATGTTTGGAATGTTTAACTACCTAGCTCGCATCAAATACCTATGACTATAATTTGTATATTTTAAAGACTGTAAAACCTTGAAAAGGAGGCTGACAATAGTGACTGAGTTTCTTGCGCTGCTTCTTCTCAGCACTGGCCCATTTATTGTCCCGAAGCAGTGGTAGGGTTAATATTGGGACGTGTAAATTCGCTTTTTTAAAGCCTATTTGCAAAAATAAATGAATTTTATGAATTTTAATTTTATTTTACAATTTCATTGGACAAAATTCTACGTGCTCACGGACCAGGCTTTATGTAAATCCGCTTATTTTTTTGTTGGTCATTGTTGATTTTTCTTTATTCGTTTCTTTTAATTGTCCCCAGCTTCCGTTCGAACTTCCACTTCGCTCTCGTGGGCCACTTGATCAAGGGTTATCGTCACCCTGTAGCTGGCACCGTGTCTCGCACGTGCCGCGTGCTGCTCGCGCTGCTGGCTATCACGTCGCATCCGCACGCGGACAAGTTCCACGTGGCTGCCGATACTGTGGCCTACTTGACGGGTGAGTGGCCCGTACGGGGCTCGCTATGTTACATTATATGAGCCACTTGATCAAGGGCTACCGGCACCCCGTAGCTGGCACCGTGTCCCGCACGTGCCGCGTGCTGCTCGCGCTGCTGGCTATCACGTCGCATCCGCACGCGGACAAGTTCCACGTGGCTGCCGATACTGTGGCCTACTTGACGGGTGAGTGGCCCGTACGGGGCTCGCTATGTTACATTATATGAGCCACTTGATCAAGGGCTACCGGCACCCCGTAGCGGGCACCGTGTCGCGCACGTGCCGCGTGCTGCTCGCGCTGCTGGCTATCACGTCGCATCCGCACGCGGACAAGTTCCACGTGGCTGCCGATACTGTGGCCTACTTGACGGGTGAGTGGCCCGTACGGGGCTCGCTATGTTACATTATATGAGCCACTTGATCAAGGGCTACCGGCACCCCGTAGCTGGCACCGTGTCCCGCACGTGCCGCGTGCTGCTCGCGCTGCTGGCTATCACGTCGCATCCGCACGCGGACAAGTTCCACGTGGCTGCCGATACTGTGGCCTACTTGACGGGTGAGTGGCCCGTACGGGGCTCGCTATGTTACATTATATGAGCCACTTGATCAAGGGCTACCGGCACCCCGTAGCGGGCACCGTGTCGCGCACGTGCCGCGTGCTGCTCGCGCTGCTGGCTATCACGTCGCATCCGCACGCGGACAAGTTCCACGTGGCTGCCGATACTGTGGCCTACTTGACGGGTGAGTGGCCCGTACGGGGCTCGCTATGTTACATTATATGAGCCACTTGATCAAGGGCTACCGGCACCCCGTAGCGGGCACCGTGTCGCGCACGTGCCGCGTGCTGCTCGCGCTGCTGGCTATCACGTCGCATCCGCACGCGGACAAGTTCCACGTGGCTGCCGATACTGTGGCCTACTTGACGGGTGAGTGGCCCGTACGGGGCTCGCTATGTTAGCATTGGAATAACTTTTTTGACCCTAAGATATATTCTACTTGGCTGCTGATTATGTCACCAATTTGACGAGTAAGTGTCCCGTACGGGGTTCATTATGTAAATAAGATGTCCGATACTGTGGCCTACTTGACGGGTGAGTGGTCCGTACGGGGCTCTTAATGTGAATGCTATATGGGTCATTTAGTCAAAGGCTACAGGACAATGTCACTTATTTGACAAAGAAGTGTCCCGTACGGGGTCTCAAGATGTAAACGTGCTGTGAGCCACTTGATCAAAGGCTACAGGCACCCCGTAGCCTTCTAGGTGGCTGTTGATAATGTCACCTACGTCAAGGGTAGGTGTCCCGTACGGGGTCTTAAGATGTTAACGTGCTGTAGGCCACTCGATCAAAAGCTACAGGCACCCCGTAGCCTTCTAAGTGGCTGCTGATTATGTCACCCACTTGACGGGTGAGTGGCCCGTACGGGGCTCGCTATGTTACATTATATGAGCCACTTGATCAAGGGCTACCGGCACCCCGTAGCGGGCACCGTGTCGCGCACGTGCCGCGTGCTGCTCGCGCTGCTGGCTATCACGTCGCATCCGCACGCGGACAAGTTCCACGTGGCTGCCGATACTGTGGCCTACTTGACGGGTGAGTGGCCCGTACGGGGCTCGCTATGTTACATTATATGAGCCACTTGATCAAGGGCTACCGGCACCCTGTAGCGGGCACCGTGTCCCGCACGTGCCGCGTGCTGCTCGCGCTGCTGGCTATCACGTCGCATCCGCACGCGGACAAGTTCCACGTGGCTGCCGATACTGTGGCCTACTTGACGGGTGAGTGGCCCGTACGGGGCTCGCTATGTTACATTATATGAGCCACTTGATCAAGGGCTACCGGCACCCCGTAGCGGGCACCGTGTCGCGCACGTGCCGCGTGCTGCTCGCGCTGCTGGCTATCACGTCGCATCCGCACGCGGACAAGTTCCACGTGGCTGCCGATACTGTGGCCTACTTGACGGGTGAGTGGCCCGTACGGGGCTCGCTATGTTACATTATATGAGCCACTTGATCAAGGGCTACCGGCACCCCGTAGCGGGCACCGTGTCGCGCACGTGCCGCGTGCTGCTCGCGCTGCTGGCTATCACGTCGCATCCGCACGCGGACAAGTTCCACGTGGCTGCCGATACTGTGGCCTACTTGACGGGTGAGTGGCCCGTACGGGGCTTTATTTAACACTATAGACGACTAACTTAGGTAAAATGGTAGTAGCTAGCTACGCGGGCTTGGAACAAAGTCACATTATCAAACAAACTGAGGCACCGAGGCGTTTAGAAGTTTTACGTGGCTGCTGATACTGTTCCCTATTTGACAGTTAAGTGTCCCGTACGGGACATAAGCTTTTAGCGTCGTGATAACTTTTGAGCCAAGCGTGGATAGATTCTACGTGGCTGCTGATTATGTCACCTATTTGACGGGTAAGTGTCCTGTACGGGACTTTATTTGACACTTTATTAACGATTGACTTTTGTGAATACCACTGAGGCGGTTAGAAATTTTAGGTCGCTGCTGATATTGTGGCTTACTTGACGGGTGAGTGTCCCGTACGGGACAAGATTTTAGCGTCGTGATAACTTTTGACCCAAGCGTGGATAGATTTTACGTAGCTGCTGATAATGTCACCTACATGAAGGGTAGGTGTCCCGTACGGGGTCTCAAGATGTAAACGTGCTGTGAGCCATTTGATCAAAGGCTACAGGCACCCCGTAGCCTTCTACGTGGCTTTTGATACTGTCACCTACGTCAAGGGTAGGTGTCCCGTACGGGGTCTTAAGATGTTAACGTGCTGCGGGCCACTCGATCAAAAGCTACAGGCACCCCTTAGCCTTCTACGTGGCTGCTGATGATGTCACCTACGTGAAGGGTAGGTGTCCCGTACGGGGTCTCGCTATGTTAACGCTAGGTGGGCCACTGATCAAAGGTTACAGGCACCCCGTAGCCTTCTACGTGGCTGCTGATGATGTCATCTACGTGAAGGGTAGGTGTCCCGTACGGGGTCTCGCTATGTTAACGCTAGGTGGGCCACTGATCAAAGGCTACAGGCACCCCGTAGCCTTCTAAGTGGCTGCTGATTATGTCACCTACTTGACGGGTGAGTGGCCCGTACGGGGCTCGCTATGTTACATTATATGAGCCACTTGATCAAGGGCTACCGGCACCCTGTAGCTGGCACCGTGTCCCGCACGTGCCGCGTGCTGCTCGCGCTGCTGGCTATCACGTCGCATCCGCACGCGGACAAGTTCCACGTGGCTGCCGATACTGTGGCCTACTTGACGGGTGAGTGGCCCGTACGGGGCTCGCTATGTTACATTATATGAGCCACTTGATCAAGGGCTACCGGCACCCCGTAGCGGGCACCGTGTCGCGCACGTGCCGCGTGCTGCTCGCGCTGCTGGCTATCACGTCGCATCCGCACGCGGACAAGTTCCACGTGGCTGCCGATACTGTGGCCTACTTGACGGGTGAGTGGCCCGTACGGGGCTCGCTATGTTACATTATATGAGCCACTTGATCAAGGGCTACCGGCACCCCGTAGCGGGCACCGTGTCGCGCACGTGCCGCGTGCTGCTCGCGCTGCTGGCTATCACGTCGCATCCGCACGCGGACAAGTTCCACGTGGCTGCCGATACTGTGGCCTACTTGACGGGTGAGTGGCCCGTACGGGACATATGTTCTTAACGTCGAGATATCTTTTGACCCAAGCGTGAATAGGTTCTAAATGGCTGCTGATATTGTCACCTACTTGACGGATAAGTGTTCCGTACAGGGTTCGTGATGTAAATAAGATGTCAGCTACTTGATCAAAGGCTACAGGCTACTGTGGCCTACTTGACGGATAAGTGTCCCGTACGGGACGTATGTTTTAACGTAGAGATATCTTTTGACCCAAGCGTGAATAGGTTCTAAATGGCTGCTGATATTGTCACCTATTTTACGGGTAAGTGTCCCGTACGGGGTCTCAAGATGTAAACGTGCTGTGAGCCACTTGATCAAAGGTTACAGGCACCCAGTAGTGTCTACGTGGCTTTTGATACTGTCACCTACGTGAAGGGTAGGTGTCCCGTACGGGGTCTTAAGATGTTAACGTACTGTGGGCCACTCGATCAAAAGCTACAGGCACCCCGTAGCCTTCTAAGTGGCTGCTGATTATGTCACCTACTTGACGGGTGAGTGGCCCGTACGGGGCTCGCTATGTTACATTATATGAGCCACTTGATCAAGGGCTACCGGCACCCCGTAGCGGGCACCGTGTCGCGCACGTGCCGCGTGCTGCTCGCGCTGCTGGCTATCACGTCGCATCCGCACGCGGACAAGTTCCACGTGGCTGCCGATACTGTGGCCTACTTGACGGGTGAGTGGCCCGTACGGGGCTCGCTATGTTACATTATATGAGCCACTTGATCAAGGGCTACCGGCACCCCGTAGCGGGCACCGTGTCGCGCACGTGCCGCGTGCTGCTCGCGCTGCTGGCTATCACGTCGCATCCGCACGCGGACAAGTTCCACGTGGCTGCCGATACTGTGGCCTACTTGACGGGTGAGTGGCCCGTACGGGGCTCGCTATGTTACATTATATGAGCCACTTGATCAAGGGCTACCGGCACCCCGTAGCGGGCACCGTGTCGCGCACGTGCCGCGTGCTGCTCGCGCTGCTGGCTATCACGTCGCATCCGCACGCGGACAAGTTCCACGTGGCTGCCGATACTGTGGCCTACTTGACGGGTGAGTGGCCCGTACGGGGCTCGCTATGTTACATTATATGAGCCACTTGATCAAGGGCTACCGGCACCCCGTAGCTGGCACCGTGTCCCGCACGTGCCGCGTGCTGCTCGCGCTGCTGGCTATCACGTCGCATCCGCACGCGGACAAGTTCCACGTGGCTGCCGATACTGTGGCCTACTTGACGGGTGAGTGGCCCGTACGGGACATATGTTCTTAACGTCGAGATATCTTTTGACCCAAGCGTGAATAGGTTCTAAATGGCTGCTGATATTGTCACCTATTTTACGGGTAAGTGTCCCGTACGGGGTCTTAAGATGTTAACGTGCTGTGGGCCACTCGATCAAAAGCTACAGGCACCCCATAGCCTTCTACGTGGTTGCTGATACTGTCACCTACGTGAAGGGTAGGTGTCCCGTACGGGGTCTCAAGATGTAAACGTGCTGTGGGCCAATTGATCAAAGGCTACAGGCACCCCGTAGCCTTCTACGTGACTGCTGATAATGTCACCTACGTGAATGGTAGGTGTCCCGTACGGGGTCTCGAGATGTTAACGTGCTGTGGGTAACTTGATTAAGAACTACAGGCACCCCGTAGCCTTCTACGTGGCTGCTGATGATGTCATCTACATGAAGGGTAGGTGTCCCGTACGGGGCTCTTAATGTTAATGCTATATGGGCCACTTGATCAAAGGCCTCGGGTTTCACGAGAAAGCTTTTGATCTACTGTCTTAATCAAATTAAATACAAGTGCTTATTTTATGATTTGAAAATAAAAGGCATCAATATTTGTACTCAATATTTCAGCAAAGAATTATAAAATACAAATCGTGTCATCTCTTTCAGCGCTAGTGTGTGTGAGCGAGGAAGTGCGATCGCGGTGTCACGTCAAGTTCTCGCTGCCAAAATGGCTGCCTGACAACTGTGACCACTACTGCCCTACTGGCGATCACCAAGTAAGTGAATTTTAAAGTAACTCACCTTCCAAGTTAGGGATTTGACATCAAAAGACATAAAATTGGCAGTTTTTTAGCTCCAAATCGTGAAATAACTTTCTTAACACGTTGGACGCCGCGAACAATAAAATTTCTATTTTGCCTAGTGTCTCTGCAATCGCAGCACGGACGAAACATTTACACAAAGTTTAAAGTATTTATGCAAATGTTGCAAAGTGAAACTATTTTAAAACTTAATAAACATCTGTGCACATATCTTGACACATCTGTTACCGGCTGAAGTAGTATTTGCAATAGTTACTTTCCAAAAACTTCACAAACATATTTGTACACATCTTGACACATGTCTAATTTGTAGTTACTTTCCAGCCTTTTTTCCGGATTTGTCGGGTGAAGTCTTATTTGTAGTTACTTTCCAAAAACGCATGTACAAATATCTTTGCAAACAACTTGACACAGCGGTGTGTCACATTCCGACACATGTCTATTGCCGAGTGACGTATTATTAATTTGTAGTTATAGTTACTTCCCATAAACGTATGTAAAAACATCTTGACACAGCTGTATGTACACATCTGGACCCATATCTGAGACTTATTAATGTGAAAACGAGTGTGTACACATGTTGACACAGACTTGTGTCTAACATGCTTGTAGTACTTCTCCTCGCAGCTATCGATGTCGGCGCCATCAAATACGTCTACCCACTCGGTGTGCAGCCGACGACAGAAGTCATGGGATATACTGGACCAAGTTGCCATCACTTCGGCGCATGGGGGTGAGTTTAATGTGTTAGTTTAACGCGACTGTAGAACGGATGGTAATAATTTATAGAATCTGAAGACTTATTTTTGAGTTGAGATGAGATTATAAGGTCGTAGAACACTTGACAACCCGAAAAGGGATCGTAACCGTATCAACTCGAGGCAGTCATTGTTCTTTGTATGAAACTCCTTACTGCAACACGCCTGTAATCCGCACCGTAACGTAAACGCCTCGCCTCGCGGTTGACAGCGCGCGAAAGGTGATGACAGCTCGCGTAAGGCGATACGGTGTTGATCCCTTTTCGAGTTGATAAGTCTGCTATGACCTTTAAGATGGCATGTTTCGTCATTAAAAACATGCCTATCAAGTCCATAATTTGTGCAGATAAAATTTTCGTAAGGTAATGTTGTACTTCATTATGCTAGGAGTGCACAGATAATGACGTTCCTGCAGTCATCTTACCATAGACATTAACGCCCGTATTCACAAACATTACTATGAGGTCTCACAGTGCGCATGAACGCACAGGGTGACACACGAACTAATCACAGAGCTCTATTCAACGCCGTGCGTTCGATTTGCTGCTACACTTAAGCAAGCATCGTGTGTGAATTTCAAACTGTCACAAGTCACGTTACTGGCCCATTTATTGTCCCGAAGCAGTGGTAGGGTTAATACTGGGACGTGTAAAAGTGCTTTTAAAGCCTATTTGCAAGAATAAATAAGTAGCTCAGTTGGAAGAGCAGTCGCCCGGCAAGCGGAAGGTCGTGGGTTCAATTCCCGCCTTAGGCAGTTCGATTTTTTCAAGTTATTTATAATTTTAAAATTAGTTTGAGATAGATGCGACTCTTAACGCTAAAAAATTAAAATAACTAAAAATAAATGAGTTTTATGAGTCTTTTATGAGTATTACTTACTTTGCTTTTCTCCCCCAGGCAAGTCCCCCACCATGCAGCAATCAGGCAGCGGGGGCCACTCTCCGCACCTGAGCGCGATGGGTCACCAGGTAATGTGCGGGGGCCACGTGGCCCCCTGTCGGTGTTAGCGCGGTCTTGGTATATAGAGCCGTCTGCAAGGGATTCGATATTTGAAGCTTGATTTGAAATTAGTCTGTTGTTTTTGAGTGTCAGTTGGTAATAGTCAGTTGGCAGATAGTTATGATCAGTTAATTGATGTTAATGGTCAGTTAACTATTAGAAATGGTCAGTTGACTGAGGGTAATGGTCAGCAGGCTAATGGTAATGGTCAGAAGGCTGTTTATAAATGACTGTTGACCAATTGAAGGAAATTTAATTAAAGTCACTCTTTTTTTCAATTACGTTTCTGACCCAAAACAAGGGTAGTATCGTTCACCAAAATATTTGCCAAATTCGAAGCCATAAAAGTGATCAATAAAAGAAGTTTCGAGACCGAATTGGATAAAAAACTACGGTTAAAAATTCGATTTAAAATCAACCATTTCTTGCTGTGCTTGGTCACTATAATATTTTGAACTAAAACGAATTCAATTCTTTTGTATGGCAATTAAGTGTTATACTCTGTTGTACCATAGAGTGTTATAATGCCAAGTTGAAATACACCTTATGTACGTAGAAATAGGGTTCATGTACCTATCTATCCCCCGCAGACGAGAATTGGCTTACTAGAAATTGAGATAGCTTGTGGTATTAGTCGAACTATATTCTTTTTCTTTCTATAAGGTAGATGGAAGATTATTTTATTTAAAAAGAGTTTTTTTTTTAAGTTGTACTCTTGGATATCGTTATCAAATTGCTTAAAGGACCCTGGTTCTGTATTAGACCTAAACAGAGTTTGAAAAAAAAAAATGTTTAAAAAATAACAACTAAAGAACGTCCTTTTTAAAGTCTGTTTAAAAGTTATCCCAACTAATCCCAACTAATATTATAAATGCGAAAGTAACTCTGTCTGTCTGTCTGTCTGTTACGCTTTCCCGCTTAAACCTCGCAACCGATTTTGATGAAATTTGGCATAGAGATAGTTTGAGTCCCGGGAAAGAACATAGGATAGTTTTTATCCCGGTTTTTGAAACAGGGACGCGCGCGATAAAGTTTTTCTGTGACAGACAAAATTCCACGCGGGCGAAGCCGCGGGCGGAAAGCTAGTCATTAATAAAAGTGAAAAAAAGGATTATAAGACTGTGTGTAAGTTAATGGGAATAAATTATTTGTTATACAATCTTCCAACTACCACCATATCTGACTAACAAACTCTTACCTTTCAGTATGTAGGGCCACATGTTACGACCATACTACTATATCACATTGTGTTCTTTCATGCAACTGTATGGATTGGTTATTGATATCGTTTGTATGCATTCGTATTCGTTCGTCACCCCTTGCCACTTCTCCGACGGTATTCGTTATTTTCACGGTATATGGTAACGGTATTTTGAATCGTTATTTGATAAAAAAATATTTAAATTTTACAAAATTCGTTTGTGAATCGTTTTGGTTGTTATGAATACCTGTCGTTATTTTTAAAATAACGGTATTTTTGACTGCCTTCAAAATTCAATAATTTATTTCTTAAAAACTAAAAATATAACGAATACTGATCAAACCTCATCCTTATTAATAACGGCAATAACGGTAACACGTTATTACCGTTATCGTTATTTTTTGGCGTGTTTTCGGGTAGTATCGCTTTCCGCTTGTTGTCTGTAGGCGTCTGCAAGAATGCTTTTCAAAACGCAACGATCGTTTTCAGTGCCCACCTCCAAAGATTCCATTGGACCACCTAGGGTAATTGTGATGAAAATTAGTTAATATTGATACGCGTTCAGATAAAATAACATAGTTACGTGGTTGTCTTAATCAAGCTTTATTCAAGAACATGCATGCATCGTATTGCATTGCAGCGAAAATTCATACGTCTGGTTTCGCGTGAGTCTTGCTTTCAAAAACTATAAAAGATAATTTGAACGCGTATCAAGATTACTTTTTTATTTGGTTTTCCTATTATTGTATTTTATATTGTGTTACCTGTACAATTTGTGTTTATAAATTATCTTCTGTACTATAAAACATTTTTGATGATACACTGATACTAAAAATTAATTAAAAGGTTGCATATGCCGAATTGCCGACCAAGACAAGATTTAAAGAAAATGTACTGAAAGTTTTAACAAAATGTGCTAAATTAACAAATCAAAAATAGATTTTTGAATTTGCTTTGATAGAGTTTATAGAATTCTTATTATATCTGATATTCTAAACAAAATACTATCTTTAGAATATATGCTTTTTTTTTCTATACTATTGAAACCATTTTTTTTATGGTTCCATGTTTTCTGATGGATATTTTTTACAATATCAGATATGTGTGAAAAATATTAGATCCAAAACCCATAGAAGTGCTCTCAAATATAGATTACCTAAATCCCGCATGGAATAGTTTAGATTTCAAAGCGAAATCCTACACGAAACACAATTCGTTTGCTAGCACATAAAGTGATACCATCATCCGTATTTAAACAAGAAAAAAAAACAAATGATAGTTGACAACAAGGCCTGTATTAACACATACAAATCCGAATATTCAAACTTGTGATTGGTCTTAATTTTGAAATTGAGACAATCACAAACTGTAACAACTTAAAATCGCGTAATACGTCAAAACAAAAACGAAGCTGCGATACAAAAATACATCACCAAATTCCACGTAATTTTAGCTGACGTGTAACATGCTAAAAAAGCACTGCAACTATTTAGCGGTACTTTCAGCGCCATAAGATTTTTACATTTATCTAGAAAAGAATCACAATAAAAAGCGTGCACCAAAAATCAACTAAATCAACATGTGACAACATCTCACATTTAGAACTGCACCTTAAACACTGTATAATAAGACACAAAACCAAACAAAACAAGCTTCCAGCTTTAGAACAAATCGAGAAGGAAGCACAGCTTTCTATAGAAAGAGATATACCTATAATAGATGCTTTAAATGAATTTTTATCTGTCTTACCCCGTGTGTACCCTGTCCTCTGATTTGTTGTGCGTAGTGTATTGGGAGGTATTTTGGAATGAAATAATCTGTAAATAAGTTTGTAAGGGCAAAAATCGAGATAAACTGGAACATTTTTGCTATTGTTTTAATTCCGACAAAGAAGATTTAAATTCTAATGAGGGCTATCGTTTTAGCGCTCACCAGTTAGCGCCACTGTAGAGTAAGGTCCTGTCACTTGCTAGTAGCGAAGACAGTGGCACCAACTGGTGAGCGCTAAAGTGGTAGGAGGACTATGGCATTTGCACTCATCAAGATGGCGCCACTGTAGAGTAAGGTCCTGTCAGTCGCCAGGGGTGCCAACTGTTAAGTATAAAAACGATAGCCCTCATTGTGTTTATTGTGAACACAAGAGTGTAGTTGTTTAAAAAAAATATCCGCCGTCTGAAGTTGTTTTCAGCAATTTTGATTAAAAAAAAATGATTACAATAAAATACCTACAATTTAGTTAATGGTGACTGAATTTCTTGCGCTGCTTCTTTTCAGCACTGGCCCATTTATTGTCCCGAAGCAGCGGTAGGGTTAATACTGGGACGTATAAAAGTGCTTTTTTTTTTCTACAACAAAAATAAATAAGTGACCGATGCCAAAACTAGAGCTATTATCACAATATGATCATAAATAAAATTATCCACAAATACCTCCCAAAACATCTCAACACCCTCAATGTAACCCATCCCCTATATGTTACCCTATCATCCCTCCACTGTACTAAAGTATACTATACTATCCTACAGGACAGCGAAGGGCGCGCGCATAGTATGCAACACGGCGCTACTGGCGACGCGGCCAGGTCCGAACAGGGAGGCGATGATAATGGGATAGAAGTGAGTATGCGTATTAAACTTCTATAAAAAGCAGCAGGGGATTGGTGGACTCCTTGAAGCTAAAGAGGCTCGCTCGAGAGCTCGCGGTTACGTTTCATCGGACTTTGGTAGACACCGTCAGGTTTTAGTGGATAGGCCTCGCCCTTCTGTCGAACTGTCGACCATGGTCGTCCCCATCCACCAGTAGGTATTCTAAAAGCATTTCCCGACGTAAAAAAATGGTGGCGATGTTGATAGTTGTGATAGGTTGATGCTAAAATTTTGAGGATGAGAGCCATCTGTGTTCACCTGCCAAGATAAACAGCTTACGGTTATTAGCATAGATATTGTTAGCATAGGGATGTTTGACAGCATCAACAATAGAGTTGAAACCATGTCAATAGATGTATTGTAAAAAAGACCTCAAAAACTTGCTATGCGTTTTGAAAGCTCATAAAAGTATGGCAATTGACTGTGGTGTCAAGTACACAATTTGTCAAGTGTAGTTTCAAAATAAAATTCTTGTTCGAATATCTCCATAATATCCCATGGTCTTTACATCATTTCTTCCTTCCCAAGGTGGTAGAAGACGACGGCAGGATATCACCAGGCAGCACGGATGACGCTACCGACCGGCCCTCATCCACCAAGTCTGGAGACAGCGACTACCCTGAGACTTGCATCAAGGTACTATCGGTGAGTGTAGTGTCAGAAGACCAAATAAGCTGGCGCAGCGACCCAAAGTGGGTCTTGGTCTCCGACAATAAGAGTCCATTCCGGTCAGGGTTCGAAATTATCAAGATAATTACGCTTCATGATAATTATCAGATAATTATCGGATAATTATCAGATAATTATCGGATAATTATCAACAGTATTGGATACATTTGTCATATTGTTTCATAAGAAATTCTGATGGCAAATGTTGCTTTATTTTTTTGGTTGCTGATTGTTGTCCAAGTTATCCATCGCTAGTCGCATAAAGTTTGGAAAATAGATGAATATTTTGACATTAGATAACTAGTGACCAATTTAGAGCTAAAATATAGGTATACAGGGTGTTAGGTAAATGGGTATATGAGCCGACACTAGCCCATGTTAACATGGTCATATAAATGGTATGATGAAGTCAGAAAATTGATATCTTCATATTAATTATTTTAATTTTCATACAAAACGGATTTTATAAAATTTATTATGTATGAAAATTTAAAAAAATTAAATGATGATATCAAATTTCTGACTTCACCATCCCATTTATATGACCATGTTAACATGGGCTAGTGTCGGCTCATATAACCATTTACCTAACACCCTGTATATGTTGATTAACGCCCACCACTAGCCGCACGTATGGAAATACACGTTCGAAAACTTCGAATACAGTACATTTTCACGAGCGCATTTTTTTGTTATTATCAACCGATAATTATCCATCTGTTATTATCACGATAATTATCATGATAATTATCGTGATAATTATCATTGATAATTATCCTTTCGAACTCTGATTCCGGTCACTTCTGCGCCAGTTATAGACTGATTAACCTAGCTGCTGCAGCAACCTAACTTTCCCCCTGGACAAAGTTGACCTTCACTGGTTGTGTTACTGGCGGTCAAGCTGTAGATCCTGGCTACACAGGAGTTGCAGCGGTGGGAACGAGAGGTGGGAATAGTCCCCGTTTGTGCAGCAGCCTTGGAGTCTTGGACTCCGACAGTAACAGTCCATTCCGGTCTCTTCTGCGCCAGTTATCGACGTGGAGATCACGCAGAACCTTAGCGACTTCGTCTTCCCAGCGGTATAGATCGTTTCATCCACGAAGACGCGCCCGAACAAATTTTGGTCGAGGGAAGCGCGGAGTGCGGGGAGTTTGATTAGAGCAATCCGAGCTTCATTATTGTAGTGTGCGTGTGCACTCGTGGATTATTTAGCGTGTACCTATAACACTTAAATTAGCGGAAGAATGCTGGGGCGCGTCTTCGTGGATGAAACGATCTGTAACTGAGACGACCAACTGGTCGACGGCCACTTAATCGCCCCAAGTAAGCTTACTTCGCCGCACGATCCACCCTCATTCTTTCTAGATGTGCGAGCCAGCGAAGTCTATGAGCTGAAGGTCAGAAGACTTTTTTTTTAAATGAGTGCTATTGAAATCCACCTGAAATTGGAGCTAGTGGAGTACTCCAATTGCAGTGCGGTGATTTAGTTTGTGATTTTTATTGTTGTAATGTGTTGGCTTCTTATGTTTGGTTGAATTCTTTTAAATGATCGACTATATTGGTAATGTAGGCTTTAAAACTTGCTGTATTTTCTTTTCTGATTATTTCTGAGATATTATATGGATTGATGTTTAACAAACGGGATATCATTTCATGATGATAACAAATAAGGTGTAAAAACTGTTCCAAGTCCAGGGAACCCAGCCTAAAATAAATCTGATTTGCGTCCCTTCCCCCTGGGCCACAATGCCTACCCCCTCCTAGGCCATACTGTCAGAGAGGACAGACAGGCCAGACTGTCAGAGGGGACAGACGCGCCAGACTGTCAGAAGAGACAGACACGCCAGACTGTCAGAGGGACAGACAGGCCAGACTATCAGAGGGGACAGACAGGCCAGACTGTCAGAAGGGACAGAGGCGAGACTGTCAGAAGGGACAGACAGGCCAGACTGTCAGAGGGGACAGACAGGCCAGATTGTCAGAGGGAACAGTTTGGCCTAGTCTCCTACCGCCCTCGCTCAGAAGTAGGTTACTCCTATGTTGGTCTTCCTAATACAAAATTATATTTCTATCTCTTACAGCAAGGGTCAACGGACAAGGACACCACATCGAGTCCAGAGAGCAACTGCCTGTTAGACCCGTCTGTTTTGTCCGACTTCACGACGCAAGCCCTTGTGCTGACCGTACTGGCCACTCTAGTAAAGTATACCACAGGTTAGTATTCTATACTTACGAGCAAAAGTATGGAATCACCCCCTTGTGTTTTGTTCCGAGGGATCTTAAGAACTAAATGACTATGTGTATGTATGTATCTGTGGTATCAATTTAGGTATTTAGCCCAATAAAAATAAAACATTTATTTCAGATGAAGACGAAATCCGAATCCTGTACCAGTACTTAGCTGAGGGATCTGTGGTGTTCCCCAAAGTATTCCCCGTCATGTAAGTCAATAATATTATCATCATCATCAAGTCATTTCGTCTTCACTGCAGTAGAACGACCCTCTCTGATTTACTTTGTTAGTCTCCCCTTAGACACTTGACTATTTAGACACTTGATTCCCTTTAGACACGTGACTCCCCTTTAGACAAGTGACTCCCCATTGAGATACTTGGTTCCCTATTGAGACACTTGAGTCTATTTAGACACTTGATCATCATGTCATTTCGTCTCCACTGCAGTAGAACGACTCTCTCTGATTTACATGTGATTTGTGACACTTGACTCCCCTTAGACATCTGACGCCCCTTAGACACGTGATTCCCCTTTAGACATGTGACTCCCCATTGGGATACTTTGCTCTCCTTTGAGACACTTTACTCCCTTTAGACACGTGACTCCTCTTTAGACAAGTAACTGCCCATTGAGATACTTGTCGTTCCTTAGACACTTTACACCCCTTTAGACACGTGACTCCACTTTAGACACATGACTCCCCTTTAGACACGTGACTCCCCATTGAGATACTTTGCTCTCCTTTGAGATACTTGACTCTCCTTAGACACTCGACTCCCCTTAGACACGTGATTCCCCTTTAGACACGTGACTCCCCATTGAGATACTTGGCTCCCCATTGAGACACTGAGACACGTGACTCCACTTAGACACTTGACTCCCCTTAGATACGTGACTCCCCTTAGATACGTTACTCCCCTTTAGACACGTGACTCCCCTTTGGACAAGTGACTCCCCATTGAGATACTTGGTTCCCTATTGAGACACTTGACTCTATTTAGACACTTGATCATCAGGTCATTTCGGCTCCACTGCAGTAGAACGACCCTCTCTGATTTACATGTGATTTGTGACATTAGACTCCCCTTAAACACTTGATTCTATTTAGACACTTGACGCCCCTTAGACACGTGACTCCCCATTGGGATACTTGACTCTCCTTAGACACTTGACGCCATTTAGACACGTAACTCCCCTTTAGACACGTGACTCCCTATTGATATACTTGGCTCCCCATTGAGACACGTGACTCCCCTTTAGACACGTGACTCCCCATTGAGATTCTTTGCTCTCCTTGGACATTTAACTCTATTTAGATACTTGAGGTCATTTCGTTTCCACTGCAGTAGAACGACCCTCTCGGACTTAAGGGAAAGAAGAAGGTGGAAAAGAGCTATTTTTGTAGTCAATTGTATTGCTATTTATGCAACAGTTATTATGATTACAAAAACATAAAAGTGCATTAAAATCCAGCGTCTGCAATAGTGTATAGACAATTTTTTGACTCATGTTAAGATTAGTCAAAAAGAAATATCTGTTATTACTGGTACTGCTTTTCTTATTTTTTTCTTTTTCTTGACACATTCAAAATGTGTACCTTTCCTTTTTTACGGAAATATCAGTGTAAACGAGGTCTCAAAACATATTTTGTGTCCCCAACAGACACAGCTTACTGGACATGCGTATAAACCACGTGTTGACGCACTGCAGCGACCAAGTCATACTCAGCGCTGTGCAGAGCATTATTCAGGTAAGAACATTGTCATTGTCCTAAGAATCTTTTTTTTTTCTTTTGTTATTGGCGATGAACACGCAAAGTTCCCTAGACACGCGACTCGCCACAGAGAAGAATAAAAAGAATCGGATTTCTTTTCAAATTCTTTATTTGCTTATAAATAGGGTAAATACATAAGTGGTGGATGGTATTTTATAAAAGTGCAGTCCGTTTAGAAAAAAATGTAGTTGATGAGTGATTGATACCATGTCTGTGCTCGGAACCAGACTATTTATTCAAAACCGGGTCTCCAGCGCGTGTTTTGCCCCACACAATCAACAAAAACATGACAACATTCAACAAAATTGTCTACACAATACATTGTTTCACTACGTACGTGTTGTCCACCGGGCATGGAAAGCAAAAATATTGTTTAGTGTTATACCATTTATATTGAAAAGTTATATTTGTCCTCAGAACATGCTGGCGTCCGAAGACGCGAGCCAACAGCAACTTCATTACATGCAGAGTTGCGGCTTCGGCGGACTGTGGCGGTTCGCTGGACCTTTCACGAAGGTCAGTTACTTCCTTTTTTTGTGCATTATTGTGATTTACGGTTATGGCTGACGGCTATCAACTGAAAATTGACAGCTGCAAAATGGATGCATGTAAATTTTAAAATGACATTGCCACTGCTTGATGAAAATGTCATAAAAGTTAGCAGCAGTTAGCGTGACACAGAGACAGGAGACAGATACCTAAGTTCAGTAAGGCAAAGTTTCCATCAAAGCGGAGCGGGGCGGAGAAGTGTTTTGAATAACCAATCAGATTTTATTATTCAGGAAACCTGAATTGTTATTAAAGACAATTCTTCGCTCCGTTCTGCCTTAGTGGAAATCGGACCTAATGGTTTCCAGTCTCGGTCGCCGCCTTAGGTGTCCAGTATTTTATTTATGCAGAAAGTAAATTGTCCAATCGGCAGCTACCCTTTCTTGCCCTAGCTGTATAATATATTTTTTATGCATAACATTAGGCAGGTATTTGACCGCAATCGCACCTGGTGTTAAGTGAGATGCAGTCTAGGATGGTACATATCTGCCCTGTAAGTGCCTATTCACTCTCGCCTTGAAAAAGACCCGGATTTTAGTTTTCAGGAAAGACAGCAGCAGTCAATATTAGTATGATAGATGTATAACATTTATTTATTTATTTATTTATTTATTATTCATTATTGAGCAATTACATATTTGATCCAAATAGCGTCCTAAATCCTTTTTAGTTAATTTCATAAACGTTTGCATCCTTCAGAACCAATGCACAGCCGAAAGCAGCGAGCTATTCGTGAACTGCCTCGAGGCCATGGTGGAGACCTGCCTGCCCGGCGACGAGCCGCTCGTGCGCCCGCCGCCGCCCGACCCCGACCCCAAGGACGACCCGCACCGGCTCGCTGGTACATACACTAGATCTCCCGTTGAGACACTTGATTCCCCTTTGACACGTGACTCCCCCTTGGACTCCCCTAGACACTTGACTCCCCTAGACACTTGGCTCCCCCTAGACACTTGGCTCCCCCTAGACACTTGGCTCCCCCTAGACAGTGCACAGCCGAGAGCAGCGAGCTATTCGTGAACTGCCTCGAGGCCATGGTGGAGACCTGCCTGCCCGGCGACGAGCCGCTCGTGCGCCCGCCGCCGCCCGACCCCGACCCCAAGGACGACCCGCACCGGCTCGCTGGTACATACACTAGATCTCCCGTTGAGACACTTGATTCCCCTTTGACACGTGACTCCCCCTTGGACTCCCCTAGACACTTGACTCCCCTAGACACTTGGCTCCCCCTAGACACTTGGCTCCCCCTAGACACTTGGCTCCCCCTAGACAGTGCACAGCCGAGAGCAGCGAGCTATTCGTGAACTGCCTCGAGGCCATGGTGGAGACCTGCCTGCCCGGCGACGAGCCGCTCGTGCGCCCGCCGCCGCCCGACCCCGACCCCAAGGACGACCCGCACCGGCTCGCTGGTACATACACTAGATCTCCCGTTGAGACACTTGATTCCCCTTTGACACGTGACTCCCCCTTGGACTCCCCTAGACACTTGACTCCCCTAGACACTTGGCTCCCCCTAGACACTTGGCTCCCCCTAGACACTTGGCTCCCCCTAGACAGTGCACAGCCGAGAGCAGCGAGCTATTCGTGAACTGCCTCGAGGCCATGGTGGAGACCTGCCTGCCCGGCGACGAGCCGCTCGTGCGCCCGCCGCCGCCCGACCCCGACCCCAAGGACGACCCGCACCGGCTCGCTGGTACATACACTAGATCTCCCGTTGAGACACTTGATTCCCCTTTGACACGTGACTCCCCCTTGGACTCCCCTAGACACTTGGCTCCCCCTAGACACTTGGCTCCCCCTAGACAGTGCACAGCCGAGAGCAGCGAGCTATTCGTGAACTGCCTCGAGGCCATGGTGGAGACCTGCCTGCCCGGCGACGAGCCGCTCGTGCGCCCGCCGCCGCCCGACCCCGACCCCAAGGACGACCCGCACCGGCTCGCTGGTACATACACTAGATCTCCCGTTGAGACACTTGATTCCCCTTTGACACGTGACTCCCCCTTGGACTCCCCTAGACACTTGACTCCCCTAGACACTTGGCTCCCCCTAGACACTTGGCTCCCCCTAGACACTTGGCTCCCCCTAGACAGTGCACAGCCGAGAGCAGCGAGCTATTCGTGAACTGCCTCGAGGCCATGGTGGAGACCTGCCTGCCCGGCGACGAGCCGCTCGTGCGCCCGCCGCCGCCCGACCCCGACCCCAAGGACGACCCGCACCGGCTCGCTGGTACATACACTAGATCTCCCGTTGAGACACTTGATTCCCCTTTGACACGTGACTCCCCCTTGGACTCCCCTAGACACTTGACTCCCCTAGACACTTGGCTCCCCCTAGACACTTGGCTCCCCCTAGACACTTGGCTCCCCCTAGACAGTGCACAGCCGAGAGCAGCGAGCTATTCGTGAACTGCCTCGAGGCCATGGTGGAGACCTGCCTGCCCGGCGACGAGCCGCTCGTGCGCCCGCCGCCGCCCGACCCCGACCCCAAGGACGACCCGCACCGGCTCGCTGGTACCTTATTTTAACATAGTATCTTATTTTAATTTTATTATTTTTATTTATTTATTTATTATCAGAACAACAATAATACAGTTGGACACGTGAGTCTCCTTTGCACTCCCCTTAGACACGCGACTGCCCTTTGCCCTTGCTTTAGACACGTGACTCCCCCTTGAGACACATGACTCCCCTTTGGACTCCCCCTTAGATACTTCATTCCCGTGTAAACTCCCCTTAGATACGTGACTCCCCTTTGCACTTCTCCTTGACGCTCAACTGTCCCTTGAGAAACTTGAATCCCCTTTAGACTCGTGATTTCCCCTTGAGACACGCGACTCCCCTAGACACGCGACTCCCCTAGACACGCGACTCCCCCTAGCACACGTTATTTATTTTATTTTATTTAAAACAAGTTACATAGTATTTCCAAATATTAATAATGACCATTGACGATGTAACAAAATCGTCTTGGACACCCCTTAGACACTTGATTCCCCTTCGGATTCCTTTGAAATCTCCCTTTAGACACTTGACTCCCCTTTGTATATCCCCATAGACACTTTACTCTCCTCATTGAACTTAATAAAACATGTCAAGTTTGTTACATTGCTACATACATACATTTTAGCAAAATAGTACCTATAGTCTATCCAATATAGCTTGATTAGAATGACGGCTGTCAAATGAATGTGACTAGTGTTGGGTATGTTTCGTACGGTTCACATAGATGTATCGATAAGTTTTCGAAAAAATGATATAAAAAATGCACCCAATTTTTCTTCATATCTTTATTCATAAAAATGACAATTATGATTTAAATTTAAAGACACTAAAATTTAAAATTCATGCCAAGGGTGTACAACCTAAGTCGTAGTCATTATCATCAGTGTTCTTCAGTGGTTTTTTCCTCTCGCTAGAGGGCGGTGGGCATCTCTTCTAGAGCAACGGTGCTATGAATACCCAAAAAATTACCGGTGATTGATTTCCGATTTTTGATTATTTAAGAATGAAATGTTTTTTGGTTTTTAATAGTGAAAATTTAGAAAAACGTATAACATGACTTAAATATGTTAAAAAATTAGTTAGAGAAAAAATTTGTTAAATATGTTAAAAAATTAGTTTTAATTTAATATGACATTTGTCGATATGTCCCAACACTAACATTTTTGTAACTCGAGATAACCTTGTCGAGACGTCGTTAATACTCTAGCTTGATTTTTATAATTTCGAATTACTACTTATTGGTGTAATTTAACGCTGCATTTACACGAAATTAACATTTTTATTGGAAGCACTGTCGTCGAAAATATTGTTTGTAGGTCAGACGTGAATTATTTCTTGTCCGCCAATATTTAGCTCTCATTGATCGCTACTACAAAGTTATGTCGTTACTTTTGATGGCAGCTGTCATTCTAATCAAGCTATATTGGATAGACTATATTATACAACTACAACTAACTAACGACGATGGCCGTTGGGGCATAAAAGTTCTCGAGTGGCGACCACGGGCTGGAAGACGTAGCGTGGGCAGGCCTCCTACTAGGTGGACCGACGATCTGGTAAAGGTCGCGGGAAGAGCCTGGATGCGGGCAGCGCAGGACTGTTCACTGTGGAAAACCTTGGAGGAGGCCTTTGTCCAGCACTGGACGTCATTTGGCTGAAACGAACGAACGATACAACTACAGTGTTTAACTTATTCCGTCATCCTACTTTTGTTTACAGGTGTGCACCGCCAGCCGACCATCTACTGTTCCGGTCAAGACACTTAGAGCAAGGAATCCTTAAAAGTAAGTGTTATTTTTAAAGTTGACAGATTTTTATAAAGATACCTTTATACTCATGATAATGAAATGAATGAGATCAATGATGAGGTTTTTTGCTTACAAAGGACTTTAAATCGTTCCAATTTTTGGCTTAGGAAAAATAATGTACTGAGAACAAGCAGAAAGAAACTCTTTCACTGAACAAAGTGAAATCGCTTAGCAAAGCGAATTGACAAACAGTTGATACGAAGTGACCTCGAAAAGATAAACTGTCACGAAAGGTCATCTAAGGGGCGTATATAAACTTTACTTAGTTTGGAACTGGATGGCGTTTAACAATAAATAAAACGACTTAATATAAGCAGTGTTATCGCTAGGAAACGATCTCTTCCAGAAAACTTAGTTCTTTGAGATACAAGAGTTGACTTAGCACTAAAGTCAAAGTCAAAGTCAAAATTTCTTTATTTGTTTAGACTAATAAATAGTTCTTACAAATCGTCATTTTGCTCTTAAGGAGCCTCTACATGTCTCATAATCTTTTTACCCTACCAGCGCTTCGAGACCAACATTTGGCAAGTGCTGAGAAGAAGCGCCGCAACAAACTCAGTCACCACTGTCTGCCGGTTAATATAAATAAATAGAAATAGCAGTAGTAGGTACATTCGATTCAGGAGCAGTTCACTGAATTTACCATGCATTCTTGTATAGTGTATCTTATAAGAATGGGTATACAAAATTGCGTGGTATATTAAACAAGGTAGTGACGTGCTAATATCTAGACTTACAGATTTAGTACACTAGTTACATAAACTGGGTTGCACCATCTAACTTGAACAAACGTCAGAAATCTGTCAAACTCCATACAGAAAATATAGTTACGGTTAAAGTTACGTGGTGCAATTGAACCTTACTTAGTTTAATTTATTATATTTACTATCTTTACCAGGATACAAAGGTATGACGCCCCTCCAGTCACCATAAGAAGTGGAATAGCTGTATACGACGCTGTTTCGAACCAAATTCATCCTCATCTTCTTCATAAGAAAACTGGGGCGTGGCCGATGTATCTAACAACCTATTTTGAACCCTATTATTAACAGCATAGCGTTGCTGTCAGTTCAAAATGACGTATATGTCAAATACTTTAAAAAATATACAGTTTTTTGTGTCTCCTGAAAACCTACTGGTATAACATACATCCTTTTGAACTGACAGCGACGATAGATCATAAATTATTCCTCATCTCTTCATAAGAAAACTGGGGGCGTGGCCGATGTATCTAACAGCCTATTTTCAACCCTGTCACCCAAAGCATAGATCACAATTCGGGGTGACACTGTAGCTTATTTGTTGTTACGTTATAAATGTTTAAATGTCTTATGCACGTAGAATTATAACGCCTAGAAACCGAGTAAGCGCTAGAAAAGTGAGGCACGAGACCACTGCTTTAGTTTTTCCCATGCGTTCTGACAGTTGACTAAGTCAACTAGTGAAAACGTATGTTTAGATGACCTACATTGACTTGTCTCACCAAACTCATTGACAGGGGGGCGCTACCATCGTTCAACTATATGGTTTCCAACATGGCAAAATCGGAACCAGCGATCCGGTATTGACGGTGGCGCCCCACTGTCAATGTCATGGATAGGACAGTTCAGTATTTTGGAACTATAAGATAACTTGGTGACTTATGATTTTTGCCTCACTTTAGACGAAGCGCTCGTATGAAAACTCCATATAGGTGTTATTTAACTAAGATTATGCACTTATATGTTATATGTGTAGTCAAAATGGCTCTAATTGTAAACGTAGGTTCCGTAGGACACTTTAGACTCTGTCTATGATAATGAGAAAGGTCATAGATCATAGACAATTTGCTTTAACAGTTGCACCGCGATGAAATGACAATCATAGACTACCAAAAAGAAGATATTTGCCACCGTATTTTGAACCATAGCAAGATATGTTAAGGTTCATTAATTTAACATTTTACCTAGCTAAAGACACAAACCAGGGATGTTACGGATATGAAGTATCGGTTATGGATACGGTTACGGATATTAGAATAATATTATACCGGTTACGGTTACGGATATAATTTCGGTTACGGTTATTAGAATTTTAAAAAGATACACATAGCCACTTTATGTAAGTACTATGACGGCAAAGGTAAAACAGATGGTGTCAGGGAATGCCAGACAAGTAACAAATATTAAAAAAAAAATGATTTAGACTGCCTATATCCGAAACTTTTGATTACGGTTTTGGTTACGGTTACAGATATTTTTGTTATTTCGGATATCCGATAGTTTCGGTTACGGTTACGGATATCCATAACATCCCTGACACAAACATACAAAAATGTAGTTCTCATAATTATCATTAGACATTGTCGAAAGTGATTAAATAATATAGTAAAGTCCATTATTAGTGGTCCAATACTTTCAGGAATATAGGGTGTTATAACAACTAATTTTCAAATAAATAAATTTTCCCCCATATACATAGAAGGCGTATAGCGTTTTATGCATTTATAATAATATAATAGATTAAAGTGACAGATCTATAAAAAAAATTTTTTTTTGCGGAACTATATTTTTAATAAGGATTTGCATTTATTTGAAAAACTACTGGACCACTATTACATGGGTCACCCTATATGTTTAGGTTTAAGTAAATGGAAATTGTAGGCTCATTAAAAAAAGTATAACACATCACAGAAATATACTAGCTATAGTTGTTGCAATTCATAAGGCGAGTGAGCTTTACATGTATGGTGGCTCGCTACTGTTCGTTGTTCAAAAGTTTTGACAGACATTACACTATCGTTAAGTGCATGTACACGTACACACAAGTAAAACTCACTCGCCTTCGTGAGTTGCAAGAACTATACTAGTATTAAATGCACACATTATAGTATGTATATGTATACATATAAATATGCATATATGTATAGCATTATACACCTGGTACACATCTAGAGATGTATTATCTAGTCTATATGTATACAACAGCCTACTAGATTATAATATTTAGACGAAGTACAGTAGTTAAAACATCAGCTTATACATTTTTTTGCAAAATTGCATATAATAATATGCAAATTAGTGCCATAGGGTTTAGCTTATGACGTAGGTACGATTTTAAGTTATATTATTATTTTACATTCGCGAGCAAAAGTATGGAATCACCTTATTCATTTTGAGTAATCTTTGTAGTTAAACGACTATGAAGATTAAATTAAAAATGGTAGCAGTTTAAAGGTTACATTACAAACTTAAGTTGATACTATAGATGCATAGATAGTAATTGAGTTCTTCAGATCGTTGGGAACAAAACACAAGAGGGTGATTCCATACGTTTGCTCGTAAGTATAGTTTCAACACTAAAACTGATCGAACTTGAAAATATTTTTCAGTGTTGACATTAATAGAATACTATTTTCTGGAAAATAGAAAAAATATAGTTTTTGAGACTAGAACTGGATTTTACATTATGTATCTCAAAAGAAAAACTTTTTATTAGTGCATAAGTGAAATAGTTTTAATCAGCCTACTCGTGAATTATTAGTACAAATTGATTTATGTTTTTAATTATTATATCTATGCAAAATGTGAGGATTATAGTTTTATAAAAGCTACTAAATGTGTACTTGGTTGCATTTAATTTAAAAAGTGTTAATATATTTGCACAATATGCTTTTGCACAAAAACACTATAGAATAGCCAAATAATTAAAATATGTGTATTAAGCGTATACGTTTTTAATATACATAAAATACGTGTTATATAAATATACAGATAGATACTCTATCTTATATGACACAAAAACTGAACATCACAGAACAAGAAATCACAAGTTTGAACGACTCAATTAACACGCTCTTATCGCTATGAAGCGATCTCTTCCAGACGACCGGAAAAAACAAATTTACTTCTTAGGACAGACTAATTTAAATTCGCTAGAAATTATTATTTTATGAAAGAAGAAGAAGAAATGACAATCAAATTAATTTTGAAATATAGTCCAAAATCTTTTAAATTAAATATTAAAATTTCATTTAATTTGTACATCCCTGTATATGAAACAAAGTCATACATCACATCACAAAGTCACGAATTATGTCTTCCCATTAATTTATTGAATTTTGTTTCATTTAACGGTTGTGGACACATCTTTACACTATATCATTATTATGTATAATAATTTTAAAACGCCCCAATATTATTATTTAAGAAAAGGCCATTTTTGTTAAAATATCAAAACATTTTCTCCTTTTACCATATTTTAAAATAGGACAAACAAATAATCATCAGTTTTGCTTTAACTAAAAATATTTGTTGTCTCATTTTATAATAAGTATTATACAAATTAAAATATGAAAAAAATTGACAAAACTGATTTTATCTTTTAGAATATTATTTCAGTGTATAATTTTTTAGAAAGGTATAGTACATTAAACGCTCTCTATAGTTAAAAAGATATTTTTATAATTTTACAACAAATACTACAACGGCTTCTAATATTTTCACACTATTTCTACTACACTTTTAACGATACAATATTAGTATTAGAAAGAAAGAAAGAAAGTATTTATTTGATGCGAGTATTAAAAGCGTTACAAATAAATAACAACTTAAACACTAAAAACTGTTAGATCTATAACTTTATAATATCTGGTCAAGAATGGATCTGAAATTTTATGACTCCTGGCACCGATCTGACGTGACTGTGACGTGACGTTTACTAACTAAGCATGTTGGTGTAATAGTAAATAAATATTATAAAATGTAGAAGCTTAAGTTTGGATGCACAAAAATCCCGAAATAAAATAAATCACCCTAATTTATAATGCACAAATACCTGCAAAAAATATAAATTATGTTATTATTAATTAATTATTAAGTCCACCCAGATTTAAAGTACAAATTTCGTCGAGCCCATGTCGCGTTATAGTCACGTCAGGTGTGCTTAAGTGCTATAATAATTTATTCGTTAGTTTTTAAAATATTTTTACTTATTTTACAGAATCAGATGGAAAAAATAACGCCACCCCTATTTTTGAGACTTAATTTACTTTTTTTTTACTTTTATGATGAGCAAATCACAAAAATAGAGGTGGCCTAACTTTTCGCCAGTATTTTACAATTAGATTAACGATTAGTTGTGTCGATAGTTATTGTTATTATTAAAATGAGGCTTTAGTTGTAATAATTATTTATATTAATATGTTGATGTTGTAGCTTGGAATTTGATGTGTAATTTTAAGGCCTAAAGTTAAAACCAGTCGCATTTATTAAACTGTCAAGGGATTTTCATGCACTTATGCCATAAAAAGTTGCTTGTTTCTTTAAAAAGCGAGGCTATAACTGCCGATTCGAGGGTAGGCAGTTCGAACCCCGTTGTCCGCTGTACTAAATATATGGAAGCTGGGAACATAGAATTTTCAGATAGATCCAGTTTATTCTGTAACCCATTATTGGTACCGTTTAAAAGAGCTCGTGAAGCAATTTCAGGATCAGTAACCGGTTTTTCGATATCTTGTATAGTTTAGAAAAAAATAATTGAGATCACTTTAAGTTTCCACCCTGTATATTTAGCTGGAGGGCTTAGTGGCAAAAACAAAATACGAATTTAAAAAAACAATTTTACTATGGAATAAGTGCAGTGAAAATGTCCCTTTACGTACAATCCTATGTAGTAGCTTATCTCAACTGTCAGCATTTTCCGAATGGTCTAAAAATTAGTAAAATCTGAATGTTTCTACACTTTTATTATTATACAATTGAGATCTCAAAATATCTGCTTATACATGTAAATGTCACCGTAAAATTGTGAATACCGTCAGATTATAATGTGACGTAGATACATTACAATCTAACCTAATCTCACTGTTAATTAAAATCTCACGTGTTATTTTATAAACTGACGGAGTTCACAATTTCACGTTGACATTTTAAAAGAAATACATTTATATTAATATGGATGTTAATGACTATTATTATAAATGATCATCATTATTGTAATGCATGTCAAACTAAATATTATAAGTTTTATTATTACCTTGTTGGAAATTTAATATTTAATAAAAAAACTACATACAAAAAATATAACTCTGCATAAAATAATGGTTCCTGTATTCAAATTCAATAATGAAGTAAATAAACTCCATTTATAGAAAACTTACGAAACATATTTTTTACAGCTTTATTTTAATTTTTGCAGATAATACATTATTTATTGTATTTAATGTTATTATTAATATTTTTTTGTAAAATTTTAAATGATTTTATATCACAGTTGTCATGGTACAATAATGTATTATATATATATTTATATATATTTTATATTGTTATATATTTTAAAAAATCTAAGTATTGAAATTGAAAGAGAAATAATAAGAAACCGAAAGGAGCCAAGCATGTTACATAAAGGTTTAAACACACGGTTAAATATTAAAGAAATATATTATTAGAATTTAGAATATTAGACATTTTTAAATTAGTCTGATCAACCACAACATCAAAAGCGTGATCATATTTTATACGCAAGAAATAATACAACTTTGCATTTGTTTTACTAGATGGCGCTAAACATACATTGCGAAATACTTGCGAATGCGATAAATTTGAACTTTATTAAAAGGCAGTAAGGTTGTCGTTAAGATTGAAAACATCTAGCTAGAGGAAAGGGAAGAGATGTAGATAGGTATATTAAACTATTTGATTTATTCACTTTTTTTTTCTTTTCGCTAAATAATAACTTTCATTGTTAGCCATTGTTAAAATCAACATAAAAATGTTTTGTTTTAGAGTTTTTATAAAGCAAAAATAAATGTGATATGTAGTTATCTGGAACGCAACAGTTTCAGTGTTTTTTAAATAAATAAATAACTAGGAAGGGTGTAAAAAAGAACGTAGGTTATTTTATAAACCAATTTTTGTGACTGTGCACCTCTCGGTCTTGATTAATTAGTTATTGGTAGCTTTGACAGCGTAAACACCCTTATTATTATTAAAATTTAATTCATTCGAATCAGTTCAGCCATTCAAGTCAGTGCCTGAGGTACGGGAACGGTATGGGAGGGGTGACATTAACATATTAGGACGTGACAGCATACAAATCTGAATAACTGAAGTCTTGCTGACGTTTGACCGTCACAAATACACCCTCCCATGCCGCTTCTATAACTCAGTTAAACGCTAGACGTATAGAACAATTATTTTCTTGTTTTCCTACTTATTTAAATTTGGAATTATATAATATCTAAGTGCACAGTAATAAAAATTGGCTTATAATCGAGTTATGATAGGTATGTAAATAAGTTGCTGCATTTGAGAAGGCCATAGATTAAAATGCTAGTTTCCGCCCAAACTTTTTTCTAAAGGGTGGTATAACATTATAATACAGGGTAAATATGAAATCATAAAATTCATTGAAAAATGTAATCATTCGGTAGGAAACTTAACGAGCGAAGGCGTGTACAGACGACTTTTTTTCTTTATATTTTTTATTTATTAATCATATAATAATAATATGTAAAAATATGAATAAAGTAAAATTATCATGTTCTACAAATCATGAGACAAACGTTTTGGAAAATTCCATTTTCCAAAAAAATATCAATGGTATAGTTTGACATGCAACAACTAAAGAATATATTTACAGTATTAATTCATATTTTGTAAGAAATTTTACTGCTGGATATTGTAGTCAGATTTATTGATGTATTAAATGTGAAATAAATAAATTGGTGTTTTATTTCTTATATTTATTACCCAAAAACTCAATTACCTGTGACAATACACATATTTCTTAGGTGAAAAAATTTTCAACCATTTTTTAAATGTTCAAATTGTAATCCGAAAGACCTATTTATCGGATCGCCTAATATTTCATAATAAAATTTTGAATTGGTTTTCACCCTTTGTGATTTTGTATACTTTTCTAAATCAATATAACGCACACATGACATAATAGTGAGACAACTCAATATACTTATTTTTACAGAATTAGTTTTTGACGCAGATTCCAACAACAATAACTCGATTTTGGATTATTTTGAGTTATGCCTTTACCTATTCAGGTGTGCGATGCTACCTCCAAATAAGCCCTAAAATATCGAAATGCAGTTTGTACTGCTTCTTGCCATGTTGCTATGGCGAAAAATATATCCTATTTTCATTACTTTTATTGAAGTTGAGAGAAATATTGTTCAACATTTCAATATTCATTCAATTAATTAATTATCCTACATAATATTACGATAATGATCCGATAATAAAATAATTATTAACTTTTCCCCACCCTTGAGGGTAGATTAGCTACGCTGTGCGTCGCAGACGCGTTTCCATGGCAACGATTAACTCACAACAAGTTGGGTTGACGAAAACAAATGATTTATTCAATACAAAAATCAGTAAATTACGCACGTGCGTGTGAAAAGTAGAGAATTTGGGTCATGAGTTTCGCAAAATCATGGGTGAGTACGAAATTTTGTATTTAAACTACGTTTAAGTAGGTGTTGGTCATGATTTTTTTGTCACTATGATTTTTCCCATTGAAAGTGGCCATGCTATGAACGCAATAATATTGAAAAAAGCCTCTATAACTTACCCGAGTCCTTGCAAGAAATATAAAAGCAGACATACCTACTTAATTGTATAAACTACTTAGGTAGTAATATATTTTCTAATTAAACTGCCCTTGGCACAATTTTTTCCTTCCAGTATGTCAATGCTAAATAAAACCTTTACCTAAGTAGGTATTTATTTTAACGAGAAAGTAATGGATGGATAGACGCTTTTTTTTGGCACACGAAACTACTTACTGGATGGTTTTGCATTAATAAATTTAAATTTCACAAGCAGTTACGCTACTTTTTGTTAAAATTACTCAAAGTCGCGGGAAAACATAGTATTTACATGTATTATCTAAGTATACTATGTATAAAGAAACTTAGAAACAAAGTTAACTAGTGGTCGCGTAGGGCTTAATGACATAAATTACCAAGGAATTATTCGATAACATCTTGAAACTTTATCCAGCAGAAAGTTCCCTTTAATTACAGTTTTCGTGTCGTTCGTGGTCCTAGTTTTAATCCGGCTCGAAGGACCAATACTGAGGGTCTATTCCACATTGATTACCTGGATTTGACGTCCTTTGATCACCCATGGATAAAATCACCTAGGTGATGGAAGTGGACTTCTTATCGTGGTCAAAGGACACCAAAAGTGTCGCATGGAGTTCACTTCGATCACCCAGGTGATAAGTATATCTAGACTATATTGAGGGCTCAAGTAGTGTGGAATTTTTGTGGACACCCCGCAGAATATAGACTTTTTGTCGACCGATAGTGTAGTCGGGCTGTCAATCAGTATGAACATGTATGAAGTAGCGCACAACATCGAATTGGTATCGGTAGATTCCTCATAAAAGCTAGAAGCCGTCCCAAACTATCGGTCAATAAAGATTCTGTAGTCTGTGGGAAGTCAACACATTCTTATAATTCAACATTCAACATGAGTCCTCAATATTGGTCCTTCGAGCCGGACTAAAAGTAGGACTACAATCGACATACAAATTAGAAACTGATCAAACTATCGGCCGACGACAAGTCTAGTCTGCAGTGAGTTTTTTAGGCAGTGCGTCTGTCGCGCGTTTGTCGCGCTGCTAAATCGCCTAAATGTAAAAGCGCTCTAACTTATTGTGTTTTTCCCCTTTCCAGTATATTCCCGCATCACCGCTGGGCTAGTTGGATCAATATGCGCTCCCGCTTCGTCCAGCTCTGGTTGCTAGGAGCGTTGCTAGGAGGCGCCCACGGGAAGTGGGTGGAGGGGAGAATCGACACTAAAGATGTAAGTAACTATCCCTGTTAATATTATAAAATGCGAAAGTAACTCTGTCTGTCTGTCTGTCTGTGTCACGCTTAAACCACTGAACCGATTTTGATTATTTGGCATAGTGGTAGTTTGAGTCCCGGGAAAGGACATAGGATAGTTTTTATCCCGGTTTTTGACAGACAATATTTCACGCGGGCGGAAAGACTAAAAACTTAGACATTTTTAATGTAGCTATTAATCTATTAAATGAAATTAGATTATGTTAAAAAACTTTATTGAATTGTACGCCACTTGTTTTTGTAACGAAACAAAATCATCCGGTATATTAATTAACATTCTCTTTCCTGTAATAAACCAATTCTCAAAAGAAGTTAATAATTCAAAGACATCATCTTCTTTATCAACTGGGTTTCCCTAACCAAGTGTGTCCCATCTAGGAATAGAACTGAGTCGAAAGAATCTCTTTCAGGCTGAGGTGCCACTTCCTAATCGCTTTATTTTTAACCCCCAAAATTCGGTCAATAAACACTTGTTTCCTCGTGGTCATGCATACTTGTTTGTCATACCAGATGCATATTATACGAACAAGGTTTTTCCTTCCCCCTGTAGATAAAAATACATATTTACTGTAGACAGAATAACTTATCAGAATAGGTAGAAAAGTAAATAATATTAATTTTAAGTCTGGATTGATAGCTGGAATAAATTAAACCTTTATCTTATCTCATACTTAGGTACCTACCTACCTATGCTCAATTCTTGATCTTACCCTATAATCGTCTTCTTTCAGAACTGGGCTTTCCTAGCCAGATTTTGCTTTCTTTCTCTGGAGGGGCAGTTCGAATATCTGATAGAATATGACAAGGACATGGGCATCCCCAACCTGCTTCTTTATTACGATGACGACAATCAGTGGCCAGCAGTGTACCACAGTAGTAAGGTACACTATGTTTTCTATTTACTATAATGTTAGTTATTCCTTTATGTAGGTCTTATTTATACCAAAAGTTTGTAAGTAAGTCAAGAGTAAGTATTTTTAAAACATTATAGCGTAGGACATCAACCCACAAGGTGGACCGACGACCTCATAAAGGTAGAAGGAAGGCACTGGCTGGATGCAGGCCACTACCAACCGGTCATTATGGAAATCTTTGGGGGAGGTCTATGTTCAGTAGTGGACGTCCTATGGCTGGTATAATGATGATGATGGTGATGATGATTCTAGCAACGTTTTATGGAACATTTTCCCAAGTAAAACTACTTAGTTTATTTAGGCTAATAGATTAAATTTATTAAAATTACATTCCTATTTACCTCTTACGCCCGTATTCACAAACTCATGCGCGTGGACGCACAGGGAGACACACGAACCAAACACAAAGCTCTATTCAACGCTGTGCTTTCGATTCACTGCTTCACTTAAGCAAGCATCGTCTGTGAATAGGGGCGTTAATGTTGATAAGGCAGGGTAGGTAGGTAATCTGAATTTTTAAAATTTTATATACTTAACTAAAAACTAAATTTTCAGACCTGCAAAGAACGCGAAGCTGTTCTCAATAAAGCAGGACAGAACCAGATAATCAAGCTGTCTCACTGGTATCCCGAGACCGAGTACTCAGGGTGCATCCTCACGAAGGCCAATAAGGAACTGCCTGCTTCCAAAAGGTACCTACGGTAAAACAACAATTTTTGTTGCAAAATCGGACTTACAACCCGATCGAGCTAAATTCGCACCTCGTTAAAATGTGACTCTCGCACTCGCGTTCGCCCCATCCCGTGTAGGTACGGTAACGTCGGTGTGACGTCACGGCTGCCAGGTGCGCAGTTAATTCGCCCGGGTTGTAAAGTAAGCCTATATCTAATACGTCCCATTACAGGACACAGCTCTTGCTTTTTATGCAGCAAAAGGAAGGCACCTATTTGATCACAATCACACATATTAAGTGAGATGTAGTGTAGGGCAGTACATACCTGGCCAGTAAATACCTAAGGTATATTATTTATTCTCACGTTCGGGAAAAATCAGTAGGCTGTAAATTCCAGTCTAGCTAAATCTAACTTCGAGACAATATAATTTATATAACATTTTTTTTTAGTTAAGTCTAGTAGCTCAGATGGTTTAGAGCGGCAGCCAAGCGAAAGGTCATGAGTTCGATTCTCACCTTATGTAATTACATTTTTTAAAGTTATACAGGGTGTCCCGTAATGTAACGTCAAGCCGGAACTGGGTGTTGAGGCAAGTTGTGCTGGTTATCAGAAAAATATTAAAAAAAATCTATGTGGCATATTTAAAAAATAATAGGCATTTAAAAAAAATCAAAAAATTCTACTCCAGGTGACGGTCCTTTTGCTCGTGTTGCCACAAATCTTCACTTTTTCCAAATTTTTTTTGGTTATGTAACCCTGAATAATGCTTCTCTAAATTGTTATCAAAATTACAAAACCAGCTGCTCCAGCTTGGATGAAAAAAATACATTATTCCCAAAAAAAATTTCAAAATAATATTTTTGCCTAGTTTAAACTGACTGTACTGAAAAAAAAATGTACTACGCGAGTGTGGCAAGTGACGTCATAATTTGGCGCATTTAGTAAGGATTCCAAAATGGTATAACACTTGGTAAATTTTTGCTGTAATTTTCGACAATTTTTGGTTTTTTGGAAATAGTCCCGTTTTTAACATTATCTACCTTGGTTAAAAATTATTATTCTAATGTGCCCAAAATTTAAGTTTCTGTGACTGACTACCGTACAGTCAGTCACAGAAACTTTTGTCACCATGACAGTAATTAGTAGTTGACATACTGTGACAAAAGTCACCCGTGCGCGCGCGCCTTTACTACCTGCTCTGCCTGCACTTGTACTTGGTAACAGGGATAATAAGGATATGAAGTTTCGGTTATGGATACGGTTACGGATATTAGAATAATATTATACCGGTTTCGGTTACGGTCACGGATATGAAATCATTTCAGATTATCCGAAAGTCTCGGATAATTTCGGTTACGGAATTATTAGAATTTCAAAAATGTAGGTATAATACAAATAGCAAGATGCTGCGTGAGCGTGACCTACATAGGTACTTTATGTACCAACTAAGACGACACCTATGCATGATAAAGGTAAAACAGGCTGGCATATTAGATGGTGCCAGCGAATGCCAGACAAGTTGGTAACAAATATTAAGATTTAAGGTACAATTCCAAGACAGGCCGCAGACCGCAAACTGCAACCGCAAACTGCAAAACTATGAAATCGGCAGCGCGGCATTGCAGCTGCGGCGTGTATACTGCAGATTTCATAGAGTTTTGCAGTTTCGCCTTTATCCGAAACTATCCGTAACTTTTGAATCAGTTTCGGTTACGGTTATGGACATTTTTTTATTTCGGATATCCGATAGTTTCGGTTACGGTTACGGATATCCATAACATCCCTGCTTGGTAAGATGGCCCTCTCCGTCCCGCTCATACCTTTTAAAATGGCTTCTCCACCTCATTTAAGCCAGAAACTTGAATTTTGGGCACATTAGAATAATATTTTTAACCAAGGTAGATAAAGTTAAAAACGGGATTATTTCCAATAAACAAAAATAATTGTCGACAATTAAGTACAGCAAGATTTTACAAAGTGTTATACTATTTTGGAATCCTTACTAAATGCGCCAAATTATGACGTCACTTGCCACACTCGCGTAGTACAATTTTTTTTCAGTACAGTCAATTTAAACTAGGCAAAATTTTTATTTTGATATTTTTTTTGGGAATAATGTATTTTTTTCATCCAAGTTGGAGCAGCTGGTTTTGTAATTTTGATAACAATATAGAGAAGCATTATTCAGGGTTACATAACAAAAAAAAATTGGAAAAAGTGAAGATTTGTGGCAACACGAGTAAAAGGACCGTCACCTGGAGTAGAATTTTTTGATTTTTTTTAAATGCCTACTATTTTTAAAATATGCCACATAGATTTTTTTTTATATTTTTCTGATAACCAGCACAACTTGCCTCAACACCCAGTTCCGGCTTGACGTTACATTACGGGACACCCTGTATAATTACTTACCCAATTAATATTTTTACGTTTGTTCCAGCACTACAACGACAATGAAACCAACAACAAAGTCAACAAAAATCACAACAAAACCACAACTACCTTTAGACACGACGTACTACGACCAATTTCTAAAAACTACCACTTTGAAACCGAAATCTACCACTGCTGGTACAAATTCTACCACTTGGTACGAACTGTTGCCTACAGATGACTTGAATTTTACTACCATCATGCCAGAAGACGATTTATGGGAGAGTATAGGACCGCATAGAAATGAGAGTCAAAGTCAATTTCAAAATTTGAAAGATGTGGAGATTCTGTTTACCAATCCTGTAAATGGCAGCGTAAGTATTTGTTTCATTTGATTTTAAATTCTAATAATAAAGCTAAGGCTACGTGGAACATAATAAATAAACAAACATGTAAAAATAAATCGAAGGATAACACTTTTTCACTGAAAATCGGAAACGAAATTATAAATTCCGATACAGAAGTTGCAACCACATTTGAGACATTCTTCTCCAATATTGCGTCTGAAACAACTAAAGAACTGAATTCATCACCAGTTCTTGCAGAGTCTCTTTTAAAATCTAATGTCACCGAGTGCCAGTGTCTGCTCCAGTTCAGGCATATAGATTGTAATACAATAATTAAAACCTTTAGAGAATTAAATATGAAAAAAACTGAGGACCTTTGGGGAATCTCCGTCAGTATAATTGGAACAATTATTGACACCATAGCTCCTCACCTTGCATTCATTTTTAATACATGTATTGATCAAGGTTGCTTTCCTAGCTTAATGAAGTTAAGTAAAATAATTCCATTGTTCAAGGCTGGTGACAAATGTGACCCCTCTAATTTTCGACCGATTTCTATTCTACCAGTACTTAGCAAAATTTTCGAGAAAATTATTTTCCACCAACTTCTATCTCACTTCATTTTTAACAAATTATTACACAATAAGCAATTTGGTTTTACGAAAGGTAGAAGTACTACTGACGCTGGGGTAGCACTATTGAAACACGTCTTTGATGCTTGGGAGAGTAAAAAGGACGCTGTTGGTATTTTCTGTGATCTTTCAAAAGCGTTTGATTGTGTAGACCACCAAACCTTACTAAACAAATTGCGACATTATGGTGTTTCGAATAAGTCACTTGATCTGCTGAACTCGTATCTCACAGGCAGAAAACAAAAAGTTTGTATTAACGGAACTGAGTCTTCTGGAGCACCTCTTACTATGGGTGTGCCGCAGGGATCAATATTGGGACCTTTGCTATTTCTTATTTACATTAATGACCTTCCTTACTTTGTAAAAGATCTGTGTGATATTGTGTTATTTGCTGATGACACATCTCTCATTTTCAAAGTTGATAGAGGTAAAGTAAATTTTGACGATATTAATAACACACTCTCACAGGTTCTACATTGGTTCACTGTTAACAACTTATTGTTAAATGCAAACAAAACTAAGTGCATTAAATTTACCTTACCTAATGTGAGGCAGGTTTCCACGCAATTAATGGTGAAGAATGAACCATTAAATAGCATAAATTCCACAACATTCCTGGGAATCACTTTAGATGCTAAACTTCAATGGGGTCCTCATATTGAAACTTTGTCAAAAAGGCTCAGTTCGGCTGCTTTTGCAGTGAGAAAGATAAGGCAATTAACTGACATTGAAACGGCAAGGCTAGTATATTTTAGCTATTTTCATAGTATAATGTCATACGGCATATTGTTGTGGGGGTCAGCCGCGGACATTGAAACTGTGTTTGTTCTGCAGAAGAGAGCAGTGCGGGCCATTTATAACCTTGGACCCCGATTTTCCTTGAAAGATTTTTTTAAGGAAATAAACATACTGACAGTAGCTTCACAGTTCATTTATGAAAACCTTTTATATGTCCGCAAAAATATAGAGCAATTCACGAAAAAGAGCGATTTGCATAACTTTAATACAAGAAACAAAAATAAACTTGCCGTTCCAAATTTCAGATTGCATAAGATTGGTAATTCATTTATGGGAAAATGTATTAAATTCTTTAATAAATTACCACAAACTGTTGTAGAACTACCCATTCATAAATTCAAAGCACATATTAAAAGTACCTTAATGAAAAAGGGCTACTATAAAGTCGATGATTATTTAAAAGATAAAAATGTTTGGGATACGTTACTGCCTAGCTCGCATAAATATTTATAACTTTGTACATTTTAAAGCATGTTAACCTTTGAAAAAGAGGCTGACAATAGTGACTGAGTTTCTTGCGCTGCTTCTTCTCAGCACTGGCCCATTTATTGTCCTGAAGCAGTGGTAGGGTTAATACTGGGACGTGTAAAAGTGCTTTTTTAAGCCTATTTACAGAAATAAATGAGTTTTAATGAGTTTTTAATGAGTTTTAATTTAAAGTCCGGTCGCCGAGCAGATAGAATTTCGTACAATGACCCCAAGCTACCCATCCTTATCGCTCGCGCGCAATTATAGGTATTGCTGTCGCGACTGTGCGACGGGCGCCCGCAGTGAATGTGCGGTTGCGGGGTTGCTTGTGGTCATTGTACGATATTCTATCTGCTGGGCGACCGGACTTCTTTACACTAATATTATTAATAGAAAAGATAATGTTTGTTAGCAATGAATATTTATTATTTATTTAATTTTTGTCCTGTTATGACCTTGATTTATATCACAGCACAAAATAAAAAGATCCACAAACAAGATATACGAGCGCTATCTCCGTCGCCGGCTCCATTCAGACTCGAACCAGCAACCCCACAGACAGAGCAAGCGGCACGCGGCCACTGAGCGACTGGTCGTGTCGTGCCACAACTCGCGCCGGTTCCGCTCCGCCAGGGAGCGCTGGTGGTTCATTGCTATCAGCAACTGCGATAGCTCTAAGGTAAATGTGCAATGTAGTACTATTATTGACCAAAAGATGGCGCTAAATACATGTCAAGTCGATAGCTCTAAGGTACCTAGTTCTGTTTTTGAGCAAGAGATGGCGCCAAATATATGTCAACTGCGATAGCTTTAAGGTAAGTGGTTCTATTTTTGAGCAAGAGATGGCGCTATATGCATGTTAAATTGATAGCTGTAGGGTAAAGTGCTGCATGTCTCACGCCAGTATTCCCAAACGATGCTTGCTTGAGTGAATCAGCAAATCGAACCCACAGCGTTGAATGGAGCTCTGTGATTGGTTCGTGTGTCACCCTGTGCGTCCACGCGCACTAGGAGCCCTCATAGTGATGTTTGTGAATACGGGCGTCATTGTTTTCAAAAAGTAAGGATCAGATGCTGTACAAGTGAAAGGTATTTCCTAAGCTCTCATTTCCTAAGTCTCTCAAATACTCAATATCATATCGGCGGCTCAACTCTTCGTCGAACCAGCAACCCCACAGACAGAGCAAGCGGCACGCGGCCACTGAGCGACTGGTCGTGTCGTGCCACAACTCGCGCCGATTCCGCTCCGCCAGGGAGCGCTGGTGGTTCATTGCTATCAGCAACTGCGACAGCTCTAAGGTAAATGTGCAATGTAGTTCTATTATTGACCTAGAGATGGCGCTAAATGCATATCTAGTCGATAGCTCTAAGGTATGTAGTTCTAGTTTTGAGCAAGAGATGGCGCCAAATACATGTCAACTGCGATAGCTCTAAAGTAAGTGGTTCTGTTTTTGACCAAGAGATGGCGCTATATGCATGTTAAATTGATAGCTGTAGGGTAAAGTGCTGCATGTCTCACGCCCGTATTCCCAAACGATGCTTGCTTAAGTGAATCAGCAAATCGAACCCACAGCGTTGAATGGAGCTTTGTGATTGGTTCCTGTGTCACCCTGTGCGTCCACGCGCACTAGGAGCCCTCATAGTGATGTTTGTGAATACGGGCGTCCTTCTCTTCAAAAAGTAAGGATCAGATGCTGTGCAAGTTAAAGTGCATTTCTAAGTCACTCAAGTACCTACTCAATATCATATCGCTGGCTCAAGTCTTCATCGAACCAGCAGCCCCACAGACAGAGCAAGCGGCACGCGGCCACTGAGCGACTGGTCGTGTCGTGCCACAACTCGCGCCGGTTCCGCTCCGCTAGGGAGCGCTGGTGGTTCATTGCGATCAGCAACTGCGACAGCTCTAAGGTAAATGTACAATGTAGTTCTATTATGGATCAAGAGATGGCGCTAAATACATGTTAAGTTGATAGCTTTAAGGTAGGTGGTTCTAGCTTTGAGCGAGAGATGGCGCTAAATACATGTCACGTCGATAGCTCTAAAGTAAGTGGTTCTGTTTATGTCCAAGAGTTGGCGCTAACTATATGTCAAGTCGATTGCTCTAAGGTAATGGTGGATTTTGAAAAATAACCAATCATGCAGCATTTGGACCTCTCGTCTACGTATTGCCATCTGGCGGATTTTTCAATCACGAAAACCCTTATTGGTTCTATGCTAGAGACTAGGGAGCGACGACGATACATTGCTATAGGTAAGCAGCTGCGATATACTCGTAGCTATAAGGTAAAAGTATTTTAGTTCTATTTTTGACCAAGAGATGGCGCTAAATTTATTTCAAGTAGCATCAATCCAATGTCAATCAAAGCTACATTTGCCAAGATATTATGCTGGTAGTTTACTGCTATCAGCAAAATATCCACAAACAAGATATACGAGCGCCTCCGTCGCCGGCTCAACTCTTCATCGAACCAGCAGCCCCACAGACAGAGCAAGCGGCACGCGGCCACTGAGCGACTGGTCGTGTCGTGCCACAACTCGCGCCGGTTCCGCTCCGCTAGGGAGCGCTGGTGGTTCATTGCTATAAGCAACTGCGACAGCTCTAAGGTAAATGTGCAATGTAGTACTATTATTGACCAAGAGATGGCGCTAAATACATGTCAAGTCGATTGCTCTAAGGTAGTAGTTCTGTTTTTGATCAAGAGATGGCGCCAAATACATGTCAACTGCGATAGCTCTAAAGTAAGTGGTTCTGTTTTTGACCAAGAGATGGCGCTATATGCATGTTAAATTGATAGCTGTAGGTAGAGATGTGCCGCTGAGAAAGTTCTCGTTCCCGGCAATATTCCCAGTGAGAATATTCTCGAGAACCGAGAACGCTCCCGGGAATATTCTCAGTGTTCTCGACAGAATGCATTTAGTTTTAATTTAAATTTTGTTGTGCATATCTCATTGTCTAAAAAAAGTAAGGAGCAGTGATGTTGTACAAGTTAAAATACATTTCCTAAGTCAAATATTATGCTAGGTAGCGCTGGTGGTTCATTTCTATCAGCACCTGCGACAGCTCTAAGGTATGTGGTTCTGTTTTTGAGCCAGAGATGGCGCTGCATGAGTAATTGTAAGGACAACAAATATGGACCGTTAAGGTAAGTATTTCGTTAGTCCATTCATTGCTATCGGTATTACGGTTTTAAGATAAATAGTTATATTTTTGACCAAGAAATGGCGCTACCTTTATCTCATTTTCTAAAAGCATCAAGCAATTGTCGATCGAATGCAGTGTAACTTTAAGGTTCACTATCTCAGTCCCGTATTATGATAGAGAGCGCTCTAGTAGTAAATATCTATTTTTGACCAAGAGATGGCGCTATATGTCTGTAATTTTTATTTTTACTGTATAACGGTTAGGTACTTATTAAGTTTGGCACTTTGGCCCTTGTATAATATTGTATTTTGTTTGTTTTCAGGGTTTGGATGTCCGTTACAAGTTCTTGATGACGAATGGTCCTGACGGCGATTTTTGGCACGAGCATTTCTCTGCTGATGAGTTTTGTAAGTAGAAAACGATATTGTGCACTGTAAAATTAGGATCTTTTGATCATAAGATCATTAATAGAATCAAATTCAAATCAAAGAAACATCTTGCCCCATAAAGCTTCTTGAAATTGGAATAAAAGTCACATTTTAGGAAGTTGATTCCTTACATCAGTGTATCCCCACTTTTCTCATGGGTGTCATAAGAGACGACTAAGCGTTCCTGCACACGACGCCGCTACCGCGCCGCCGCCGGGCCGTCGCCGCGCCTTTGCACTGTTTATACGCGCCGCGTGAACACCGCTGCCGCGCCGCCGCCGCGCCGCGGGCGTAATTATGCTTTGATGGCACGGTGGCGACGCGCGGCGGCGGTTTTACTCGGTGCGTATGAACAGTGTGACGGCGCGGTGGCGGCGTCTTGTGCAGGAGCCCTAAGGAACTGATATGCGAACATGTGGGGGTTAGTGTGAGTTTACATCAAACGTATTCGATATCGACTGCGTAAAAAAATGACATTAAATGTATGACGGATTGTACAGCGTCCCTAGCGGATACTTTCAAGAACTAAAATCTTCATAGATGCAATGTTGGGCATAGATCTCAGCCCTCTGGCCTCCCCAACCCGTCTGGCCAGCGTGGGGAGTGTAGGCCAAATCCTCCATTTGCCTCTGGTAAATTAGAAAGAGTCACACCTCTGCAGTGGAGGCTAAAGCTCATAGCAGACTTATCAACTCGGAAAGGGATCAACACCATATCGAATTTCGCGAGCTATCAATTGCGAGGCGAAGCGTTTACGTCGGTGCGGACAAGTGTGCGTTGCAGTATGGAGTTTCATACAACGAATACTGACCGCCTCGAGTTGATACGGTTACGATCCCTTTCCGGGTTGATATATGTGCGACGTGTTAAAATGCTCTAATTGACATCTTTCTTCCACAGATGTTCTCCCAGTCCTTCTAGCCTATACCTTTGCTTACGTCATCGTAATGATTGCCGTAGTGATGTGCAGCGTGGAGCTCAAGTGTCGACATCTGCTACATTCCACATACAAGCTGTTTCTGGCATCGATAGCGTCGCAACACTTGGGTGTGCTGCTACAGACATTGGCGAATATACGTTATGCTTCGAATGGAGTGGGAAGCTATAGTGTGAAGACTGTTGGTGAGTGTAGGATTCGGCTTATGGAGTGGGAAGCTATAGTGTGAAGACTGTTGGTGAGTGTAGGATTCGGCTTATGGAGTGGGAAGCTATAGTGTGAAGACTGTTGGTGAGTGTAGGATTCGGCTTATGGAGTGGGAAGCTATAGTGTGAAGACTGTTGGTGAGTGTAGGATTCGGCTTATGGAGTGGGAAGCTATAGTGTGAAGACTGTTGGTGAGTGTAGGATTCGGCTTATGGAGTGGGAAGCTATAGTGTGAAGACTGTTGGTGAGTGTAGGATTCGGCTTATGGAGTGGGAAGCTATAGTGTGAAGACTGTTGGTGAGTGTAGGATTCGGCTTATGGAGTGGGAAGCTATAGTGTGAAGACTGTTGGTGAGTGTAGGATTCGGCTTATGGAGTGGGAAGCTATAGTGTGAAGACTGTTGGTGAGTGTAGGATTCGGTATTTAAGCAAGGGTCTACTTTGTTATTAGTTTCTTACCATTCCCAAGTATGAGGAATCCTCCGATAGTGCGTATAGTTATTGCCATTCACGAAGGCGAGTGAGCTTTACATGTGTGGTGGCTTGCTACTGTTCGTTGTTCAAAAGTTTTGATAGACTATCTTTATGTGCATGTACACGTACATACAAGAACTATAGTTTTATTAAACTACCGGCCGTCAAAACGCCTGTACTTTGCTTCTAAAGAAACAACATAAAACATTACAACAATGTTAACCAGTTCCACTATGGTTGAGGATTCTAGTTGAATCTTGCTTCTACTCGGCCTGATCATCACTTTTCATGACGACGAAAGATGAAGTTATAAACTTAGCACTTACCTGGGGTGCCGAACTGCCGACGACTTCAAGAAGTTAGCTGACAGTAGCTGACTTCCTAAAGTTAGCTGAATAAAAAAGCGAGTCTGGTCAGTATGTTATTCAAAACATATGACTTTTAATCAACTTCCAGGGTTATTCTTCACTGGCATATCGGAAACTACCTTCCTTCTCCTGCTGATCCTGATGGCTAAAGGGTACACCATAACGCGAGGGCGGCTCAAAGTCGCGTTCACCGTCAAACTGACTGTGTTCATGTGCAGCTATATCGTCACTTATATTGTCCTGTTTATATACCAGGCCAAGGTAAGCTATTGCTAAATCTACTTTATAAAAACTTATTTTGGTTTGGGTAAGGCCTGCGACAAAAAAGTCTTCTAAGAGTAGACTTAAATAAGGGTGCGTTTAGGTATTTTATGTAGAGTATACCCTATAACCTATAATTATTTATCTATGTTGTCTTTGGTGGTGGTATTTACATTTTCCACACTAATTCCGTAAACCAGCCGCTGATATAGCATGAGGTGTGCTTCAGGGGACATGGTTGGGACCAGTTTTTTATAATATCAAATTTTATCATTCAAAATCTTTTGTTTTATTGGATTTGAACATAAGGAAGTCAATTGTTTCGTAATAATTATTATATTCACAGACAGTTGCATAAGTAACTAATAAATTTCTGCATGTAGATTTTTTTTCAATCAAAGATGTTGTCTAAATTGTCACTGACATTTAGCCTTTTTTTTCTATAAGTTCACATGGTTTTGATTTACTCTTTGGTGCATATAAATGTTTTTTGTCTAGGCCTTCGATCCAGGGGAAGTGTTGTACTTATACGAGAGCCCAGCAGGCTATGGGCTGATAGTTCTAAGGATACTCGCGTGGTGTGTCTTCGCTTATTCCACATTTTTTACCGTCAGAAAATATCCGGAAAAGGTTAGTAATAGTATAAGAATTTCGTACAGTGCTAATAAATACCAAGGTTCTGAAGTGGAGGCCACGTACCGGAAAACGTAGCGTAGAATTCCCACCCACAAGGTGAACCGACGACTTCATAAAGGTAGCAGGAAGGCACTGGATGCAGGCCGCTACCAACCGGTAATTATGGAAATTATTGGGGGAGGTCTATGTTCAGCATTAGGTACGTATGGCTGAATGATGATGATGATGAATGATAATATTGAAATGATAAGAGCTAGCTGAGTTCGATTTGGTGTAATAAAACAAAACAATTATGAACCAAAATACACCGCAAACCAGTATCGTTTTATCAACGCAGTAGGTAATATCTACCTTTTAAAATGTTTTCAAGTTTTAAAAACTTAGTTTTAAGATATTAATTCTTTGGGGGTCAATGCTACTCGCTTCCGTGGGTTTACCCTCGAGACCCCACAAGTGACCCCTGGGTGGTGCCAAATGAGTAGCCAATTGCCGGTGGTAGGCTTCGGCCGGGGCTGGTCACCACCCCCCAGACTAAACCGCGCCGCCAAACGGATTACACCGTGTTCCGGAGCGTGTTCTGGGGAAGCCGCTTGAGAGTATGGGTCTGAGCAGTTGCGTAGTTCGTGACATCGCCGTCCTGAGTTTGATGGGGTAGGCGCATCAGGTGCCTGATTCTGGAGGCTACGGGACTATTCCCACCTCTCGTTCCCACCACTGCAACTCCTGTGTAGCCAGGATCTACAGCTTGACCGCCACAAAAACCCAACCAATGAAGGTCAAGTTTGTCCCGGGGGAAAGTTAAACTGTCATTGGACCCGCAACGAAATTAATCAGAAGAACATAGGAGGAGTTCGAAATTAAGGTTCGACTTCCCTCCATTGCAAAGCGGATGACAGGTGACAAACAAAGGTTTAAAACCTTTAAGAAAAAAGATTCTGGAGGCTAGCGGGATCCGAAGCACAGTGCACCGCTGGCTGACCGCAGGAAGTTGGGGGCCCAAGTAGCTTGCCAGCCACTCGTGAAAGGCTGCCCCGCCACCTAGCGAAAAATCCCAGGATGCTCCACCTTGCCGGTTGGCGACCGGACGGGAGGACCAGGTGGCCATCTCTGGGGGGGTTCGGGCGTCCCCGCGGTCTCCAGGTCAGGCTCCACACGGTCTGCTATCCCTGCCTGCCTCTCCGGGCATACACGAAAATGCCTCGCTCAACTGCCATACTCTTCCTACTTATTCACTCTCAACAAAACATAAAATGAAAGCACAGAGAACAAAGAAAAAAATTAAACAGCGGTTGCACGTCCTCCCACTTAAAGTGCACCTCACCAACATACGAGGGCTGCACTCCAATCTCTCTGCAGTCCACCACCATCTAGAGACTGAAAAACCGCAACTGCTGTTCCTCACAGAAACGCAGATCAAATGTCCAGCCGACGCAGCATACTTGTTCTACCCTGGGTATACACTGGAACACAAATTCCAAGCCCGGGCGGGAGTCTGCATCTATGCCCGCGATGACATTTGCATCAAGCGTCTCAAATGCCTGGAGGTTCCTGGATTCTCTGTAATTTGGGTTTTGGTGGACACAGGCCTAGAGAAATTACTCTATGCCTGTGTTTACCATTCGCACAGCGGTGACCATGAGACAACCCGGCTGTTCGACTACCTCAGCCAATCAGCTGACAAGGCACTAGCCCGATACCCCTCTGCACAGTTGGTGATTTTGGGGGATTTCAATGCACATCATCAAGAATGGCTCTTCCCATATCAGGTGACCGATCACGCTGGGAGAGAGGCACGTAAACTAGCTCTGACACTTGATCTCTCGCAATTGATAGACTGTGCAACCAGGGTCCCGGACGTCGACACTCACACAGCCAATTGCCTAGACCTTGTGCTGACATCAGATCCAGACAGATATTCCATCATGGTTGCTGCTCCTCTTGGAACTTCTGACCACTGCCTGGTGAAAGCTGTATCGTCATACTCCCCATCCGATCGTGGCCCTTGTGGAGTAAGAAGAGTATGGCGATACAAGTCAGCAGATTGGGACGAGATGCGCCAGTTTTTCGCATCTTTTCCTTGGAGGCCGGCTTGCTTTTCTTCTCAAGATCCAACGATTTGCGCCGATGCCATCACCGAGGTTATACGTCAGGGTATGGAATTCTTTGTTCCCTACTCAGACATTGCCTCAGGTAGCAAAGCTCGCCCTTGGTTCAATGCTGATTGCCGTCATGCTGAAGCGTGTAAGCAGTCGGCGTTTCTGGCATGGGCAGATGCTCGAACGCGCGGCTCACCAGACACTCGCAATCTGAAGAAAGCCTACAACCAGGCCTCCAAGTCTTGCAAAAGAACACTACGCAGGGCTCGCTACGACCATATTGGACGCATTGGCTCAAAACTTGCTTCTTACCCAGCCGGGTCTAAACCGTTTTGGTCCCTTGCCAAGGCCATCCAATCCAACTTCTGTCGCCCCAGTCTGCCACCACTGCTGAAACCCGACGGCTCACTGGCTCACTCTGCTGAGGAAAAAGCGAATCTTTTTGCCACCCTGTTCGCTGATAACTCCCGTCTTGACGTTGCAGGCAAAATACCACCCTCATTACCCCCTGCCTCCACCACCATGCGTGAGGTCCGCATACGGCACAAAGAGGTTTTAAATGTCTTACGTTCTCTTGACGTAAATAAAGCTAGTGGACCTGACGGAATTCCAGCGATAGTCCTGCGTAGTTGTGCGCCGGAGTTGTCTCCTATTCTTACACGCCTGTATCGACTCTCACTTAAGACTGGACTAGTCCCAAAATCATGGAAGCTTGCCAACGTACAGCCCGTACCTAAAAAGGGCAGTCGTGCTGATCCAACAAATTACAGACCCATCTCTGTTACGTCTATACTCTGCAAGATAATGGAACGTGTCCTCAATGGCCGACTCCTGTCATACCTTGAAGAAAATGACCTACTCAGCGACCGTCAGTATGGGTTTCGGTATGGTCGTTCTACAGGTGATCTTCTCGTGTATGCCACACACCTATGGAGCGAGGCCATTGAGAAACATGGAGAAGCTCTTGCCGTTTCATTGGACGTATCAAAGGCATTTGACAGAGTCTGGCACGGCAGCCTACTAAACAAGCTTCCATCTTTTGGAATCCCTGTTGGCTTTTGCAAATGGATCTCCGATTTTCTTGAGGGACGATCAATAAGAGTAGTTCTTGAGGGCTACACTTCTAGTCAACAACCTATTGACGCTGGTGTCCCTCAGGGTTCGGTGCTGTCTGCAACACTATTCCTACTGCACATCAATGACCTGCTCAAACCCGGTACCTTTGGGTACGCAGATGACACGACAGTGACAGCCAAATATATATCCAACGCAAAAGCCGACAGGCGTGAGGTCGAGTCTTGTCGTGAGTCCCTAATTGAACGCTTAAATTTGACCCTTCAGGATGTCTCTGATTGGGGCGATGCCAACCTGGTCCAATTTAACGCGTCAAAAACACAGGCGTGTCTGTTCTCCGCCAAACGAAGTTCATTTCTTATGGCTCCAACATTCCGAGGTGTGCCTGTCAAAATCACCGAGCGACTGCAACTCTTGGGCATTGAAATGTCCAGCAAGCTGAACTTTGGCGAGTACATCGAATCCATAGCGAAAACTGCTGCCAAAAAGCTTGGTATCCTCTCGAGGGCAAGGCAGTACTTCTCCAAGAAGCAAAGGCTGCAGCTTTATAAAGCACAGATCCGACCTTGCATGGAATACTGCTGCCACCTCTGGGACGGCTCTGCCAAGAAACATTTGGCTGCTTTGGATTCGGTGGAAAGGCGTGCCAGAAGACTTATCGACAGCCCTACCCTTGTTGAAGCGGCGCTCCAGGAACTTGACCATCGCCGTAAGGTAGCATCCCTATCGGTTTTCTACAGGCTACACTTCGGAGAATGTGCGAAAGAATTACATGAATTAATTCCACCAGCCCCCTTCCATCATCGGGAAACCAGACGCAGGTTAGCGTACCATCCCTATATTGTTGACATTCCACCAGCTCGCACTAAGCGTTTCGATGACTCTTTTATAATGCGAACAGCTAGGGACTGGAATTCGTTGCCTGCTGCTGTCTTTCCCGAAAACTATAATCCGGGCCTTTTCAAGGCGAGAGTGAATAGGCACTTACAGGGCAGATATGTACCATCCTAGACCGCATCCCACTTAACATCAGGTGCGATTGTGGTCAAATACCTGCCTTGTTATGCATAAAAAAAAAAAAAAAAAAAAAAAAGGCTCTACCGTCTTAAATGCAAGTAATCATAATATCTAATGCTTGTTATAAGTTGTACATTTAATTATAATTTTAATGTTTTTGCAGAACACATTCTACTGCCCATTCTTTATTTGTGGGACTCTCTGGTTTTACGCGGGACCACTTTTTATTCTAACCGCGAATTCTTATATTGGTGAGTTTATAAATATAATTAATAAGTTTATTTATTTACATTATCTCTTGATAAGTACTATAGGCCACAGTTCCAGCTACCCATTATCGGTCATGTCTCGTTCTGTCGCAAAGAATTGCCATTTGATCAGAGCGAGAGAAAAATCGGAAATGGGTAGCTGAAACTGTGCCCCACTGTACCTTACCTACAACCCGATCGAGCTAAAGCCTTGATCACACGTACCGAGTAAACGGGCGAGACAGTAAAATGTTTACTTGGTCGAGACAGTTGGGTGAGCGAGTCACTTACTGGAGCGCTCGGCCGAGCACTCGGCATAATGTTCATACACACCGAGTACTCGGCCGAGAGCACTGTCTCGTCCGTTTACTCGGTACGTGTGATCAAGGCTTAACGGCGCACCTCGCTGGAATGCGACTCTCCCTCGCACTCACCCGCACCTCCCCGCGTTCGCCCCGTCCGTACAGCGTCGATGTGACGTCACTTATATTGTGTTTACACCGGTAATGTATGTTTACTTTAGACTTAAAACTTTTATATTTTCAGATAAGTGGGTACGAGAAAGCGTAGTTATAGCTGTACTACTATTTATCACCTTTAGCGGGCATATCATGTTTTTAGTAAGTATTTTGTTTGAAAACTAATTAATAAGTTAGTTATTTTCTTAAATATTATAGAATTCCATGTTGCCCGGTTGGTAGCGGCCTGCGTCCAGCGCCTTCCTGCTACCTTTATGATGTCGTCGGTCCACCTTGTGGGTGCCAACCGGGCAACATGGAAAGAATTGGGGGAGGCCTATGTTCAGCAGTGGACGTCGTATCGCTGAGATGATGATGATGATAATGATGATGATGATTATAGAATTTTGTATTGAAGCCTTGATAGTCGAACGCTGAAGGGGTCGGAGTGGCCGATTCGTGATCCGGGGAACGCGGGTTCGAACCCTGACGCTCGACTATTGTGGTGAGCTCACTCGTGACACAAGCATGTAGCTTAGTACGAGGGGCTAACGGCACTATTAGTAATTTGTACCATAACAAATTACCTACTAATAATCTTATTTAAAAAAATATATCTTAAAATACATACTTACGCATTTAAGTATAGGTAATTAGGTACACAACTAACACAACTATGTTTCTTCTTAGGCTGAGTTGCACCACCTAACTTTGACCGTAACTTTAACGTTAACCGCTGTTTCTTGTATGGAGTTTGACAGATGTTTGACGTTTGTCAAAGTTAAAATAAGATGGTGCAACCCAGCCTTAGTTATTTTGGTTTAACAGCATTAATAAACTTTGATTTTTTTTCAGCTATTGACACTACCAGTGTTTGCAAATAAGAATTTTCCATACCACGTTCGTACAACGCAAATTGGCGTCATGGAGGTGAGTTGAAAAATATACCAATTATATGCTTAACTTAGTCAGTGCCTGAGGTATGGAATCGGCACGGGAGGGTGTGTTTGTGACGGTCAAATGTCAGCGAGATCTCAGATTGAAGAAAACAGTCAACATTTTTCTTTCATAATCGAAGCTATTACAACTATAGTCTATCCAATATAGCTTGATTAGAATGACAGCTGCCATCAAAAGTAACAACATAACTTTGTACCTAGTAGCGATCAATGAGAGCTAAATATTGGCGGACAAGAAATAATTCACGTCTGACCTACAAACAATATTTTCGACGACAGTGCTTCCAATAAAAATGTTAATTTCGTGTAAATGCAGCGTTAAATTACACCAATAAGTAGTAATTCGAAATTATAAAAATCAAGCTAGAGTATTAACGACGTCTCTACAAGGTTATCTCGAGTTACAAAAATGTTAGTGTTGGGACATATCGACAAATGTCACATTAAATTAAAACTATTTTTTTTCTAACTAATTTTTTAACATATTTAAGTCAAGTTATACGTTTTTCTAAATGTTCACTATTAAAAACCAAAAAACATTTCATTCTTAAATAATCAAACATCGGAAATCAATCACCGGTAATTTTTTGGGTATTCATAGCACCGTTGCTCTAGAAGAGATGCCCACCGCCCTCTAGCGAGAGGAAAAAACCACTGAAGAACACTGATGATAATGACTACGACTTAGGTTGTACACCCTTGACATGAATTTTAAATTTTACTGTCTTTAAATTTAAATCATAATTGTCATTTTTATGAATAAAGATATGAAGAAAAATTGGGTGCATTTTTTTATGTCATTTTTTCGAAAACTTATCGATACATCTATGTGAACCGTACGAAACTTTCCCAGCACTAGTCACATTCGTTTGACAGCCGTCATTCTAATCAAGCTACAGTCTAATTTTTTAGAAATCAGCAGAAATGTCATCAAAAATGGCCAACTGACATAAAAATATTTTTAGTCTGTGAACTAGTGATGCGACAAAACCTCTCGTTAATCGCGAAGTGAAATTATTGTAGTACTTGCGTATTATCGCCGGCATAATCGCCGGGTGATCGTAAAAATACTAAAAATATGCAACAAAGTCGCGACATTGAATGTGAACTGATTATGAAGTTTTCGAGAACAGGAAACAAACTGTATGCACAAATGTAATAAAAAACACACTGGACAGTAAAACAATCAATGATATCCGTAAAGTTATTAAACTTCAAATAGTTGCAAAAAGTTCTGTTTGACAGTGTTGCTACTAGTGACATTTCGCTCGCTCAGAGCCCCGATTACGGTAATTTTTAACGTCAACAATCCAGACACGCTTCTCGATTCTGCGATACGATTGGTCGTTCAACAGCGTACGTCAGCTGTTTTGACCAATCGTATCGCAGAATCAGAAACGCGTCTGGATTGTAGACGTTATAAAAGTTACCGTAATCGGGGCTCAGTTCTTTGTTGCTCTATTCCGCTAGGGAGGTAATTTAAGATGCTATCAATTGAAAGATTTTTATTTTCTTTTATTTTATTTACTTATATACAGGGTGTTAGGTAAATGGGTATATGAGCCGACACTAGCCCATGTTAACATGGTCATATAAATGGTATGGTGAAGTCAGAAATTTGATATCATCATTTTAATAATTTAAATTTCCATACAAAATATTTTTTATAAAATCCGATTTGTATGAAAATTAAAATAATTAAAATTAAGATATCAATTTTCTGACTTCACCATACCATTTATATGACCATGTTAACATGGGCTAGTGTCGGCTCATATACCCATTTACCTAACACCCTGTATAGGAAAATAAGCAATGGAACAATACGTAAGCATAATTGCATAAAAAAGTAAAATAATTTCGTTTAAATAAAACCGACTAAAAATTAAACTGACTCCGAAAAAGTATACACTAAAAGTAGAAAAATAATTTTACGTCATCTCCAATATTGTCGAAGTTATCGTTGGAAAGGAAAACTAAACAAAAAATCGTATATTTTTTATTTAAAATTAATCAGTAATCGGAATAAGTGAATACTTAAAATAATATCGATTAAATTTACAGATTATTGTCTATGACTCACAGGTTACAGCACTGATGTGTCAGAGACAAGTCATAGACAATATTATTTGTTCCGTGCCAATATCCGGAATCCATCTTGTTGAGTAAAGCCCCTGTCTTTTTTCATGGTTTTTTCGTCTTAGCAACTTCCTCCCTTCGACTTCCGGCGCCACCATCGCTCGTTTTGGTGGGGGCAATGGCGGCGACCGGAATATGGCGCGGCTTTTTGATCATTATAGCGTCGTCTTTCGTAGTGGTAACACGTCTTAGCAATAATTATTGTTTTTTCTTGTAATAATCTACCCAAGTATATTTTAATAATAAAATAATAAAAGTGAATCCTCCCTTCATTATGGAGAACGAAAATAGTAAATGTGCAACGAAGTGATGATTTTGGTGAAAGTCAGTCGCGAAGAAGAAGTCGTTCTCCAAGTACGAGCAGTGCGTCGTCGTCGGAGGATTCGAGTCCGGAAAGGAGACCGAAACGATCGAGAAAGGAAATCGTGAGTGACATGAGATTTGAATTTCTGTCGCAACAGGTAGCTTTTTTGACTAATTCAATTACTCAAAAGCAATAAGAGCCACAAGCATGGGTGGCGTCGGCGATCCAAGAGGTCAGTGAACCCGTCTGTTGTCCGGTTGGTGAGCTGGGCCTCCGCCTACCGCCTAACACGGTTGTAACCGATAGTCAGCAATTAAAATTATCGGAATTTTCGACTTCACTGAAGGATCCGCCATTTCCTAATGCCAACGAGACTCATTTAGCTAAATTATCTGTTACAAAGATTTAAATGCAACGATTGGTATGCAATTCGTTTTTCTGAAACACAGAAAAAATACCTAGCTACCCCGGGTTTTACAGAACTCAACATCAACGATGAATTGAGACGTTTCAAAGAGTCTAGTGCCAATGAAGATCGTTTGTACCTATGAGAGAGAACTTGCGCTGCATTATCGAACGCTATTCTGGCTCAGAAAGACGAATTGCTTACAAAACTTAGTAGATTGGTCGAACGATAAAAATACCACGCTCACGCCCAAATCTTTATTTGGTAAAATTGAGCAATCATTTGGTAAAGAAAGTAATTATACAAAAGTAACTGATGACATCTTAAAAATATGTTGCGGCAGGAGGGCTGACTGTATTCGCATGCGTAGGGAGTGTATATTATAGCAAATTTCAGAGGAATATCATTGCGGAGCCTTGCAAAGAATTCCTCCAAGTGCAGAGAATTTGTTTGATAATCAATCAATTACGGACGGTTCATTTCGTCCTATATTCAATTTGAAACAGTTAAACAAAGTCAAATTGAAAAAGTTTCATCTGTTCAGTCATTTTCGCGTGCCGAGTTTCTTACAGAGCGAAGACTGGATGGTGAAGGTGGATCTCAGCCAAGCGTACTTTCATCTACCTATAGCTGAGCAGCATTGAAGGTTCCTGACCAGATGACCTGCCTTCCGTTTGGCCTGTCATCGGCACCGAGAACGTCACAAAATCAGGTGTGTGGTTTATTTGGACGTTTTCTTGCTGGTCAATCAGTCTCGCCTTATCTCGCCGTATTTTACACGACCACGTCGTTTTTATGGTGAGCCTGATGCGACGAATCTGATGAACGATCAACTTGGACAAATCTGTACTGGTTCCGACTCAACGCCTGGAGTTTCTGGGAGTTACATAGGACACCAAACTCAACACGAAGTCCCTGTCGGAACCGAAGCGCCTAACGCTACGCAATGGCCCTTCAAAGTCAGATGTCCAGGGGCAGCTGGTCTCTCCGACAAGCCCAGTCACTTCTGGGGAGACTCAACTTGCCTCATTCGTTATACGCAGAGGGCGACTGCACTGTCGGACTATGCAGTACTACAGCCGACAGCTTCCCAAAGCGCACCTCTACAGGCGAGTAAGTATACCAGCACCTGTTCTTACCGAGATGAGCTGGTGGATGGAAGCCGTACGGGACTCGTCCGCGATACATACAGCCCAGATATCACACCTGCTGACCACGGTGCGTCTGACTACGGCTGGGCAGCTCAACTGGGAGATGTGAACATGTCAGGTCAGTGGACAAAACAACTCACATGGCATGCCAACCTCAAAGAGCTCTATGCAGTTTTCGCGGCGATACAACAGAGCGAGTCGCTACAGAATACTCATTGCTCACATATTGTTACAAACGTACAACCGTACGGTAGTGGCGTATGTCAACAAGGAAGGCGGAACCAGATCGAAGGCGACTGTTGACAGTAATGGACCAGCTCAATATTTATTCGACGGCACAGTACTTCCCGGGCAGATTCAACTGAGAAGTTCCCATTATCCCTTGGCCAGGCCTGCCCGGATTGGAATTTGACCGAGGAACCTCGAATGTAATATTCCAGATGTGGGAAACGCCGGAAGTGGACTTGTTCGCATCGAAGACGGTTCACGTGGTTCAGAGGTACGTAACGATAGACACGCAGGACGACGAAGCAATTTTTCACAACGCCTCCCTGCAGCAGTGGGATTACGACCTGGCGTGGCTGTTCCTACCGCCGAATTTGATTCCCCAAGTACTGTCGTATCTCAACACGGCGAAAGGTCCGTATGTTTTGATCACCCCGAACTGGAACAAGGTCTTTCGGAGAGCGGACCTTCGAACCCGCGCCATTCGGGGACCACCATACCACATACCGAACCTAGAACAAGTACTCATCAACACGAGAACCGAGAGGCATCCGCCCCAGATCCACGAAATATGTTTGGAAGCATGGCTGGTATCGGGTGGTTTAAGGAGATAAAAGGTTGGTCGCAAGAAGAAACGTCTCTGTTAATGTCTAGCTGGCGGAAATCGACTCTAAATACCTATAGACCGGCGTGGAACAAATGGAAAACCTGGTGCGGCGCTAACTCCATCTCCTACACCAGTCCGAGCCCGGAGCAAGTCGCTCTTTATCTGGCACACTTGCATAACGTCGAAGGTTTGGCTTATCGTACAATTGTGGTCCACAAATCTGTCATAACGACTTTCACAAATACTAATTTGTCATCTAACTTTTTTTTTCAAGCATTCTTAAGGCTGTTTTTAGTGGTCTGGAATGTAAAGGCGCTATTAAAATTTTTGGAAAATAGTGCACCTGATTCTAGTAATCTATATTAGTTATCCCGTAGTGCTGCGATTTTATTGCTATTAGCATCGGGACGCAGAGTACACTATCGTACCCTACTGATGATCGACCCAGAGTCGTGCGTGGACGAAGGCGATTCAATACTTCTGTGGCCTAAATTTGGATCTAAAACGACAGCTTTAGTTACAGGCAATCAGTGCCCCGATTACGCTAATTTTTAACGTCTCCAATACATACGCGCTTCTTCGATTTCTTCGATTCTGCGATACGGATTTGTCAAAACAGCTGACGTCCGGGCACGTTGAAGATGAACATTTTTAGCGTAATCGGGGCCCAGGTTGGAAACTTAAGAAGCACTCAAACCAAAACCTCGACTGCGTGCATTGGATTCGACAATTGATTGCAATATCAGAAGATCGTCGGCGACAAGGTAATAGGTATTTTGATATTACTTTTACTGGGTGCTTTTTATTACTGCGAGGGGAGAGCCAAAACCGACATCCAGAACAGTTCTCGGCGGCTGGATCAAGTCTGTGCTGCGAGACGCAGGCGCCGGGCTCTGTGCGATCCGCTGTAGCGTAAGTCTAGTAGTCCCTAAATTGGCCAGAACATTTCCAGTAGACCAAATACTTGCAACCGGTAACTGGAGGCAAGAGTATACATTTAGGACCTATTAACAAAAATAAATAATTAATCAAGCACGATACTGATTTATCGCACTCGGTATCTTTACCTAATTCTTTGAACCGGTCCAGTAATTTATGTTACAAATTAATAGATTATTCAAAGTACACTAGATTTTGCCTTATGATTTGTAGTATACATTTATTATCATGAATATAGAAATTTAATATACCTTTACCTAACCTATATTAATTTATTTTTCATAAGACATAGCATCATCATTAATTGACTACCAGGAGATAACAAACACATCACTCAACAAGATGGATTCCGGATATTGGCACGGAACAAATAATAGAGAGTTTTAACTAACAATAAAACTTACCTATTATTTTTCCAACAATATCCGGAATCCAGGTAATGCCTACCTGGTACCATCGTGAGTAAGTATAATGATCAAAAAGCCGCGCCATATTCCGGTCGCCGCCATTGCCCCCACCAAAACGAGCGATGGTGGCGCCGGAAGTCGAAGGGAGGAAGTTGCTAAGACGAAAAAACCATGAAAAAAGACAGGGGCTTTACTCAACAAGATGGATTCCGGATATTGTTGGAAAAATAATAGGTAAGTTTTATTGTTAGTTAAAACTCTCTATTATGGAGATAACACATGATTTTAAACGTCAAGTCAATTTGACAAGTCTCACAAATTTTCATCGTCTACGTATTTTGCTAAAATAATTTGTTTCAAAGATTGATTTCAAACTTGTATAAACGTGAAAATAAAGTTGGTTTCATGGGCTTGTTAAATAATGTGTATGATATTATGAACACGTAAGTGATTATGGTGTAATTGTGTATGAAAGTGTTTGTTTACATCTCTGCTGGATTCTAAAAAATCAAGGTATATATTGGATAGACTATAAATAAGATGACACAGTGTTTACACCCCGGTCCAGTTAACTGCGCACGTCGCTGGAATGCGACTCTATTCCACTCACCTCCCCGCGTTCGCTCCGTTCGTACCGGGATCGATGTGACGTCACGGCCGCCAGGTGCGCAGTTAACTTGATCGGGTTGTACTTTCATGTAAACCCTGGTCTTCTTAATATAAACAAATAAATGTGCGGTAGTTTCACACAAACTGTATGTAATTTCCAGGTGACAGGCAGCTCTGCTCTCGACAGTTTTGGCCACAACGCCTACCATCCTACTTCTAATGGCGCTGCACAGACCGTCATTATACCTCTTACTAGGTAAGTAAATAAATACTCTATTGCTCCACTAATATTCGTTCGTTTCAGCCAAATGATGTCTGGTCAAAGGCCTCCGCTTTGCGCTGGAGGGAAGTCGAACCTTAACTTCGAGCTCCTTAATTCTTCTGATTAATTTCGTTGCGGGTCCAATGACAGTTTAACTTTCCCCCGGGACAAACTTGGCGTACACTTGGGTTATTGGCGGTCAAGCTGTAGATCCTGGCTACACAGGAGTTGCAGCTGTGGGAACGAGAGGTGGAAATAGTCCCGTTGTCCCACTAAGTAAAACGTTCACTGCCGGACGAAGGCTTCCCCAAAAGTTACCACAACGACGGACCTACACTGCCTTCATCCAGGTACTTCCTGCGACCTTCATCAAATCCTCGGTCAACCTAGAGGGAGGTCTGCCTACATTACGTCTTCCGACCTACTACTTAATATTATAATAATAACTGTAAAAGTTTGTGAGGATGGATGTTTGTTACTCTTTCACGCAAAAACTATAGAACAGAATTTGATGTTAGTAAAAAGCTAGTTTAAGACCCTGGGAAAAACAGGAGAGGTTATATCTCGTTTTTTTAAAAGGGGGCCACGCGTGATAGAGTTAACCGCGAAAATCTAACCGCGGGGACTATACTGAGAGTAAAACCCTGTCTTCTACCTCTGGTAAATTAGAGGGTTGTGCTCCTGCAGTGGAGAACTAAATGATAATGATGATTTTTATTATTTTCAGACGCACCGAAGAGCTAATAGGCAATATGTACAGCCAATACATGGCTACTGCTCCTCCATTGTCTTTAGAAAATGGCACTCCCAAACTAAACGGTGTACCACACAATATAGACTCAATATCACCCAAAAATGGACTCATAAAACAAGACAGCACAGAAACGAATGCTTCAGACGATATAAAACCAATATTAAATGTTAAAGACAAAGAAATATTTACAGTCGAAGGCCACATATCGAAAATAGAAGCAGTATTGCCACAAGAAATAAAAGATAAAACAGTGTTGCCGCATGAAAATATCAACAGAAATGGGGACGTTGGGAGGGATTTTTCTAGAGGCGATTTGCCGTTGGTTTTGAGGTCTAGGAGGAATATTCTGGAGCCTATAAAGAGGGAAGAGGTTCCTGTTCCCTCTTGGTCGCTGGCTAAAGGTCCTTGTGTGGTGGGGATGCAGAAAAAAGCGAAGAATGTTAACGAAGAAGGTAAATGTTTTACGCCCGTATTCACAAACGATACTTGCTTAAATAAAGCAGCAAATCGAACAATCAGGGTTGAATAGCTCTGTGATTGCTTCATGTGTCACCCTGTGCGTCCACGTGCACTGGGACGCGTCCTGTCTTCTTATATCTTGAAGAACGACGAAGAATCCACGACCTTTCGCTTGGGCCAGAACTATCTGAAACGTTATCAGTACCGGTAGTTTAATCAATCATAAAGATCTAATTTTTTTCAGACCCAGACTCACCCAAGACCTCAATCTCCCTTACAAATGGGAAGAAAGTGCCTCCAGTTCGAAACGGCTTGCAGTCAAGTTCTGGGGAGATCTCCACGATACACGAGGGACATGTCCAAACATATCCTAACACGGTTAGCAAGGCCACCATCGACTTGTTCAACGCTAGCAGTAGTAAAGGTTGATTTGTTGCATGATATAAGAGACTGGGCATAATATGGTACCCTGTGGTACACTTTGGTTGATTTTCTTAATATATTTTATTTAAAACAATATTATTTACTAAATACTCAGGACTAGTCCTTTTATAGCAATAATACTTACTTTTGTAAATAACTATAGGTATTTTAGATTATAGAAGTGTTATAGTATCGTATTTTACAAATACATTACTTTTAAGTATGTATTACTGAACTTCCCATCAGAAAAGAACTTAAATTTTGACCAAACCGTACTTATTTCACAAACATAATTATAAAAAAAATGTCTTCTGTCACGAATTACCAGTTGAACTGATTTTGGTTTAAACTAAAAAAAGACGACTTTTTCTTTCGTTCGTCGACACGGGCGATGTCATGGGTATAGATGACCCACGCTGAACTGTCCCGCCAAACTCAATGACAGGGGGGCGCTACCATCGTTCAACTTTATGGTTTCCAACATGGCAAAAATCGGAACCAGCGATTCGGTATTGACGGTGGCGCCCCGCTGTCAATGTCATCGATAGGACAGTTCAGTATTTTGGAACTATAGAAGCAAGCTAGTTATTATTATTATAAATACGTATTTTAAAACGCATAACGTACGTTTTCATGCTAGTATTTGTCAAAATGCGTTGCACAGTCAGATTTAAATAGTTCTGGACACCCGAAGTGGCCAAAAAGTTGACAACACAACCTTGTTCCAATAAGGGCTATCGTTTTAGCGCTCACCAGTTGGCGCCACTGTAGAGTAAGGTCCTGTCACTTGCTAGTAGCGAAGACAGTGGCGCCAACTGGTGAGCGCGAAAGTGGTAGGAGGACTATCGCATTTGCACTCATCAAGATGGCGCCACTGTAGAGTAAGGTCCTGTCAATCGACAGGGGTGCCAACTGTTAAGTATAAAAACTATAGCCCTCATTGTAACAAAGACGTGTTGCGAACTTTTTGGCTACTTTGGGTGTCACGAACTATATGACGTTGACTGTACTTGTAAATATGTGTGACCCGTCTGATTTTAAAAATAAAACTCGAAAATAATTACAAATATTTTATTTCATCACTCTCCGTAATATTACAGTCTTATAATCGAATAACACAATATATGAAACTTAAATTAATAATAAGTTGTACTGAAGAATTCATGGAAATGCATATTTGAACTTTAGTTCACTTTTTGGGCACCAGTGTCGCTGTTTTTTGACAAAATGGCCGCATTTTACAGCAGCCATCTTGTAATATTTTATAAATTTGTGCTTTTAAAGCATATGAACTCGAGATTAAATTACAATAACAACACATATCCATAAAATTCTTCGGCACACATTAAAACGTAAACACATCGATAGTGTACTAAGATTTTTCGAATACTAAGTAAATCCATTTTACTGTGCATCTGTTAACGTCATAATGTTGTCGGTAGCTCAGAAAAACGCCGTTTTTTACTTCATTAAAAAGTGGCATAAAACAAAAAATCTATAACTTTCGATCGACACGAATAATATCTTTTATCGATAGTCAAAGTACCGATAATTTGGCAACACTATCAGTTGACATGTGAATCCAATGTTGCCAACATATTAACACTTTGACAGCCTAAATTTGCAAGTTCTTTTTCTTCATTATTTTTGTGTATAAAGTATCTAAATGCACAGTAATACAGATTGGACTGTATAAGTTGACTAGTTTGCATTAGTACATCGATAAACATCAATCAATATCGACAATAGTGTTGTAACTATCGACATGCATTACACACCTACTTGGTATGTTTTCCATTCGAGAGATACTACGTACATTTGATTTGAGGGAACTAAATTATTACGTTAGGATTTGACATTAAATATTGTAATTTTTAATTGTCAGCGCCATTGTAGTTCCCAAACGGATGAACAGATTTTGATACAATATTTTTACCCAACATTTTTTTAGGATTTTGGCAGATTATGTTTGTATTTACGTAATGATATTTTGGATCTGGATTTACAGACACAGTAAGTACGTTCAAAGAGTATAACGTGCAACAATTTTTCCTGTCTATTGATTGACTACCCTACATTCTGAAATAGTTCTTTCGAAGCAGAAAACATCTCAAGTTCTCAATCTAATATCAGTTCAGTTCTCCCATTTCTTGAACTCGAGTCCGTCGGGCGGTTTCACCTCTACCTTGTCTTTGGCCACTTGATTCCAGTTGGTGCTGAGAACTGTGCCTCCAGACTCCACCTGTGGAAATTTTATGTATCTAAATATTTATGGCTGACTGACTGACATAGTGATCTATCTATCAACGCACAGCCCAAACCACTGGACGGATCACGCTGAAATTTGGCATGCAGGTAGATGTTATGACGTAGGCATTCGCTAAGAAAGGATTTTACGAAACTCTACCCCTAAGGGGGTAAAACGGGATGTTATGTGAGATGCAGTCTAGGATGGTACATAATTATCTGCCCTGTAAGTGCCTATTCACTCTCGCCTTGAAAAGGCCCGGATTATAGTGTTCGGGAAAGACAGCAGCAGACAACGAAGCCCGGTCTGCGAGCACGTAAATTTTTGTCCAATGACCCCAAGCTACCCATCCTTATCGCTCGCGCGTAATTATATTGCTGTCGCGACTGTGCGACGGGCGCCCGCAGTGAGTGTGCGAGCGCGACTGCAACATAATTACGCGCGAGCGATAAGGATGGGAATCAGGCAGAAATGAGGAGATCCGTAAACGAACCAAAGTCGCTGACATAGCCCGACGGATTAGCAAGCTGAAGTGGCAATGGGCAGGGCACATAGTACGCAGAACTGACGGCCGATGGGGCAGAAAGGTTCTGGAATGGAGGCCGCGTACCGGAAAACGCAGCGTGGGACGTCCACCTACAAGGTGGACCGACGACATCGTAAAGGTAGCAGGGAAGCGCTGGACGCAGACCGCTGCCAATCGATCAACATGGAAAGCATTGGGGGAGGCCTATGTTCAGCAGTGGACGTCCTATGGCTGAAATGATGATGATGATGATAAGGATGGGTAGCTTGGGGTCATTGGACAAAATTCTACGTGCTCGCAGTCCGGACTATAGGAGAAACAATGTTTAGTCAAACACTTACAAAGCTCTTGTTCATAGCGCGGCGCACCTCGTCCGAGCCCTCGCCGTATATCTTCTGGAAGAGAGCGTTTAATGCCGCGTCACCTTCAGGCTTCTCATCTTCTTCCTGCAATATCATCATAGGATTATAGTTCCCCACCATTCTTCCGCTAATGTTTGAGTGAAAGAAAGAAAGAAACATTTATTGCCATGGACATCACAAAAGACAAAAGAGGTAAAACAAAAATAAAAAAGCAAATAAGACAGAGGTGACATAAAACATACTGTGGAAAGTGTCTATTGTTATGTGTGTAGTAAGGACGTTTATAAATCACAACACAGTCTTAGGGAAACACCAAACAGTTTATTGACGTCACACACAGAATAACTGTCCACAATAAGAAGGAGTAAGAAGTAGATAGATAACAAGGTCACAAATCACAGTAGATTATCGAAACAGAAATTTACATAAACTAACTAGGTCACGAATGAATTAAGCGCGCGCGCAATGTTTTTATGCAAAACCGACAGCTGACTAAAATTGACTGGCGCGCGTCAGGCGAACGCGGCGGCTGCGGCGGGGGGCGTTCATCCACGGAACCGGTTGGCCCGACCACCGCCGCTCGCGCCGTGCTGATCGTGCATTCACAAAAATATCTAATAGTAAAACGGATTGCGCGCGGTGTTTGTGCGTTTAACTAGATTGATAAAAGTTATACAAAAATAAGTAAGCTATTTATTATACACAGTGTAGTTACGTTAAGTAGATTTAGTATAGATACATATTTATAATATTTTTACAATGATATTAATTTAAGATAAACTATTAAAATATACTATATTAACTTAATTTTAAAAGGTTAAACGCCACATCACCCCCCTCCAGAGACCGGGTTACGGGCGATAATAATCTGGGAAACGTACTTTACGTCCTGACCGTGTCGTTCTAATATTATTATCTTGTTCGGTTTCAGGAGTAGTTTTTTGCCCTTGATAATCTGGGGATGTCTTGGTCTCGGGGTGTGTCTCGCGAAGTGAATATGTGGGTTTGACCCGATCAATCGAGACAGTCGCTGGTTTCCCATTTACGATGATTTTAAAAATCTTATCTCCTCGCTCTAGTACTTCATGGGGGCCGGTATAAGCCGGTTGAAATGATCCGTGTGTTGTATTGTCCCTAAGAAATACGTATTTGCAAGTAGCCAGGTCTTTGAATACGAAGACTGGGTATTTGGCTATGTGTCGGGAAGCAGGAGCTGGGAGTAAGTTGCGTGCGAACTGACGTATTCTATGGGTGAAATCGGTCAAGTCCGGTACATTGTCGGTTTGGTGCTCGAAAAATTCTCCTGGTAGGCGTAGGGTCTCACCATAAACTAGCTCGGCTGGTGATGCGTGGAGGTCTTCTTTGTGTGTAGCCCGTATACCTAGCAGCACCAGCGGGAGGGACTCCACCCAGTTACTATTGGCGTGACAGGTAATAGCGGCCTTCAACTGTCGATGGAATCTCTCGACTAGCCCATTGCAGGCCGGGTGATAGGCGGTGGTACGACGACGTTGGAATCCTGCTAGCTCGGCTAAGCGGTTAAAGAGCGTGGACTCAAATTGTCGGCCTCTGTCTGTGACGATTTCAGTAGGACAACCGAAGCGAGATATCCAGCCTTGAACAAGTGCTCTTGCTACGGTCTCTGCCGTTATGTCCTGCAACGGTATTGCCTCAGGCCAGCGCGTGAAACGGTCGACAATTGTAAGGCAGTAGCGATAACCTTGGGATGGTGGCAGGGGTCCGATTAGATCAATGTGGATCTTCGTGAATCTGGTACGCGGGAGTTTGAACGTGCCAAGTGGAGAATGAACATGGCGGGTAACCTTTGCACGTTGACAGGCGATGCAGGCGCGTGTCCATTCGCGGCAATCTCTCCTTACACCGGGCCAAACGAAGCGTTCTGTGACCATCTTCGTCGTAGCTGTCGCCCCCGGATGATTGAGGGAGTGTATGCTCTCGAAAACCTGTTTACGCATTTCTTTCGTGACGTAAGGTCGTAAAGTCTCACTACTTTCATCGCAGTACAGTTCAGAGCTCAATCCCGGCAGTTTAACCTTTTTTAGGCGTAACGATGTCGTGTTGTCGAGGAGTAGCTGGAGTTCTGGATCGGAAAGTTGTGATTTGGCTAGTTGGGCAATGTCAACGGGCTGAACGATCTCGTTGACCCGTGAAAGAGCATCAGCTACGACGTTATCCTTACCAGAAATATGTCTGATGTCCGTGGTAAACTGCGAGATGTAGTCCAGGTGTCTGAACTGTCTTGGTGAGCAATTCTCTTTTCTGTTATGAAATGCGTAACAGATGGGTTTATGGTCGCAGTAGACGGTGAAGTGGCGAGCTTCCACCATGTGCCTGAAGTATTTGATCGATTCGTATACAGCAAGCAGTTCTCGGTCGTATGGGGAATACTTCTGTTGTGTGGTGTTCAACTTGCGGGAGAAGAATGCGAGTGGCTCCCATAAACCGTCTCGTTGTTGCTGCAACGCGCCGCCAATTGCAGAGTCAGAGGCATCTGTAACGATGGCTAGTCTGGCTTCGCAGTTAGGATGTGCTAGCAGTGTTGCTCGGCATAGACTCTCTTTACATTTGGCAAAGGCGTCGTGTTCTGCTTTGGAGAAACTTACGGGGTGTGAGCCCTTGACCGAGCCGGTGAGGAGTGCGTTGAGGGGTGCTTGGTGCTCAGCTGCGTCAGGTATAAATCGCCTGTAAAAGTTGATCATGCCCAGAAATCTTCTTAACTCTCTCACGGTTTTTGGGGTCGGATAGGACTGGATGGCTTCCACCTTCTCAGGTAGCGGCATTGTACCGGCAGCAGAAATACGGTAGCCGAGGAAAGTGACCTGAGATACGCCGAACACGCACTTATTAGTGTTGATGACCATGCCATACTGTTGAAGTCTGGAGAAGAGCTGGCGTAGATGGGCCTCGTGGGTACTCTGGTCCTTCGAAAAGACCAGGAAATCGTCCAGGTAGGCGTAGCAAAAATCCAGTCCCCTCAGCATCTCGTCGACGAATCGCTGGAATGTCTGCCCGGCATTTCGAAGTCCGAACGTCATGAACGGAAATTCGTATAGACCGAATGGCGTGGTGATAGCGGTCTTCGGGATATCGTCGACGAAGACGGGGATCTGGTTGTAAGCTTTTACCAAATCTATAGTGGAAAAGACCTGGCATCCGGAAAGACTGTGAGAGAAGTCGTGGATGTGGCGGATGGGGTACCTGTCGGGAATGGTTCTGGCGTTGAGCATCCTGTAGTCACCGCAGGGGCGCCATCCGCTATCCTTCTTAGGGGCCAGGTGTAGTGGGGAAGACCAGGGTGACTCGGAAGGTCTGGCGGTACCGTTCTTGAGCATCGAGTCAAACTCTTCCTTGGCAATTTTCAGCTTGTCAGGTGCCAGTCGACGCGGTGTACTACAAATAGGTGGGCCAGGTGTGGTGCGAATATGATGCACCGTGTTATGAGCCGGCGTGCGGAGTATACCAGAAGGACGGGTGATGTCTGGGTATTCCCGTAGTATGTCGTGGTATACAGAGGCACCGGTAATTACCTTGACCGAGGAAATCGCATCTGTTGAGCTGGCAGGCGAAGCCTGGGTCGCGAGCGTAGTGTTGTTGTCGATGAGGCGTTGATGTCTACAATCTACAATCAGATTATAAAAAGATAAAAAATCAACACCTATTATCGGCTTCGTAACATCGGCTACTATGAATCGCCAAGCAAAGTCGCGGCGTAGGCCTAGGTTTAGAACGAGATGTGCGTAACCGTAGGTATTTATTGTAGATCCGTTCGCTGCGCATAGTTGGTAATTTGTCGGTAGACGTCGCTCCTTTAATGCAGACCGTGGGAAAACGCAGAGGTCGCTACCAGTATCGACCAGAAACTGCACTTTCGTCCGGTGGTCCGTGACAAACAAGCGACCGGAGCTAGGGCGGGCGTTAGTCGCCATTACCGTCCGCCCGACGCGTTTTCCGCCTTATAGTCGCACGGTTTAACACATTTGTTCGCTTTAGCCCCGTGCGTTGCGTGGTACCAGCATATAGGGTACTTATTGTAGCTCGACTGGGACCTGTTGGAGCGGGAGCGGTCGCGGGAGCGGTGAGCGGCTCTCGCTGTAGGTCTGGAGCGCGAGTGATCTTGGGCGGTTGTGAGAGCTTGCACTTGTTTGGTTAGCGCTGCGACCTGTTGCACTAGAGTATCCAATGTGCTGCTGCTGGCTGCGGTGGCTGACGACATGGCTGCTACGTGTGGGCTGGGCGGCACTACGTCATGGATCCGATCGGCGAGATCAGCCAGGGCCTCGAGTGACGTCGAGGGCTGCGACGCGACGATGGTCTGAGTAGTGTTGGGGAGTCGGCTGGTCCAAATTGTCCTCAGGAACTCCTCAGGGACGTCGGGGCCGGCCAGGTTTTGCAGGTGCCGCAGGAACTGCGATGGTTTGCGGTCTCCCAGCTCTTCGTGGACGAGGAGCTGCTTGACTTTTTTGTCCCTGGACGCCGAAAGCCTCTTGATGAGCTCTGTCTTCAGCTTCTCGAATTTGCCGGTAGTTGGTGGGTTGGTTATTATGTCCTCAACCTCCCCTGCATACTGCTGGTCGAGTTGGCCAATTACGTAATAAAATTTGGTTGCGTCTGATGTGATTCCGGATATCAGGAATTGACCTTCTATTTGCGCGAACCAAATTGCTGGTTTTTCTGGCCAAAATGGGGGTATTCGCACACCAACTTTAAAAATTTCACTGGGCGCGGCTGCACTCTGCTCCGAAGCGTCTTGGAATGTTTCCTTGCTCGTCATCTTGTGTTCTACGGGGTCACCAGTGTGGAAAGTGTCTATTGTTATGTGTGTAGTAAGGACGTTTATAAATCACAACACAGTCTTAGGGAAACACCAAACAGTTTATTGACGTCACACACAGAATAACTGTCCACAATAAGAAGGAGTAAGAAGTAGATAGATAACAAGGTCACAAATCACAGTAGATTATCGAAACAGAAATTTACATAAACTAACTAGGTCACGAATGAATTAAGCGCGCGCGCAATGTTTTTATGCAAAACCGACAGCTGACTAAAATTGACTGGCGCGCGTCAGGCGAACGCGGCGGCTGCGGCGGGGGGCGTTCATCCACGGAACCGGTTGGCCCGACCACCGCCGCTCGCGCCGTGCTGATCGTGCATTCACAAAAATATCTAATAGTAAAACGGATTGCGCGCGGTGTTTGTGCGTTTAACTAGATTGATAAAAGTTATACAAAAATAAGTAAGCTATTTATTATACACAGTGTAGTTACGTTAAGTAGATTTAGTATAGATACATATTTATAATATTTTTACAATGATATTAATTTAAGATAAACTATTAAAATATACTATATTAACTTAATTTTAAAAGGTTAAACGCCACAATACAATGAAAGCAGTGCCACCCTGTCGCACAGCTATGCCCATCGCAATGGGACCCCACTCAGCATATGCCGTGGCCCCCGGTGAGGGAAGCCACGACGCTGGTTTTCAGTGTGCCCCATGCCGAGTGGGAGTCACGGACACTAACCTATACTGCATAAAATATACATACATAAATAATAATAATAGTGAGTGTTATCGGTACACACTATATGATCCATGAGTGCACACGCACACTACAGTAATGCCTTACGGCTTGCTCGGACCACACTCCCCGCACCCCGCGCGACCGGGACCACACATTGCTGGGGCGCGGCCAAGTGGATGAAACGATCTATATGGTGCGTTTAAGTTCCGCGTGACGCCACAAAGTGCTCCACTTTTAACCACTCCTTGACGTCACGTGCCGCTTTGACAATTTCGTGCCACTTCTACAGCTGTTAGAGATCAAACTTGGATTGGATTCCTTATAATGCTTACCATTTTCTTGATTTCCTTTTCTATTTTATCCCAGTCTTTCTTGAATAGTTTCGGCGGCTGCTGCGGTCCGGACGCGTCTATTACAGCTGTAATTATACAATTAATTACAAACTAATTCAATGGGGTCGTAAAAAATATCACCTATTGTAATAACTGTTAGATTACAGTGCTGTTAGACTAAGAGCTAGTGAACGCCAGACCTACGTCATTTTATAAAAGCTGAAAGTTTGTCAGCGTATGCTCCCAATATAGGATACTAGCTTTCCGCCCGCGGCTTCGCCCGCGTGGAATTTTGTCTGTCACAGAAAAACTTTATCGCGCGCGTCCCTGTTTCAAAAACCGGGATAAAAACTATCCTATGTTCTTTCCCGGGACTCAAACTATCTCTATGCCAAATTTCATCAAAATCGGTTGCGAGGTTTAAGCGGGAAAGCGTAACAGACAGACAGACAGACAGACAGACAGACAGACAGAGTTACTTTCGCATTTATAATATTAGTTGGGATAATGTTGGTGAATTATGAAGTTTGGGTCATGGTGGCTTTGGGAGCTACCCTAAAAAAACTGTCTGGCAAGGAGTTGGAACTGTCAAAACTGTCTGGCTGTTGGGTAAAATACTTTTAATTATTGCCCAAATATTATACATAAAAATCAGATTTTATGGTATAACGTAAGTCTAACTTTTACGGTAGCTTTTTCTGTATATTCAATAGACTGTAATTCTACTAACATTACAAACTTTCAGCTTTTATAAAATTACGTAGGCCTGGCGTACACTAGGTCGTCTATGTAGTTGTGCCTCATAATAATATGAGTTGCATTTTTATCTTTAAAAAGTTTCAAATCAACGAACCAATGCGTTTGCGCGATTTACACTCTTGCATCGTTTTCATTGTAAAGCCCGTACCGTCATTCGTCAAATCTAGTTTTAAACACAAATTCAATTTGAAAATACACAATATAATTTATATTAGGCATACAATTGTAATACCCACACAAATACTGATCAAAACTAATGAAGAAAATCTTTGATGAGACTTTTATTTATTTTATTATTAATTCATTTCATAATCATGAGAAAACTTTATAGTTTTAAAGCCCGGTCCGTGAGCACGTAGAATTTTGTCCAATGACCCCAAGCTACCCATCCTTATCGCTCGCGCGTAATTATATTGCTGTCGCGACTGTGCGACGGGCGCCCGCAATGAGTGTGCGAGCGCGACAGCAACATAACTACCCGCGAGCGATAAGGATGGGTAGCTTAGGGTCATTGGACAAAATTCTACGTGCTCGCAGTCCAGACTATATTATAATTTTATTTGACACTGGCTATGTCCAAACCAAAGCAAATATAAAACAAAAAAACTAACCTTGAGGAATAGCTTTGACTGTCTCCTCTTTCCCTTCTCCCTCTAACACATTCCATCTCAGTCCCTCTTTCTTGCGTAGTTTCACCTCAATCTTGGAAGGCGTGACGACGTGCGTGCACATTGATGGAACTATCTCGTGAGCTAGTTCTAATTCCAGACTGTATTCAGAGTCGGAGGACGGGATTGAGCTAGTTACGGAGAGCTGTAATGAGTTATTTAATACTTTACATTTAGTGTCGGCGCAAATGGGCCACCGGTCACAGCCACCGGTGGCTGTCGCGCGGTACCGCCACATTTCTAAGTGTCAGAAGCGAGCGACAGCCACCGGTGTCTGGAAGCCGCCACATTTTATAACCCGCTCGTTGCTAAATAAATATTTGGATTAGGTGGATCAGTACCTAATCCATACAAATTATATTATAAAGTGTGTTAGGTCGCCGTCGCTGGCCACCGGTGGCTGTGGTCGGTGGCCCATTTGCGCCGAGCCTTTGCAGTTTTGTTTTTATAGTTTCGTCCGTTTCAACTGAATGACGTCCACTGTAGGACAAAGGCCTCCCCCAAGGATTTCTACAACGACCGGTTTTGCGCCGCCTGCATCCAGGCTCCTGCGACCTTCACCAGATCGTTAGTCCACGTAGGGCAGGGCACATAGGTCGCAGAATTGATGGCCACTGGGGCAGAAAAGTTCTTGAGTGGCGACCACCAGCCGAAAGACGTAGTGTGGGCAGGCCTACCACTAGGTGGACCAACGATCTGGTGAAATTTATAGTTATTTCAGGCTACGATCTTTCCTATTGTATGAACTTACACTTCTGTCTCCATAACACACTTTTACTTTATCACTTGGGGCATTTTTTATGAGTATGGTGATGACCACTTGGGCTTCAGTCTGGTACCAGTCATGCTTGATCTTCGGTTTCACCGCCTGCAATAAATTGAAGTATAAAGCAAAAGTTATGTACAAACTACGGTATGTCAAGGTGAATAATGTGGCACCTTAAATTATGTTGTTGTAGAGGTATAGCGCGTATCTCAAGTCAGTGCTTGAGGTATGGGAGCAGCACAGGAAGGGTGACATTGTCATATTATGATGTGACAAAATAATATTGATGTAATAAATAAATAAATACCTAAATAAAATGTTTATTGCCATTAAATCAATGTACAGAGTATTCTTATGACTAGCGGCTTCTGCACTAAGCATAGCTTGTGTCGCAGTAGCCTTTTAGACTTTTAGTTTTTACAAGGTCGTTACTTTGGGAAAACATGGAAATTTGAAGACTCACTGACATTTGACGTCTCAAAAAGTTCAAAAACACCCTCTTGTGCTGCTCCCATGCCTCAGACACTGACTCAGTTAAGCACTAGTGTACCAGTTGGTGCCATATACATAATATGAGGTTAGTAACTAGAGCAAAATTAATCGTTAAACGAAGACAATACTGGAAGAATGCCAAAACTTGAGTATTTTATTTGAGAGGCATAGAAACAACCATGGAGGGTTCTAGATTTTTCATATGAAACATCTTTTACTTTTGTAGAGACCATGCAAAAGCTGATTTTTACCAAATTTTCATGTTGTTACAAAACCTACAATGAAAGCTACTACAAAATGTGTTAAAATTCATATACTAAATGTGTAATGATAAATAATATAGGTAATTTGTCTAATATACTTTTGTCTCCTAAAATATCACAACGATTTGGTAAGTTAGGCAAAAGTTTGATCAATATTTTACCTAGCTGGCAGACACTAAATTTTATTGTAATTATCTCAATACAACATAAATGTACTTTTAATTTATGAAAATAGCGTAAAGAGAGAAAGTAATTATGCAGGCACTCAGTACTATCACATTACAAACACAAAGACCGTAGAATTTAATTTTCTAAATATACATTTTGAAAGTAAGAAATGCATGCTAGGAAGATCCATAATTTTACTGTAGTAAAACTTACCTCAGCAGGTGCGTTTTCGGTTTTATCGCCCATTTTTGGGTTCCCTCGTTGGAAAAATCAAAATAAATGCAATTACTGGAGTTATTTATTGATAAAATTGAGAAAAAACAGAACCGACGAACACAATCAGCCAGCGATTTTTCTAGAGAATGACATATTGACATCTGCAGTGTTGCCAGTCGGGTCTTTCCAAAAAGAACCAGAAATATAAAAAAATGTAACCTTTTTGAATAAAAAGTAACCTTCATACGGGGGGGGGGGGGGGTGCGGAGTGATTGTGTAAGGTTGTTCATGGATGGAAAATGAATACAATTGATCATCAATCAATTCGAAATTTTGACCATTCCAATCATGAAGACCGAAAAGTGACCGGTCGTATAAAACCGTTTCATGGATTTGCGTTTCATTATCGAATAACATTCGCTAAAACTCATTGTCTTTAACAAATAATAAATCAAATTCATGTTTAAATGCAGTTTATGACATCATTTTTAAATTGTCACTATTAATATTTTTTACTGAATAACCTGTAAAAGTTAATTCTACAATTTCTGAAAAATCACCTAAAAGTAACCTTTTCATTAGTGTAACCTAAAAGTAACCAATGCAGTTCAAAAGTAACCAAAAAGGTTACAAAAGTAACCTTCTGGCAACACTGGACATCTGACACTGACATTTCTTTTTTTATTTGATCCTTAGTGCGATTTACATGTCACGACTATTTTATATGTTATTCCAAATGTACTGTGTACACCACTTAAATTCGGAGATTGATTGATCCATTGATTCATCATTAAGAACTGGATTTGTTCTATACTTTTACCCCTCTGCCCTTTCTCTTCTTGTCTAAAAAAAGATAAATGATTTTTGGGCCAGATACCAGATACCCATTTACTTACCCCACACATCGCCCCTCGGTCATCACTACCTTTCAAATTTGAATGTCAAATAAATTGTCAAGGTCATATCATATGGTGAAATGTCAAAAATAGTCAAAAGTTGGAATCGGTAGCAGGTTTTTTCGGTAAATAAAAAATATTTACATACTTTTCAGTGGTAATTGCAAAGAAATTATAATTCTGCTATAAATTATTGGCCAATATCATGCGCGTAAGTTCCAAAGTGTATGTATTCTTATCAATGTTAATTTAACCCTTATCAGTTTTATGTGTTTTGCAAATAGATTCTTTTGTGTGCATTTATTTAAGCTTATCTTACACTCAAGTGGCTGTAATTGTACTCTAGAACCTTTGCAAGTACCTACTTTCAGGAAGTTAGGTTTTAATAAAAGTTATTAAAACTCAGAGACAGAAATAGATTTTTTTAAATATCTTTTTCCAGCTGTGGAGTTTAACGCTGCTGACAAAAATATACCAAAGGGACTTCACAAGGCACGCGAGTCAAAAAACCAAAATGTCCAAGAAGATTGCAGTGTGCCAAATGACATCCGTCGCAGATAAAACGCAGAACTTGCAAGTAGTTAGTAATTTAGTGAACGATGCAGCCAATGATGGGGCACAGGTAATTCATTATTGCTAGAAATTATTTTTTATTATATCAATTCATATCATCATCATCATCATCATTTCAGCCACAAGAAGTCTACTGCGGAACATAGGCCTTCCCCAATGATTACATCAGGTTAATAAGAAATGAATAAAGAATTTAGATTTAATTAAAATTGATGTTAGGTACTTAAAAAGTTTTTTAAGGAATGAAATCTAATTTAAATCTAAAGATTGAGTGTCTTTTCAAGTTGTCACTTATGCTTCATGTCTTTAAAACCTTCTAAAAATTTGTATCCATAGTTTATATTTTTCTATTTCTGGTTACAAAAAAGTAGTAACATCCAGTAACAGCAACGTCACTCCCAGAAATTATTCAAAGTGTTGAATTTTTCCATTCCTCTGACATAAAGAGAGATGCATGCATAAGAAATACTGTCAGATAGACTCAAAAATACGTAAACGTAGCCCTGCTTAAGCAAAGAAAATACATTAAATTATTTCTTAACTCTTATAAAATCTTGATGACTTGATTTTCAGATGATATTCTTCCCAGAAGCCTGCGATTATATTTGTGACAACAAAAACGACATCGTAAAGTTCGCCGAGCCAATCCTCGGTGGGAACACAGTGGGAAAGTACAGAGAATTGGCCGCCAAGCACAAGGTCTGGCTGTCCATGGGTGGTGTTCATGAGAAGGTATTTTAAATATGGCATAAAATTATTTCAAATTCATTGTCACCATGTAGGTTTTTTCAGGGCATTTTTACTTGTCCTTATACTTGATCAAACAAATAGTATTGATTCTGCTGCTCAAATTCAACAACTTTTCTTAAGTTCAAATATTTAGTATGGAAAAGTCCATTTTTTGAGAAGTTATTAATGGTTGTATCAGAAAAATAATTGTATTTGGGTAGTAGAATCCACCCTTTTCTGATCAAAATTAAAAGACCATATAAGTTGGTGCTGAAAAGAGTCTTTGTCCTTCCATATGAATTAAAACATTATACTCTAAGCACTAGTAATTGAAGACCCTAAAATTTAAGTTCTGCAGTACATTTAGATTGGAATCCTAGCAATATTGTTGTTTTAACCACATTTGTAATTCATTAATTTTTTTATTCATATTATGTTCATTTAATAAAATACATTAATTTTTAATTGCATAGTCCTTTATTATTATGACATATTTTAATTACCTAATAAACATTTGTACATCACGTTTCAGGATGATTCAAGGCCAGACAAAATGTACAACACACACATTATAATAGATAGCAATGGAGAAATAGTACAAACGTACAGGAAACTACATCTATTCGATGTAGAGATTCCGGAGAAGAACGTTCGGTTGAAAGAAAGCGATTTCAGCCATCCAGGCGCACATGTGGTCACTCCTGTTGACACACCGGTTGGAAGGATAGGTACATATGTAAATATTTTTCTTTCTTCTTTTCTACCTTTTTAAGACGATTATCACACTGCACCGCGGCGTCTTTCCATTCTATACATAGCCAGAACGCAAGGGTGTGAAACTAATCGAGTATAGTTTGGATGTGACTTTTTTTACTAAGCTCCTCCAAACTATACACGACCAGTACGCATACGCTGCGTACTGCTCGCGTATACTTTGTAGTGACTTAGGTCAATTATCTTACTCCAAAATATACATCGTCAGTACGCATACGGACTAATCATGTATGTATTGTAATAAGTTCGCGATTACAATGTATACGCGAGTACTTAGTTGCATGCTCGTCATTTTGACTTATTTACCTCTCTTTCTATTACATATTAATTCATAACTGCGTGTCTACTTTAAACATTGAATCAATTTCGACACGTGCCATTGTTTTGATAAAGAGCTTTTTGGTGTTTCATATTCTGCCATAGAAAAGATATTTGTTTTGGGGCTGAATAACTCTTAAATTAAGAATTATGTATGTCAAAATGATTTTTGTTCTTGAGATAAAAGCTTATAAATAAAAATAAATATCCCTGGACATTTTACACTGCGCTTCAAGTCCCAAACTAAGCAAAGCTTGTACTATGGGTACTAGATAACGGATACATACTTAAATACTTTTTTTGTAAATACATACTTATTATACATAGAAGACACCCAGTCCAATACAAAGAAATATCAAAATATGTTCATGCACACAAATTAATGTTTGTACTGTGCGGGAATCGAACCCGCTACCTCCGGAACAGTTATCCGTTTCGAACCACTACACCGAACGGTCGACAATTTTAGTTAATAATGCACATTTAACTTTCTTCATTCACTCTCACTAATAAATAATTTTTATTTAATTTGAAATCTACCTAATCAATTTAATTTCAGAAACCACTTACATTAGTGTTATAAATCTAGATTTATTATAATAATATGTAGATTCAGTAAAATAATAATATTTTATGTAATAATTAATGAATTTAAAAATGGCATCACCGTAAGTGATCTACATAGGTAGTTCTTATTTCTAATCTCGAGGACAAAGCACGAGCATAATATCTAATAAATGTAATAATTTTAAATATAATTCCATATTTTATTAAATCAAATAAACTAAACACACTCTAGTCAACTGTAAGTGGTGTAGTATAGTTTGGAGCGAAGACGGAATCCATCCACGATACAAACTATACACGATCAGTACGCAAAATTCGTGTATAGTTTGTAGTGACCGACTTACAAAGAGACACTCCAAAATATACACGAGCAGTTTCCTATGGGTGCGTTCTGGCCATGTATAGAACGGAAAGACGCCTGCACCGCGCTCCGCCGCGGTACGCGGGACGACAGATTTAATCATTGTATGCAAGTACAGTCGCGGAATAAAAAGGTTCGTCACCTTAGTGTCGGTTTTCGCTTGCACTAAGTACTGTAAGAGTCAAACCTGCCAACATAACAGTGCAAGAAACAGTGCTGCTAACATTTAAATAAATATGACGTTTGCTAACGAATAAGGTTTTGCTTGTTTAATTTTCTATCCCATGCAATGTTACAAAATGTAGTTTTTTTTAATTTAATAGAAATAATAATGGCAGCTTGAACCAACAAGAAGGTTTTAGTTTATCAATCATAATAATCTTGACAAGATAAATCGTCAAACAACTTTGATCTGAATAATTATGAACTTTACTGACGAACAGTTAAAGATTATTTTCTCTAACTCGAGATTATTCTGTAACATAGTTTCAAAAGGTAATATGTGCTCGCGATTCGTTGAAGGAATCAATTTGAAAACTGACGAACCTTTTCATTCCGTGACTGTACCTCAGTTTGTATAGAAAACACGCGCGGCACAACACACTGACAACGCGTTTGCGCGCGGGATTTGTTATATGTAATCACGCGGATCGCAGCGGAGCGCGGTGCAGTGTGATTATCGCCTTAAGGTTAAAATTAAATATCCTTGGACATTTCTTAAAATAAAAAAACAACATTTTACACAGTACCGTCTAATTTAGTAAAACAAAAGCTTTAATTTTATTAATTTCTGGCTAGTTTTGCTCGTGAGTTACGATTTTTAAAGAGCGAGTTTGAAAAAAACTCACACTCAGCCCTCAGTAGCCTTATTCACGTAACAAAACTTCAACGATAACAAATCGCTGAGTTGCGATCCTATCGAGTAATCGATCTATCGAAATGACCCTTGTGAATACGGATTTAAAACTGTTTTTCAATGGGACGACTTCTAAACGTCAACGACATTTTGACTGTGTCAAAATATATGGATTAGGCTACTGTTGTAACGCGCTTGTCCCTCTTCCAAAACCCGGGATAAAAACTATCTTGTATTTCTCTGCTCTCAAAAAGTAAAATCCATCTAAAAAATCGAGCTAACAACGCACCTCACTTGTATGTGACTCTCCCTCCTACTTAGTGTCGGCGCAAATGGGCCACCGATCACAGCCACCGGTGGCCAGTGACGGTGACTTAACACACTTTTTAATGTATTTTGTATATCCGCGCCTAGAGTTGCCAGGTCCAAAAACACAAAAGCCGGACTGTGTTTCATTTGGCCAATTTGACTTTCAAGTGTCTAGCTCACGAGTGAGTACTATCGACATCGGTTGCCAAACATCCTGATGCGTGCGCTTGATAATATTCTGTATATCGACTTTCGCCTGGCGCGGCAGCCACATAAAAAGCCTAACAAAAGCCGGACAGGCCGGACTAGACAAAATTTGGCCGGACAAGACCGTAAAAAGCCAAACATGTCCGGCTAAAGCCGGACACCTGGCAACCCTATCCGCGCCGCACATGTGTATCCGGTGGCGGCCACCCGCTATAGTAGTGTGATTCGCCACAGTAGTGTCCGCGACTCGCCACTAGTGGTCACTACGTGCCACACAAAACGCCGACACCCGCCACTGTCGCACTACTTCACTTCACTAGGGATGGGTTGGATTAAAATATTTGGATTAGGTAAATCCAAATATCTATTCCGAATATTTAGCAACGAGCGGGCTATAAAATGTGGCGGCTCCCAGCCGGTGGCTATGGTCGGTGGCCTATTTGCGCCGACACCTGCACACCTCCGCGCGTTCGCCCTGTCCTTGCCAGAACGTCGATGTGACGTAACGGTCTCCAGGTTAACTTGACCGTTTTGTAAGCGGCTTTGACAAAGTTACAGGGTTGTTTGTTAAAAACAAACGAATATGGATTCAAATCAGGGATGTTATGGATATCCGTAACCGTAACCGAACTTTCGGATATCCGAAATAAAAAAAATATCCGAAACCGTTTCAAAAGTTTCGGATAGTTTCGGATGTAGGCAGTTTAAATTGTTTTTTGTGTAGCATTATATGTAAAGGCATAACAGCCTGATTTACCTTTATAATGCCATCTATACTATCTATACTAATATTAAAAATGCGAAAGTAACTCTGTCTATCTGTCTGGCTTTCACGCCTAAACCACCGGACCGATTTTGATGAAATTTGGCATAGAGATAGTTTGAGTCCCGGGAAAGGACATAGGATAGTTTTTTTTATCCCGGTATTTGAAACAGGGACGCGCGCGATAAAGTTTTCTGTGACAGACAAAATTACACACGGGCGGAAAGCTAGTTCAAATATATGTTTGGTAATTTCCAGGTATGGCAATATGCTACGACATGAGATTCCCCGAGCTAAGCACAGCGCTCGCTTCTATGGGTGCTGAGATTCTGACTTATCCATCTGCATTCACTAAAGTGACTGGGGCGGCCCATTGGCATGTTTTGTTGAGGTATTTGATCTATCCCAACTAATATTATAAATGCGAAAGTAACTCTGTCTGTCTGTCTGTCTGTTACGCTTTCCCGCTTAAACCTCGCAACCGATTTTGATGAAATTTGGCATAGAGATAGTTTGAGTCCCGGGAAAGAACATAGGATAGTTTTTATCCCGGTTTTTGAAACAGGGACGCGCGCGATAAAGTTTTTCTGTGACAGACAAAATTCCACGCGGGCGAAGCCGCGGGCGGAAAGCTAGTTATTCATAATTTACTATGGTCTACGTATTAGCGAACTTATGTAGTTAGAAGATAATTTACTGCCCCACTTTTTTTTCGATTTCAATCCTGTTACACAGGTAAATTATTAGGTAAGTAATTATTGTAAATTATACACGATCTGTGCTACAAGCATTTGTGGTAAATTCAGAGAACTTTCTTGAAACATAAGATTTTGAAATTTTTTAAACGTCTATTGTTGGCATTTTTTAATCTAATGGGGATTCGTGATATAGAAAGTTACACAAATCCCCCATTCCCATTATTACCTATTGAGCAGAAGTTTAACTGAGTTACCGTAAAGGTTTTAAGCCCAAATGTGTTTAATTTTCTTTTTAGGGTTCCGTAGCGAAATGGCAAAAAACGGAACCCTTATAGATTCGTCATGTCTGTCTGTCCGTCTGTCCGTCCGTATGTCACAGCCATTTTTTTCCGAAACTATAAGAGCTATACCTTATTATTATTCTGTGGCTATACTGTTGAAACTTGGTAGGTAGGTATTCTGTGAACCGCATTAAGATTTTGATGCAAAAATAAAAAAATTATAATAAATATATTGGGGGCTCCCCATACTTAGAACTGAAAGTCAAAAAATTTTTTTCATCAAACACATACGTGTGTGGTATCTATGGATAGGTCTTCAAAAATGATATCGAGGTTTCTAAAATACTTTTTTTCTAACCCGAATAGTTTGCGTGACAGACGCTTCCAAAGTGGAAAAAAGTTGGTCCCCCCTCCCTAACTTCTAAAATAAGAAAATGAAAAATCTAAAAAAAAACATAAGATGTACATTACTATAAAAACTACCAACGAAAATTGTTTTGAACGAGATCCAGTAAGTAGTTTTTTTAATACCTCGTAAATCGTAAACCGCTTATTACCGCGAAATCTTTCATACAAATAACTTAAATTGAAAAAAAAATTGTTGCAACAATATCTATTTTAACGGTAAATAAAATATTTACCCTCCCGACGTTTCGACGTGATAATTTTATAGTAAAAATGCAACATAATAGTTTAAAATATTAAAATAAATAAAAATAAATAATTTCATAAATCAATGGTACGGAACCCTTTGTGCGTGAGTCCGACACGCACTTGGCCGGTTTTTTTTATTGGCTTGAGTTTAGAAACCACGATTTAACAAAGTTCCGGATTTTTTTTGTTTTAATTTACTTAAGAGTTGTGTGTGACGCATCAGAGCGGAATCAATTTGATAAACTAGTGTTGTGTGGTGTCGTGATGACTTCTGAAAGTTCTGTCACACTATGTATTAAACAAATTCCGTTCTGATGCGTCATAATGACACAATGCATCAGACAAATATAATCCGCTATAAAACTTTTTTTTCAATAGTTGTTAAACCTAATTTTTCATTTTTTTTTCTCAATTCCCCAAAGGTCGCGCGCGATAGAGAATCAAACCTACGTCATAGCAGCGGCTCAGACCGGGCAACACAACGCCAAACGACAATCCTATGGCCACGCATTGTGTGTAGATCCATGGGGCGAAGTTATAGCGGACTGCGGGGAGGAAACGTCAGTGTATAAGGTGTTTGAGTTGTCGAGCGATAAGTTGGCAGACGTCAGAAGAAACATGCCTGTCTTTCAGCATAGAAGGTGAGTTTGAAGTCCCTGATTTATCAGGAATTTATTTAAAAGATAAACTTTCTGCTTCGAAGGTCTACTTACTTAGAGATAACTTACACTGACTCCTTCATAGCTTATTAGGGACTTATCTGGGACTTATTTGTCAGATATAATACCACTTATACAGTACCAACTTCACCGATTCCTAATGAAGTCTCTTTAGCCTATTAGAAACTTAACTGCCAGGTAAGTAGGTGGGTGTTATCATTTTTCGTAGATCACGAAATAACTGTCATCGGTCCATGATAAAGTTTTTGATAGCTTACCAGAAACTTATCTGTCTATTAAACCACAATTTCTGTTGTTTCAGAAGAGATATCTACTCGCTCTACACGCTAGCGCTTCGCAAATCCCCTCTGCCGGCCCACAAGCCCCGGACGGAGGTCCCGGACAGCCCCGTCCGGACCGTGTCCGGGCCAACGCACGTGTTCGGACACGTCAGAGTTCCGGACACTTGTGTCTTCTATAAGTCCAAGTTGACTTATGCTTTTGTTAATTTGAGGTAGGTTATAAAATATTAAAGTCACCGTAAAATTGTGAATTCCGTCATATCAGTCGTAGTTAGTAGTTAGATTACAATCTAACGTAACCCACTGTTAGTTTACAATCTCACGCGTTATATTATAAACTGACGGATTCACAATTTCACGTTGACATAATATTACACATTTTTTATTTTTAAAGGCGGATTCATATTTCTATTACGTGTTGGGTCGTGCGTGACGCATCAGAAAACGGAATCGGTTTCATACATTTATACATTTAGTAGTTATGTTTAAACTACAGTATTGTGTCGTATCGTAACGGCTTCTGACGAGTCGCACACTAAACTAACTGTCCGGGCGTACCGCGAAAAATGTTGCAAAAACGGGAAATATTTATCAATTTTCACGCGTACGAAGTCGCGGGCACAGCTTGTATGCAATAAAGTCTAACATCCAATGTATTTTCAGGTGTGTCATACCAGGTCATGTATTGGTGGCGCCCCTTCGCTTGGCCGAAAGGAATAGAGACTTGACTCCGGAAGAAGCTGATGATTTCTACAGAACTGTGATTTTGGTTCAAAAGGTATTTAAATACTTAACATTTCTATAGGTCTAGCGCTTAACTGAGTCAGTGCCTGAGATACGGGAGTAGCGACATGACGTGACAGAGCATACAAGCCTGAAGCAAATCTGAAGTCTCGCTGACGTTTGATGTCACAAAAACAACTTGCCGCTACCATACCTCGAGTACTAACTTTTTAATTTCATAACTAAAAAATCAGAATTGTAAGTTATTGAAATTGTTCGTTTCAGTTAATGGAAAAAGTACACAACACACAATCGTGTACAGTCACCGTGCAAGATGGCCCAGATGCAGGACAGACTGTTAAGGTATTACTTTATCTAAGTAAACAGTTTTAGTTTGGGAGATAAGTACTTTTATACTGTACTGAGATTTTTCCAAAAACACCCATAACTTTTTTTTTCTTTCAATTAGTATTTATTTTTTGTTGTCATAAATATTTATGATTAAAATACGTCGGAACTTCCGTCAAACACGTGTTAAAAAAAGAAATAATATTACTTAATCAAATTCTGAGATAAAAAGCTAACGTTCAAACTAGAGTTGTGACGTGTCGGCTTCTGACGTTTGACGTTATAATACTAAGGTTGAATTGCACCACCTTAAATTTAACCGTAACTATAACTTTAACCGGTCTTTTTGTATGGAGTTTGACACACTTGACGTTTTGTAAGATGGTGCAACCCAACCTAAATGTATAAAACAAATTCTGTTTTGATGCGTCATTATGACACAACTCTTCAGACAAATATAAATCCACCTTTATTTTATTTGTTTTTCAGCATCTACACTGCCATGTTATGCCAAGGAAAAAAGGAGACTTCATAGACAATGATCTCATATATTTAGAGTTAGCTAAACACGATCAGTAAGTAAAAAAATATATTAATTTTTTGGGTTTTGATCAGGGATGTTATAGATATCCGTAACCGTAACCGAAACTTTCGGATATACGAAATAAAAAAATATCCGAAACCGTAACCGATTCAAAAGTTTCGGATAATTTCGGATGTAGGCAGTTTCAATTGTTTTTTGTATAGCATTATACTATGTAAAGGCATAACAGCCTGATTTACCTTTATAATGCCATCTATTACTTATCACTTTTTATTTTTTTATTACTTTTTATTCGATGTAAAGACAGTGTGCGGCCATGAATGAACCGTGTTGGACAACTTTTGCAAATTGCATTCTAAAGCACAGATATCCGTAACCGTAACGGAAACTTTCGGATATCCGAAATAAAAAAATATCCGTAACCGTAACCGGTATAATAATATTCCTATATCCGTAACCATATCCATAACCGAAACTACATATCCATAACATCCCTACTCTGAATGCACTAGCTACCAAATCTGAAGCATAATCTGAAGTCTTGTTGACGTTTAACTTTGACGTCACAAAAACACCCTCCCGTGCCGCTCCCGTACCTCAGGCACTGACTAAGTTATGCCCTACTAGACCTATAATTTTACTTCCTCAGGTTCAAAACAGGACACCCAGCGAAACCTGCCAGAAGTTTAGAAGAAATGCAAGAAGAAGCGAACTTCTTGAAGAAAGAATTAGAGAAGATGATAAAAGAAGAAAACCTGTTAAGTAGATAATGTAAATAAATGTGCAATAAATATAATTTACTTTGGTGTATTCATTCAAAATTATAGATCGTTTCATCCACGAAGACGTGCTCCACCATTCTTTATAATGTTTGAGTGTTATCGGCACACGCTAAATGATCCATGAGTGCAAACGCACACTACAATAATGACGCGCTTCGAACGATCTATAAACGATTCTATACTTCAAGAAATATTTTGAAGAAAATTATTATACCTACTTACCCACCAAAAACATTTTCATAAAGGTAGCAGGAAGGCGCTGGATGCAGGCCGCTACCAACCGGACATTATTGAAATCATTGAGGGAGGCCTATGTTCAGCAGTGGACGTCCTGTAGCTGAAATGATAATGATGAAAAACATTTTCTTGTAAAATGTTGCCAAGAAGAATCATATTGCAATGTGAAAGTCTTTAAATCTCATGTAGAGACAAACTAACTCTACACATTAACGGGATTATTCCCACCTCTCGTTCCCACCGCTGCAACTCCTGTGTAGCCAGGATCTACAGCTTGACCGCCAATAACCCAACCAGTGAAGGTCAAGTTTGTCCCGGGGTAAGTTAAACTGTCATTGGACCCGCAACGAAATTAATCAGAAGAACAAGTTCGACTGCTCCAGTGCAAAGCGCATGAGTGACAAAACAATGTTTTTATAACCTCGAAGAACCACGGACAGTAACATCAAATAAGTATGGGGACCTATCTTGTAAGCTAAATAACTGTCACCCAAAGTACCTACATAAATAATAATAATAAATAATATACAATACAATTTCACGCGGGCGAAGCCGCTGGCAAAACTAGTGTATAAAGGACAATGGGCAAAATGGTACCCGGCTCCAATAGATAATAATATGCTTCTAGTGTCATTTGAAAGGTCTTACCAAGACGAACAACTTTTACTATGACCACCAGCCTCAGATCTGGTTGTGTTCGAAGATAAACATACTTTTTTGCAGAATGGTACCCGGCTCCAATAGTTATGTTTGTGCAGCCATTTGAAAGGTCTTACCAAGACGAACAACATTTACTATGGCCACCAGCCTCAGATCTGTTTACGTTCGAAAATAAACATACTTTTTGTGTAGTCGAAGTATCACACGTGTCCATCGTATGGTACTTAGGTTATGCGAGGCATGAAGGGTTTACTGCTCGGACTACTCCAGCATCCTTCCTTAACTCTATAATTATTTATAGGGATAACTAGCTTTCCGCCTGCGGCTTCGCCCGCGTGGAATTTTGTCTGTCACAGAAAAACTTTATCGCGCGCGTCCCTGTTTCAAAAACCGGGATAAAAACTATCCTATGTTCTTTCCCGGGACTCAAACTATCTCTATGCCAAATTTCATCAAAATCGGTTGCGAGGTTTAAGCGGGAAAGCGTAACAGACAGACAGACAGACAGACAGACAGACAGACAGACAGACAGAGTTACTTTTGCATTTATAATATTAGTTGGGATTGTGAAATAAATATTTTTATTTGAAGAACTACTACCTACCCCTTATTAATAAAAAGTTACACCTAGGATGAACCATGGATTAAAATGACATTTCCATACCAAATGACAATTTAAGCCAGTGTTCAACTAGGGTGTAACTCAATTTTATTAATAAAGGGGTTGAGTTTTATTACTTCTTAAGGATTTTATTATGGGTTGCTAAAGCGAATAAACCCACAAGACCCAATAAGTCCACCCACAAGATGGACCGATGACCTCATAAATGTAGCGGGAAGGCGCTGGATGCAGGTTGCAACCAACCGCCCATTGTGGAAATCATTAGGGGAGGCCTATGTTCAACTGGACGTGCTATGGCTAAAATGATCATGATGATGATGATGATGAAAGAGAATCAAGGGCTAATAGCTTGGGTAGTTCGTCGTAGGTATAATCCTTTCCTTTTCAATGCTTCTTTTAGTTATATTAATAGATTGTAGTCATAGTACATTCTCGTATACATGGATGATTGTGTTATACTTTCTTATAATACTTAGTGGAATTACTGCTTTCAAAAATCCTCTTTAGTAAACCTCAGTCAGTGCCTGAGGTATGTGAGCGTCACGGGAGGATGTTTTGAGACGTCAAACGTGAGCGAGACTTCAATGTGCTTATTTTTTTTATTTTATTTTCTGCCAATGTCGAGTGAAAAATAATTGACATAGTTATCAATAGAACGTGGGTGTTTCAGTTCTATTGATTTTTCATGGATTCCGTGGAGTTAAGTATGCCCGTAAGCAGGTTTCGAGACGCCACCGGGTCCAAAGCGGGTTGTTCATACGACAACCCACTCGACACTCGATGCGCGCTCAAATTCGAAGTATTTCAATGCTTTTTATTAATTTATCACTTCACTGCACTTTAGAACACAAAATAACACCAAATTTGTACACTAAAGTCCATTAAATAATAAATTGAAACCATTAAAACAGATCGACCATGCTACCCTCCACGGAATCCCCTTCAATGTGCTTATTTCTATGCTCTGTCACGTCATAAATGTCAATGTCACTCCTCCCGTGCCGCTCCCATACCTCAGGCACGGACTGATTAAAATTAAATGTAGACCTATACATAGTTAAACAGTCTGAAAGTATTACGCAATAGTTATTCTGACGTAAGTATTGGCTATGAAAGGTATTTAAATGGAGGTCCAAAGTTATTTAAACAAGGAAAAGCTTATTTAATTAAGTTCAGACCACACACAGAAATCGCGCATTGTAGGACGTCCACCCACAAGGAGGACCGACGACCTTAAAAGGTAGGTAGGAAAGGCGCTGGATGCAGGCCGCCACCAACCGGTGTGGAAATCATTGGGGGAGCCCTATGTTCAGCAGTGGACGTTCTGTGGCTGAAATGATGATGATGATTAATGAAAGAAAAAGTATTTAATTGGTACCAAAAATAAAAACAATTATCATTATTAACCTAGCTGTTAATTAAGGCACTTTTCTAAAAAAACAACTTCATTTCGGCCTTCAGCCTGATCATCACATACCATCAGGTGAGATACAGGCCAAGAGCTTCCTCGTTGTGGATAAAAAAAATTAACTAATTTGATATTTGTTCACATTCAAATAAGTAGGGTAGGTACCTAGTTTTCAATTACTGTAAAATTCAAGCAATTTGTTGCTTCAAAATCATCAAGAAAGTTGCCGAATAAGTATTTGTTCCATTAAAAATCTATAGGAATCGCGTATGGCAAAGTCAATTTATAATGACGTCACTAATTCCCGAAGTCAATAGACCTACAAAAAAAGATTTTTCAGCAATTTTCAGTTCTAGAATTACGAGTTTATTTTTAAAATTCTGTATTCTAAAATCATTGGTTGAAGGAATCAACCAACTACACAATTTACGTTCAAAAATACGTAACCACAATTTCCTTTTTCCCAAAAAACTAGGACTCTATTACGCCTTTAAAACCAGCCCCAAATTGGCCTTAACAAAGCTCAACATTGTTACTGAAAAGTGCAATGCCGTTACAAAGCTCCTTTGTATGAAAACCGAGCTTCAAAAGCTTGGTCCTTTCAGTGTGTCGTAGGACGTCGTGGCAGTACGACGCATCCGTGCGCTGTGAGCTTTGAAAGTTGTACTCGACTTCAAGTTTTGTGTGTTATAGTGTGTGTAGTGTGTGATTGTGTTGTGTTGTGTTTTTTGTGATGGATGTGTTGGTGAAAGCTTAGGTGGTTCGAGCTTTGAGGTAAGTTCTAAAGTTTACATACAAATTTTTGTTTTTATTTGATTGTGTTTAGGAAAAGAAGCATATTTTAGTAGCTGACCCGGCGAATTTCGTACCGTTCTTCATCAGGGATAATATAGGATTATGGTGAAAGAATTTTCCAAATCAAAGCCTATTTAATACAAACAAACATTGAAATCTTTTCTCTATATAATAAACCAGCTTTCCGCCCGCGGCTTCGCCCGCGTGGAATTTTTCGGGTTTTTTATTTAACCTATGACACTCAGCAATAATGTGGCTTTCTATTGGTGAAAGAATTTTTAAAATTGGTTCGGTAGATCCCGAGATTACCCCTTACAATTTAACAAAAATACAAACACACAAAGGACAATGTTCGTTCTCCATACATTGTTCGCCTAAGAACCAACAATTTTGACATATTACTACCCGAAAGCGAAATAATACGATTCTGTGTGTAAGAACAATAATTCCTGATGGACACTTGCCATAAAATTAATGATTAAGAATATTAAATCACAGCGATTTTATAATATGTCGTTTATGACAACATGGCGTCTAATGTATTGTGTGAATGTATGAACACCGATTCGCGAAAAATGTTTTGTATTGTCGTCACGCCGAGTCGCAGCCAAATAGTATAAAATAATAGAACAAGTTTTAGAAATACAACTCGGCATTCCACTTTTATAATATGCCCACATATTGCACGTAAATAAACAACATGAATCGTAGGTTGTTTCCACCCTTGTCATCTGACACATGAAATAAACTCCTATTGTATTATAGATATCGAAGCCGAATCGTATATAATAATAGAATGGGTTTTGGAGATCACTCGGGGTTCCACTTTTATAAAAAACCTACATATTGCATAAAAATAACACGAATCATGAGTTTTCTTCTCACCATTTACATCTGACACGAGATAACAAACTCCTATCTCCATGACTACCGTCGTAGTCTATGCCAAAGACTACAATATTTTAAGCAAGAAGTTTCAAACCTTAGCGGCTACAGTAACCCCTGGGCCACATACATCATGATAACATTCGGTCGACACCGGAACGAAGTCTTGCGATTATACAAAAAAGCATCGTATTCTAGTGCGGCTATATCACGTTCAACCGGGGTTTTAATTCGACTAAAGTCCTGACTAAAGACTGGAAGAAAATACGCCGCATTGTATGAGCACTTCGTGTTCGTTAAAGCGGCTTCAGATCTAGAGCCCACATAGTTTTCTTTCCAATAATATCCACAAGTAGCGCTGCATGATCTTTACAACAAAAACGGCAATAGTTATTAAGGTGCCAAAATTATATGATTACTTTGGCACGGTATTATACACGTTCGAAGTTTTGTCATTTTCATTCATTTCATCATCATCATCATCATTTCAGCCACAGGACGTCCACTACTGAACATAGGCCTCCCCCAATGACTTCCACATCGCACGGTTGGTAGCGGCCTGCATCCAGCGCCTTCCCGCTACCTTTATCAGGTCGTCGGTCCACCTTGTGGTGGGTTGACATTGCAGAATATGACTTTTGATAGGTTCATCATAGAATTCGGCGGGGATATCCTCACGGAGGAAGTTCGAAAAAGGGCGGAACAAGATCTTATAATAATGCAAGGCCGAAGCTGTAACGCGCGTGCTCCTACGTGTAATCCGGCGAGTATGCAATAAATAGTAATGTCTGGTAAATAGTGGTAATACGTATCGTTCGTTCGTTCGTTTCAGCCGAAAAGACGTCCACTGCTGGACAAAGGCCTCCCCCAAGGATTTCCACGAAGACCGATCCTGCACCGCTCGCATACAGGCACCTCCCGCGACCTTCACCAGATCGTCGGTCCACCTAGTGGGAGGCCTGCCCACGCTACGTCTTTCGGCTCGTGGTCGCCACTCAAGAACTTTCCTGCCCCAGCGGCCATCAGCTATACGAGCTATGTGCCCCGCCCCGTCTATGTCTATATGCGCTACGATTACAGGGTATCATTTTGCATAGTCGCAAGACTTCACTCCGCTGCTGTCAAATCAATGTCGCATAATGTTATCGCAATGTGTGTGGCCCTTGGCCAAATCACAGAAGCCTATGCGAAGAAAGAGCACTTGAATGACAATGAAAATCAGGGTTACCATTTTATAAGATCTCCTCACTATTGAGGGTAACAAAGTAACATTAATAATCTAGCCATTAATTACATTTATTACCTATACGAGAAAGTAAAGCAACATGCGGTTTTATTTTAATTTGTAAAATATTTGTAACAGTTTGTTCTAAGTTTAGTTTTACAACAGTATTGCTGTTTCAGCTGTCACTGTGAAGCTTTGGGAAAATAAATAAATAGAAAAAATATTAACATAAATATTTATTTAAGTTTTTATGTTCATTATCATAATATGCCAATTTAAGTTACACTGTGTGACAGTCTTTGACACTAAACAAACTCTTCAGCTTAATAATACCTACCTACAGGGCGTTTTTATAGTTACTCTTGCTGATGAAACAAGAAGGGTTGATTCTACTACTGAAATACAACTACTTTTCTTACAGGACCAATATCAAATTCTCAAAAAAATTCACATCCTCGTGATGGTGATAATTTCTATGGAGAGGTTTTTTTTTTATATTATTATTCGGTCTCTTGGGATAAGTTATTCCATTTGAGCAGTAGAATTAATCCTTTTTATTTGATCACATATAAAAATAACACAAGTGTTTAGGAAAACTTCTTCTTTGGTATGGTATCACTACGGAGTTATAATGGCGGCAACTCTGTATCACTGACTTGTAACTTTCAAACAGTATGAATAATAAGGGCACCACATTGGTTTTCTTTCTGAAAAAAGGCTTTCACTTTTAGTACTAACCCTTTAGCACTATTTCATTGAAATAAAAATACAATAAACGCACAGAAGACTGAAATTGAGTCAACTGACGTGACATTTATAATTTGTTGACATTATGACAGTTTGACAAGACTAGGGATTGAAAAAGTTTTAATTGAAAAAGTAAAATGACAATTTATTAAAACGATTCACAAGGATATAATCGATTAAAAATATTTATAAAATGTTCTCTACTTGCCTGTAGAGATTATCCAATCCTGGTTTCTACTGAAAAACTACCTCGTGGCAAGATTTTAATAAAATAATAAAATCTTTATCTTCTCTTTCACAATCTATAAAAGTTCATTTGGTCTATTATTATACATGTGCTATGAATGAGGGTTTTCGCGATTGAAAAATCCGCGAGATGGCAATACGTAGACGCGAGGTCCAAATGCTGCATGATTGGTGGATTTTGACATATCTGTCAATGTCATGTCAAAAATAACCAATCATGCAGCATTTGGACCTCACGTCTACGTATTGCCATCTGGCGGATTTTTCAATCGCGAAAACCCTCATTGGCATAGATTATGAGAGACTGGCAACTATACTAGGTTGATATATGTTTCTCTCACTTCAACTGGCATTCGATTCAACATCGGATTCTGACACTTTTACAGTTATGATACCATGAACATCAGTTTATGGTCCTAATTATTTTTATTTTATTTACGACCTTCGACCAGTTGGACACTTTAGGGTTCTTACACACGAACAGCATTTTGCTGTCGACGCATGTAACTGCAGTCGACGTCAGAAGGCGACGGCTAGCTGTCGACATGCCGCCGCCGTGCTGTCGACGCGTTCGCGGCTGCCGCCGGCAGGTGGCGACAGCTAGCCGCCTCCGCCATTTTGAAGGTCAACTGTCAGTAGTCCAGGAGCTTACACGCACACCTAATGAGTTCCGAACAAATTGATTCGGAATTGCTAAAAAATTAGTGCTGTCAAAAACAATGAAATAATATGGAACTCGAATTTAGAAGGCTACCATAATAAAACATTAAAAAATAGAGCATGGGCGTCGGTGTGTGTAGTCTCGTTCTCTATTCAATAACATTTCTTAAACCAACAATGACCGGTTCTTTCTCTTTCGTCGACGACGACGGAGTAAAAGCAACAACAGTGTTTCTTCAATGAAATCCATTTTCAACTGGCTGGCTCCTGTACAAAGTACGCCGACACGGTCGTCGCAGCAAGCTGTCGACTCGTCGACGGCATACGTCGACGTGTCGACAGCTTGCTGCGGGCACGTCGACGGCTAGCTGCCGACAAGTGACGGCGACTGCGGTCGCCTTTGCTGTCGTCAAGGTGCTGCTCGTGTGTAAGAGCTCTTAGATAGCTTCTTGTAATAGTGTCAATATCTTTTTAGCTTTTAACGCAAATCTAGTCTTCAAAGCAGTTTAATCGATTTATTTTATTTTCAAAATCGATATTTTATTGTCTATGATGGCCGCAGGAACATCACTATACATGGACTCCCAGCAATAAAGTACGGTAATGCCTCGTACAGATTTTATCGGCAAAAATTATGGAACTTGATAGGTTTTAGACCATGTCACGCACCAAAACGTCCGGAAGTTGTAATAGTATTATAGAATAAACGTTAAAAGACTTATTTATTTAATTTTTCAATGCTTAAGTGTCCATTAGAATGAAAGGGTGCTTAATGTATTAAAAAAAATAGAAAATAATTATGATGGGTTAATGTTTTTGGGCGGTTTTTAGGCGGTTTCTGACAATGTCCTTTACCTCTTTATAATATTAGTATAGATTTGTATAAATGTATGATATTTAGGGTAGTAGTATTTTCTAAATAGTTAAGTGTTAAAATAAGAATATTAGAAGATTTTAACGAAAAGAACTAAAATAGAACTGTATAGAAGGTTTATTAATTTATTTCAATTCATTTCATTCTCAGTAGTGTTCTAGTTGTTTTATAATAAATATTTAATAAACTAAGCAAACATAAAACAAACAATAGATACAGCTTCATTTTTAATTAGACTGCATTGTTATCCTTCGTTTAGCCAGAGATATCATATCTGTTTAATAATTAATTAATGAAAAGCGAAGCTTTTCGTGGTTTCTCCTACTAAATTATTAATAAGCGTTTAATTAATTAACACTGGGACGTGTAAAAGTGCTTTTTAAAAGCCCACTTGCAAAAATAAAATGAGTTTTATGAGGTTTTATTAAACACAGGGTACGAGTAACAACTTTTTTCACGACGCTTTTCAATTTGAAACTTGTAGGATTAAACCTAAGGACCCTCAACATACAGGAAAATTGTAATAAAATTCATAAATTATTATGTACCTACACTAGCTATACCCCCGACTTCGTACGCATCAAAATAGTTTGAATAATATTTCCCGTTTTTGCAAAATTTCTTTACCCGTTCCGACATTATCCGTTCTTTATTGCTTCGTCCCTATTGGCTGTAATATGTTATTAATAGCCTAAAGCCTTCTTCGATAAATGGGCTAGATCCAACACAAAAATATTTTTTAAATCGGACCAGTAGTTCCTGAGATTAACGCGTTCAAACAAACAAACTCTTCAGCTTTATAATATTAAGTATAGATTAGTATAGTTAGATTAGCTTCTTTTTTTATGGAAAACAAGGCAGGTATTTGACCACAATCGCACCTAGTGTTAAGTGATATGCAGTCTAGGATGGTACATATCTGCCCTGTAAGTGCCTATTCACTCTCGCCTGAAAAGGCCAGAGTTATAGATTTTTTTTCAAGACTAGGCAGGTATTTGACCGCAATCGCACCTGGTGTTAAGTGAGATGCAGTCTAGGATGGTACATATCTGCCCTGTAAGTGCCTATTCACTCTCGCCTGAAAAGGCCTGGATTATGCTTATAGTGTTTTGGAAAGATAGCATTCAGGTTCTGAATTAGATCTGTGACGTCACAGAAAGTCTTTATTGTGCGACTCGAGACCAAAACAGAGTCGTAAAATCTGAACTTTAAATAATTTCATTTCATATTCAATACAAACTTTTATCCCCTAGCTACCTAGTTCAAGATCTTTGCGAGGAATATAATTTATTATTATAATAGCGGCCGCCCGTGACTTCGTACGCGTGGATCCCGTTTTACCCCCTTAGGGGTGGAGTTTCGTAAAATCCATTTATAGCGGATGCCTACGTCATAACCTACCTGCATGCCAAATTTCAGCCCGATCCGTCCAGTGGTTTGGGCTGTGCGTTGATAGATCACTATGTCAGTCAGTCAGTCTGTCACCTTTGAGTTTTATATGTATATGTTACTGTAAAAGCTCGAACTACGGTTAATCTTAAGATTTAAATGTAAGTCTTAGGATTAACCGACATGAGTTGGTAAATATAAGTATTTCTGAAAATACGACGATTTTTTCGAGCTTTTACCATACGAATTCAGTATATGCTAGGTTTTACCTCTGTCAGCTGGTAGATGTTGGTTTTAGGAATAAAACAATGAGTAATTCTTAATGGGGAATTATAACACGATCGACTAAAAATAACTTAGCGACTGATGATGGCATACTTACTGTTTTAATAACTTGTTAGCCATTAATGTAAATCCTAAGATTTACCAACGAAATGGTGGTAAGAGTTCGAATCGCAAACCTTTTGGGACATTTACCATTAGACATTGGTAGATCTTAGGTTTTACTGGAATATCTTAGGGTTTACTGCAATTCGAGCTTTTACAGTAACATATATATATTTAGACTATAACTACTTAGAAGTGACTGAGGTTTGGGAGCGGCACGGGAGGGGTGACACATGACATGACGTGACAGAGAATACAAATCTGAAGCGAATTTTTGAGTCTCGCTGACGTTGCACATCCCAAAACGACTGGGTTAAGCACTGGATCTTTTACACGCGGACTCTCTGACATCATACCGTAAAGTGATTTTTAGTCACTTGTCCGGTCACAGCTCTGCGGAAAACACGTCTTCATGAAAATAAAATTCTGTAGGTACTTACTTGCTTAATTAATGTAAAAAAATCTGTACAACTTTGTTTCTGTTAAAACTTAGCACGTGTCTATTGGATTGATCTATATCATTATAATATAATGTACAGTCGCGGAATGAAAAGGTTCGTCACCTTAGTGTCGGTTTTCGCTTGCACTAGGTACTGTAAGAGTCAAACCTGCCAACATAACAGTGCAAGAAAACAGTGTTAGGTACTAACATTTAAATAAATATGACGTTTGCTAACGAATAAGGTTTTGCTTGTTTATTTTTCTATCCCATCAGTGCAATGCAATGATGACATTGACCAATTGACAATAGTTTTTTTAATTAATAGAAATAATAATGGCAGGTTGAACCAACAAGAAGGTTTTAGTTTATCAATCATAATATCTTCTTGACAAGATAAATCGTCAAACAACTTTGATTTGAATAATTTTGAACTTTACTGACGAACAGTTAAAGATTATTTTTTCTAACTCGAGATTATTCTGTAACATAGTTTCAAAAGGTAATAATAAATGTGCTCGCGATTCGTTGAAGGAATCAATTTGAAAACTGACGAACCTTTTCATTCCGTGACTGTACAATATTAGTCTTCACGTTAAATGCATGCTGTGTTTGCCTGTAATAAGTTAATACATTGAACATGTACCTATTCTTTTTAAGATTTATACAATTGTATTGGTGTAATTAACTGTTGGTGAACCAAATAAATAAAATAAAATAAAATCTATAGCACTTATTCTGATCACCAAAGTTGGTTTTCTAAAATATATTAGTGTGGGCTTTCAATTTATATTTCGCTTATCTATTCCTTGATAAGTACATAGAATATTACAACACAGATAAGTAAAGTAAGTAGGTAATACATAAACGTTGACGAATATAACGTGGGAGTTGTTATCAAACATGACTGAAAATTGTTACTAGCTACATACTGTGATGCTACTAAGTGGACCGACGATCTGGTGAAGGTCGCGGGAAGCGCCTGGATGCGGGCAGCGCAGGACCGTTCGTTGTGGAAATCCTTGGGGGAGGCCTTTGTCCAGCAGTGGGCTTCATTTGGCTGTAACTAACGAAAGGTTTCAATTGAAGGAAATTTTAAAATTACTGAGTCATCATCATCATCATTTCAGCCACAGGACGTCCACTGACTGCTGAAGCAGCTTTCCTGCTACCTTTATGAGATCGTCGGCCCACCTTGTGGGTGTACGTCCTACGCTGCGCCTTCCGGTTAGACGTGCGCGCCGCCGCGGCGCGCCGCCGCCATAAGGAGTCAGCGCGCCGCCGCCGCCGCCGGTTGTTTAAAATTCGCGCCGAGACAAAACCCGCAAGAGAGCACAAGTTTAAAATCAATCTAATGTGAAGCGGGCAACGGAGCTGGCAGATATTGACAACCATCTTTCGTTTTACTCGAGGGAATAACGCCAGAGGCATGGAACAGAAGCGTGGTGGTGCTTTTCTTCAAGAAAGGAGATAACACCTTACTGAAGAATTACAGACCCATCTCGCTTCTGAGCCATGTTTACAAGCTGTTTTCGAGAGTCATCACGAATCGTCTCGCACGTAGGTTCGATGACTTCCAGCCTCCCGAACAAGCCGGTTTCCGGAAAGGTTATAGTACCATAGACCACATTCATACGCTGCGGCAGGTTATACAGAAGACTGAGGAGTATAACTTGCCACTATGCTTGGCGTTCGTGGACTATGAGAAGACCTTTGATTCGATTGAGACGTGGGCAATGCTGCAGTCTCTCCAGCGGTGCCGTGTCGACTATCGGTACATCGAGGTACTAAAGTGCTTGTACAAAAACGCCACCATGTCGGTCCGAGTACAGGAGCAAAGCACGAGGGCGATTCCTCTACAGCGAGGCATAAGACAGGGAGATGTTATATCTCCGAAACTCTTCACCGCGGCATTGGAAGACGCTTTCAAACTCCTGGAATGGAAAGGATACGGCATAAACGTTAACGGCGAGTACATCACTCACCTTCGGTTTGCCGACGATATCGTGGTCATGGCAGAATCGCTGGAGGACCTCGGCACCATGCTCGAAGACCTTAATCGAGTTTCCCAACAGGTAGGCCTTCGGATGAACATGGACAAAACGAAGCTTATGTCGAACGTCCATGTTGCGCCCTCGGCCCTACCCGGTATCGGTTGGGAGCTCGATTCTTGAGATTGTTGACAAGTATGTCTACCTCGGACAAACGATTCAGCTAGGTAGGTCCAACTTCGAGAAGGAGGTCAATCGTCGAATCCAACTCGGCTGGGCAGCTTTCGGGAAACTACGCAACATCTTTTCGTCCAAAATACCCCAGTGCCTGAAGACGAAAGTCTACAACCAATGTGTGTTACCTGTGATGACTTATGGCTCGGAAACGTGGCCCCTCACTATAGGCCTTATACAGAAGCTCAAAGTTGCATAGCGTGCTATGGAGAGGGCTATGCTCGGTGTCTCTTTACGAGATCGAATCAGAAATGAGGAGATCCGTAAACGAACTAAAGTCGCTGACATAGCCCGACGGATCAGCAAGCTGAAGTGGCAGTGGGCAGGGCACATAGTACGCAGAACTGACGGCCGATGGGGCAGCAAGGTTCTGGAATGGAGGCCACGTACCGGAAAACGCAGCGTGGGACGTCCACCCACAAGGTGGACCGACGACCTGATAAAGGTAGCAGGAAGGCGCTGGATGCAGGCCGCTACCAACCGTGCGATGTGGAAGTCAATGGGGGAGGCCTATGTTCAGCAGTGGACGTCCTGTGGCTGAAATGATGATGATGATGATCTTTGCCTAGGGCACGCTCTCCATAACTTAGTTACGGTTGATAGAATAAAAAAACACCCGAAGTTTTAAGTCTGGTGACGAAATGCAAGAAAATAGTAAAAACAGTCAGGTATCGTTTGCCAGAATTGGAGAAAGAGGCAGAAAATGAACAAAAGTTTTTAAGCTCTTTGGAGACTGTTTCTCAAGTGATAGAGGAAGATGAAGACGATCATGGATGCATTATTAGACTGTAGGTTTATGAAGCTTGGAGAAGTTGACCTCTATCTGTCTGCTAACGAATGAACTCCAGCTGGTTTCTTAGCAGAATATACCAAAGAATTAATCCCTTACTACGAACATAATCAACCATTATTACACCAGGAGGGTCACCAGGAAGAAGCGAGTACAAGTTCGTTCGTTCGTTCGTTTCAGCCGAAAGACGTCCACAGCTGGACAAAGGCCTCCCCGGTCCTGCGCCACTCGCATCCAGGCACTTCCCGCGATCTTCACCAGACCGTCGGTCCACCTAGTGGGAGGCCCGCCCACGTTACGTCTTCCGGCTTGTGGTCGCCACTCAAGAACTTTCCTGCCCCAGCGGCCATCAGCTCTTCGAGCTATGTGCCCCGCCCACTGCCACTTGATTTTAGCGATTCTGCGGGCTATGTCAGTCACTCTGGTTCTCCTACGGATCTCCTCATTTCTGATTCGATCACGCAGGGAAACTCCGAGCATAATACGCTCCATCGTTCTTTGGGTGACCTTGAGCCTTCTTATGAGGCCCATAGTAAGCGACCACGTCTCAGATCCGTATACTATCACTGGCAACACACACTGGTCAGACGTTTAACTTGAGACACTGTGGTATTTCGGACGTCAGAATATTGCGAAGCTTCCCGAACGCTGCCCAGCCGAGCCAGAAAACAAGTAAAGTTTCAATACTTTCCCAACTCTTGCGCAAATACAGCATGCAACACAGTTCTCATGGTTCCGGCTTCGATGATGCTGTTTACCAGCTTGAAAATACCTAGCTACTGCTGATCCTGCGAAACTTGAAGACGGGGACATCTTGTCCTACTGGCAAACCAGAAAATCTGCCTACCCGCGTTTATCGTCATTAGCACAAGAGCGAAAGAGTGTTTTCGGTTGCTGGATTGCTTTTAACAGCCAAAAGGTCCCGGCCCGAGTCCATTTAGGGTGAATAAAATAATTTTTGTGCAGGACAACTATAAAATTTGCTAAAAAAAATATTTCTGTGAAGAAAAGTGATTAGTCATCTTATTAGTTTACTTAATAAAGTTCTTTCGTTTAAGGGTGGTTTTTCATTATACGTCTTAATATGCAAAGTTGAAAAATCCCACGCCGCCGCCGTGGATTTTTTCGTGGCGCGCCGCCGCCCGATTTTTTTTGACCGGCGCGCACGTCTACTTCCGGTACGTGACCTCCACTCCAGAACCTTGCTGCCCCATCGGCCGTCAGTTCTGCGTACTATGTGCCCTGCCTATTGCCACTTCAGCTTGCTAATCCGTCGGGCTATGTCAGCGACTTTAGTTCGTTTACGGATCTCCTCATTTCTGATTCGATCACGTAAATAAAAATCAGCATAGCCCTTTCCACAGCACGCTGTGCAACTTTGAGCTTCTTTATGAGTACCTACGTAGCTATACAAAAGTTTGAAGAACAATAATTTAGGCTGTCTTATCGTTATGAAGCAATCTCTTCCTGACAGCCTAGGGGGAAGGTTGTTTGTGATAAAAAGAGACAGACAGTGGCAAGATAGGATCACTTTAATAAGAAGGAAAATAATTATTTATTTTGGCTTCAAAATAATAGGGACTTATTTTTGGCAATGCCCTTGAATAGCAGTGAAAGACTTTGGTTCAAATAAAGATTGCGATAAACCGAAAGTAGGCAAGACTAGGCAAGATTCGGCGAACTTAGTACAGCCTATGTTCAACAAATAATGTCAGATTCTAATGGTGAAAGAATTTTTAAACAAATCTATCCTGTAGTTTCGGAGCTTATTCATTACAAACAAATAAACAAATCTTCCCTCTTTATAATATTAGTGAAGAAATAACTAAACCTCTTTCCAACCGTCTTAAAAAATAAGGAGGTTTTCGACTGTATATTTTTTCAAAACCGATTTCAACTATACTAGCACTTAATTTGACGTTCATAAGTGCCACTTGTGGTCTAAACTTAATAAATATTTTTGATTTTGAATTTTTGATTTTTGATTTTGAATTCAGTCAGTGCCTGAGATATGGGATTGGCACGGGAGGGGTTATCATTGACATACAGATCATACAAATCTGAAAGAAATCATAAGTCTTGTTGACGTTTGACATACCTCAGGCACTGACTGAGATAAGTGCTAGAACTCGTATATTGTATAACAGTCTATTCCAGAAATAACCGCAAGGAAAATTGAAAATTTCGCACGGACCAACTCGGTTGTTTTTGCAAAGTTATTTTTAAAATAGTCAAAAAAGATGTTTTAACTTTTATGAAACCTGAAAGAAAGCAATTACTCTAATAACCCCGTTATCTTTTCTTTTAATTACAAAAGATAATAACGCTTTGTGATTATTCCATATTTAATAGGAAAGAACATGCAAAGCTTTTGTTTTGCTGAAGATATTTTAGGAAAGCTCGGCCGCCTGCGACTTCGTACGCGTGGACCCCGTTTTACCCCCTTAGGGGTAGAGTTTCGTAAAATCCTTTCTTATCGGATGCCTACGTCATATTAACATCTACCTGCATGCCAAATTTCAGCCCGATCCGTCCAGTGGTTTGGGCTGTGCGTTGATAGATCACTATGTCAGTCAGTCAGTCACCTTTGAATTATATTTAGATTTATTTGCAACGAAGAAACATCTTGGTTCAGTGCTTACGCCCGTATTCACAAACATCACTATGAGATCTCACAGTGCGCGTGGACGCACAGGGTGACACATGAACCAATCACAGAGCTCTATTCAACGCTGTGCGTTCGATTTGCTGCTTCACTTAAGCAAGCATCGTTTGTGAATACAGGCGTTAGACTCTTTCATAGTTTTTTAAAGGTTTATGGTCTCTGCGGTTTAAGAACAAAGCAAGGGGGTCTTGGTTCAGTTCTTTTCTGTGTTCTGACATCAAAAAATATAATATCATCTACATGATTTCAGCCACAGGACGTCCACTGCTGAACATAGGCCTCCCCCAATAATTTTCCATATTGCCCGGTTGGTAGCGGCCTGCATCCAGCGCCTTCCCGCTACCTTTATGACGTCGGTCCACCTTGTGGGTGTGGGACGTCCTACGTTTTCCGCTACGTGGCCTCCACTCCAGAACCTTGCTGCCCCATCGGCCGCCAGTTCTGCGTCCTACTATGTGCCCTGCCCATAACTTATAGAGCAATGAACTGAAAGGAAAGTCGAACCTTAATTATGAACTCCTCCCATGTTCTTCTGATTGATTTTGTTGCGGGTCCAATGACAGTTTAAATTTTCCCCGGGACAAACTTGACCTTCACTGGTTGGGTTATTGGCGGTCAAGCTGTAAATTCTGACTACACAGGAGTGGCAGCGGTGGGAACGAGAGGTGGGAATAGTCCCGCAATAGTCGTAGCAGTCTAAAAACGAAAATTAATATTCAAACCTAAGTAATTTTGTTTGTTACGAAAATTTCAAATCGATAAAGTTCTTGACTTATTTTCGAAAATCCTATATTGCTTGGTTCCCAAGATATTATGGTAATTTTATTGGTGAAAGAGATTTATTATTTTGCTTAAGAACGACCGTTGTTTGTTTTACGATCAAACTTTTTGGGGGTCAAAGTTAATCGAGGGTGACAGACATACCAGGGTTATTCCTTTTATTTTTAGTTTGCAGAAAACAAGAAAGGAGCCGATATTATTAACACAGAATTAAAAATTGAGTTAACTGTAGCCACGATAGCCGAACGGTGATGGAGTCGGACTTTCCAACTCGACATCCATGGAACGTCAACATCAAGTAAGAGTTCGTGACACCCAAAGTAGCGTTGTCAATTTTTTGGCCACTTTGGGTGTTACAAACTATTGGCGCTGACTGTAGGTATCATACGAACTCACAAACTTATTAAATTAGCGCAAAAGCCACACAGCTGATTTAATTGATAAATACGTTTTTGTACAACATAAATGATATACTCTATGAACACATACATGCGAACATCAGGCCTTCCCAACTCGTCTGGCCAGCGTGGGGAGTGTAGGACAAATCCTCCATTTGCCTCTGGTAAATTAGAGAGGGTCGTGCTCGAGATTAAATAAATAAATAATAAATAAATATTCTTTATTGCACACCAAAGAACAAAACAGAAAGAAAAGGAACACATAAGGTACAACTAGGCGGTCTTATCGCTATGAAGATTAAATGAATGAATATGGATCTTATGGTATGCAAGCCCAACTAAGGGCTTGTTCCCTCGGAGACTTCCTGTTTTTTGCTGGATCTCGTTTAGTAGTAATAACGTTTGCAGTGTCCCGCAAAAAACAGATCCGTTCGAATTTGTAATTCTAATTGGTTGGTGAAAAAAAGTGATTATCATTGTCTTTTTGAGAAATTTCTTTAATCTAATTATAATAATTGGTTTACACGACAGTCCAGTTATGCGGGATCCTGCATTACTGTATCCCGCAAAACTGGATTGCATAGGGAGTTAGCCTTGACGTAGATCACCGACTTTTAGTTGGCCGATAGTTGGGCCCGATTTTAATTTGTACGAAGAATCGGCCGATACCAAATCGGTGTGATGTGCGCACTTTCATACATCTCTATACTGATTAACAGCCCGACCCAACTATCGGCCAACTAAAAGTCGATGGTCTGTGGCTAGGCTAAGTCTTTACTTTTAACCGGTTTCTACATCAAGCTTTATTTTTTATCCACAACGAGGAAGCTCTTGGCCTGTATCTCACCTGATGGTAAGTGACGATCAGGCCGAAGGTGGAAGCGAGCTTCACCCGGAATCCTCAACCACGGAGGAACTGGCTATCTTACCTCTACCTGCCGGAACACAACAATGCTGTTAAAATTGTTGTTATGGCGACAGACTTAGGTAAGATGATGGTAGCTAGCCAGGCGGACTTAGAACAAGCCCTACCACCAACCAAACCGAACAGAAAAATCTGCTCCCACTGGGAATCGAACCCGGGACCTCTGCGTCTGAAGCCCACCTGTCTTACCACTAGACCACAGAGGCGGTTAAGCTTAACTTTCATGAAATGCGACAGGCAGACCCAAAGGCTGCATCAAAATCAGCCGTATCATATCTGATACACTATCAGATAGCCGCTTGGAACTTATTAACTAATGCACTGGCAGATTGCCGCTAGTGATGTCCAAGTATCGATGTAGTTCTATCGATGATGACCTTGCAAGGTGTCGATGAAAATTGCAAATTACAGATTTTATTTAATTCGTTTATGGCATTGTTTGCAATGGTTAAAAACTATTGTCGACTTGACTAAGTTTAAAATACTTACACATTGTATACCTACCTAGGTACAGGTACAAGTTGCATTGACTACAACACATAGTACCTAAGTACCACTGAATTGTGCATAGTTCTATGCACAACTGACATATTAATATTTAAAGTAAGCCATCTGAAAAAATATATATTTTTATGGTAAAAATTCAAGAGATTTTCATAGCGTGAGGCGAAAAATACTTGATAGATCGAATCTTACGCGGGAAAACTATTATTTATTTAGTCTATCTATAGCAGCCTTTAGGGGGTTCGCTTTCGAACATAGGCCTCCTCTTCAAACCTCCACCGACTTCTGTCCCTGGCCACACGCATCCAGTTCACTCCAGCCTGCTGCCGGATATCGTCTGTTCACCGTTTTGGCGGTCTTCCCCTGCCTTGGTTATTTATTTAATATTATGTAAAAAAACCTGTTATTTATCGATAGTTTTTTGGACATCACTATCTCTGATAAGCGATAAGGTGAAATACAGCCTTTACTGCGCTGTTTTATTAATAACAAAGATTATTTTTCGGCTGAATCTGTTTTTTTTTTATAGCGTAGGTTTTACCGACTTTAGGCCTGGAATCCACCAAAGCGGAGCGGAATATAGCGGAGAAGTGTCGGGCCGTCAAATTTCTCTATATAATTTGACAGTTGCGGCGGCGGAAGTAGAAATAATGAAATCTGATTGGTTATTCAAAACACTTCTCCGTTAGTTTCAGCCAAATGACGTCCACAGCTGGACAAAGTCCTCCCCCAAGGTTTCCACAATGAACGGTCCTGCGCTCTGCTCCACCTCGTTGGAATTACCGGGTCGGTAAAACCTGTACAATAATAAAAACAGATCTTGTAAAGTACGGTTAAAAAATAGAAAGCTGAAAAAGATCTCAAAAATTAACCTCTCTCTTTTAATTTTTAATTTTTCACACGTACAACCAACAAAATAATTTATTATCTATCCATCTACGTAATATACCAAACTCTTTCGTTTTCTTCCTATAAAAGGGGTTTCCGAATGATTTGCCAACCCAACTGGCTCACTTCGCTGGAAAATTGTATTACGCGAGCTGTCAGTACATTAAACTCCCACATGTTTGGGGCGCGTTTGGAATAACTTAAAGAATCCTAGCTAACCTTTTCCTGCGACTCCTACATCTATTTCAAATTCAAATTCTCTGGGTGAGTTGTAACAGTGGAGATTTGTGACTTTGTCGATTTTTGTAAACCTATTAAAAATGAAGAAACTCGTTTATTTTAGTGTTAGACACTGTTTAAATGTATAAGTCCACTATTGCATGCCGTGGCAACCTATAATTAAGACAGCACTTAGATTAAGTTAAAATACGTTGTAAATATTGACTGTCTTCTAGTGTATGTCTTGTTGGTTGTCCTATTAAATAAATAAATAAAAATTAGCGAGCTCGCAACAGCGCGCATTTGTTAGCTCGAGACTTGAACTAAAACGCGCACTGTTACAAGCTCGCTAGTAGTTAATAAGTTTCAAAAAATCGACAATGTTACAACTCTCCCCTGTTACAACTCACCTCGGTCTCCCTTACAGGTCTATCTACTTATTTAGTCTATGTTTTGACAACTTTTATTTAAAACTGTAACTTTGACCAAAGCACCTTCAAAACTTTTAATTAACTAACTGTATAAAAACCCAATTCGACCAAAGCTAAAACTACGGGAATAATACTCATTGAATTCGCTAACTTACGCAAGCTCATCTGGTTTTATTCGAAAGTTTCGGATGTCGATTGCTTGAAACTTGTAAGTACGAGTATATCCCTCTTAGAACTTTAACTATTTAAGTTTTTAAACTCTGGAAAGTTGTATTTCTTCATTAACCGCGCTGTACGGGTTAATAAATTGGTAGCTTGATGCAAAGTGCTAGCTATCCAGGCAGACTTGATCTAATTAAGCCGCCTGTTAAATCGACCTTTTAAGATTAATATTATCATCATCATCATCATTTCAGCCCTAGGACGTCCACCCACAGCTGAACATAGGCCTCCCTCAATGATTTCCTCAAAGGCCGGTTTGTAGCGGCCTGCATTCAGCGCCTTCCTGCTACCTTAATGAGGTCGTCAGTCCACCTTGTAGGTGCGCGTACGCTGCGCTTTCCGGTACGTGGCCCCGATAGTGATATAGTGAGAGGCCAAGTTTCTAATCCGTATATCATCACTGGTAACACACTGGTTGTAGACTTTCGTCTTTGTAGGCACTGAGGTATTATGGACGAAAAGATGTTGCGAAGATTAACATAAAATGAAAATGTATTCAAATTGAAATAAACACATGTAGACGCAAACATCGCAGACGGTCTGCATCAGCAATCGGCTGGAAACCGTTTCCAAGTGAGCGAGCCGTCTGAAAAGATCAGGGTTTGATGTTCGCGTGGGCCAGCAGTCAAATGGGGCAAGGACAAAATAATAAACCAATCAATTAACTTACTTTTTAAAACTGTCAAAACGAGACTCTCCCATAGATTTTGTATGGCAATACTAGCCGTAAGTGTGCGGTGTGGAATGTTTCACTGTAGGTATGTTTTCTGAACAAAATAAAATAAAATGATGCTAATGAGTCCCGGGAAAGGACATTGGATAGTTTTTATCCCGGTTTTTGAAACAGAGCCGCACGTTAAAGTTTTTCTGTGATACACAATAATTCACGCGGGCGAAACCGCGGGCAAAAGCTAGTAAGTAATATTAGTAGGATTACTTACTACTGTAAGTTAGGAGTTCCTACATACGTATCCTAGTTGATAATAAGATTTGTGCACAACAAATCTATCTATCTATCTATACAGTGTGAGTCACGTTAAAGTGTACATATGAAAATAGATGAAACTAGACCTATTATTATCGACAAAAAAGAGGTCAAAAATTTTTTGAGATTTTTTTTAAATTTTTTATAGAATTTTTTTTCTTTTAATTACTTATTGTGAAGAAAACGTAATAACTTTTAAAATAAGCGGTATATCCAGATAAAATAAAAACAGTAATAATGCTAAATAACAGGCGATACTAAAAAAATACATAAAATACACAAAAAAGGCCAACAAATAATAAAAAATAATACTTTTTGAAAAAAATCTGCTTTTAAATTCGTGTTTTTTTGGTTATTTGATAAATTTCTCCAAAAAATGCCCCTATAACCGGTGGTTTTTATTACTTTGTATTATTCTCTATAGTATTACCTTCGTAAAACCAAAAATTGCATGTGTCTATCCCTATCACAACGTTTGCAATGATCGTTTGAACTAAGCCTCTCCGGGCGCGCCATTCAACGCTTCGTTAACAACGAAACTGAAAATGGCTCTAGATTTGTAATTTTGATAAAGACAAGTTAGATTTCAAATAAAAACAAAAGATTTCGAAGTAAAATAAGCATTTCAGTTAAAATTAAAATTGTCTCTACCTGTAGCGGAGAATAATGTTGTGGCAGGCCTTTGTTCAAACGATCATAGCAAATGTTGTGATAGGGATAGAGACATGCGATTTTTGGTTTTACAAAGATAATACGATATAGAATAATACAAAGTAATAAAAACCACTCGTTATGGGGGCATTTTTTAGAGAAATTTATCAAATAACCAAAAAAACACGAATTTAAAAGCAGATTTTGTTCAAAAAGTATCATTTTTTATTATTTGTTGGCCTTTTTTGTGTATTTTATGTATTTTTTTTAGTATTGCCTGTTATTTAGCATTATTACTGTTTTTATTTTATCTGGATATACCGCTTATTTTAAAAGTTATTACGTTTTCTTCACAATAAGTAATTAAAAGAAAAAAAATTCTATAAAAAAATAAAAAAAAATCTCAAAAAATTTTTGACCTCTTTTTTGTCGATAAAAATAGGTCTAGTTTCATCTATTTTCATATGTACACTTTAACGTGACTCACACTGTATAAATAAAAATGAATAGCTGTTCGTTACTCTGATTATCATGGATAAAACTCGAGAACGGCTGGGCCGATTGAGCTGATTTTGATTTTAAAATGTTTGTCGTAGTCCAGGGTAGGTCTAAACGGTGAGCAAATAAGGAAAAATTGCGATGGCTTATTTATTTACAGCTAGTAACTAATATATAAATACTCTTTCAGAAAAAACAAAAAATCTTCTTACATACCCTCTTTTGCATGCCCCAAAACAAATAGGATCGACCCTTCTAACCTTCTAAGTCTCTGTCTTAATAAATTCTCCAAGTTATCTTCCCAAAAGGTAAGATAAAAGATATTGCCTACATAACCCGGACTTTGGAATTTGGTGACCTGTGTAAAGGGGAGGTCAAGGCTGTATTTTTATGGCGGGTCAGTTTAGTATACTCGTATCGTTTCGTCGATAATCTATATTGAGCGCGGATGAATGGTTAAACGGAAAATATAAGAGCTATCTATACTTGTACCATCCATATCTATAAAAGCGAAAGGTCACTGCCTCACTCACTCACTCATCACGTAATCTCAGAAACTACAAGTGCTAGGAGTCTCAAATTTTGCATGGGGGTTCCTTTTAGAACGTAGGTGCTCACTAAGACGGGATTTTGTAAAATTCAATTCCGAAGGGGGCAAAACGGGATCCACGCGTACGAAGTCGTTTAATAACGCTTAGATGGATAGTTTGCCTGGACCGTCTTTAGATGGACTGACGATCTGGTGAAGGTCGCAGGAAATTCACATTCCACCAGCTCGCACTAAGCGTTTCGATAACTCTTTTATAATGCGAACAGAACAGGACAGGACTGGAATTCGCTGCCTGCTGCGGTCTTTCCTGAACATTATGATCCGGGCCTTTTCAAGGCGAGAGTGAATAGGCACTTACAGGGCAGATATGTACCATCCTAGACTGCATCTCACTTACCTCAGGTACTGACTGAGTTTAACGCTAGATCTATGTTTGAAGTGCTTCACTTTTCTTGCACTTATTCGGATTATACCTAATTCTTTGAAATGTAAGTAGGTACCAAGGCGCAAGGTATAGATCGTTTCATCCACGAAGACGCGCCCCACAAATTTTTGGTCGAGGGTCAATTTTTGGTTGTAGTGTGCGTGTGCACTCATGGATGATTTAGCGTGTACCGATAACACTCAGAAATTAGCGGAAGAATGGTGGGGCGCGACTTCGTGGATGAAACGATTTGTTACAAGTCCGACCAAATTAAGCAACTTTTGTCTTCGTAAAAAACGGGCCAAGTCGACGTGCAAATCCGGGTCGGCCATCTTAAATTAGGGATTCAAGGAATGCGCCAAACATTGGCCCAGATTCGTCGAGTGCCAGAGTAGGAGATAATTGAAAAAGTTCCCAATACGCTCGATTGGCTGGCGAGACGTCTAAGTTAGAAGATTTTGGGACGTAAGATATAGTGGCTGACTGACTGGATTATTCCACTTTTTTCACCTGGGTGATATCACTTGGGTGAACAAAGTGGAGTTTTTAGTGTCCTTATTTCACCTCGGAACCATTTCACTCAGGTGAAATCACCCAACTGTTTTAAATAGTCGACTCAATTCATCTGGAATATGAAGCTAGATGAAGTGGTTCCGAGTTGATATGAGGACACTAAAATTCCACTTTCTTCACCCAGGTCATATCACCCAGGTGAACAAAGTAATCCGGCTCACTAAAATAAAACCTCGAGCTAACTGCGCACCTCGCTGAAATGCGACTCTTCTTCGCACTCACTCGCACACCTCGCGTCGATGTATAATTCGCATTTCTAAATAACTAGCTGAACGCACGCATGAATTTCATTCTGTCACAGAAATTCTATGGTACGGACGGGGCGAACGCGGGTAAGCGTGAGGGAGTGTCGCATTCCAGCGAGGTGCGCAGTTAGCTGGATCGGGTTGTAATTGAGGCGACAACAGCCCAGAGTGCAGTGGTGTGTAAAGGTGTCCCTTACGACACCTCGGCATGATGCTGAGTGGATACCGTTTCGGTGACATGCACATTACCTTTATTTAATTTTATTAATTTTTTGATGTTGTTTTACTATGTCGCTGAATAAAATATTTCATTTTCATTAACACTGTGGCATCAACGAAAATTTGTAGTCTGGCCATCGACTGTGCCTTGTACCATAGACAAACTCAAGTCACTTGATTTCACTTTTTTCGCCACAAATCCTACCCGCCAAGTACCATTCAGATGTAGTATAGCAAATTTGTTTTTCAACCGTTTGTTTGTCTATCTTGGGTCTGCAATAGAGAATATAGAAGAAAGCCCAACCCCTACAGTTGGGGTTATAAAGAAGGGTTTAGATAAAATACAAAAGTGGTAGGGCAAGCTATATAATTTGGGACATGTATTTCATCATCATTTTAGCCATAGGACGTCCACTGCTGAACATTGACCTCCCCCAATGACTTCCACATCGCACGGTTGGTAGCGGCCTGCATCCAGCGCCTTCCTGCTACCTTTATCAGTATTTTACTTTACCTTTATCAGAATACAGACATGTATTTAAAAGTGCTCTAAAAATAGCATTCTTTCATACTAATATATAATAAAGAATTTGAATTAGATAATTGCATATTAAAGTAAAAATTCCACAAAGGCGTCTATCTGCTGTTCGCGATTAACTTTAAAACTACTGAACGAATTTTCTTCTTATTTTTACCACTAGATATAGAGTGAATAGACACTTATAGGGCAGATATAATTATGTACCATCCTAGATAAATTGCAACTAAGTGCGATTGCGGTCAAATACCTGCCTTGTCTAACATTTAAAAAAGATAGAGTATTAGTTTTCCCTAAAAGCAGGAAAAGCTAATCCTTCCTAAAACAAAGTAATAAAACAGGACTAATTTGATTGCTTATTTTTGTGTGGTGATTGAAGCAACATCATTTCAAGCGCTTGTTAACCAACTTAAAAGAAGAGTTTGTCAATTCTATATTTTAAAGGACTTCAATAAAGGTTCTATGTCCAAAAAAATTAAAACCGACTCCAAAAAAGTCATCTAAAAGTATGTAAAGGTACGTTATTTATTAGGACAAAATAATGTACCATGATTGATATTTCTAAAGTCGGTGCCGGTAATTTTTCCTTGAGTTTTGCAGTAGGCGGGCTTGCACTGGCTCCGGCTCCGAGAATATCAATCATGTTTTGTCCATTTGTCTTAATAAATTTTTATTTTTCTAGTTTCTAAATTCTAGTGCACTTTTTTTTGGAATCGGTTTTCATATTATTGGTAACTAAAGTCATATTTAGTTTATTCAACTACTTTTTATCAAAGAGCAAGATCTTCCTTATTATTCTAAGATTTATATGCGGTCTCTATAATAACTAAGTAAAAGAAAAATACACCCACTCTCTCAAACTCTTTTATATCTACAACTTCAAGGAAAGAGACAAAAGACTCGTTTGTTCAGCTGTCTCTCTCGTTTATGTTGCTAATCAGGGTATGTTTGGGAACATTGGTCCGACAAGCTTTCTTAAGACTACTTGGGCGCGAAGTTTTATGCAAAAGAATGTGAATTGTAAATCTATGTAAATTAGATGTGGTCTTGTAATTTTGTAGATTTGACTAGAAAGAAAGAGAAATAATTTATTTGGTTCAAAGTATATTAGTTTAACACAGTATAAAAATTTGACAGAATTTATTGAACCAAAATGGCACCTACTCAGGTTTTCCTTGCACTATCATGACTAGAATAACGCCCGCATTCACAAACATTACTATGAGGTCTCATAGTGCATGTGGACGCACAGTGGTGACACACGAACCAATCACAAAGTTCTATTTAACGCTGTGCATTCGATTTGCTGCTTTCGTTTGTGGATACGGGCGTTAGATCCGATGTCCGTCATTCGATTTCTTTTCTAGTGGTTTTCAAGATCTGTATTTTCACGGATACGGATCGGACGTAGTGTGAAACCATCATCATCATCATTTCAGCCATAGGACGTCCACTGCTGAACATAGGCCTCCCCCAATTATTTCCACATCGCCCAGTCAGTATCGGCCTGCATTTAGCGCCTTCCTGCTGCCTTTATGAGGTCGTCGGTCCACCTTGGTCTTAGAAAATTACAATAAATCACACATTAAATTAATTTGCCGAAACCAAAGTGTACTAAACCAATACCAAATGAAGAACATTCGTTATTCGTTAGTAGCTGCCGATAGAAAGTTTATACCGACTACCTTTTCGCGAGTCGAATATGGCGTGGATATTACGTGAGCCAACTGCGGATTCGTACTTTTCGACTGTAGGTTGACCATGAGAATAGTTTTTAGGAGGATTTTTTGCGCTATGCTACATCTTCTATAGCATGCACTGTCAAAGAGTAGATTTTTTTTATGCTAGACAAGGCAGATATTTGACCGCAATCGCACCTGGTCTTAAGTGAGATGCAGTCTAGGATGGTACATATCTGCCCTGTAAGTGCCTCTGTCTACTATTTGTCTCTGTGTTCCCCTAAATATAAACACTTGAGCTACGTGTGAACTGGATAAACTCGCTCTGGTATCCATTGTCTTTTTAATGCAAGACAAGGCAGGTATTTGACCACATTCGCACCTGGTGTTAAGTGAGATGCAGTCTAGGATGGTATACATATCTGCCCTGTAAGTGCCTATTCACTCTCGCCTTTAAAAGGAGATCTCATGGAGAGTTTATTCATCATCATCATTCAGGCTAGGACGTCCACTGCTGAACATAGGCCTCCCCCAATGATTTCCACATCACCCGGTTGGTAGCGGCCTGCATCCAGCGCCTTCTTGCTACCTTTATGAGGTCGTCGATCCACCACTATAATGTGCTTGAACAAATAAAAAAGTGTGGGAAGTATATTCAAAAATATCAAGATAAGAAGAATGTATTCTCTCAAAGTTGTTTAAATTTTTAACAAGATAAGAAGGTAACTTTTCCTGTTTTAAAAATGCAAGGAAATATAAAACTATTTGGGCTTCCAGTTTCTTCTTTTTACTTTAAAATTTGGGATGTGGTGCCAATAACAGCGAATAGAAAATAACATTAAGAGAGCACTGACTCACAAATTGTTTGTGTTGAGCATTTAATTATTTGCTCACATGTTCGTTTCACTCATAGGAAGTGCACAGCTGGAGAAAGGCCTTACAATGATTTGATTGGTCCACCGAGTGAAATACATTGCGTTTTACGGTACGTCGCCACTTGAGAACTTTTTGGCCCCAACGATCATCAGTTACCTAAAAAGTTAGTTCTACAATTGGATCTCATTGCATGATGAAAACAGAATAGATTCTATTACCAATATTCTTTTGAAAGAGCACTTTTACACGCCCAACCCTACCACTACTTCGGGACAATATGGGCCAGTGCTGTGAAGAAGCAGCGCAAGAAACTAATGCCCGTTTTCACCATCAATCCCTAATTTTTATGTGACCCCTATGAAAACAAAATTCCTGTTTTATGTTACCATAGGGGTCACTTAGAAATTATGGATTGATGGTGAAAACGGGCGTATGTCACTTGAAAAGGTCGCCACCCTACTCTCTACTTTCTTTTTCGCGCATAAAATAATTAATGTGTCCCAAAATTAGCACGTCACACTGTCATGTCACCAGAGAAACGTGCTAATTTTGGAACACCCTGTATAATAATCAAGTTGTAAGTTTAATTTATGCAACGCCAGCACTGCGCCCACACTCAAACTAAAGCTAAGTCCACAGGCCGGGTAAGGGTAAGTCTACAATGACCCGATTACCCGAAGTAATATTGAATTATTGAAACGGGACTTTGGAACGTATGTAACTTAATTTGATTAATAACATTTAAACGAGTAAAGCAGCAAGGTTCTGGAGTGGAGGCCACGTACCGGAAAGCGCAGCGTAGGATCTCCACCCACAAGGTGGACCGACGACCTCACAAAGGTAGCAGGAAGGCACTTGATGCAGGCCGCCACCAACCGGCCATTGTAGTGGAAATTATTGGGGGAGGCCTATGTTCAGCAGTGTTTATGTATTTATAACGTGTAAATCTTTTTGAATTCTTTATGAGCAGGTACTACTTCCTTACTCTTTCTAATTAGATGAATTAGGCCAGCGTGGGGAGTGTAGACGAAATTCACCATTTGCCTCTGACAGATCGTTTCATCCACGAAGACGCGCCCCACCATTCTTCCGCTAATGTTTGAGTGTTATCGGTACACGCTAAATGATCCATGAGTGCACACGCACACTACAATAATGACGCTCGGATTGCTCGGATCAAACTCCCCGCACCCCGCGCGACTGACACCAAAAATTGGTGGGGCGCGTCTTCGTGGATGAAGCGATCTATAAATGAGAGAGGGTCGTGCTCCTGCAGTGGAGACTTAATGCCTTAATGATGATGATGAGAAACTACTTATTATACACAGAATTTCTGAAAATAAAAATGATTGCTCTCTCCACTTCATTAAATATGTACAAACAACTAATGATCCGTGGATTTTTACGAATTACCCGAAAAAGAGTACAACAAACACAGTTTATTTGCGTTCTTAGAAAAGGACATAACAACCATTTTCCTCGAAAAAGACTGAAATGTATATTTTCGTTCGTAGGAAACGGGATAAACAAAAATTTTCCCCGAAAAAACGCTGGACGTGTGATCGCTACGAGTGGCAGGCGAATCCGGGGATGGAAATATGTATTCTGGAATTTTTGGAAACTGGATATTCTAGTACTGCATCGCTAACAATAGTCCAAACTAAGAGTCCAAATAGTATTGTTTGAATGTTTGTGAAACTTGCTCGAATATTTTGACAGTCCGCAAACAAACGAAATCTCAGAAACTACAAATGCTAGGAGTCTCAAATTTTGCATGGGGATCCTTTTAGAACGTAGGTGCTCACTAAGACGGGATTTTGCAAAATTGAACTCCTGAGGGGTAAAACGGGATCCACGCGTACGAAGTCGCAGGCGGCCGCTAGTATATACTTATATTTAGTCTAAACGCTCGTTTTATCTAACACCGCCGATTCTTTAAATATAAATAAGCAAATACGTTTCCATTTCCTGTATAACCCATGATGGATAGTGGTTTGTCAAGACACCATAACGGTCTCTTGTCACGCCATGTTTCGGCAGTATGGCAGCACGTCAGCCTCACAGTTTTCTTCCAAAATAGCATTCTATTACAAGTAAATAAGGTGGTATAGTGTAAAGCTTTGTGTGTTTAGAATTTGTTAGGAGAATCAATAAAGGGCAGGTCAAACAGCTGACGATTCAATAGGTAATTTATGTAGGTAGTTAAAGTTGTTGCAATTCACGAAGGCGAGTGAGCTTTACATGTGGTGGCTCGCTACTGCTGTTCGTTGTATATTATTATTATTGACAGGTAGTTGCTAATTGCTCATAAGAAAGGCCCCCTTAATTGATATTTGTTGTCCGTGGTGCATAATGTTTTCTTAAAGGTTTTAAACCTTTGTTTGTCACCTGTCATCCGCTTTGCAATGGAGGGAAGTTGAACCTTAATTTCGAAATGTTCTTCTGATTAATTTCTTTGCGGGTCCAATGACAGTTTAACTTTCCCCCGGGACAAACTTGACCTTCATTAGTTGGGTTTTTGTGGCGGTCAATCTGTAGATCCTGGCTACACAGGAGTTGCAGCGGTGGGAACGAGAGGTGGGAATAGTCCCGTACTGTTCGTTGTTCAAAAGTTTTGATAGACATTACACTATCGTTATGTGCATGTACAGTTACACGTACGTACACACGCCTTCGTGAGTTTAAAGATTTTTGACGTTTGTTAAAGTAAGATGATGCAACTTAGCCCAAAAATTGTATTTTATCTGTCAGATAAATTACCAAAGACTTTATCAGCAAGTCGTGAAATGGCCTTATTACTCATTTGATACTGCTCCCTAAGAATAATATTTGAAGACAATAATTGGATATCATCCGACACGCTTGCCGATCGCTTTTCAAATTGAACGGAATTTAATACTTAATTTCAATTAAAAGCAAAATTACATCTGAGAAGACAATCAGAATCGTAATTATTAATGTTTTGATTAAAACTTTTTGATTTACTATGCCCAAGACTTCGTACGCGTGAAAATCATTTGAATAATTTGCCCGCTCAGGCAATATTCTGTATTGATGCTCGCAGCATATTTAAATTTCTGTTAGCATATGAGTTTATCTGTCAGATAATTATGTATAACTTCATTACCACAGATCAATCACTGGTAATCAGTTACCGATGTTTCATCATCATAATTTCGTAGGATGTCCACTGCTGAACATAGACCTCCCCCAATGATTGCCATGTTGATCGGTTCGGTTGGTAGCGGCCTGCATCCAGCGCCATCCTGCTACCTTTATGTTTGCCGATACGCGGCCTCCACTCCAGAACCTTGCTGCCCCATCGGCCGTCAGTTCTGGGTACTATGTGCCCTGCCCATTGCCACTTCAGCTTGCTAATCTTGCTATGTCACTGTTGTTTACCAGAAAACTATTAAAATCTTTATCACTAATATAAAGCCATAACAAAAGCATAAAAATAATTAATTTTCTGGCACTGGCAAAACCTAGTAGTGAAATAAAAAGGAATTTTCTTACAACTTGATGGGTAAAGTGGATGAAAGATAAGTGGCCAATCAAAACGTCAAGTTATCAAGCTCCAAGGCCCTTGAATAACTGAATACCCTTGACAATGCTCAATACAGTGTATTTACTAAATCCATTTTGCTTCAGAAAGTACGAGTACAAAGCAGCTTTAGATCGAACGACAATCGAATGATTGATTGAACGAATGAATGAATGATAAACCCTTTGTTTCGACCCGATTTAATATATTTGGGGCCCGTTCAATACACCGAGGAATTCGAGGAATGGTCGGTTATGATTCTTTTATAATCCAGGGCATAGCCAAGGTAGAACAGCAAAATCACTAAGGCCAGATTCGACCGAACTTTTATCCGAGAATAACTCCTGGTATAACTGGCACATTGACAGTTTCAGTATGGGAATTATGTCAAAACTGAGGATTTATTCTGAGATGAATATTTACTCTTGTTTGGTCGAATCCACCCTAAGTACACTTACGAATAAGAGCCATAACACACTTGCTACTTTTAACTTCCCCCGGGACAAACTTGACCTTCACTGGTTGGGTTATTGGCGGTCAAGCTATAGATCCTGGCTACACAGGAGTTGTAGCGGTGGGAACGAGAGGTGGGAATAGCCCCGTGTACTTTTTGCTACAATGTCTTTGGATAATATTAAAAAGTTATTATATTGAAACTAGCGGCCGCCCGCGACTTCGTACGCGTGGATCCATACGCCCTTAGGGGTGGAGTTTCGTAAAATCCTTTCTTAGCGGATGCCTACGTCATAACATGTACCTGCATGCCAAATTTCAGCCCGAACTGTCCAGTGGTTTGGGCTGTGCGTTGATAGATCACTATGTCAGTCAGTCAGTCAGTCACCTTCGAGTTATACATAAACGAAGGTTATGTTATGTACTGGCTGTTCTCGCCATCATACGTCTTACATGAAGAACGGTGAATGAAATATTTACGAGGTCACATTTAGTGTCGGGTGGAGGATTGTTTCACTCGTCCGCAGTTGGGCTTTATGGGGTTCCTTACACAAAGGGTCCTTTGCAAATGGAACCCCTTTCTTATTGAAGTGGTGGCTTATCCAAGTGAGGCTAAGAATCGAAGGGAAACAGCAGTCCAAATCATATTTTGGAATAATACTATGCGTCTTTGCACTCAAGACAGGACGTCCACTGCTGAACATAGGCCTGTCCCAATGATTTCCACATCGCCCGGTTGGTAGATTTCAACCTATCTGACACTTAAACGGTGCCTAAATTGGAATTGAATTTAAAACTTGCAGATGCGATACTTATTTATTTATTTGTATAGTCAACAGCACATTTAAAAATACATTTTTATGGAAAAATAACGCATATTAAGTAACCCTTACGTAAGATGCTCGACTGTTTTCTTATCTTATTCTGTACTTGACAGCATTTGTGATATCGTAAGTTTCTGTTATTCAAATGGACTTCTTTTATTTACAAATTATTAAAGTAAACAGATATTTTCACAACAAACGAAAACTTTACAAAACAAAGAAAAAAATTAAAAAAGACTAATTGTTTATTCAAAAACAAAAGCGTCTTTAAATTGCTTATGCCTGTTTTCTTTTTTTAAGTGACCCCTATGAAAACAAAATTCTTTCATAGGGGTCACTTAAAATTAGGGATTGATGGTGAAAACGGGCATTACTTTTTGCTAGTACAGAACCTTTGCATTATTGCCAGTCTGACTTGCCCACTTTTATTATTCCACGGTATAAAACATTCCTACTGGCACCTGAGACACATTCGTTGGCTTACATATCAAGTGGAGTATCTACCCTCACTGCAATCCCCGTAGGCATAGATACAAGTACAATAGAAAGAAAGATAGAAAGAAAAAATATTTATTTGGTATCAAAACAGAAAAGAATTATTGGTACCAAATTGATCTCTGCTCAGTATGAGGCCATAACCACAGAATAACAATAAGTACTACGTACAGAAGTTTTACTTCGCGAAGGTATTTAAATTTTTTTATGCTCAATGTCATTAACAATATGGTGTAATTTAGCCTGTCTCAAGAGTCAAGCACCATTTTGTTGACAAACGTCAGTGATCGGCACTGCGCCGAAGCTATAGGGCTGACTTCGGTAAAATGATGTGACGTGAGGTGCTAAACTGCGGAAAATGGCGGAGGAAATACATGATTTAGCATGAATTATCATGAATAATATTAACTACTTATTTACCTCTCAGTGTCTTGAGGCAACTTAAAAAAGTACATTCTGTGTTTTTATTATTATTTAGGCAGTTAAATACTGCACAGTATTTAGTACACCATTTTCTTTATTTTCTTTCATCATACACAAGAATACGCGTGCGTGAGTCAATGTTCGCTCGTATGTGAGGCCTTGTCGAATAGTATCCTGTAGGTGGGTTATCGTGCGTGTTTTGTTTTCGATGTAAACTCGCGGAGATGAACAGGCCTGCCATAACGTACTTGGGAGCACGTTACCAGAGTAAATACAAATGAGTAGGTCATCTTCATAGAAACGCACGGGCGCGGTTTGTATGTGAGCGCGCAAACACGTATGCGGCGCGCACGCACACACTGACAAAAAGCGAGGATTAGCGGGGAGCCAGTCGTGGTTGCGCCGAATTTTGTCAGTGTATGCGTGCGCGCCGCATACGTATATTGGCGCGCTCACAACAAACCGCGCTCGGTGCGTTTCTATGAAGATGACCTACTCATTTGTATTTACTCTGACGTTACGGCCACTGGTATTCTGCAGACACCATGAGAGAGGGGCACGTGGCCCACAGCGAACGTTACAACTCACAACATAACAAATAAAGAAAAGAAAATAAGTAGGTACATTAGGGATGTTTCCTGGGTAAAAAAGCAAGAGTTTGAATTAGTCCGTCGGTTAACTTTTCAAAAAATACTCGAAACCTATTTTTCACTTTTTCAAACTAATGAAAATTGAAAGAGATACACCCCAAAGCATCCGACTGCATTTGTGAACACTAACGGCCGTATTCACAAACGATGCTTGCTTATGTGTAGCAGCAAATCGAACGCATAGCGTTGAATAGAGCTCTGTGATTGGTTCGTGTGTCTGTGAGACCTCACACTCATGTTTGTGAATACGGGCGTTAGTTGTCTTGTTTCTATCTTTTTTGTTACTTTTTACGCAGTTGAGTTTTTGTTTATTACACTTTGCCGTAAATTTTTATGTAACCTAAGTAACTATACAGGGTGTCCCAAAATTTGCACGTCACACTGACGCCAGAGGTAAATGAGCTTAAAACGCATCTAACAAGTATATTAAGTCCATTTTGTTAAGCAGCTTAACTTCTGGAAAATTTTGAATCCCCAAATTGGGTACAGGATTAAGTCTGTCCGAAAATACTATCCCTCATCCATCACTTATGTGGTCCGATTCACGCACCCGACGGGTTATGGTTAATAATTCAGGGTAGCCCAACCAGAACAGTTGAGCGGTTTGGTAGGCTGTCTGTGAGTGTAGTGAATAACTCACACTCACTCACTGTTCCTGAATATTGCATGGTATTGCATAGGATGCTCATTGTATTTTTTTATTTCTTTCTCTTTGACCGTCAAGATCTTCGGCTGGATTTTTTATGTAATGTGTTTGTAGCTACTCGTACAGTATCCAATTTAGTGAACTACCACAGTGGCAGCCCTCCAACTCGGTAAGCTTTATGCATAAAAAGGCAGCTATTTGACCGCAATCTAGGATGGTACATATCTGCCCTGTAAGTGCCTACTCACTCACGCTATTTTGTTATTACTATTAGGATTTTAAAGAGTGTTTTTTCACGTCCCAGCATTTTTTGTTGGGTTGTGCCGGTTCACCACAACATCAACAGTCCAGCGGCGGTGGCGTTCACCGTTGAGCGAGTGTCCCATATTGAACCAGTAAGCCACTTGTGTGCTGCTTCTTGTATCTGGGCTGTGGTGGCCATTTCCGTACATGTCGACTTTTTCGAGCGATTAAATTTTAATGAATCACCACCGTGGTGCGTTATTTGTTATTCTATCGGAACGCACAACTTTTGATGCTCTGAATTTCATCAGTTTGTGAAAATGTTTCAGGTTTTCAGCTGCGGTTTTTGGTTGAATTATTTATAAATTTATATTTTAACTAGAGGCCGCCCACGACTTCGTACACGTGGATCCCGTTTTAACCCTTTAGGGGTAGAATTTTGCAAAATCCCGTCTTAGCGAGCACCTACGTTTTAGAAGGAAACCCCGTGCAAAATTTGAGACTCCTAACACTTGTACTTTCTGAGATTTCGTAATGAGTGAGTCAGTCAGTGACCTTATTTTGTGGAAATAGGTATTATTTTGCATCAAAATAGAATAAAGTCCGATGTACTGTCAACAGATACAGCCATAATATTTTGCGTGGGTGTTCTTATAATAACTAAAATAAGGAATACATTAGCTCATCACATAATAGGTTAACTCTGGATGAATAGGATGACGTCACAAAGGTTGTCACAGGTGATCGGCAAAGTAAACTCGACCTTCGGGCTAGTTGACCTTTCTATGGAGATGGCAAAGAACAAATAATGTTATTAGGAACGCTCTTTTTTTACCTAAGAGTCCAGACTATAGTTCTTGCAACTCACAAAGGCGAATGAGCTAGTTTGTTGGTAAGTTTAATTGTCGAGTCACTAATCCATTAGTCGAACATATTGATCTGCTAGCCAATATTGTAGCTTATGGGTCATAGATTAAAGGTGTAATTACTTTTATAGATTGTGCCTACAGTGGTACAGTCTCTGAGACCTACCTTAAAACATTACACTCTATTGAAGTCTAAGCATAGATACAAGTTGAATGTGTAGTTACAACTCATTGCAATCAACTTTTTTCTGAAAACTCCCGGATCAGATTTTGATGCCCCTTTGCAGGTAAAGAAAGAAAGAGCAATTATAATTTTTCATAAGTTTTGATAGTTACATTACACTATCGTTATGTGCATGTACAAGTACACACAAGTAAAGCTCACTCGCCTTCGTGAGTTGCAAGAACTATATAATCAAATTTGAAAATTCAAACACCGATAGGTACTCATAATTTTTTCTATCAGTCCCATTATTAAACTAGCGGCCGCCCGCGACTTCGTAGACGTGGATCGCGTTTTACCCCCTTAGGGGTAGAGTTTCGTAAAATCCTTTCTTAGCGGATGCCTAGGTCATAACATCTACCTGCGTGCCAAATTTCAGCCCGATCTGTCCAGTGGTTTGGGCTGTGCGTTGATAGATCACTATGTCAGTCAGTATATTTTGATAAAGAACAACATCTTTATGTAATTTCTAGTTCCCAAGTCTCTCAGTAGCTACCAAAGTCTCTCAGATGCTGTAACAAAGTAGGCACAACCTACAAAACCTTAATCACTTTTAATCTTTGCCCGCTGATAATATTAGCTATGAGATCGATATGTTCGTAATGGAATTAGAAGCGAGGGACGTGGCGGCTCTGGGCAATTAAACTAATGCCATTGGAACTTACATTGTAGAGTAAATATAGCGCAGAAGCGACGAATTAGGTTAGTGCATGGTGGAAATAATTGCCTATTTTCTTCATGGTTACGTAAAAGATCGCGGCTCAGGGGTTTTCAAGACATTCTTTATAGCTTAGCGGCCGCCCGCGACTTCGTACGCATGGATCCCGTTTTACCCCCTTAGGGGTGGAGTTTCGTAAAATCCTTTCTTAGCGGATGCCTACGTCATAATATCTACCTGCATGCCAAATTTCAGCCCGATCCGTCCAGTGGTTTGGGCTGTGCGTTGATAGATCACTATGTCAGTCAGTCACCTTTGAGTTAATATTTAGATTTTCTGCAAACCGCTCGCGACTTCGTTTTACCCCCTTAGGGATAGAATTCTAAAAAATCCTGTTTTATTGAGCACCTACGTTTTAAAAGGAACCCCATGCAATATTTGAGACTCCTAGCAGTTGTAGTTTCTGAGATTTCGTGATTAGTGAGTGAGTGAGTCAGTGATTGTTGATATTATAAAACTGAACAGTTTGTTTGTTTGAACGCGCTAATCTCAGGAACTGGTTATATTTAAAAAAAAATCTTTATGTGTTGGATAGCCTATTTATCGAGGAAGGTTTTAGGCTTTACAACATTACCCTACAGCCAACAGGGACAGAGCAGTATAGAAAAATGTTGCGAAAACGGGAAATATTATTCAAACTCTATTTTCACGCGTACGAAGCGAAGCGGGCACAGCTAGTATAATGTGTGTTTTTAAAAAAATTTATTTTACACCACACACGCAAAAAAGAATACACGAGAGGGGAACACATTTACAACGCACAAAAATACCTCGGATATAGTAGTATTTTTCAACCAGTGAAATAACTGTAGAATAAGATCACTTCCTAAGATTACCTGTTAGTAACATAACAAACAAACAGATATCTCCATTAAATGTAGAGTTTGTAGTAATGCTTCTTCGAATAGTTACAGACGAACTAAGTATTAAGATGTTTTCTAGATAAAGTCAGTTGTTTACAAAAGCTCTAAAGTTTGGTCACAAACAAGCAGTAAGGTATTCACACACTATGGTGCGTACCTTTTAGTGAAGGAAGCATAAAACTTAAATCCATTATAAGAAAAGAAAAAACCTGACTACGTAAAAATGAACTTTTTTTTATCCACAACAAAGAAGCACTTGACCTGTATCTTATCTGGGTGAATATCAACAAACTCGTTTTTTGCCTAATTCCGGTGGCGAATTTTAATTTCCACTTTCCAAAACTTTTTTGTGGCAGAAATAATAGTAAATAACTTGTATTATTCAATGATATGGTAGAGATCAAAATATTATTAATACTTCTCGAGATATGTCAATTTGAAATTATCAAGAGCCACCGAAATTGTATTTGAGCCACCGGAATTAAGAACCAATCCACCGAAATTTATTTATACAGCGGACTTCGGAATGTTACGGATGATTGTCTCAAATTACTTATTTATTTGTAATCAATTAAGTATTATTATCCAGTAAAGATGTTTATAATTAAAAACAATATTCAGGCCTGTGTTGTGACCCTAAAAAGCATCAAATCTTCCCACGTGAGTCGTAATAGCCGACTAAGGAATCAAAATACTGGAGGATATATATCAAAATACTGAATAGTGATACCGACTTCATTTTTAACACCTGTAATATGTTATTTACCTATGTTCCACAAATAAACGAATTTGATTTGATTTGATTTGATTTGAGGGTGGGCTGCAGCATCTTTCCGGGTATTATACTACCATACTGGAACTACCATACTGGAACTACCAACCAGCCTGCTAAGCATGGTGATAACGGCAAAATCCCTCCATAGAGAACAAATCCAAAACTTTCTGGCTCTAGCCGCCAACAGCCCCGTTATTCTAGAGTCATCACAAAGACATCATACATGACCCTCAAACCCAGAAACCAACTCTAGTCCCGGGAGGGCGACCAACTGCCCCAGGTTGGTGTTAGGTTTATCTTCCATAAGTAAAAATATTGGTCCAGGCTAGCCAAGTTTTCATGATGGTATCATACCTATCCTATACTCAGAATTACGCAACTAATTATTCGCTAAAGACCATGCGAACTGGAGATTAAGTATGAAGATATTTCTAGATCTATACCAGCTACTGAACTAACACATTACATATTTGTGACAGGGTAATTTAACGGAAAACTATGCAAACCTAGCGACAATGAGCTTGATGAAAGTAGTACAATTAAGAAACGGAGGACTAAATCCAGCCAGCCTCATAGAGAGAGAAGGCCTAGCAAAAGATGCCAGAACTGTAAAAGCGTACTGAGCTGCACCCTAATAGTACTGCAAAAATCAAAATGTAGTAATCATTTTTAGACGAACAGGCAATTTAATCACATTTGCATTCTCCGATCACCACACAGCTTATGACCGCAGTCTATGAAGGAACACTATCTGCGGTCGCGATCCTCATCAGTGAGGGACCGAGGAAGAAGAAGAAGTCATCACCGAAATAGAAGAATGCCGAATAAAAGATGCTCAAAAGCTGTCGACTGATGAAGCCTAAGCCACGACCAGTGCCAATCCAGCTCCAAAGCCCCACGAATTTTCATCTCGAGTGGCAGAATAGATTGCAACCTACGAGACTAGGGAAATTTTAGCTGTTTCAGGACTATTCTCATCTGTTTTTAAGATTCTGCTTAGTATCGATGTATAAATAGCTATCCAAGTCCTCACGCTGATACAAAGTGTATTATAGAGACGATTTTTTGTAATAAATCGAAAGTATGTATTTGCGAGGACCAAATTGAATATACCAACATGAATAACGAGGATAGCAGAACCATTTTGGTAAATGCCTAAGCTGCTAGGAGAGATTAAGAAGCACTACTAGTAATTAGGCTGAAGATCGAGATTATTCCGACACTTTAGCGAAGATATCCTAGACTTTAGCTTGAGTGAGATTAGAATGCCCTATTAAAAACAACAAGGTATGTACCAGGAGATAATGAAATCACAACTGAGCTTATGAAATCAGATGGAATGCTAGTAATAAAGTTCTCTTAAATACCACCATGTTTATTGGTCGATAAACCAAAAAATAAGACATGGTGGTGGTGCTAGAGACCGGAATGGAATGGACGTTGGCGATGGTCCAGAGTCAGGTGAGGCAGCTTTTTCCTGAAACATGACACTCTCGCTATCCAACATCTAGTCTCCCAGACAACCTCATTTTCGAAAAGACGTTCGTAATACTACGTACATATTTAATGCTGCGTCAAATTATGCAGAAGACTGAGGACTATAATCAGTCATTATTATTGGCCTTTTTGTACCTTCTTCGATTCGGTCAAGACCTGGGCTGTGCTACAGTCTCTTTAATGGCGTCAAATTGACTGTCGATACATGCAACTTCTGAAGTATTTGTATGAAAACTTCATCATATCAGCCCTCCCCCAAGATCAGAACTCGAAACTTATCTGATTGCTGCGAGGGTTCAGAGTTGGAGACACCATAATCTCTTAAAGTCTTCACTACCTCCCACTTAGAGGTTTTCAAGCTTCTGAGCTAGACCGAGCTCAGTATCAAGATACGGCGAGTACATCACACAACTTCGATTCACTGACGATATTGTAGTTATGACTGAGACCTTAGTAGACCTAGGTACAATGCTCCAGAGCCAATAAGACCAATTCCGGCAATAGATTCGCCACCGGAGCCACCGAAATTGCGCCACCGGAATTGAAAAACTGTTACAAAATTCAAATTATAAAGAAAACTATAATTCTGATCAATAATTTCTGTATGCAGATACAACAAAACACCAAACTTTAATCATGTTAAAGAATCGTTTAGCATCTAAGTAAGTAGCTTTCACTCATACACTTGCCAGCGAAATTGAAAAAATTTGTATTCCTGTGCCGCTGATACAAATATTTACGGGTCTGCTGGAAAAACAATACCACAAGTCGCAAGTCTTTATAGCCCGATCAGGAGGACACAGTTAAGTGATGCAGGGAAGAAGAACTCTACGTCTCTCAAAGCTTCTTTGGAGAAGTAAGAGAGTGTCGAAATTGAGCCACTGTAATTGCTTTTTTTCGTGGGACAGTTTTGAAAGGCTATTTAAAACACTTAAAATATGAAATATCACATTTCTTTCATATCATTTGGAAGTCTTATTTAATGTATTTTATGGCTATACTATTTTTAAATTACTAGAATCCCCGAGAAAGAAGGAATAACACAATTTATGAGTAGAAATAGAGTTAGGACGCGCCACCGCTATTAGATTTTGGGTCTTTGAAAATTTTTTTAGTACATAAAATAACTACCTATTGTCCTGAAGACTTTGCTATCGTGTAAAACGCTGTATAAACTATATACAGAAAAAAAATCATCGCTCTAGTTACATTTCTCCCATCGATTCTCAGCTCCGCCGCGTAAAAAACTTGTTTGGGATATTCACCCATCTGATGAAAAGTGATGATCTGGCCGAAGGTGGAAGCGAGCTTCACCCGGAATCCTCAACCACGGAGGAACTGGCTATCTTACCTCTAACTGCCGGAACACAACAATGCTGTTAACTTTGGTGTTATGGCGACAGACTTAGGTAAGATGGTGGTAGCTAGCCAGGCGGACTTAGAACAAGCCCTACCAGCTACTACCAACCACCAGGGAAAAGATAGAAAAAAGACAACTTACGCCCTTATTCACAAACGATGTGTGCTTAAGTGAAGCAGCAAATCGAACGCACAGCGTTGAATAGAGCTCTGTGATTGGTTCGTGTGTCACCCTGTGCATCCACGCGCACTGTGAGACCTTATAGTTTGTGAATATTGGCGTTAGTGTACACAAATGCAGTCGGAGCATCAATGACTAATTCTTTTGTTGGTGACAGTAATGTATTTCTTTTGAGTTGTCCGATTTGAAAAAAATCTTTTTGTGTGGGATAGCCCATTTATCGAGGAAGGCTTTAGGCTGTATAACATTGCCCTACAGCCAATAGGGGCGGAGCAGTAAAGAAAAATGTTGCAAAAACGGGAAATATTTTCACGCGTGCGAAGTCGCGGGCACAGCTAGTATTATTAAGCAGTAAATTACTTGTAACTCTCCATAATGCTGCACGGAAGAGCCCAGGTTTAATTAAATATTTCATTTAAGTACCTACTTTGAGTCACAGTGGTCTTGTCACAAGATAGAAAATACCAGAAACGCTGTTGTTAAAGGTGACGACCTGATAAAGGTAGCAGGAAGGCGCTGGATGCAGGCCGCTACCAACCGGGCGATGTGGAAGTCATTGGGGGAGGCCTATGTTCAACAGTGGACGTCCTGTGGCTGAAATGATGATGATGATGATGATGAAGCTCGTAGTGTATTCGATAGGTAGGTACTTACAACTTTCAAAATAATAGGGGCGAAGCAGTAAAGAAAAATGTTGCAAAAACGGGAAATATTATTCAAACTATTTTCACGCGTACGAAGTCGCGGGCACAGCTATCTACGGGACTATTATTCCCACTTCTCGTTCCCACCGCTGCAACTCCTGTGTAGTCAGGATCTACAGCTTGACCGCCAATAACCCAACCAGTGAAGGCCAAGTTTGTCCCGGGGGAAAGTTAAACTGTCATTGGACCCGCAACGAAATTAATCAGAAGGGTTTAAGTCAGGCAAGGTTACTGTATCTTTTTACAGTACCCTTACTTGGTCCGGGCTCTTAATCCGATCAGGGCAACTTAATAATTACTTGCCTGCTACTTACCTGTAATTCATAAATTATTTTATATTAATAAGGGTTGAAAGAGCATCTGTCAGAGGGAGGGTGTACGGTGGTGTACGTCAGTTAGCTTGATGTTTTTAGATTTTATTCAGGATCCCACAAAACTGGACACCACTTGGTGTGGGTGGATATTGGGTTGCACCATCGTACTTCAACTTTAACAAACGTTAAAAATCTGTCAAACTCTATACAAAAAACATTAGCGATAAAGTTACATACGGTTCAAGTTACTTTTATGAGGTCATCGGTCCACCTTGTGGGTGGACGTCTTACGCTACGCTTCTCGGTACTTTCTGCTTCCCATTTTAGAATCTTGCTGCCCCATCGGCCGTCAGTTATGCGTACTATGTGCGATGCCCATTGCCCCTTCAGCTTGCTCATCCGTCGGGATATGTCAGCGACTTTAGTTCGTTTACCGATCTCCTCATTTTATTCCTCCTTCCTTTTATTTACATAACTTTATACATGAAACCAGTCTCTGTACTCGTTACACAAAAATGCATATTTCAAGACGGACTATATTAGCCGAGCTGTTTGCGGAGCGAATTTAAAATGCGCCCGCCATATTAGAACGTGGGAGAAATTACCCCACATTTTTCTTAGCTTTCATATTTGGTTCTTTCATAAAATGGGATTTGCCACAGCTTTGTGAGCGTAGACTGTGTGGGTTGTAATTTGTTTGGATTGACCGACGATGCGAAAAAATTTCAGTAATCATCATACAAAAATCATCATCTTTGTCAAGTAATTTATAGTTCCAGCGCTTAGCTCAGTCAGTGCCTGAGGTATGAGAGCGGCACGGGAGGGATGACATTGACATAATAATATTATAACGTGACAAACAGAGTATACAGGGTGTTTCTTGTAAGGTGTCAAGCCGAAGGCAGGTGATAGGTGAGGACTAGACCTATCGATTTCACCCCCATGTATGTTCTACGATTTTTCATAGTTTAGAAGTTATCATTAATTTTGTGATTTTTTCAAATTGTATGACCCAGTAGGCTTTAAATTTTTTTTATCTTTTTTTTGGGTCGACTTTTCTCAGATTTCTTTTTTTTGACAGATTCCCTATTAATTGCAGATTTTTGAAAAAAATAATCAACTTCCTATCTTTGATGCAAGATACAAAATTTTTGCGAGAAACATAAAAAAATATGCTTTTAGCGGAACATCCTAAAATTTTCAACTTAAAAGTTAAAAAAAAAAAAGAAATTCCGTAGGTCCAAAATAATTTTAAAAACTGCGCAGTTTTCTGAACTTTCATAATAATACAAAAAAACATGTACTTAATAGGCCATTATTTTCTGTAATCGCTCCACTAAAGTGGTAAGTCGGAGATTCCGTTACATGTTTTTGACTTTCTTAGGACTAACTAATGTTTGCAATTCTCTAAGTTTACGTTACGTAGAACACATTTAAAGACAATAACTGAACAGAACATTTTTTTATCCACAACGAGGAATCTCTTGCCATTCATCTGACCTGATGGAAACTGATGGATGATCAGCGAGCTTCACTCGGAATCCTAAACCACAGAGGAATTGGCTGTCCTAAATAGGTGGTCTTACCACTAGACCACAGTGGTGGTTGTTACTTTACGATTAAATTCGATATACCTACATATCGTCAGTTGCAGGTTCACTTGGGGTAACTGACAAAATACAGTTTTTCAGTAGAGCCGCTTAAAGTTTTTTTTCGTCTTAAATCGGACATAACTTTTTTCCTATTTAACCTTTTTTAGATCTCTTTTTACAGAAATGCTTAGAATTCTAAGCGGTTTTAGATTAAATAAAAAGAATTATCTAATATGTCTTAGTTAAGGAAATAAATTGCAGTTACACCAATGTATTTTTGTACTTTTGACAGTTACACTAATTTTATACCAAACTTTTGGAAAAAACATAGGTCAAATTGGTGTAAGTACTGCCAAATTTAAAAGAATTTGATATATTTGCTGGGTTTTGTTTACTTAGTTGCTGTATAATTTATGTAAAAGTATTAAAAAATAAGAGAATTCATGAAAAAAATATCATTTTATTGTTTTCTTTATTATTTTTTTTAATTTTATTAGAAGTAACTTTTATTTTATTCATAAAAAAAATGTTAAAAAAGCCACGGAAATCAAGAAAATATGTGTATTTAATTTTTTTAAGACAGAAATATTGAAATAACTAAAGTATTACTGTGAAACTAAGTAATTTGAGTATTTTTTTAAGCTTTGACTTACCAATACCGTATTTAGCTCTACAGGGCAACTTAAACTGAAAACAAAATGGATTTAATTTCCCACCTATATAGCAATGTTGAATTAAGGTCATGAGTACTACAACAGTAAAAGTAACAGAGTAACAACAGGTTAATGTTAGCAACGCGCAGTGACGCCTAGTTGGCTGGATAGTTCCTCAATTTCAATATATTTTTTTGTTGAGCTAACTTTAACTTCTTTAACTGATACTGCTGGTATAATAATAATGTAATATGCCTTAAAACTTTCTAAATTCCTATTTTATTTCATGTTATAAACCTTGGCAAATCAGTGTAATTGTAAAGTTTTGTAGCAAAATTTTTACATTATTACAGATACACCAATTCAACCTGGTAAAATTATTACAATGTCAGTTACACCAAAATTGTGAAGGAAATCTGAAAACTTCACACCTGAAAATGTCCGTGTAATTGTATTTTTTTTAAAGCTATAATTTTCTTACGTATACCATTCGAAAGAGCAGAAAAACTAAGAAAAACTGTATATTTAACTCAAAAACCGTATTTTGTCAGTTACCCCAAGTGAACCTGCAACTGACGATATTATTAGAGTGTGAGAGAAAGGGAAAGAGTGTGTGTGTGTGTGTGTGTGTGTGTGTGTGTGTGTGTGTGTGTGTGTGTGTGTGTGTGTGTGTGTGTGAGAGAGAGAGAGAGATAAGGGTGTAATGATTTAATTTAAAGTAAATGTTCAAAATGTCCGCCGTTGACCTGAATGCACATTCGACAACGACGCAAAAAAATTCTTTGTAAAACCTTCTTCTTCATTTTAATTTGGTTTTGTGCTTCAGTCAGCTTTGTCCGCAGTTCATCAATATTTTCATATTCCCTATTGTATACCAGATAAAGGGCAAGAGCTTCCCCGTTGTGGATAAAAAATGTTCTTTTCAGATATTGTCTCTAAATGTGTTCTACATAACGTAAACTTAAGGGATTGCAAACATTACTTAGTCCTAAGAAAGTCAAAAACATGTAACGGAATCTCCAACTTGCCACTTGAGTGGAACGATTACAGAAAATAATGGCCTATTAAGTACATGTTTTTTTGTGTTATTATGAAAGTTCAGAAAACTGCGCAGTTTTTAAAATTATTTTGGACCTATGGAAGTTCTTTTTTTTTTTCAAACCTTTAAGTTGAAAATTTTAGAATGTTCCGCTAAAAGCATATTTTTTATGTTTCTAGCAAAAATTTTGTATCTTGCATCAAAGATAGGAAGTTGATTTTTTTTTTCAAAAATCTGCAATTAATAAAGAATCTGTCAAAAAAAAGAAATCTGAGAAAAGGCGACCCAAAAAAAAGATAAAAAAATTTAAAGCCTACTGGGTCATACAATTTGAAAAAATCACAAAATTAACGATAACTTCTAAACTATGAAAAATCGTAGAACATACATGGGGGTGAAATCGATAGGTCTAGTCCTCACCTATCACCTGCCTTCGGCTTGACACCTTACAAGAAACACCCTGTATAACCCTTCTAAAATGCTAAAAGCTTGGGACTGAAATTCGCATTCGTCTCAACATAATAAATAAAGTTTTAGTTAAATCTTCTCTTCTAAGTCGGGCACTCTTGTCAGAGTGGTCGTGGTTGGGCTGACGAGGTACATGGTGGGGTGATGTCATCCCCGAGGGTAGCTCTCTCCATTGCTGACGGTTAGAGGCGTCGCGAGTACACTGGACCATGGACTCAGTGGCCTTCGTGATGGCGTCTATCCAGCGGGTTGCCGATCGACCGCGTGCTCTCCTGCCTTCAACCTGGCCCTGAACTACCAGTCTATCCATCGAGTCCTCATTTCTAGAGACGTGACCAAAGAACTTCAGTATTCGTAGTTGCACAGTTGACGATATTCTGTCTTTAATACGAAGCTCTTTGAGGATGGATACATTGGTGCGAAATGCCGTCCACGGGATCTTTATGAGGCGTCTCCAGCACCACATCTCTAATGCATCGATTTTACAGCGATCCTGCTATCTCAGAGACCATTAAGTTAAATCATATCCCTGAAAACCCTCAATTTCGTTTAAAATCTTATAAAAACGAACACTTGATTAAAATATGAAAATCTGGTTTGCTCAATCGAAATGGCTTAACCAGAGCGGGTTGGAATAACTCGCAGCGATCCAATATCCGATAGCTGAAATATTATGCAACTACACGTAGAAGATTCGATTTAAATTGATGGTTTTGTAATCCCTTTAAAATACATACATATTATGTAACTCAAAGGTGACTGACTGACTGAAATAGTGAGTGATCTATAACCCTTCATTTGGCAGTGATGCTTTTAAGCAACAACCACTTTGAATATTTCTACAGCACCAAATAATAAGTTTTGTGCAAATCATTCGATTTTGTTACGAAGCTTAGTTCAGCAAAACACTAGTAAATCGGTCGTCGACTGAGTTTTGAGTGATTTCATATTCATATTTCTGTCAGACGCCAAGATGACGCGCAATGAGAATAACAAAGACGGAAGTTTTATGATTTTGTACTATTTTATCATCTCTAATTGTTTTTGTTTTGTCTAAATTGTATTCATAATAAATCAAACTAATCATATAAAGCAATATTTGGCGTAGAAACTGTGTTTTCTAATACATGACATGCTTCCGAACCTCGATGTTGCCTAGAAGCAACAGCGCCAAACATCTAACAAAATAGGTTTAGCTTTTTGTTAATACAAAAGAGTGTCAATCCACAATAAATCAATCATGTATTACATGAATAATGTTATAGAGATGGTATAGTAATTACTTTTGATGCAATTATGGACCCTGTCGGGCACAGCATTTTAGGAGACAGGAAGAATTTGCTGTGTGTCTCTGTGTTGTCTGTCTTCACACTTATACCGCTGAACTGATTTAAATGATAAACACATTTTTCTTGCGTTGAAGTCAACAACTATAGCAGATAACGGTAACATACCAGTTTCAGAAGCTAAAGAGAAAATAAAAAGCCAACCTTGTCTCGGCATATTGATCGTGAAGTATGATGACATACGTCATCTATCAAATGTTGGAGAAAAAGGTCATTGTCGACTTTGCGAAAATGGCCAAAAAAAAGTTTAATGCATAAAATGTGAAATACGATTGATTTTTTTAAGATTTTCATATAAAAAAATTAGTTCTATAATATATCTCAATGTTTTATTTAAGTACCCCTATTTGGCAATGTGGTAAATAAGCAACAATCGTTTTTCGCGAAAATACCAACCAAATATTTATTTTACTATTTTTCTTAACTTTATTTGATAGTAACAATTAGGTTTAAATAGATTTTATTGAAAAAATCAAACAATTTGTGTCTTGCCAAATGAAGGGATAAACGCACAGCCCAAACCACTGGACGGATCGGGCTGAAAAATTTGGCATGCAGGTAGATGTTATGACGTAGGCATCTGCTAAGAAAGGATTTTACGAAACTCCACCCATATAAGAGGGTAAAACGATATCCACGCGTACGAAGTCGCGGGCGGGCCGCTAGTTAATTTATAAAACTTTTGCAACTACAAAGTACAACTGGCTGAATTAGTGCCTTCCAGCATTCTCTGCCAAGGGGCTATTCCCACCTGCGTTCCAACCGCTGCAACTTCTGTGTAGCCAGGATCTACAGCTTGACCGCTAATAACCCAACCAGTGAAGGTCAAGTTTGTCCCGGGGGAAAGTTAAACTGCCATTGGACCCGCAACGAAATTAATCAGAATAACATAAGAGTTTGTGGCATTATCTACTAGTCAACTTATTGTTTAAAACTTTTGACGACGAATTGAGAATCTCCTTCTTTTTGTAAGTCGGTAAAAAGGAAAAGGCATTACTTACTTAATGAATACGTCATTTAATGTTAAGGAAATAATGAATGAATGGAGGAACGAATGAATGAATGAACTCAGTACGAATAAACCATCTTAGAAATCCTTCTATTATTAAGCAATCCTAACAATAAAGAGGCTTTTCTCAATCTGATACTATTATCACAAACGTGAAATAAATTCAACTGGTCCACTGTTTCCCAAAGTTTAAGCTTTGAGGGTCCTATGTCCCCTAGCTGGGGCAGAGGGCGTCCACAACAGTCCTCTATCGCGTTCGGTCTTGAGCTTCGCGTTTGATCTCGCTCCAGGTCTTGCCGATTTTCTTCGCCTCGTCTGCTACAGTGCGCCGCCAAGTTTGCTTGGGCGACCACGTTTAAGTTTAAGCGATAAACGAGAACTAAGTCTCTCGCAACAAATAAATGTTTTAGATAAAACATAACCTAGATCATCATCATCGTCAGGTCATTTGAATTTTGGTCTCTACCGCAAAAGGATTCTTCTTCTTGTCGTGTCGACAACCAACCTACACAGTATCAGGCCAAAACTCCGCCACAAGAGTGGCGTTGTCAGTAGCCTTCTTTAAATTTTTTTCATGCAAGAGGATATGAAATCGCTAACAAATCATTACTGAATAAATTATAATCCCGTATTTTAATAAGAGGTTATCATCATCATCATCATCCTCATCATTATAATTTCAGCCATAAGACGTCCACTGCTGAACATAGGCCTCCCCCAATGATTACCATGACCGATTGGTAGCGGCCTGCATCTAGCGTCTTCCTGCTACCTTAAGAGGTCGTTTTTATTAAGGGAATTTTTGAGGACCTTTATTAAGGGGTTCATGGGCTATAATAACAAAAAGTTTGGGCACCTCTGTCCTAAAAGGACTCACAATAAAGGATCCACACAAAGCGGCCATTTAAGATATAAAGGGTAGCCCTGCTGAATTATTTAACTTTTGATAATATCGTTAGGGGAAGTTTTCTTTTGGATATTGAGTATTGTTGACGTTTTGATTAGCTTAGCTTTCTCTTTGTTTCTAAAATAAATAAATTAAGAAACTTAAAAATTGTGCCTGCCACTTATGATGACGATCTGGTGAAGATCGTACTTCCCACGATCTTCACCAGATCGTTGGTCCATCTAGGGGCCTGTCACACAACGTCTTCCGGCCCTTGGTCGCCATTCGAGAACGTTTCTGCCCCAGCGGTCATATGTTCTACGAACTATGTCCCCGCCCACACTTGATTTTAGCAATTCTGCGGGCTATGTCGGTCACTTTGGTCTTCATGCGGATCTCCTCATTTCTAATTCGATCAAGCAGTTGAATAAGCAGAGCAAAGCTTTAATAACCTTTAAGAGAGAGATAGATAGAATATCTATACGAATGAACAGTCTATTTTGAGTATATCGATCAATATGACACTACAGTGTCCCAAAATTTTCCACGACGTTGAGCTTAAGCCCGTGAGACCCAATCCATCCTAATAATGTATTGGATATCCATTAATCAATAAATATCGCAATTTACTCGTGTACCGCTCTAGTGGCCTGTGAAGAAGCCTGTTGAAGAGCGATTTGTCGAAATACAGAGTGATTTTGTTAAGTGTAGAAGTGTGTTAAGGGTGCCTAAATATCCTATTAATAATATATGTGATGCTTACGACTGTCTGAGTGGACTCTAGGTATTTTTTAGTACAAGGCCTGGTAAATAATAAGTGTGTTAAGGGTGCCTAAATATCTTATTAATTATTAATAATACTTAAGGTTCAGCCAAACTAAAGATTCTGTCAAACCACCGATCAGACTTAAATGCATTGATCGCCATCGCGGAACGCTAACTGATCGCGTTTGATCGCGTTGGTTTGGCTGAACCTTAACGCGTGCAGAACTGCAGATCGCGTCGGCGATGGCGATAGGCGATCACTGCACGTGCATAGATCGCCGCGATTTCCTTTCTATGATCTGAGGCCGCGACCGATGATAGGACACGTTGATGTGCACTCATCGCTACAAATTCATATAAGACGTCGAGCGCTAAATTTAGTCAGTGCCTGAGGTATGGGAGATGCACGGGAGAATGACATTGACATAATTATGACTTGACAGAGCATACACATCTGACAGAAATCTTAAGTCTTGTTGACGTTTGACGTCTCAAAAACACATCTATAGCCATCTAGAATTCTAGGCTTTATTAATCCAAAGCTAGAAACAAGAGACAGGCAGATGGTTTTAGCAAGACTGAATTAAACATTCTGTGTGAGGCATTTTGGTTCAAATATGTTCCACTTACGGTAATGTTGGCTACATTTTTTTACTATGACGACCCTGTATAACAAAAAACCTTCAAAAATCTCACCCGACTTGGGACGATCTCTCGTGACTACGTGCCTTGAATACTCCTATATCCTCAACACCATCTGTCCCTGTCGCTCCTGCTAGCTTTTAGCTTGGTGCGAGAGGGATGGAAACACTCGAGAATGTGGATAGCGTTTTTGGGAGGATTGGGATAGCTAGAGCGCTTGTTAAATTTTCAGCGAAATACTAGGAATGGTCGTAGAAAGAATATGTAATGGGGATGCAGTTGAAGTAGGGATGGTAGAACCACTAAGAGGATTTACACCCGAATTCACAAACGAAGCAGCAATACTACGCGAAGTCGAACGCACAGCGTTGAATAGAGCTCTGTTATTAGTTCGCTTCGCACTCACTCACACCCTGTGCGTCCACAATAAAGTACGGCCAACTAGCAGCGATACAAAAGGTCGATACGACTGTCGAGTTGTCACGGTTAGAGCTTTAGGAGCAGTGACATAATAGAATTTAGATTTAGTTTAGATAAATAAAAGATAGATTTAAGTTAACAAGTCATTTATTACAATTTAGTTTAAAGTAGTGAGAACTCTTAGGGAGTGGGTTGTCGAGCAAACTATCATATCGCACGAGATTCGTCACCGGTGGTAGTATATTCAAACCACTGTCCTCGCTAGCATCGATGGTGATGTGGGTTGGTTCTTCGCTGGTGGTAAGCCCGCAGAGTCGTCGACGCGCCAGACGGTTAGGGCCGTACGCACTGTGGGGTAGGGCCACTTAGAATGTGCGCACGGGCCGTCCGACACGGCAGGCAGCTCTGCCGGGTTGAAGACCCAGGTGGTAGTTTCGGCAGTGGTGACCATGCATGGTGTAGTAGGTAGGCGTAGAAGATGAAGGTGAAGATGAACCCTGCAAATCAAAGCGGACACTAAAGCAGTTGCTAGCTTTTGTCCGTTTGACTGCGACATCAAAATACTAGCGAAGCAGATGGAATGATTTTTGGTAATAAATGGTGATGTAATGATGTGGCAGTCAAACAGAATTACAGTAGGTGCAGAGAAAGTGATTGCAAAGTGAAGTAGGCAAAAATATTAAATTATGTAGGTAGAAAATAATTTAGCATATCATCTATGTAGACAATTAATTTGTAAAACAATATAAGGTAGGCAATAATTTAGAATAATTAGAACAGTAGAATAAGATTAGAATAGTTCAATTTAAATAGAATTTGGATTGAGTGTCGTTACAGTACGACAAGGTCATGTAAAGGTCATGACGTGTCGATGTCATTTCATAAAATATTTAGTTTATTTATTTAATCATGTAGTAAGTTGTAAAATGATAATATTAAGAAGATATAGAAATAGGAATTTTATATGAAATGACACCGAGCACATGGATTGCACACCTGAAGAACAAAATGGCGGCTAGGTACTTACAGTTAGCACAAGTATAAAACCTAGGCATTAAAAATACTTTTGCAACACTCACCCGGTAGCGGGGTTCACCAATTCGCGATTACATATTTAGTTTTTAAGATATTATATACATCGCGGGTCCGGCGGGGACGGACAGCGATACGTCCGTGCTCACTAACGCTCTGGCTCGGACTAGGAGACGCGGCGGGAGCATCGCGGCCGTAGGCGCGTCGCTTGCGCATGCATAAAAAACAGTCCGCCCGCTCGACAGAGAACAAAAGAAATATTGAACAACTTGTTTCGCGCGGGTTTGCTTGTAGATTTATTATTTTATTTATTTTATTAGTGTAGAACAATATGAATTATTTAATTAAGTTATTTAGTTAGGTAGTTTACGTAGATTTAGATATATTATTATTTAAGTTTATTTATTTAGGTAGATAATAGTAATTGAATTAGAATTTAGATCTAAGATAACGATCAGCGGTAACGCTAACCGTTACATATCCCCCTTTTTACGGTAGGATTTTACCTAAGGAAAATCCGCTATCTCAACTGTACTAGCTAATCTTGAGTCTGACTAACAAAATAAACATTTTAGGTCTGTTTACTTGCAACCTGACGTACAGAGTATATGATTTTTAGTAGATCTCATAATACTCACAAGATTCATTAAGTTAAGATTTAGAGAAAGTCATAAGATAACCATTATTTAATGAAGAGGTCGGAATATTATCTGTAGGGTAGACTACAGCTAATTACAAGTATGCGCAGTTGTTTAGCAACTGCTGCACCCAACAACTTCCTATCTTAAGTCCTAAGCAATGCAAAGAGGTACTTAGTAGAGTGTACCTTGCAATCCATTTTAGATGGTGCGTCAGACAAGACAGTTAAAAATAGTTTTAGACTTTATAATTAAGGTAGATTTCCAAAGATAGGTTTAAGAGATATCAGTAGGTAAGATACGAGTAGGTCTAATAAATTGTTTATTTTTAGTAGTATTTACAATTTATTATTTTATTTAATAGTTTAATTAGAAGTAACGTTTTCAGTTACAAGTTTAATTTATATTTTAGATTAGAATTACCGAGTACGTAATATAAAAAAAAAATACTAGGTAGGCGCGCGGGTGTGTGTTGCAATTTACACAATAAGACAGTAAGCATTACAAACTTTGACAAAAGTAAAATCCATGTGTGGTAGGTAGTGAATAAAAGTTAAATAATATTACCAAAGGTAGGTAGAATTTAGTTAATATTATAAAATGTAGGTAGATACATTTTATATTTAAGAAAATTATAGTAGGTAGAATAGTGTAGCTATTCTCCACAAAAAATTACAAGTTTAGTACTACCACACAGAGATTACAATATTAGTTACTATCTTAGAACTAAGTTATTTGAATGCCAACACCAAGAATAACCATTTATTACAAGTAAAACTCACTGGTAACGTCTCAAGTGCGATAGAATAGACCGGTATGGGCGCCAATGTCACGGTTAGAGCTTTAGGAGCAGTGACATAATAGAATTTAGATTTAGTTTAGATAAATAAAAGATAGATTTAAGTTAACAAGTCATTTATTACAATTTAGTTTAAAGTAGTGAGAACTCTTAGGGAGTGGGTTGTCGAGCAAACTATCATATCGCACGAGATTCGTCACCGGTGGTAGTATATTCAAACCACTGTCCTCGCTAGCATCGATGGTGATGTGGGTTGGTTCTTCGCTGGTGGTAAGCCCGCAGAGTCGTCGACGCGCCAGACGGTTAGGGCCGTACGCACTGTGGGGTAGGGCCACTTAGAATGTGCGCACGGGCCGTCCGACACGGCAGGCAGCTCTGCCGGGTTGAAGACCCAGGTGGTAGTTTCGGCAGTGGTGACCATGCATGGTGTAGTAGGTAGGCGTAGAAGATGAAGGTGAAGATGAACCCTGCAAATCAAAGCGGACACTAAAGCAGTTGCTAGCTTTTGTCCGTTTGACTGCGACATCAAAATACTAGCGAAGCAGATGGAATGATTTTTGGTAATAAATGGTGATGTAATGATGTGGCAGTCAAACAGAATTACAGTAGGTGCAGAGAAAGTGATTGCAAAGTGAAGTAGGCAAAAATATTAAATTACTAGCTTTCCGCCCGCGGCTTCGCCCGCGTGGAATTTTGTCTGTCACAGAAAAACTTTATCGCGCGCGTCCCTGTTTCAAAAACCGGGATAAAAACTATCCTATGTTCTTTCCCGGGACTCAAACTATCTCTATGCCAAATTTCATCAAAATCGGTTGCGAGGTTTAAGCGGGAAAGCGTAACAGACAGACAGACAGACAGACAGACAGACAGACAGACAGACAGACAGACAGACAGAGTTACTTTCGCATTTATAATATTAGTTGGGATGTAGGTAGAAAATAATTTAGCATATCATCTATGTAGACAATTAATTTGTAAAACAATATAAGGTAGGCAATAATTTAGAATAATTAGAACAGTAGAATAAGATTAGAATAGTTCAATTTAAATAGAATTTGGATTGAGTGTCGTTACAGTACGACAAGGTCATGTAAAGGTCATGACGTGTCGATGTCATTTCATAAAATATTTAGTTTATTTATTTAATCATGTAGTAAGTTGTAAAATGATAATATTAAGAAGATATAGAAATAGGAATTTTATATGAAATGACACCGAGCACATGGATTGCACACCTGAAGAACAAAATGGCGGCTAGGTACTTACAGTTAGCACAAGTATAAAACCTAGGCATTAAAAATACTTTTGCAACACTCACCCGGTAGCGGGGTTCACCAATTCGCGATTACATATTTAGTTTTTAAGATATTATATACATCGCGGGTCCGGCGGGGACGGACAGCGATACGTCCGTGCTCACTAACGCTCTGGCTCGGACTAGGAGACGCGGCGGGAGCATCGCGGCCGTAGGCGCGTCGCTTGCGCATGCATAAAAAACAGTCCGCCCGCTCGACAGAGAACAAAAGAAATATTGAACAACTTGTTTCGCGCGGGTTTGCTTGTAGATTTATTATTTTATTTATTTTATTAGTGTAGAACAATATGAATTATTTAATTAAGTTATTTAGTTAGGTAGTTTACGTAGATTTAGATATATTATTATTTAAGTTTATTTATTTAGGTAGATAATAGTAATTGAATTAGAATTTAGATCTAAGATAACGATCAGCGGTAACGCTAACCGTTACAGAGTTGACAATATAATATTCTGTCTCTTCCCATCTTGTGTATTTGTCGTAATGTCTCGTTCTCCCGAAAAAATATGTCAAAGTCAGACGGGTTCACCCATGACATTGGGTTTGTTTACATTTGGTATCGCTTCTCGTTAGCCGTACTTTAGTCACTTACAGGGCAGGTATGTACCATCCTAGACTGCATCTCAATTAACATCAGGTGTGATTGCGGTCAAACACCCTTGAGTCATAGCACACTTATCAACCTGTAAAAAGATCAACGCCGTATCGTCTTTCGCTGCGCTGTCAACCACAAGACGAGGCGTTTACGTTACGGTGCGGATACGTGTGCGTTACAGACTTTGAGGCCTTTGTCCAGCTGTGGACGTCTTTCGACAGAAACGAACGAACAGTACGAAGTTTCATACTGACCGCCTCGAGTTGATACGGTTACGATCCCTTTCTGGGTTGATAAGTGTGCTTCGTCCTTGGTTTTGGATAAAAAAGGGAGCCTACTGTTATATTTCTACTTTGTGGCGTTCTTTGGCAAACGTACGTGTTTTGTACTCTCAAACGAATGTAGAGTTGTTCAAGGCTAGGCAATGGGACCAATATCCATTAAAGCCGCCATCTTGCTTTTAGCGCTACAGATTGAGAAGCTCGTGATGAGGATTTGAATCATTGTAATCAAATTAAATCAAAAATATTTATTTAATTTTCACCAGTAATTTGGCACTTAAGAACGTTAAAGAAAAAATATAAAAAAGAAACCCTAAGCCCAGGCACTGACCACCCACTTTTAGTTGGCCGATAGTTGAGTCGGGCTGTTGGTCAGTACGGAGATGTATGTAAGTGCGCACATTACATCGATTTGGTATCCGCCGATTCTTCATACAAATTAGAATCAGGCCCAACTATCGGCCAATTAAAAGTCGGTGGTCTGCGCCTAAGCATAAGGGGCAGGAACTGTTTTATACTGGATCCAGTTTAGTGAACTTTCACACGAACATCCCGTTTGCAGTGTCTTGCAAAAAATTTGAATTGGAATTTCAAACACACACTTGTGTCTGTGTGTTCACACAACAGCTTCTATGTTCTTCTGATTAATTTCGTTGCTGGTCCAATGACAGAACTTTCCCTCGGGACAAACTTGACCTTCATTGGTTGGGTTTTTATGGCGGTCAAGCTGTAGATCCTGGCTACACAGGAGTTGCAGTGGTGGGAACGAGAGGTGGGAAAAGTCCCGTACAGGCAGAGCCACGAGCTAAGGCTATTGTTTTAATGAATCAAACGAAACATTGTCCTCGTCCTAAACTCTGTGGACATAATTAATATTCCGTGAAGTTTCAACTTTAATTAAGAAGGACTTGATAAGTGGATTTGTTGTATAAATTTTATTCATTCGACACAAATATAATAATGGACGTGCGTAGAGTACAGTTAGTATCTATACTAATATTATAAATGCGAAAGTAACTCTGTCTGTCTGTCTGTCTCTCTTTCACGCCTAAACCACTAAACCGATTTTGATGAAATTTGGAGAGATAGTTTGAGTCCCGGGAAAGGACATAGGATAGTTTTTATCCCGGTTTTTGAGACAGGGACGCGCGCGATAAAGTTTTTCTGTGACAGACAAAATTCCACGCGGGCGAAGCCGCGGGCGGAAAGCTAGTAATTTATACATTTACAACTTTTAACCGACTCCAAAAAAGTGGTTGTTAATTCTTTGGTGATCCGAGGAACGTGGGTTTGAACCCTATTGTGGTGAACGCACTTGTAACATAAGCATATGTACGAACCTTAACTTCGAAGTTCGAACTCCTCCTATGTTCTTGTGATTAATTTCGTTGCGGGTCCAATGACAGTTTAACATTCCCCGGGACAAACTTGACCTTCACTGGTTGGGTTTTCGAAAGAAAAAAGAAAGAAACATTTATTGCGATGAACATCATCAGACAAAACAGGTTACACCTAGAAAAAAGACAGAAATAGCTCATAAAATATTACAAGGAAAGAAAAAGTGAATTGAACAGTGCTATCATGTCGCAACAGCGATGCCCATGGGACCCCACTCAGCATAATATGACGTGGCCCATGTTTAGCAGGGCTATTATGACGCTGGTTTTTAGTGGCGGTCAAGCTGTAGATCCTGGCTACACAGAAGTTGCAGCGGTGGGAACGAGAGGTGGGAATAGTTCAATACTCAATACTCAATTCTTTATTGCATCCATAATGTTACAGAGGTGGTATGTATGGTTTTATAAGATACAATTATGGACCCTGTCGGTAGTTCTGTATAGATCGTTTCATCCACGAAGACGCGCCCCACCAATTTTTGGTCTCGGCCGCGCGGGATGCGGGGAGTTTGATCCGAGCAATCCGAGCGTCATTATTGTAGTGTGCGTGTGCACTCATGGATCATTTAGTGTGTACCGATAACACTCAAACATTTATAGCGGAAGAATGGTGGGGCGCGTATTTGTGGATGAAACGAATATCTTAAGTAGGTACCTTGTGTAGTGTGTCCATACCCTAAACTCGACATGGCTGACTTATATAAGTTGAAACTTACACAAGCAGACGTACCGACGACTGCAGAACAGAATATACATCTTCGTCGCAAATTCAACCCTATTCCAACTGCTTAAGATACTGCAATGTGAAGCTTGACATGCCGTTGTTCATAAATACTAGATATTCGAGCAAACATCCTGAATTATTCATGTATTCTGCGAGTGAACAGATATTTACATTGGCATGGTTCTAAGATTAGCATTTTAATCTATTAATATTTCAGAAGTGACGTATGTATGTTTATGTGAGCTTATCTATACCTACTATTTTTATAGTAGCTTTATAGCTCGACTAGCGGCCGCCCGCGACTTCGTACGCGTGGATCCCGTATTACCCCCTTCATCTATCTTACGCGGTTTAGATTTTTTCATACAAATGTTTTTTCCCGCTAACTCCCGTTCCCGTGGGAATTTTGCAATATCCTGTTGTAACTAAGCTTTAAGTTTACTAAGATACCTGCATGCCAAATTTCAAGCGTCTAACTTAAGTCGTTTAGATTTTTCATACAAAAGGATTTTCCCGCTAATTTCCGTTCACGTCCCTAACAAATTTCAAGTGCCTACGTTTAGCCGTTTAGGCTGTGCGTTGATATGTTACTAAGTCAGTCAGTTTCTCCTTTTATATTTAGATTTCTATATCTATAAAAGCGAAAGGTCACTGATTGACACACTCACTCATCACGAAATTTTAGAAACTACAAGCACAGTAATGTGCTACAAGTGCTAGGTAGGAGTCTCAAATTGTGCATGGATGTTCCTTTTAGAACGTAGGTGCTCACTAAGACAGGATTTTGCAAAATTCAACCCCTAAGGGGGTAAAACGGGATCCGTACGAAGTCGCGGGCGGCCGCTTGTTTTGTAATAAGATTGTACATTCAGTCTTACTGCTGCTCTGTCGAGTGTACAAAATGTATAATACTTTCGCGAATTCCCTAAAATTTAAATGACTTTATTTGAGTTTAAAATGTAAAATAAGCTGTGTTCGTGCGGGTACATCCTCCCCTATTCGCGGAGCGTGAGTAATATCCCTGGCATACCCTCGTCAAGTTTAGATAATAAGCTGGAAAGCCAAATTCGGGCATGTATATCTTTTATTTTGTAAAAAGACACTTATGTCAAGGGCACAAGAACCTACAGTGATTTGATGTGCCGTTCTCTACGTTAGACAAAATAAATTGTCTATGAAATGTCTGTAAATAAAATAAAAGTGTATTGAAACCGGATAGGCTGTAAGCTGAGAGGTATTAGTAAGAAAATCTAAAACAAAAACGTCTTTGTTGTGTTGACTAATTCAAGTACTTAAATACGGGACTATACCCACCTCTCGTTCCCACCACTGCAACTCCTGTGTAGCCAGGATCTACAGCTTGACCGCCACAAAAACCCAACCAATGAAGGTCAAGTTTGTCCCGGGGGAAAGTTAAACTGTCATAATTGGACCCGCAACGAAATCAATCAGAAGAACATAGGAGGAGTTCGAAATTAAGGTTCGACGAGGAGTTCGAAATTAAATACTTATATAGGAAGACACGGGTCTTAACGCGACATAATCAATTAGTACTTTTAAGGCCTCAGCCTCGAACTTAGCGGGCAGCGGGGCGGCGGCGGCGGCGGCGCGGGAGCGGCAGGATCTTATGCGTAAAATCAAATAGACCGGTTCTCGAAAACAGCGGCGCGGCAGCGGGGCGGCAGCGGGCAACGAGCGGGCAGCGGCGAGGGAGCGGGCAACGAGCGGGCAGCGCACTCCGTCTTTTGCCCACAATAAATCGAGCGTTAGGAATAAATTTGAATCGAAATAAAATTGTCGCCGTTGTTCAGACATTTCGTTTGCGAATAAAAACAAATATCTCGACAACACAACCCCGAACACAACACTTCGCCGCTAAAGCGCCGCGCGAGCTGCCCGCTTGTTTCGAGAACGGGTCTGCGTTGCCCGCCCCGCTCCAGCGCCGCCGCCGCTCCCGCTCCGCTGCCCGCTAAGTTCGAGGCTGAGGCCTAAATCGTCGAATGCCTTTCGTTCGTTCGTTCGTTTCAGCCAAATGACGTCCACTGCTGGACAATGGCCTCCCCCAAGTATTTCCATAACGCCCGATCCTGCGCTGCCCGCATCCAGGCTATTCCCGTGACCTTCAAAGAGCGCGAATGCCTTTATCCATTTTTGCGTGATCCAGTATTGCAGGATGCTGAAAAACTGAATTATCGTATGAACACGCTATGTGTTTGAAATTACGAACGAACGCATCAGTTTTTTTGCGGGACACTGCAAACGGGACGTTCGTGTGAACGTTAATATTAAAACACGTATCACTACTAAACGGGATCAAATGCAAAAAAATAGGTCTTGCAATAAACGGAATGGAACAAGACCTTAACTTAAAGATTTTAAAGAAACAATTCTATTGAAATAGTTTAGCTCTCATCGCTCTTTCTCTGAATAATTCAGTCAATTTTATGAACAAACAAACAAAATATGTATGTAACATTATTTTCTTTGTACGTTAAGTGGAGCGTCTCGTTGGAAGGAATTTCATATTGACAACTTTATTATGCTGATAAAGTCTATGGGTAAACTTATGATATAGGGTGTTGTGTAAGCTCGATATAAATATCTACATACACTTAGGCTGAGTTGCACCTTTATTCCCGTTCGTCCCACTAAGCTTTGTCCCACCAGTGGGACGAATCCTTCTATTTAATTTTTATTCCCGTTCGTCCCACTGGACTTGATGGTAGGACAAACTAGAATATCTTCACCACCTAACTTTAACGGTAACTATGACGATAACCGGTGCATTTTGTATGAAGTTTGACAGATTTTTGACGTTTGATAAAGCTTTTTTTTTAACCCAGGAAAATGGCCTATCCATACCTACCGCCGGGGGACGGTAGGTTATGTGGGACTCGAACCCACTAAAAACCTGGGGTGTTCCCTCTGCCGCATAGTGGTCGGCGCATTGGGTACTAGAAACGACCAAGGCGACGTTTGATAAAGCTAAAGTAAGATGGTGCAACCCAGCTTTATTAATATTACTAGCTGTGCCCGCGAATTCGTAAAAAAATTCGTGAAAATAGTTTAAATAATATTTCCCGTTTTTGCAACCTTTTTATCTTTACTGCTCCACCCCTATTGGCTGTATGGTGATGTCATAATAGCCTAAAGCCTTCCTCAACAAAAACATATTCCAACACAAAAAAATATTTCAAATCGGATCAGTAGTTCCTGAGACGTCTTGTTTACAACACATTATTGATAATCTTTAAAATGTATTCATCTAGCAGTAACACCCTGTATACTACTTCAGACCGGCTTTGCTATCTTATTCCAGGACTTAGATATTCGCTGACATAAACTCAACATGAGAATGAACTATGCGTGTACTGAAATCTGCTTATTTAGTTCCGAGTAACGCTACACTAGTAGCTTTTGCACGCGGTTTCGCTTGGTTTAAATTTTGTATCCCAAATCATCCCTTTTCAATTCCAATTTTAATTTATAATTATAATTTCCAATTTTGGAAAGTTTTTTTACACAATATAGTAGTATACAGGTTGTCCCAAAAACAATGGATAACTCTGCATCCATCGACAAGCCTCCTCAGGATCTCTCTAATATTGTATTTTTAGAAAATTGACACCCTGTATTTGTATTGAACCCACGTCCTCTGTATAGTGTAACCCTATCTGTTTGACAGCAGTGTGTATTTTTCAGTGGGTTTTCAAAGGGCTGAAACAAAAACAAAAGTTGACTAAAAACCGTTTTGTTACAGGTACGTTACTCTACTGTGCGAGGGAAAGCCAACAAAGTTGGTGAATCGGGTGGCAATAAAAAACGGGCAAGTGTGAGTTATACATTGGGTTCCGTAGTTATCATCAAACAATATTAAAGCTTTTGCTATTTCAAATTAAGTCTAAAATGCTAAAACACGGTTCTGTTAATGACCTTTATTTTGTTATTTAGATAGATAGACACTTACACTGTGTTACACTACATACATTTGATAAATAAAATAAATAACAAAATTGAAATGGCTTCTAAATTAAGAAGGTATTTTCTCTAAGAAGCGATGTTTTCCAGCAGAAAAATTGTGGTGATTGTAGCTATTTCACATTTTAATTTCTGTGCCTATGCAAAAATATTACGGCATACCTTCAGTATTTCATCATCATCAAGTCATTTAGTCTCCACTGCAGGAGCACGACCTCTAATTTACCAGAGGCAAATGGAGGATTTGGCCTACACTCCCCACGCTGGCCAGACGGGTTGGGGAGGCCTGATGTTCGCATATTTGTCCCTTAGTCGCCTCTTACGACATCCACGGGAAGAGTGATCTTCAATATTTGCTTGATTGTATTACAGCCAATCTTTCATGTTCCTATGTTCTTCTGATTAATTTCGTTGCGGGTCCAACCAATGACAGTTTAACTTTCCCCCGGGACAAACTTGATCTTCATTGGTTGGGTTTTTATTCAAGCTGTAGATCCTGGCTACACAGGAGTTGCAGCGGTGGGAACGAGAGGTGGGAATAGTCCCGTGTTATCTTTCAAATCAAATCAAGTCGTGTAAAAACATAGTCTGTTTAAATTTAAAACCTTTGTTTATTTTAATTACAACCAATTTACTTAATCTAGGATTAGCCGGTGTTAAAAACAAATTTATATTCATAGGAGGTGGTGTCAGGCAAATATTGTTATTATAAAATTATACATTCGCTACGTACGCAAAATTTGAAGCATGTTTTATATTTCTTTTATTATTAAAAGCTTGAAATATTCATTGTTATTAAAACATCGTATGCAAATTGCAATTTGAATAATCTATTTTTTAATGTTAAAAGCCTGAAATGCATGTTAATGAGTTTTCATTATCTGCAAAATGAAAATATGTAATTTCATCCCCTATGTCACCCCCTTCCTTTTTATTATCGCGAAAAAAATTAGTATACGCACTATTAGAACTTAACTGACGTGTTTTCCATATGAAAATTCGTTTTCCATTAATACTGAAAGCACAGTTGTGTATAATTGCCTTTTTACTATGTATGTATGCCTTTAGTGTAATAATGTGCAATTTTATTGTTCTCTATAATTGAAAAGCTTTGAACCGATTTTTATTACAATGGCGTCCATTTAAATATACAATTTTATTTATAAAAATACGTTTATTGGGATGCTTTTTTGCATTAAACAAATTCTAATACACATCAGTTTATAAATCTATATCTATAAAAGCGAAAGGTCACTGATTGACTGACTCACTCATCACGAAATCTCAGAAACTACAAATGCTAGGTGTCTCAAATTTTGCATGGGAGTTCCTTTTTGAACGTTGGTGCTCACTAAGAACGGATTTTACGAAACTCCACCCCTAAGAGGGTAAAACGGGATCCACGCGTACGAAGTCGCGGGCGGCCGCTAGTTATGTATTAAAATAAACCCAAACTCGATGAGTTTCCGCCGTTTCGTTTAGGGTTTCCTATGGCCACCTCCTGACTCCATCATCAGACCAGCTCTATTATACCATAACATTGCATTGTCATCGTACTTACATAAGTATACGAAATTTCAGCTCAATCGGTTGAGGAGAACTGGTTAATTTCAGTTGCAAGATTTGTCCCACACATACTAACAAGTGAAGTCAACACTATAAAGCTTGTAAAAAGTACCTGACCCGAGCTTTTTGAGCAATTTATTTATCTTAAATGATATAACCAGACGTTATGTTCATTTACCGGACTCCTTAGTTTATGTAAGTGAAACATATGGGTTGTGTGTGACCTTCCTCACTTTATAAGGAATGATGTGTCACTGGACTTTAGTGGACTAAAATAAATCGCTGCGTGATAAGCCCGAGTGATATTTCACTGTCTTTTATCAGCTAACAGTAACTGGGTTTTTCATGAGGAAGCACGAACTTTTAGGACTTTTGTATGATGATTTTCAAACAAAACAACATTCGCTAACTTAAATAATAATAATAATAGACAATATGTTTTAAATGAAACTCATAAAACTATTTTTATTTTTGCAAGTAGCTTTTAAAATTCTTTTACACGTCCCAGTATTAACCCTACCACTGCTTACCACTGCTTCGGAACAATAAATGGGCCAATGCTGAGAAGAAGCAGCGCAAGAAACTCAGTCACTATTGTCAACCTGCCTAATAACAATGATATCTCGCTTTTTCATATTATAACTGTTGCCATCTTTTGAGGTCGTCGGTCCATCGAGCAAAACACTATGTTCGCCGAATGTGTTTTCAAGCAGAAAGTTTTGTTTCATTGGGAATCGAATCTGGGACTTCTAGATTACCATAGACCAAAAGCTATGCTATGCAGAATATAACATTTTAATACATATTGTGTCCCATAACGCCTACGGTCCGCTATGTGGTGTTGCGCGTCAGTGGACCGTGGAAACTAGTGTTGCTGATCCATAGTAGTCGATAGGTTATCGATATAAATCTAGGAATATTGATAAGTTTTGTAGTAACATGTTAAGTAGTAGGTTAATTTTTGGTGTAAAAATTACTTAAATTCCTGGCACCTATTCCCTCTAAGTAAGCTCAAATGATTGTGTCTTTACGAGACTATTCCCACCTCTCGTTCCAAACTCCTGTGTAGCCAGGATCTACAGCATGACCGCCAATAAACCAACCAGTGAAGGTCAAGATTGTCTGGGGAAAATTAAACTGTCATTGGACACGCAACGAAATTAATGATTGTGTCTGTTAACTTTTCGAAGCATGGCAAATAATATCGCTGCCATTGCTTTTATTTTAATAATTATCATCATCATCTCAGCCATAGGACGTCTACTGCTGAATATAGGCCTCCCCCAATGACTTCCACATCGCACGGTTGGTAGCGGCCTGCATCCAGCGCCTTCCTGCTACCTTTATCAGGTCGTCGGTCCACCTTGTAGGTGGACGTCCCACGCTGCGTTTTCCGGTACGCGGCCTCCATTCCAGAACCTTGCTGCCCCATCGGCCGTCAGTTCTGCAATTTTAATAATAACAATTAATAGGTTATAAATCTTAGGATGTTCTATCGATAGTTTGAATTCGGCCACACTATTATAGGGACCTTACAACGTCACCTTTGGTATTTTCCCCACGCATTGTTATAAAAGTAGGTAGAAAAAGAGTGCAAATTGCCATTTATTGCCTTCTAATCAAATAATATTTAACATCGTAATTTTTATGAGTTACATAAAAGAATTTTCTCCGATATAGCAAAATAAATAATTCAAAACTAGCGGCCGCCCGCGACTTCGTACGTGTGGATCCCGTTTTACCCCCTTAGGGGTGGAGTTTCGTAAAATCCTTTCTTGGCGGATGCCTACGTCATAACATCTACCTGCATGCCAAAGAAGAACGGTCACGCCCCATACAAAAAAAAACCCAGACCCGACAGAAACGAGACATACCGCAGTTTTTTTGTCATGTCTTAATTAGTTAAATTATATATTTTTTATATTCGAAATCTATGTATAACACCAAAATATTACCCATTGTTTTTGTTCAGGCGTTATACAAAAACTAATACAAAATGCCTATTTATCACCAAAATTAGTAAATGTATGTACCTAAATGTCTATTACAGCTGCTATGGAATGTATCTAGGTAACCTGGAGATACAGCCGGAGTATACAGGGTGGTTATACATATGGAACGATAAGTGATCTCACTCGATTATTTCTAAACTATACAAGATATCGAAAAACTAATTACTGATTCTGAAAGTGCTTCACGAGCTCTTTCAGATGGTACCAATAATAGGTTACAGATTATGGAAGCTGGTAACATTGAATTTTTGGATTTTGTAACTTCTTGTTTCCACCCTGTATAATCCGGCTGAATCTCCAGGTCACCTAGATACATTCCATAGCAGCTGTAATAGACATTTAGGTACATACATTTACCAATTTTGGTGATAAATAGCCATTTTGTATTAGTTTTTGTATAAGGCCTGAACAAAAACAAAGGTTAATATTTTGGTGTTATACATAGATTTCGAATATAAAAAATATATAATTTAACTAATTAAGACATGACAAAAAAAATGAGGTATGTCTCGTTTCTGTCGGGCCTGGGTCACAGATGACCGTTCTTCTTTCAGCCCGATCCGTCCCGTGGTTTGGGCTGTGCTTTGATAGATCACTATGTCAGTCAATCAGTCAGTCACCTTTGAGTTATATGTATACTCGTATTATATTTAGACATACAGTAGAACTTAAAGCTCTGAAAAATACATTCAAAAACATACAACTTGTTTCGTAACACCTTAAAGAAACTCAACGACTGTAAGCTCCTTCCAAAGTTGCTGCAGAAATACTTAAAGCTCTGCAAGTGGAAGCTCATTAGTAGACAAGGGTAAACATACGAAGGGCATGTCAACATTACCATTTGCTCTGCAAAACACGCTCTTATTCTGTAGGAAATAAAGGTCAAATACTTTTCAGTAAGTAAAGTATGAATGGAGATAATGATGTGTTGAATTAATTCATAACACTCGACTTTGACACTTATTTTGTTGCTTTAGAATTCTTTATCGTGTACGAGTTTATGAATATTTGAGAAGTTATTTTGTGTGGGCTTATGTCAGACTTTATAAGCATTTGATATAATTAGAACTTATTAAAATGCTGAAGACGACTCCATACAGGTATAGTTCTTGCAACTCACGAAGGCGAGTGAACTTTTCTTGTGTGTGTACGTGTACATGCACATATCGATAGTGTAATGTCTGTCAAAACTTTTGAAAAACGAACAGTAGCGAGCCACCACACATGTAAAGCTCATTCCCTTCGTGAGTTGCAACAAATAACTATAGCAGGAAGGCGCTGGATGCAGGCCGCCAACCGGGCGATGTGGATATCATTGGGGAGGCCTATGTTTAGCAGTGGACGTCCTGTGGCTGAAATGATGATGAAAATACTGAAGTCCCGACTTTGGAATTTTTTCTTTTTTTTTACCCACAACGAGAAAGCTCTTAGCCTGTATCTCACCTGATGGTAAGTGATGATCAGGCCGAAGGTGGACGACGGAGGAACTGGCTATCTTACCTCTAACTGCCAGAACACAACAATGCTGTTAACATTGTTGTTATGGCGACAGACTTAGGTAAGATGGTGGTAGCTAGCCAGGCGGATTTAGAACAAGCCCTACCATCAACCAAACCAAACAAAAAAATCTGCCCCCACTAGGAATTGAACCCGGGACCTCTGCGTCTGAAGCAAGTGGTCTTACCACTAGATCTTAGAGGCGATTTTCAGATAATGTTGATACAAGCTTTCAATTCTAAAATCAGGGAATAAATTACAATATGTATGTTTATCAGATTCCTAATTTAGCATTATAGTTATTTGGCATCGAATTCTAACCTATAGGACATACTGATTGAGAGAATCCATTACGAAAGATTCTTTTCATGTGAGAACAGCTTTCTAACGTTGATTTGAGAAGTCCACCGCTGGACAGAAACTTACATGACTATACTTTTAGGTAAGCTCATGTCTAAAAAGGAAATTTTTCCACTAAAGCATGGCAGATGGAGGTAAAATAGCCAGTTCCTCTGTGGTTGAGGATTCCGGGTGAAGCTCGCTTCCACCTTCGGCCTGATCATCACTTACCATTAGATGGGATCCAGGTTAAAACCTTCCCATTGTGCTTAGAAAAAACCGAGCTATGTCTAAAACTGGAATGCCAATATGACTAAAGCAAAAAATAAATAAAATAAAGTGAAAAAATCGAATTGCCTTATTGGGAATCGAACCCACGACTTTTAAAACAAAAAGTTTGTAATCGATCTCCTTTCACTCCGTGGTTTCAATTAGGCATCTGTCAGTTGTGAAGACGTATGGAGTCTGGAAAATTCCTGAAAATATTTACGTGAACGGTTTTCGATAATTGCCTTCAAGTATCGGTTTGGTATTTATTGAGGGCGTTAAGAATCTATGGATTAAACATAAGCATTTTTTACTCAAATGGAGGCGTTACTGTTCCACCTCTCGTTCCCACCGCTGCAACTCCTGTGTAGCCAGGATCTACAGCTTGACCGCCAATAACCCAACCAGTGAAGGTCAAGTTTGTCCCAGGGGAAAGTTAAACTGTCATTGGACCCGCAACAAAATTAATCAGAAGAACATAGGAGGCGTTCAAATGGAATTAGTCGGACGATAGTTTGGTCCAGTTCTGATTTGTATGAGGGATGGGTCGATACCACTAAATCGGTGTAATGTGGGCACTTTCATACATCTCCATACTGATTAAAACCCCGACCTTTTGGTAAACTTTTGCCTACGTAGTTTAAATGTAAATCCATTGTCTGTTCTATTTGCAATATTATAAGTTGCCCTTGTGAAGAGATAAATTAGAAATCAATAGTTTTGTCTGGGGTTTATTTAGCTCTGACTAGTTTTGGCTTAAATCCAGCTTATTTGAATATTAGATCATACCATGTCATTTTCTGTGAGCCATCTTTAGCTATTTCTTCAATTGCTTGTAATATTAAAGGTCTGGCCATTCAATCTGGTTTGTAAGTCCCCATTTATTTGCTTCTGGTAAAATAGAGAGGGTCGTGCTCCAGGAGACTAAACTAAGCTTCAGTCTTTATTTTATAACGCTAGATCAGGTACTTACAGATACAGGTATACATATAGGTCAGGAGCGGGGGCGGGCTTATTCAGTTCTCGTGCGTTTCGCGCATTCTCTAGCATGAGCTGAAAATCAGTGTTCTGTTCTTTTCAGAGCAGTGTTTACACTGAGCTCTTTGCTTTCTGCATCGCTGCGAAACACGTCCCTCTAAAACAGGAAACATTTTTACAATTGTACACACTACTTTTGTTCATCAATTTGAACTTTATTTTAGTCATTTGACTGTCTCTTACTGTTTAAAATAATAATAAAAAATAGTTTATTCAGTACATAGGCCCTTTCCGCACTTATACACGTCCCAAATATAGCTTGCCCTACCACCACTTCGGGACAACATATGGGCTGGTGCTGAGAAGAAGTGGCTGAAGAAACTCAGTCACCTTTCTTATTATTGTTTTGCTAACTAGTTATCTATCTACTTTTGAAGATATTGAAGATTTTTCTCCAATCCTTAACTTTGCGGTTCAGTGTAAATGAGTTAAGATAAGTTACATTATTACATTTATCCACCATCCAAAGTCAGATTGAGTAAATACATTCTATCTAGTACCACCATCTTATCTTTTTCATTATCTTCGAACCATTGGTTAAATAACTTGCAAGTTGAGAACAAGGGCAAAGGGCATGGCACAAACAAAGCGAACGCCGGCTATTGTTCGACTGAATCCGACAATGACTTGAAGGGCAAGGACTATAGACCGGGAGCCATAGCTGCTTTTCGCGATTGTTTTGTGTAGCAAAATATCTATGACACCCTGATTTTGTTAACCTAATTGACAATAAAAAATAGGTTTAGTAAATTTGTATTGCACAAAAAAATACAAATTAGTGCCAAAATTTCAGAAGCAGAAGCTGGATGCGATAGAGTAAAATTACAAGCTTTCACATGTCTAACAGTAGACTCAAGCCGCCAATTCAAGTGAACCTAATTTCACTCCACAACTTATTTTTGGGGTCTCATTGTCTTTAACTAATGACACGAATTTCCTTTCATATATGAAAGGTCTATAGACCACGACTACAAAGTAGTACTCTGTAAGCATCTTATACGTGCAATTTTGTACGAACTTAGTTTCGACTGTACGAACGACAACAAGTTTTAAACTTTTGTTGCAAAATAGCTCCTTTCACAGCTACATAAGATTCCACAGTATTTATCTTGATGTGCTGCCTGTACATTTCAATGTAATTACAATAAAACGCCAAACTTCTGCCACAATAATTAAATTTAGGTTGAAATTGAAGGCCTGGGATTTATTTAATAAATCGAGATTAAAAGCGCGCTAACTCGGAGTTTAAGTTAAACTAATTTAAGTTTTGTTGTAAGAGACGACCGAGTTTGTTAGTGTAGAGTGTAGACGATTTGGGAAAACTTTTGGAACTTTGGTTTGGAGGGGATTTACTAGACTAAATTAGACTTTAAGTGCAAAGGATTTAGATTCATTTGTATCGTTTTTATGTAGCCAATTTTACTAGGAATACGACACGATTTAAATAGGTAAGCTATTAGACCTAGACCTGTTCAAAATAAGTTTTGTCAACACGGGGGCGTTCACTGGTTAAATAGCTAGTTAGTTAGTTAGTTATTTTTGCAGGGCAATCGAATACCGCACTTAGCCTCATGATAGGGCCATTGTGCGCGATTTGTGGTTTATCTTCCTACTCCAACCACCCCAGATCCCCCCAGAAGGCGAGCAGCCCGTCCAGGCTGCTGCAGGCTTCCTGTAGCGACGACGGTGATCGAAGAAATTGAGCCCGTTGTTCTTCCACGCTACTGCACTCCATGAGCACATGCTGCGGTGTTTCCTCTGCCTCCATGCATCCCCTGCACAGTGGGCTGTCTGTGACACCTATGTTGTATAGGTGCTTGTTTAGCATACAGTGTCCGGTTATGACACTTAAAACCTTGCGGATGCTGTCCCTGTTTAGTCTGATGAGGCTGCGGGATAACTTTTTCGATACGTCCGGAACCGCATCTTTTGTTTGCCTGCATCCTTCGCTATTTTTCCATTCTGTGTGGTGTTTTTCTTCTGTTTTGGAACGCAGCCAGTTCCTGATCTGTGCTTGTGGTATCGGCAGTATTGGTTCCGGGCCAAATACTGTTGTGTCCGAACCTCTTTTTGCCAGTTCATCCGCTGCGTCGTTGCCTAAAGAGTTACTGTGCCCTTTGATCCATTGTAGGGTAACTCCATTTACAGCTGCAATGTCTTGGAGCGCTTCATGGCATTCCAATATAAGGGCCGTTGTTATTGTGTTGCTTTGTAGCGCTTGCAGTACGGATGCACTATCTGAGATAATTCTTATATTTAGACTTCGGATGTCTCTGGCTGTTACCGCCTGTGCTGCTTTGGTAATTCCAATGCATTCTGCTTGGAAAATTGTATTGTGTTTATCTAATGTTGTTGATATTCTTATATTAAGATCATTCGAGAAGACACCAGCTCCTGTACCCGTTTGAGTTTTGGAGCCGTCCGTGTATATCCTAACTTCATTGATTCCAGAGTAATCTCGCGTCTCCGCTGTAAGTTGGATATCATATCTTCGGTCGAAAATGTGTTCACAGGGTATCCTATCGATGGGTGCCTCAGTGAGAGGTATTTCTTTTATGGTTTTCTGCAGGATCGCAGAGTGTCCTGTCTCCTTGTTTTGCTTCCATAGGCCGTTTCCTTTAAGTCTTAGAGCGGCTGCTTGCGCTTCCTCCTGAATGATGAGATCTAAGGGTCTAAGATTCAGAAGGTACTCAAGTGATGCCGATGGTGTGGTTCTCATGCAACCAGTGGCCGCTATGCTTGCTAGACGTTGCAGGCTTTGGAGTTTTGATCTTACTGTGGATAGTTTTGTTCTGGGCCACCAGACAACTGATCCATAAGTGACAGAGGGCCTGATAACTGATGTGTAGAGCCAAAGTGTTATCTTTGGGTTAAGACCCCATCTGCTACCAATGAGTCTTTTACACTGATAAAATGCTATACAGGCTTTCTTTGTCTTGTTTTCAATGTGACTCGCCCAGTTCAATTTGTGGTCAAAGGTGATGCCCAGATACTTCACTTGTGTTGAGAGGGAGAGTTTTGTTTTAAAGAGTTCTGGTAGCTGGAGCTCTGGTAGTTTCCTTTTGTTAGTGAAAAGGATTAGTTCAGTTTTGTTTGGGTTTACTGACAGCTGGTGGTCGCTGCACCAGTTTTCAACAATGTTCAGGGCTGAACGCATTATTTCACATAGCACGTTTTCAGCCCCTCCGTTTAACAGTATGGTGATGTCATCTGCATATCCAATGGCCGTGTACCCTCTGTCATTTAGTTTCCTTAACAGACTGTCCACTACCATGTTCCATAGTAGTGGCGATAGGACGCCTCCTTGAGGGCATCCTCTGACAACCTCTGCTCTGGTAGTCGTGTTCGCCACCACCTGAACCGCCCTTTTACTAACTAGTTCAGTGACCCAGCTTCTTACGGCTGGTTCTACGTTGAATTGTTCCAGGGCGTGGTTTATGCTGTTGTGCATAGTTTTATCAAACGCTCCTTCTATGTCTATGAAGACAGCAAGAGTTGACGCTTTGTTTGTGATGGCCGACTCTATTTTATGTACTACCATGTGTAGAGCCGACTCTGTTGATCTGCCTTTCCTGTAGGCGTGTTGTTGGGGGTGTAGTGGTTTGCTTTTCAGCACGCCATCCCTGAGATGTCGGTCTACCAATCTTTCCAGTCCTTTTAGTAGGAACGATGTTAGACTAATTGGTCTGAAGGATTTTGCCTGTGTGTAGTCTTCTTTTCCCGGTTTCGGTAAGAAGATTACTTTTGCTTCCCTCCATGGCTTGGGTATGTATTTGAAAGCTATGCATGCCCGGTATATCTGTACTAGGTACTTAAGTATTTGGGCTGTTTGCCATTGTAATAGCGCTGGGAAGATTCCGTCTAGTCCTGCGGATTTAAAGGGTTGAAAGCTATTTAGCGCCCATTTTACTTTATCCGCTGTTGCTATACTATTGGCGATTTTCCACTCTTCGTTTGTCGGTGTGCTTTGTTGTTCATCCTGCCACCTTGCGATCGATGTGATCTTACAACCCGGAAAGTGTGTTTTTAGCAGCATTGTGCTTGTTTCATCTTCCGTGTTCGTGTAGGTGCCGTCTTCCTTCTTTAGGAAGTCCAGGAGATTGAGATCACCTTTTGATAGGATTTTCTTAATCCTAGCAGCCTGGCTTGTTGAGTTTATGCTACTACAGAAATTGCGCCAGTGTTCTCTACTACGGAATCTGATCCGCTTCTTGTAGTGCTTCTGTAATTCTTTGTATTTGTTCCAGTCTTCATTGGTTCTGGTGTTTTTCGCTCGGTTTTAAAAGCGTCCTGAGTTTTTTCCGAAGGCGTTCAAGTTCCGGCCCCCACCAGGAACCTTTGTTCGCAACTTTGGGAGTAACTTCTGGGCATGACTCTACGTAGCTTTTCATTAGAGCAGTTGTGAGGTGTTGTATGTTTAGCTCTATATTGTTAGTGCTAAGTGTTACATCTGTCATTTGTGTATCGTTAAGTGTTTTGGTTAGTATTTTGGTATACCTTGTTATATCGGTTTTACGGGGGTTACGATATGGAACAGGGTCAGTTAGTTTCATTTTTATTTGGTAACATATGCGTCGGTGGTCTGCAAAGGATGGCTCGTTTGACACATGCCAGCCTTCAATCAGTTCCGCCGCCTCATTTGTTGCCAGCGTCAGATCTATTATAGTTTGGTACCTTGAACTTACGAAGGTGGGTTCAGCTCCTTTGTTCATAATATTCAGGTTCGATTGGAATAAATATTCAGTTAGTAACTCACCCCTTTTGTTTGTATCCGTACTTCCCCACAGCGGGTGGTGTGCGTTGCAGTCTGCGGAGATGATCAAGCCCCAGGCCTGCTCTCTGCAGTGTTGTACCAGTGCGGTGAGTTCTTGTGAGGGAACTGCATCCTCACTTGGCATACACACTGAGGCTAGCACTAGGGTTTGTTGTTCTGTCACGGTTTTCACTGCGGTGACATCTCTGGAACAGAACTGATTTAACATGGTACAGCTTAACGTATTCGGCATGTAAATACACGTTCTTGGTTTATCAATGGAGGTGTTTACTAGTAACTTACCTCCTGTGTTGTTTAGGCCGCAGATTTTGTTGTTTCTGATCCAGGGCTCTTGGATCAGGGCGACGGTCCTATTGTTATTTACCTCCAGCACCCTGCGTAGTGACGCCGCCGCTATTTGTTTGTGCTGGAGGTTTGTTTGTATGACGTCGATGGTGGACTTAGGGACTGTTGAGGAGGCCATCTTCGTCTTCGCTGGTCCCTCCTTCCGTCCTTAGTGGCGAGGCTTTTTCCAACTCGCTCTGACCCTGATGGGGAGCTGAGGTGGAAGGCTCAGGGGTCGACGTCTCCTTCGTCGCTGCTGTGGTTGTGGTGGTGGCCTCCGATTCTTCCTCCTTGCTACTGAAGAATCTGATGATGATGGTGGTGGTGGTGGTGGTGGTGGTGGAGGATTTTGCTTCGTGGTGCCCTGCGAATCGGTCAACACCTTGGAGGTGGACGGCAGATTCTCACGCTGCGTTTCCGCCACGTGGGGTGTTCGTGAGTTTAGCGACTGGCGGGCTTTCTGTCTCGCTCGCCTGCTAGGACGAACACGAGCCGGTTTGCCTGCCTGTCGTTGCTGTTGTTGTTGTTGCTGCTCCTGCTGCTTCTTCTTGTCGCCCTTCTTGGGCCGCTTGTGCATCATCACGTTCCAGGGCGACAGGGTGTCGACCGGCGCGGTGGATGGGATCGCCTCTGCTAGGCATGTTAAATCCAGGCTAGATCTGGTTAAATAGCTATTTAAAATACATTTCAAAGCTATAAAATATGAGTATAGTAACTAACTCGTTTTTTCCTCTCCCTCGATCGTAAGTTGTTGATAAATATGTCTATTTTGCCTGTTTAGATAAAACAGTACCTATTATAAATACACTAGCTTTTATTCGCGCGCGGCTTCGCCCGTGTGAAATATTGTCTGTCACAGAAAAACTTTATCGCGCGCATTCTTGTTACAAAAACCGGGATAAAAACTATCCTATGTATCCCAGGGAAGGATCCCTGGGCTCAAAGGGATGAGATAGCAGAGTGCATGATATGCCATCGTCTTTACACAGAGGTTAATAGCTAGATAGATCCCTACTTTTTATTGCACACATCAAAAATTTTACACTACTGAAAACTGTCAAAAGAAAGTCAAGATTGAAACGACACAATTTTGGCAATAGTTACATAGGTAATTTGTTAACTAAAGCGAGGTTTAGACTACCAATAAAACTTGCAGAAGTTGATTTCCGCAAGCTGTCACCACCATGTAAATCTTGTAGAAGTTGGCTTGCCACAGCTATTTGCTCAGTGGTAAGCAGCTTGCGGAAGTCAACTTCTGCAAGTTTTATTGCTAGTCTAAGCCTCGCCATACAAATATTACAATAGCCATGCCCATATGAGCATGTCAAGATAAATGCTGAGCGCGAGCCTATTGGTGTAGTGGCCCACTAATTTTCTTTTTTTCTATTCAGGTTGTGTAGTTATTGTTTATAAATTGTGCTCACTGTGTTCAATAAAGTCCATTCTATTTTATGACATCGGCTCCCAGTCTACAATCTTCCTGACGAACGAAATCTCAGGGTTTTGTTTTTTGAGAAGAACAGCCGCGGTAATAGCCCGTATTCTTTGTACCTCGTTCGTTGCGAGGTCAAATTTTACGATAGACCTTTTAAGGCACCTATACACTGTTCGACGCCAATGATATGCGGATTTATGTTTTCATCAATACTTTACGGGGGAAACGTATGTTTGTACGCATAAAACAGCTATATAAAGGTATGATAAGATGTTTTGAAGATACGCATCTACCATTTTATTTCTATTAAGCATTGTATTTTGCCTGTAGGCCTCTTAAAGCTCGAAGTTGCAAAGCGTGCTATGAAAAGGGCTAAGCTCGGTGTTTCTTTAAGAGATCGAATCAGAAATGAGGAGATCCGTGAACGAACTAAAGTCGCTGACATAGCCCGACGGATTAGCAAGCTGAATTAGTGGCAATGGGCTGGCCAAAACTACGCAGAACTGACGGCCGATGGGGCAGCAAGGTTCTGGAGTGGAGGCCACGTAGCATCAGTGGACGTCCTGTGGCCGAAATGATGTTGATGATGATATAATATTGTGTTTCGTGTCTATATTAGGACTACCTTCACTCTGCTCGTGGATGTCATAAGAGGCGACTAAGGGACAAATATGCGAGCATCAGGCCTCCCCAACCCGTCTGGCCAGCGTGGGGAGTGTAGGCCAAATCCTCTATTTGCCTCTGGTAAATTAGAGAGGGTCGTGCTCCTGCAGTGGAGACTAAATGACCTGATGATGAATAGTGATGTAGGTACGAGTTTAATTTTCTAGAAAATAGAAATAGAAAATGTACTTTTTTATTTCTATTATCACGTGAACCGATCGCCGATTAAAGTATCGTAAGTAAATATGATTGTAAAAGGCAAACAGTAGTGAATAACTGAATATAGATAGAATAGAGTACAGCAAAGGGACAATATTGGCATAAGGGCTTTGCTGTACTAGAAAATGACTGAATACATTGAATGACTGAATTTCAGTCTGTTACAGAAAGCGTCCTTGACAAGAACTTTCAAAGAAAGTGACTATAAAAATTATGATAAGTATTCTAATATCAAACAATCTCAAACGAAATTTCATTTTTTCAGTACTTTAATCTCCAAAATGAACAGACGCGTAGACGTGTAGACGGACAGACACCTTTACTTTCGCATTTATCACCGTTTTACCCCCTTAGGGGTTGATTTTTGCAAAATCCCGTCTTAGTGAGCACCTACATTCTAAAAGGAACCCCATGCAAATTTTGAGACTCCTAGCACTTACAGTTTCTGAGATTTCGTGATGAGTGAGTGAGTCAGTCAATGTCTTTATAGATTTATTTATTTATTATTATTATTTATAGATATAAGTAGTTTCATTAAAATTACATTAATTCCGGAACGAGGCCGAGCGGATGGGTAATGTCTAAATAACGAAATCCTTATTCAAACATCTCTCCTCACCATTTTAGTGAAAACCGCGCTTAAAGTACTCGTACACAGATTGGCACTAATTGTATATGTGTCACCGTAAGATTACAAACATCGTTCGATTACAATCTATCTCGTGAGATTGTAAACTGTCGAAAAATTGTGAACCGTAACATATGATTGCAATTTAACGCATTATTTTTCGCTATATTGTAATCTATCGAAGTGAAACTGTAAAATTACAATCTGTCCCGCGTCAAATTGTCAACTGTCCGAAAGCTCTTCCTGATTGGTCGGTCGTATTGTAAGGCCTCAGCCTCGAACTTAGCGGGCAGCGGGGCGGGAGCGGCGGCGGCGCTGGAGCGGGGCGGGCAACGCAGACCCGTTCTCGAAACAAGCGGGCAGCTCGCGCGGCGCTTTAGCGGCGAAGTGTTGTGTTCGGGGTTGTGTTGTCGAGATATTTGTTTTTATTCGCAATTGAAATGTCTGAACAACGGCGACAATTTTATTTCGATTCAAATTTATTCCTAACGCTCGATTTATTGTGGGCAAAAGAAGGAGTGCGCTGCCCGCTCGTTGCCCGCTCCCTCGCCGCTGCCCGCTCGTTGCCCGCTGCCGCCCCGCTGCCGCGCCGCTGTTTTCGAGAACCGGTCTATTTGATTTTACGCATAAGATCCTGCCGCTCCCGCGTCGCAGCCGCCGCCGCCCCGCTGCCCGCTAAGTTCGAGGCTGAGGCCTTAGAGCGACCAATCACGACCAGCCGTTCTTTGTCCCCACAGAGTTAGAAATGAAATAGAGGTGTTAGTTAAATAAAATAAATACACTTCAAAAATTCTTCAAGTACCTATTTATTTATTATTTAGTAGGTAGGTAACAATTATTTTGTCTTTAAACATAAAATAAAATTGGAAATTGGATTTAAAAAAACACTTTTATAAAAAATATTTTGTCGTGTAACAAAAAATAAAATTAAACACAAAAACGGTTATTTTGTCCTCAATCACGAACTGAAATTGGGAAATTATTAAAAAAAAAACTTAAAAAATCAATCATTTTGTCCTCTAACCTTGAGATTTAATTATGCTGTAGTTACTCATCTAACAATTTTATTATACTTTGTATTCTTTGATTTGTCCATTCTAATTTTTTACTATTTTCATTATGCCCACTGTAATATTTTTGTAACTCTATGGTAAATTCGTTCGGATTAACAATACCTGTTTTTTCAGAGGTATTTTGTTGACCAGGCTCAATATCCGACATGGCAAATAGTATTCAATGAGATCACTTAAGTTCACACGCATACAAATATTAAAACACGAAAAATTTATGTAATTTACGTTATGTTCGGAAATTCGTTGGTTTATCACAGATTTTTTTACGTCCACAATAATTTTACATAACTAATTCTATACATAGATATGTTATTTTTAACAAGAAATTAATTTATAATCACAAAAACACATAGTGTACATTTAACAACAAACCAAATAACAAACAAATATGGCGAGTACCGGGACGGCGGGGGGCACATAACGTTCAACCAATCAGCGCCTGAGATCACAATTTGACCGCTTCCCATCGATAGATTACAATAAAGCGAAAAATAATGCGTTAAATTGCAATCATATGTTACGGTTCACAATTTTTCGACAGTTTACAATCTCACGAGATAGATTGTAATCAAACGATGTTTATAATCTTACGGTGACATATGCATGTCGTGTTTCTCTGAGCGTGTAATAGGGCCTTAAAATCAACCATCTTTCCCCACAACATCTGAAGGGGGTTTTGAATGGCTACTAAAAGGGAATGGTGGGTATTCTTGGGTCTAAACGTCAATATAAGGGTTGAGGGGAATAAATTAGAGGTATTGAGGAATCTTTGGACAAGGAAAAGGAAGGTATTTTTTTTATCCACGTTAGGAAGATCTTCCTCGTTAGGAAGCTCTTGGCCTGTATCTCATCTGATGGTAAGTGACGATCAGGCCGAAGGTGGAAGCGAGCTTCCCCCGGAATCCTCAACCACGGAAGAACTGGCTATCTTACCACTAACTGCCGGAACACAATAATGCTGTTAACATTGTTGTTATGGCGACAGACTTAGGTAAGATGGTGGTAGCTAGCCAGACGGACTTAGAACAAGCCCTACCACCAACCAAACCGAACAGAAAAATCTGCCCCCACTGGGAATCGAACCCGGGACCTCTGCGTCTGAAGCAGGTGATCTTACCACTAGACTACAGAGGCGGTTATTAAGGTTACTGCTGGCGCAGTCGGGTAAAAAACCTTGGATTAAAAAGCTAGTATTCTAATAAGTTGCCGAAATGCTGCTTCTTCTCAGCACTGGCCCATTTATTGTCCTGAAGCAGTGGTAGTGTTAATACTGGGACGTGTAAAAGTGCTTTTTGAAAGCCTAAGTAGGTACTTGCATAAAAACTTTTATGAGTTTTTTTATGAGTAAATGGAGTTACCACGTCTTTGCAAACAGTGGTGCATACCCAAAACTAGGTGGACCGACGGTCTTTAAGTCTTTTTTAGGGTTCCGCACCCAAAGGGTAAATAACTTATTCACAAAAGAGTTAATGCTTAATTAGAATTGCGTTAAATGAAAACCCGATTCCAAGCAATAATTACAAACTTTTGAAACAAAATATTACAGATCCTAATTATAAAAAGTTATTCCAGTTGTGAGTTGACCGACCGAGAAACATTCATAATTTTCATTTAACTGAAGCATTTAGGGTTAAGGTACATTTACATTTATACGGGGCATTTACGGGGCGGTCACGGGGCGTATAAAAATTATACATGGTGTCCCAAAGTGGTGTTAAGCTGAAGCCCAGAAGTAGAGCATCACTGAGGGCTATCCGAATCACCCCCATGTATGTTCCGCGATTTTTCATAGTTTTCGAGTTATGATTGTTTTAAATTTCTGTGCTTAGGCACTTTTTTGGTTGAAAGTAAGAACGTGGAATCTTTCGGAAAAACTCGTCCCGTTATTCGAAGCATGTTGCAAAATATTACTGGTAAGTAGGATAGTTAAATGCTGCCTATTTTCTTAACTGTCATCAACATTGCTTCGGAAGGAAGTCTATCTTGGAACTCCTCTTCTGTTTTCATATTAAAATCAATAATGTTCTACATGATACATGTAAGGTCATCGTTGGAAATCCAATGACAGTTGAACTTTGCCTTCGGACAAAGTGGCGTCACTAAGTTACTACCTACTTAGTTTTTATTGGCGGTCAAGCTGTAGATCCTGGCTACACAGGAATTGCAGCGGTGGAAACGAGAGGTGGAAGTAGTCCCGTACCTACACGTATATGTATACACCGCCGTACGTGCCACAATATACTTTTGTATGACCGTCAACGCTTACGACGCCCCATAACAATATAAATGTACCTTTACTTTGTGAACCAGCTTTTGTATACGAGCACATTTATTTTCCGTTATTATCATCTATCAAAGGTTTTTTTACGGAATGGCGCCTGAGAAAAATAAAAAAGTATTATTCTTCCCCCACAATAGCATTAAAGACAACACAAATGAAGTGAAATTCAGCATGATTGGCTATACATAAGATCTGCTAACACTTTTTTTTAAACAAACCTGAAAACGGGAATATTCCCACCTCTCGTTTCCACCGCTGCAACTCCTGTGTAGCCAGGATCTACAGCTTGACCGCTAATAACCCAACCAGTGAAGGCCAAGTTTCTCCCAGGAAAAGTTGAACTGTCATTGGACCCGCAACGAAATTAGTCAAAAGAATATGCGAGGAGTTCGAAGTTAAGGTTCGACTTCCCTCCAGTGGAAAGCGGGTGCATTATCCCTTGCATATTCCCTATAATTGCACCACGACCTTGTATCTGGCATCGTGTCCACAAATGCTTGTTGAGAGCCTACTGAAATATTTTCATACTGTAATATACATTTATAAATACGTACATAACTTTCTCTTTGTCGGCAACGTCGTCTTTTAGATTTACAATAATTGCTTTTCAATGGACGGGAACAAGTCATCTTTCCGATTTGTTGAGCAAACTTAGCGAATACATTTTGTAATGAAAGTAAAATACAGAAGGCAATTTACTATATTAATAAACTTCAATATAAGACAGCACTGGAAGTTATTTATTGTACTAGAAAAAGGAAAATTGTTCTTACTAAAATATTGGTTTTAATTTTCAATTTCTATTGTCGTCGACTCAACCAAACGAAAAAACCAAATTACACTTTTTTATTTATAAAATCTGCGGTGGTCTGCTATTAATGCTAGACTCAAAACTAAAGAAATTCCACATTAAACTTAAGCGGAGCGGAGTTGCGGTATGGACGGAGGTAGATAGCGGAGCGGAGGTAGATAGCGGAGCGGAGGTAGATAGCGGAGCGGAGGTAGGTAGCGGAGCGGAGTTGTGGACTGTGTTTCTCCATACGCAGAGCTCTATGTCGCGAGCATACGCTAGTCATTTTATTTCTCCGCTCAGCTTTTCCACTCCACTTCTCCGCTCCGCTTCTCCGCCCCGCCTCTCCGCTCCGCTTCTCCGCTCCGTTTATTCTCTCCACTTTTGTTTTGTACACATTTTTGTACTACGAGTAGTTTGCTACATCGTCCACTGAGAGCGGAGATTTTATGCAATACTATTGATGGACGTAGAGGCCACGTACCGGAAAGGGCAGTGTAGGACCTCCACCTACAAGGTGGACCGACGACTTCATAAAGGTAGCAGGAAGGCGTTGAATGCAGGCCTTTACCAACCGGCCTTTATGGAAATTGGGGGCTTATGTTCAGCAGTGGACGTCCTGTGGCTGAAATGATGATGATGATTGATGGATTTTCTCTACGCTCCATTAAAAAGGCTGCCTACAGGCTGTTAGCTTAAATATTTTGAATAATTTAACTTGTGTTCGCAACTTACTTTAGAAGTCAAAGTACATTACACTCCGTAACTCTTTAAAATTATAACTTGAAACGTCTGCAGAATGAAGTTAAAATTACCTCGTTTGCCTTAATCCTGGCCAGTTTACGGTGGGGCAGTGGTTCCCAAACTGTTGTAAGGGAACCCCCGTGTTATTAAATTTTACTGACTATAGTCTGGTCCGGGAGCACGTAGAATTTTGTCCAATGACCCCAAGCTACCCATCCTTATCGCTCACGCGTAATTATGTTCCTGTCACGCTCGCACACTCACTGCGGGCGCCCGTCGCACAGTCGCGACAGCAATATAATTACGCACGAGCGATAAAGTTGGGTAGCTTGGGGTCATTGGACAAAATTCTACGTGCTCACAGACCGGGCTTTAGTTGAAGTGGGTTTTTTATTTGTGTTATTTTTTCAGTAAAGGGTATTGTAGTTTGGAGCAAACCTCATTATTAGGCATCATCCTACTAATATTATAAATGCGAAAGTTTGTATGGATGGCTGGATGTTTGTTACTCTTTCACAAAAAAACTACTGAACGGATTTTGATGAAACTTTACAGTATTATTGTTTGTAACCCAGAATAACACTGCTATAATTTATGACGATCTGTGACAAACTAAATTTCACGCGGGTGAAGTCGCGGGCAAAAGCTGGTATCCAATAATCCAGTATTAATACATAATTTACTAGAGGTAAATGGATTTAAAATAAACAGAAATTTATACAACAAACGCAAACTTAGCTAAACAAAGAAAAAAAAACTTATTACTTATTGGATTTTATTATGCTTTTCATGCTGGTTAGATCGGTTCGGGCTATATCTTCAAACATATTTTAAACTTTTAGCTTCTGGATGCGGGCATCCCAGGAACGGGACCGTTGTGGAAATCTTCAGGGAAGCGTTTGTCCTGCACTGGACATCGTACTGAAACGAATGAAATCTTGAAGGGAACAATTATTTCATACTAGCTTTTGCCCGCGGCTTCACCCGCGTGAAATTTAGTTTGTCATATCGTCATAAATTATAGCCTATATGTTATTCTGGGTTATAAACAATAATACTGTAAAGTTTCAACAAAATCTGTTCAGTAGTTTTTGCGTGAAAGAGTAACAAACATCTAGACATCCAAACTTTTGCATTTATAATATTATTAAGTAGGTAAGATTGTTTTTGTCAGCCATCCATGTACCACTTGTATTTGATCTCATTTTGTTAGAATCAAAAGTAATCACATAATTGATATTTCAATTTTCATTGGGTGCCCGCAGTCTTTAGTTTGAGAACCGCTGTCTTATAATTAAGGCTGTGAAGCATTTGGGCTAAGTTTATCAATTAGTATCAAAAAGTTAGTGTCAAAATCAGGGGCCACAGCTTGCTAATACTATAAAACAAAATCCTGGTGAAATCTATTTTAATGAAGTTTATTAAGTTTAGCAAAGCTTATTAATAATATTAGACAAGTAATTTAAAATCCCATCAAAAACAATACTTGTCAAAAAAACCAAGTCTCGCAACTCAGTTGTTCTACGGTAAAAAGTTGTGAGATCCATGTAATACCAAGTCCAGGCCAGGAAATCTTTAACGTTTTACATAAATTATTGACTTGGCCATCGCACTAAATAATTTAATTTACACGTGTTTTCATGCGATGGCCAAGTCAATATATTTATGTAAAACGTTAAAGATTTCCTGGCCTGGACTTGGTATTACATGGATCTCACAACTTTTTACCGTAGAACAACTGAGTTGCGAGACTTGGTTTTTTTGACAAGTATTGTTTTTGATGGGATCTCATTTCTTTTTGTATTTTGTAGACAGCAGTTATGTATCTAGAAAACTGGACCGAAATTGAAAAATTTTACTCGACTTGGCGGTTGCGCTACCGTGCCCCAAATATTTTAGTTTTTCCTTGATTCATACACCAAACACTACTTATATTCCAAATTTGAAGCTTCTAGGTCTGCTAGAAGTGCCTTAGAGTTTTGATGATCGGTGAGTCAGTGAGTCAGTGAGTCAGTGAGTGACAAAATTAAGTAACTTTGACCCGTTATAATTCTTAAACTACTGGTTCAAATTGAATGAAATTTTAAATATACCGTGTCTTTACAATGCCTGCATAGCTAATGAAAATTCAGCCTTCTAGTTTTATCCACAACGAAGTTACAGGCGGTCGAAAATGGCCTGAATTGCTTCGAGAAAAGGATGGTACGGCCGTGCCGCTTTTTTGCTCGACTTGGTGGGGGCACTGCCGTGCCCCCAGATACATTTTTTATGTAAGACAAGGCAGGCAATCGCACCTGGTGTTGAGTGAGTATTATTACTCACACATTTGCGAAAACGTGTAAATGGTGTATGTGTATAGTTTTTTAAGGTACCTAACCTATTATTATATTTTATTATTTTATTCTAAGCCTTCAAAACTAAGATTTAAATTTGGGTTTAAGATTAAAAGGCCTCTCACAAGGTTTTCCACAACGACCGCTCCTACGCTGCCCACATCCAGGTACTTCTCGCGACCTGCATCGTCGTCGGTCCACCTAGTGGGGAGTCTGCAAACACTACGTCTTTCGGCCTGTGGTCGCCACTCGAGAACTTTTCTGCCCCAGGCGCCCTAGTGGCCCCAGTTTATTCGGAACCTCGGTGTATGTTTCTTCGCAATAGCCACGGGACCACGGGCTGGAAGACGTAGCGTGGGCAGGCCTCCTACTAGGTGGACCAACGATCTGGTAAAGGTCGCGGGAAGAGCCTGGATGCGGGCAGCGCAGGACCGTTCATTGTGGGGGCCTTGGGGGAGGCCTTTGAACGAACGAACATTTTACAGAATTTATACTCGTATGCTTGACAGTTATTGCCGAATACGAGCCGAATTTCTAACCCAAGCTCCACATTTCTCAATACTTTACAGCCTATTTTACAAAAATACTGCGTAGACCCAAGCCAATTTCATATGCCATTGGATCCGACCCACCGGGGTCGTTAGATCCCGAGTAATTTTTGTGTAACTGCAAATAGCATTTTGTGACTTAAATTGTCAAATATGTATTCCATTAGGTATAACCTATGATTATTATTATTATTCTGTCTAATGGCTTCAATGGTGCAAATTTGAAGCACACTGGTTTTGCCAATGTCGAGTGTTTAGAGAGACTCGGTGGACAGTGGAATTTGAAGGTTGCACGGTGATAATTTAATTAATTTATTCTCCAATGAGCTTTTTACCACCTAAAACAAAACCTATGATTGAAGGGGGGTGAATCGATTGATAGCTGACTGGCTACTGTCTTATTTATTTTTGTGCCTATTTGAGTTTCGCTATATTGGCGCTATAGGCCATACTGTAGGCAGATACGAGTGTCCATGGAACTAAAATTAGCGATTTTCTTTCTCGCTTACTCCTATGGTTACTCCATACGATGTACGTCAAAATTAGCTGTCATTTGTATGGGACAACCTGTCCAGTGTGTATAGAGTTCAGTGAAGCGGCTTTATTCAAGTTAAAGTTTGGATCCCATTTCATCCTTTAGGGGGAAGAATTCGGAAAATATTTTTCTAGAGGATGCCTACGTCATAATAAACTGTCTGTATATCTTTCAACGCAGTCCGTTCAGTGGTTTGAGCTGTATATTGATAGATCAGTCAGTCATTGATATTGACATGCGAAATAAACATTTTAAAGTGTTCGCCATTTCCCACCACCAGATAATAATATGTTGTTCCGAAGTATAGGGCAAGATACATTCATCATTATTTCAGCCACAGGACGTCCACTGCTGAACATAGGCCTCCCCCAATGATTTCCACAATGGCCGGTTGGTGGCGGTCTGCATCTAGCGCCTTCCTGCTACCTTTATGATGATGTCGTCGGGCCACTTTATGGGTGGACGACCTATGCTGCGCTCTTCGGTACGTGGCCGCTACAGAACCTCCTTGCTGCCCCATCGGCCGTCACTTCTGCGTACCTACTATGTGCCCTGCCCATTGTCACTTCAGCTTGCTAATCTGTCGGGCTCGGGCTATGTCAGCGACTTTAGTTCGTTTACGGATCTCCTCATTTCTGATTCGATCTCGTAAAGAAACACCGAGGATAGCCCACGCCCTGGGACGTGTATAAATGTGCCTTATAATAAAGAATGATATTGATTGATGACTATCCTATCTCGTTCATATTATTTCAAGCAAAACATTTCAAAGTATTAAATATCACTACAAAAAAAATAAAAAATGTTTTATTAATTACTGCGATTGAAATTCTGGGTGCGTTATACGAAATTCAATTAAGCTTGTATTAATATCGAATTCCATACGGTTCAGTTTCGAGAAATCTAAATAATTAAAATTAATTTAGGTAAATACCTGGAGTTACATTGAGATAAATTAATTTCGAATGACATTTTGATATCAAATTACTATTTTCAGTTGAATTGAGAAACTATTTTCGTAATTAAAATACGAAATTAATTAATTAAAACCTAGTTTTAGGATTCTAAATAAGTGCAAAAACCTTAAATAACAATAAGGCTGAGTTGCGCCACCTTACTTTAACCTTAACCATGCGTTTTTGTATGGAGTTTAACAGCCTTTCGACGTTTGTTAGAGTTAAGGACAGATGGTGCAATCAAACCTAATTATTTTGTGTGTCATTGGCGACTGATAATTTTATTAAAGTCAGGTTAAAACCAGCCAGTTTGAAAATCCTTGGGGGAGGTCTTTGTCCAGCAGTGGACGTCATTTAGCTGAAATGAATGAAAGTACTCCTATATTTTTGTCATTTTCGTCACAAGGACATCCACTGCTGGACAAAGTTCTTCCCCGAGGGTTCCACAACGACAGGTCCTAATCTGCCCGCATCCAGGCACTTGCCGCGACCTTTATAAGCTCGTCGGTCCACCAAGTGGGCATACGTTTCCATTAAATGAAAAAAAAAATCCGTAAAATCGTTGACTTCTGCTTCTTCTTCTTGTCGTGTCGACCACAAACCTACACAGTGTCAGCCCAAAACTCCGTCACAAGAATGGCGTTGTCAGTAGCCTTCATTAAATCTTCCTGCGTGCAGTTGTTTGGGCACGCAGGGCACAACATCATGTGCTTCGTCGACTGGGGAACAAAACCACACTTGCACTCCAAGTTTGAGCCATCCAAGAATCCCCACCTGAACAGATTGTCCTTACTACGGCCGACCTGCGTCCGAAGTCTATTTAAAGATTTCTGGTTGATATACGAAGTAATTTTAGTAAATACAGGGTGTCCCAGAATGAGTGAATCAAACTGATAGGGGAGGTAGCTCTACTAATGTAGGTCTATCCCTAAAAAATATGAAAAAAATAAATAAAGCGCATAAGGACATAAAAAAATGTTTTTGAAAAAATGAAAATAAATCAGCTTTGCCTATGTATCTGGCTATAATTGCTGCGTTTGGAGTTTATTTGTACTTTTTTCTTACTAATATTAATTGTACATGATCGCTTCGTTTATCTGTAAACAAACTTTTGAAAATAATGACTGGATTTCAATTTTGAGCACTTTATTTAAAAAAAAAATCCGAACTCAAATTTTTTTTTCATATTTTTTGGAATAGTACATTAGTAGAGCTACCTCCCCTAGCAATTTGATTCACCCATTCTGGGACACCCTGTATATAGAACAAAAGTACCAACAATAAGTAGGGGAGAGGGGGGCAGCTTTGGACAGGGGCAGCTTAGAACAAATGAATTTAAAAATCACTGGTTTAGGCTACAATGGTATAAATCACAATTTATATTGCCAGCACTGATGCGCATAGCCGTCACATCTCATTTTTAATATTTAACTGTAGGTTAACCGGTAAAAGTGTTTTTTTGTTTTTGACTGCCAATTTCGCACTTTTTTATTTTGGTTCTAAGGATTTTGTGGACGTAGTTTTATAAAATAGTAAGTGGTTTGTTTACTATATGGAAGTTTAAATAGTTTCAATGAAGATTTAATAAGAAATTGCAATATAAAAGTATGTTCCGTTATTAAATTTATGTTTTTTTCTGGAAATATACCCATGGGGCAGCTTTGAACGAAATGGTTGGGGCACCTTTGAACTTTATCAATATTCTTTTTTAAGTGGTATTATGAAACGTTAAGTTTTCTAATACTTCGTAGAAGGTTCTTACATAAAAAATAAGCAGATTGCTTTACTGTGACAGATAAAATTTCAAGCTGGGTGAAGTCCGGGCAAAAGCTAGTTTTAGTAGTTGATTGATATTTTTTAAATTATGCAGTTTTCTCTTTGATGTGTCATTAATCAGAAAGTTTATTAGTATTTAGTTAATTGATATATCTTATATTTACTTTTTTTTTAATAATATCCCTAAGTTTTGTGTTACTTTGTACAGAGTGATGTTAAGTAAAATAAACATGTTAAATTGATCCCAAATGACACTGATCATTGAAAATTTTGTTTATTAATTATTTAAAAAATACACTTTCATAAATATTCAGTTTTATATCATTTAAAAAAATACTAATTCAAAACTGCCCCAGGCGTGTTCAAGGCTGCCCCGACTACGGGGCAGTTTTGAACGTTTACAGGTCTGTGCAAAAATCTAAATATCTTAATAAGCGTTCATGAATAATTAATAAGAACATCATTATTTTGTTGTGTGATAACCATGACCTCTATCTAGGAAGAAAAAATTAATGAAATCAGTCAAATTTAGAAGATATTTAATAAAGTATAAAAATTGTTCAAAGCTGCCCCCCTCTCCCCTACCCTCCTACATAGTTTTCATGTTCGATGATACACACTACCCTTCGATAATTCGACCTACTTAAACCCCTGTCCACCTGACCAGAAGGGTTGGAAGTATCAAGACATTAAGTCCAACTTCCAAATCGAAATTGGATTTCATCCCCACGGAGGTTTGCGGGTACTTTCGGGTTGTATAATATACCTTTGTTTTGCGGACCGTGTAAGTTGAAATATATTTTATCCGACTGAAAAGATGAGGGTAAGGTCTAGCGCTTAACGGCAGTTTTTGTAACGTGAAACTTCAGCGAGACTTCAAATCTTCTTCAGATTTACGTATATGTTTTGTCGCGTCATAATATGTCAATGTCACCCCTCCCGTGCCGCTCTCATAACTCAGGCATTGACTGAGTTAAAAGCTAGACCTATAACTGGTAATATACAGGGTGTAACAGGGGGGGGTGGGGGTGGATCATCGTAAGTCAAACGATGGGGGACTTCAATACCTATCGATATAACCCCCATGTATGTTCCGCGATTTTCAATGGTTCCAAAGTTATTGAGATTTTTGTGAAATTTAAGTAAAAGCCGGAATCCCAACTAATATTATAAATGCGAAAGTAACTCTGTCTGTCTGTCTGTCTGTCTGTCTGTCTGTCTGTTACGCTTTCCCGCTTAAACCTCGCAACCGATTTTGATGAAATTTGGCATAGAGATAGTTTGAGTCCCGGGAAAGAACATAGGATAGTTTTTATCCCGGTTTTTGAAACAGGGACGCGCGCGATAAAGTTTTTCTGTGACAGACAAAATTCCACGCGGGCGAAGCCGCGGGCGGAAAGCTAGTTCAGTATAAAAGTCTTCACTGTAGCTTAACTACTGGACCTGCTTGCATGATTTTTTTTCTAGAAGTAGTTCAATAGTGGGTCTTAATAATCACGATACCGATTCGAGTCATAACCCTATCATATTGAAATAAAAAAAAATCTTCATAACAGTTGTTGTTTTTAAAACAAGTTTTAGAAAAAAAATCAATATTTTTTTTCACTAGAGGCCTTGAAAGTTATTAGAAATAATTCGATTTGCAAAATTTTTATGTACAATTAATTTTTATTTCAATATGATAGGGTTTTGACTGTTACACCCTGTATATCTATCATATAGGTATACTATACAAAACAGACAAAAAAAAATTACACGGCACAATTTTGACAGTCTTATAGCTAAGAGGCGTTCTCTTCCAATAACCTAGTATAATTTTATCATCTTCAAAAATCTTAATACTTCGAAAATCTTATAAGCTCGATAAAAATAATGAACTCCTTAAATCTAATCCAAATTTTAAAAGTTAATTTACAATAATGAAAATAAAAATTTAAGGCTCTAATTAAATATTTTAATAATTTTTAAAATGACTTGAGAGGCGACTAATAACGCCAGAAAAAAATTAGTAACTATTTTAATCATTTTGTGAAATTATAAAAATATCATACTAGTTATTTCGTAATAATAATAAAAGTAAAATATTATGTCCTACTTTATAAGTTAAAAAAAAACAGACGGAATGTTCCTTTTACAAGTTTTTATTAAAAAACTAGCTTTTGCCTGCGGCTTCACCCACGTGAAAAGTTTGTCACAGATCGTTATAAATTATAGCATGTTATACTGGATCATACAACAATACTGTAAAGTTTCATCAAAATCCGTTTAGTAGTTTTTGCGTGAAAGAGTAACAAACATGTTGACATCTAGACATCCATACAAACTTTCGCATTTATAATATTAGTAGGATAGCATGACCTTAAAAACTTAAACTGTTTCTTACTAAATTCAATTTTACATGAGCAGTTACCCAAAAAAGGTGCCAGTAAAATATCTTAAAGGGTTTTTATGTAGAATGCGAATTCCAGAACCTTATTTCCAGAGAGGAATGAACGGCCGTTCTGATAGCTCAAATTGAACAGCCATGAAGGGCTTTGTATGAAGTACTAGCGACTAGCGTGGGACGTCCACCTAGAAGGTGGACCGACGACATCGTAAAGGTAGCAGGGAAGCGCTGGACGCAGGCCGCTACCAATCGATCAACGTGCAAAGCATTGAGGGAGGCCTATGTTCAGCAGTGGACGTCCTATGGCTGAAATGATGATGATGATTAGCGACCTGCGCCGGATAAAGTAGTTACTAGTGACCCGCCCCGGCTTCGCACAGATGCTAAGTATACATATAAACCTTTCCCTTGAATTGCTCTTTCTATTGAAAAAAACCGCATCAAAATCCGTTGCGTAGTTTTAAAGATCTAAGGATACATAGGGGCAGACAGCGGAGAGCGGCTTTGTTTTTAACCGACTTCAAAAAAGGAGGAGGTTCTCAATTCGAGTGTATGTTTTTTTTGTATGTATGTTACCGCAGAACTCCGTCAATTATGAATAAATTTCCAAAATTTATCAATAATAACCAATCACATTTCATTGTTTCCACTACTGCGCTCCGCCGCCGCGTCGACGCCGCTGTCAAATTCTTTAGAATAATTTAACTGCCCGACACTTCTCCGCTCTATTCTGCTCCGCTCCGCTTTGGTGGGAATCGGACCTTAGAATGTGTAAGTGTAAGCTTAAGGTTTTGTAAAAATCCGTTCTTAGTGAGCACCTACGTTCTAAATGCAAAAATTGAGACTCGTAGCATTTGTAGTTTCTGAGATTTCGCGATGAGTGAGTGAGTTGGGCGGGTTTTAGAATCGCGCTGACCCTCGCTGATCGTCGGCGCTGACAGATCAATATGTATGTAATTGAAGGTACCGTTAATGAGTGACGCTGATCGCTAGGCGCCGACGCTTCATACATTTCGGCTGTCAGCGCTGACGGTCAGCGTACGTCAGCGTGACTCTAAAACCAGCCTTAATGACCTTTCGCTATTATTTAGATAGATTTTTTTTTACAAAATTAGGGTGATGAGTCTGTTTTCGTCCATCTACGACAATGCCTTCTTTTGTCTACCATACACAGTCCCGTAAATGGTATACTAGGGACTTATTCCTGCTGGATGGGCACAGAGTTCTTGTGAGTGGAATAGCCCATTATTTAGTTGGAATTGTCTGGATTTTATTATCTGGAGTGTTGTTGGAAATTTTGTACAGCGCGGTGACACTTTTGGGAAATTGCTTTAGGCGAAAATTATGTAGTACTTTGGTTAGGTTACCTTACCTATGAGAGCTTTTGCACGCATGTGTGACCCCGTTCTAAAATACGAGTTAAACCATTTTTTTCTGTATACCAAATTTTACCTGAATGCAGCGGTTGAAGCGTGAAAGAGTTCTAAAAATCCAGCACAACTATTTACACTTATAATATTACTAAGAATATCAATAAGTTAATGTTTATATTAATGGAATATTATATACATATATACAACAAAATGTTAACAAATAACTACTAAACTAAACTATAACTAAATAAAAAAAGTAGATAATAAGCTTATTATTACACAAGGTACAAGGCTGAAATTAGGAGATACGTAAAGAAGCTGAAGTCGCTGACATAGCCCGATGGATTAGCAAGCTGAAGTGGCAATAGGCAGGGCACATAGTACGCAGCACTGACGGCCGATGGGGCAGCAAGGTTCTGGAGCGGATGCCACGTACTGAAAAGCGCAGCGTAGGACGTCCACCCATAAAGTGGACTGACCTCATAAAGGTAGCAGGAATGCGCAGATAAAAGTCAATTATTGAAGAGAAAACTATGGAAAAACACCATATTTTTTAACTCAGACCGTAGTAAAACCATTTTTTAATCGCGTTCATTGTTACGTCATGCTTTGTATCGTGACTAAACTAATTTAAAACCCACCCTGCGGCAAGCACTAGTTTAATTATTAACGCCAGCTCTCTACCGCACGACAAATTACAGCTAGTGATGGGAAAAGGTCGATGAAACTATCGATTGTCGATAAGAATTTTCCGTGATCTCTGGCAAGTTTCATCTAGTTGTTTACTATGGCAGCAATTTTGTGAAAAATTTATTATTGGCAGGTTGCTAATAGCTCACAAGGTAGGTCCTATAATAATAAATTGATGCTTACTTCGAACTCCTTCTATGTTCTTCTTTTAAATTTCGTTGCGGGTCCAATGACAGTTTGATTTTCCCCCGGGACAAACTTTATTGGCGGTCAAACTGTAGATCCTGGCTACACAGGAGTTGCAGCGGTGGGAACGAGAGGTGGAAATACTTTATACTTATCCATTGCTGGGACAACATATAACACAACAATGGATTAATTCATGAGCCGGTGATGGATGTACACAGATGATCGTGATTGATATCGAATTATGCAAACAGAATATTATGTCTAGAGATGAACTCAGTCATTGTCTGAGGTATGGGAGCGGTACGAGATGGTGTTTTCGTAACGTCAAACATCAGGGAGACTTCAGATTTCCTCCTGATTTATATGCTCTTTCACGTCATGTTATGTTCGCAAAAATATAGAGCAATTCACGAAAAAGAAGCGATTTGCATAACTTTAATACAAGAAACAATAATAAACTTGCCGTTCCAAATTTCAGATTGCATAAGATTGGTAATTCATTTAGTATTAAATTCTTTAATAAATTACCACAAACTGTTGTAGAACTACCCATTCATAAATTCAAAGCACATATTAGAAGTACCTTAATGAAAAAGGGCTACTATGAATTCGATGATTATTTAAAAGATAAAAATGTTTGGGATGCGTTACTGCCTAGCTCGCATAAATATTTATAAGTTTGTACATTTTAAAGCCTGTAAACCTTTGAAAAAGAGGCTGACAATAGTGACTGAGTTTCTTGCGCTGCTTCTTCTCAGCACTGGCCCATTTATTGTCCTGAACCAGTGGTAGGGTTCATACTGGGACGTGTAAAAGTGCTTTTTAAAGTCTATTTACAGAAATAAATGAGTTTTATGAGTTTTTTATGAGTTTTATGTCATTGTCACCCCTCCCGTGCCGCTCCCATACCTCAGGCACTGACTGAGTTAAGCCTTAGACCTATAGAAAAGTATTATCCTTTAAGCGCATAATAATGCTCTTTTCTCAATACTTCCTTTCTCAGAAAGACCTTTTCTATAAAACTTTGTTCTATACAGAATTTGCTGAGAGCAAATAAGAGTCCCCACAAACTGCAGACTTTTTATCGGTTGAGAAAGAGTTAGGTCGAGTTTTTTCAAGCCAAATATAGGACGTCCCTGGACATAGGTCTCCCCCAATGATTTCCATATCGCCTGGCTTGGAGCGACCTGCATCCAGCGCCTTCCTGCTACCTTTATGAGGTCGTCGATCCACCTTGTGGGTGGACGTCCCACGCTACGCTTTCTAGTACGTGGCCTCCACTCCAGAACCTAGCCCCATTGGCCGTCAGTTCTGCGTACTATGTGCCCTGCATATTGCCACTTCAGCTTACTAATCCGTCGGGCTATGTCAGCGACTTTAGTTTGTTTACGGATCTCCTCATTTCTGTTACATTGCGTTAGTGAAATACAATTGTGCATGGAGCACTATCGATATTTTGCAGGAGCAATTGTTGAGCATCACTATTTTATCGATCGATATACACAAACAATTAAGCGTTTTGTATACAATATTAATTACAATCCTTTTGATCCGTTGTAGTGTTTTTAAAGTGGATTTTGATTTAAAAATTAATCCATTTTCCATTAATCCATTGAAATTACGAAGGCTGGTTTGTTTTCCACTGGGGACATAAAGACAAAAGATTAAAATGATTTACCTATTTATTTGCAGAATGTGGTACATTAGATGTTACAAAAATACATAAATAAATGCCACCAACTCACACTAAGCGTTTCGATAATTATATAATACGAACAGCTAGAGACTTGAGTTCGCTGCCTGCTGCTCTCTTTCCTGAACACTATAATCCGGGCCTTTTCAAGGAGAGAGTGAATAGGCACTTACAGGGCAGATAATATGTACCATCGTAGACTGCATCTCAATTAACACCAGGTGCGATTGCGGTCAAATACCTGCCTTGTGTTAATAAATAATGGTATCCTTAAAAAAATAGTTGTAGTTACGAACATTATGTTTTTCGGCTCGCAGCAGGTATTTGATTGCTATACCACACCTTTATGCGCTGATAACGCAGTCTCATAAGGCTCGGAAAGACAGTACCTAAATTTAGTCCCTACTCGTAGCTATTAACTATAAATATTATTAAAAACTAAACTACTTAACTTGTTATTTATTTATTGCGATCTTATAACATAAAATAACCCTCTTTTATCAAGTCGGTTGAAAAATTACTTAAATCAAGAAAGTAACCAACTCCACTATAATAATATTAATAAACCAATTACCAAAGTGTTAGTTAGGAATTCCACAACTAACTGCGACCCGAGACACTAACTAATTAGTAGTGGGAAAGAAAGTATCTAATTACTTTAATGTCTCTCTTGAAAGCCTTTCTGAAGTAACAAAGTTTATTCTATCTAATAAAACAAAGTGACTCTGTCTGTCTGTACGTTTATATTTTTTAAGCTACGCCACGGATTTTAACGCGGCTTATTTCAGCAGTGGACGAAATATGGCTGAAATGATGATGATGATGGTCTGAATGTTTGTAGCTCCCATTCTTAAGATTTTTGTAAGTAGTAGTGGGTCAAGAAGATAATAAAAGTACCTACATTATTATCTGACTAGCGGCCGCCCGCGACTTCGTACGCGTGGATCCCGTTTTACCCCCTTACGGGTGGAGTTTCGTAAAATCCTTTCTTAGCGGATGCCTACGTCATAACATCTACCTGCATGCCTCAGCCCGATCCGTCCAGTGGTTTGGGCTGTGCGTTGATAGATCACTATGTCAGTCAGTCAGTCACCTTTGAGTTAATATCTAGAAGATTCAAGTTATTTTATCTGCAGTCGGCTAAATTCCCAATTTGCTTAGCAATTTCTTGCTATTGTCATCTGATATTGTAATTACGTTTGAAAAAATCCAAAAATCCTGTTACATCCATCCATTTTCTTTCTATTCTTGTAAGTAATTTGATCATGCTTTGAATTCCTTAATGAGGGAAGAAGGGCCCTCTAATTTATTCTTGTCAAGGCAGTCATTAATTAACGAGATTCGTTGCAATCTGTAGTCCAGTTTCTTGTTAAGATATTTTTTTATTACAGTTAAATTATGTTGGGGAAAAATATGGCGGCTCACAGTAAAATCGTTTCAGCCAAATGACCGTTGCTGGACAAAGGCCTCCCCTAAGGATTTCCACAACGATCGGTCGTCGATCGTCGGTCCATCTAGTGGGAGGCCAGCTCACGCTACTATTTCGGCTCTTAGCTCAGTAATAAATATGCTTGAATGTCTTCAAGGGTCATTCATACGTCAGTAAGGTTGCCAGGTGTCCGGCTTTAGCCGGACATGTTTGGCTTTTTACGGTCGTGTCTGGCCTAAAATTGTCTGTCCGGCCTGTCCGGCTTTTGTTAGGCTTTTTATGTGGTTGCCGCGCCAGGCGAAAGTCGAGCTACAGAACAATATCAAGCCCACGCATCAGGATGTTGGGCAACCGATGATGATAGAATTCACTCGTAAGCTATGACACTAATTTCACCCCCCCCCCCCCCCCCGTGACATGTCCGGCTTTTAGGGTAAAATGTCCGGCCAAATGAAGCACAGAGTCCGGCTTTTGTGTTTAAGGACCTGGCAACCCTATACGTCATGAAAAAGTAAAATATCTTTCACAACTATTATCACAGCTTTACCAACCTATCTGAGACAAGTACACGGATACACAGTACTTAAGGATTATCCCCTTAGCTATACCCCAATATAAAGCTCTTATGTTGCTCTTTAACAGCTAAATGGAGTTATGAGAGCGAGTTTTGGAACTCTTATACAGAACTTGAGAGTCTATCAACATTTTTATGGGGCTCAGGACTGAGTTCAGTTTTATGTGGAATAAGGTTTATGTTTGTTACAAATGTGTACTTTTAGAGATACCTAGTATGTTTGTGACTACAAGAACTGGTGGTTCTATTTGTGGATCCCGTTTTACCCCCTTAGGGGTAGGAGTTTCGTAAAATCCTTTCTTAGCGGATGCCTACGTCATAACATCTACCTGCATGCCAAATTTCAGCCCGATCCGTCCAGTGGTTTGGGCTGTGCGTTGATAGATCACTATGACAGTCAGTCAGTCAGTCAGTCAGTCACCTTTGAGTTTATACATATTTAGATATCCGTATGGTTATAGCAGAGTAGAATAGGACCCCCTAACTCTTCCCGTGGACGTCGTAAGAGGCGACTAAAGGACAAATATGCGAACATCAGGCCTCCCCAACCCGTCCGGCCAGCGTGGGGAGTGTAGGACAAATCCTCCATTTGCCTCTGGTAAATTAGAGGGTCGTGCTCCTGCAGTGGAGACTAAATGACCTGATGATGATGACTCCTAAGGGCTTCAATGAACTTTGTTAATAAAATAATGTGTCTTTACTTTAGAAGTATCTGGATGCGGGCAACCCAGGACTGTCCGTTGTGTAAATCCTTGGGGGAAGCCTTCCAGCAGTGAACGACATTTGGCTGTAATTAAACCATCTTCTAATATGAAAATTATAAATAACTCGAAAAAATCGAACTGCCTAAGGCGGGAATTGAACCCACTACCTTCCGCTTGCCGGTCGACTGCTCTTCCAACTGAGCTACTTAGACACTGGATGAACCCGTCGAAATTTTCAAGTGTAATACGCTGTTAGTAGGTGCGCACACTGTTGATTTTTAGTTGGCCGATAGTTGTGTCCGATTTTAAATTGTATGAAGAATCGGCCAAATCGAATCGGCGTAGTGTGCGCACTCCCATACATGCCCATACTGATCAACGGCCATTCTCAGATTAGCTAGTTTTTACGTGTCCGGGCTGTTAAATCCTTAAAAATGACAAATTAGAGACATGCAAGTATTTTTATATGTTACTTAACAACCCTATCCAGTTGTGCATAAAATCATAGGCCTCTATTTTAAGTATGAGTGGCTAAATTAATTTCATGAACCTCTGTTCTATAATTACCGTGACGCGTCCGCACACCGACTTAACGTTAAAAGTTGGCTGTAATTTTTATGTCGTATAGATTAGATTTACCCCATTCAACGTTTTAAAGAGTTTATAAGATTGTCTTATGCTTGGCAAAATGTCTATTCAATAGAACCATTCTGTAAATAATTATAATTAAAAAACAGCTTGTCCGAGCTAAAGTCCTAATTACCGTTACGTTTTCTGTTCGTGGTCATGCTAGCCTAAATAATAGTATTTGACACATCATTATCGCGCGCGGCGCTAGCCCTTAGTTAGTGCCTTGACCTGTTAGCAAGTGGATGTCTATTGCGTTGGCGTAACCGTCGATGAGTTGCGTAAGAGTATAATTACCATATCTTTGGTTTTCAATTTTTCTAATTACCGTGTCCTTATTTTTGTACTAGATTTATAAAGGTAGATCCACGTGGTTAGTTTAAATAGAAACATTGCTTTGGCCTCCGTACATTGTAGTAAGACAGTATTTGCATACCCTACAGATTTTGGCAATTTTGAAGAAAAACTATCGTTTTATAATTTCCATGTACTAATTACCATATATTTATAATCACCGTTGTATGAAATAATTACCTACAAATTGCACTCACGATTGAATAAGTATGATGATAAAATATGAAAAAATACCTAGACTTTCCCATAACATCTTTACGGACTTTTCTTCCAATCTGACATCAAAATTTTGAAAAGCTATTGTTAGAGTTACCTCGAAATAGATTCGATTTCATGACGAATGTTCAGCTTCAGTTGCTGCATGGTTGTTGGATTATAGAGTATATTTTAACTCTTAAGGTAACCCCACAAAAAGAAGTTAGCTGGAGTACACTCCAGCTAACTTCCCGATTACAATCGGGGCTTCCTGATGGCCAGGAGATGTCACCCCTGCGTGAAACAAGACTCGTACCAGATATTTATTTTACTATTAATATCATTAATATTAGCATGTTAAATCATTAATTAATATAAATATAATACCATTAAAATCTATCCATATTACCTTCGCACTAAGAAGAGGAGATTGTCGAATAGTAACACTTACCTGGCGTGAACACATTAAGAACAAAAGGGAACATATGAACAGACAATGGGCCTTTTCAAGGCGAGAGTGTATAGGCACTTTGTACCATCCTAGACTACATCCTACCTGCCTTGTTATGCATAGAAAAGACTTCGTGATATGCAATGGATACTGGGCAGAAGAAGCTTGGAGAACAAACTATTTACAAATGCATCCTAAGACCCATGTCGACATATGGCATCGACCCAGCCTCGCAAACGTAGAAATACTTTAACGTTTTCAAAATAAAGTATTAAAAATCTTGAGCTGTGCACCTTGGTTTACAAAGTCCACTGAAGTGATACCAAACGTCAAAGAGGAAATATATTTGCTGTATCCCTTCTAAATTCTGAGAACTCTAAAGCGAATAGCATCAATCTGAAAACGTATTTTAAAAGAATCGAGGTGACAAATCATGGGATGTGCAGAGCTGGAACTGTCATTATTACAAATCCAATCCAATCTGATAATGGCTGATGGTTGATAGAATCAAAAGAGGAAAAAACACTAATATCATTTATTAATTTTTCGATATTATGCTTATCCGAAAAGACAAATTTGTGAGACCTGATCCATTATCTGTACCCATCGTTTGTACCACATTAAATGTGGTACACAACAAATAAATGATGATTCAGATTCTGATTCAGCTAAATGCTCTCATTTCAAATGTGACACGTAGCCCCTTCTTGCTGAAACTAAGTGTTCCTGTTATAGCCTCGATTCTTGCAGTAGGTATACTGAAAATATCTTGATTCAATAAATAATAGAAATTAGTGTTTTTCTTTTTAAAAAGGGTTATTAAGAGTACCGAAAACGTTTTTTATGACGCTATATATTTGTGTACAAGTTTATCAATGCAAGATGCTGTTTTGTTTGTTATTTTACATATCTTTTCTAATTACCGTTAGATTAAGTATTAGCCTTATCTAATTACCGTGACCATAAAATTTTTGGGTCTCATTTACTCGAAAACCGCTTTGAATAATTTGACGCCTTTACGATTGTTAAATTCGTACTTTTCAGGTGTTTTATATTTAAATGCGTTTAAGTCAATTAAGCCAAATTTCAAAAATGATATGGTAATTAGGCTGAGAACGCCTAATCGTGAGAATGACCGTCAACTGCCCGACTAAACTATCGGCCGACGAAAAATCAACGGTGTGCGCCTACTCTTACGGCCAGCGTACTTTGTTTCATCTTGGGGTTGGGTATACAATACATCTTCTAATATTCCATCAACACCATGGCAACATAAGGCATTGTTTCTTAAATAAACCGACATGTTTTCTCTCCCATTCATACACAATGGCGTCCATTCAACCCATACACCCATGGCGTATGGCCGTAATAGGCTATCAAGACATATAATCTGGAATAAAACATCTATTACGGCAGTCAAGTAGGGATGCCATGATTTGTAATAAAGTGGGACAAAAAAATATTGATTTTTACTCAGATTATTGCAATAATATTGAGACAGTGTCAGTTTGAACCCCATCCAATGCTAGAGTAGTGTAGTCAAGTAATTTCTTACAATGTCTTTCCTTCAAGGTAAAATCTAACTTTGTAAAAAAATAGGCATCATAAGATTAAAACTGGGTTGCACCATCTTACTTAAACATTAACAAACGTCAAAAATATGTCTAACTCCATACAAAAACACCGGTTATCGTTACAGTTACCGTTAAAGTTAGGTGGTGCAACTCAGCTTAAAAAAGTTTCATTCGCATTTTTAAATTAGAAGAATGAATAATTAGTTTTTGTTAATACTAAAGAAGACATTTATTAGGTACTAGCTTTTACCCGCGGCTTCACTCGCGTGAAATTTAGTTTGTCACAGATCGTCATAAATTATAGCCTATATGTTAATCTGGATTATAAACAATAATACTGTAAATTTCATCAAATCCGTTCAGTAGTTTTTGCGTGAAAGAGTAACAAACATCCACACAAACTTTCGCATTTATAATCTTAGCAGGATAGGATCCTAGGTACTACTTTGACATTTGACTCACAAAGAAAAAAATAGTGACGTAAAAGCGACTTCAACTATTGTCCCAGTCACTAATAGGACGTGCTTAAACTAATTCCACGAAGTTCACCTTTGGGACGCGTTCGAGCTAAAACCAATACTGGAATCGGGTCGCGATATTCTATTACGAATTGCCGTGACAACCGTGGATTCAATTCATCAACTGACAAACAGTTTGTGCATGTCCTATTACCCTATTTTCAGCACCAATTATTGGAATCCCTGAAACGGGGAATTCCAATGCATTTACACTAGGGATGTTACGGGGAGTTTCGGATTTCGGATATCCGAAAGTTTCGGTTACGGTTACGGATATCTGTGCTTTAGAATGCAATTTGCAATAGTTGTCCAACACGGTTCATTCATGGCCGCACACTTTACATCGAATAAAAATTATAAAAAATAAAAATTGATGCTAGATGGCATATAAAGGTAAATCAGGCTGTTATGCCTTTACATATAATGCTATTCAAAAAACAATTTAAACTGCCTACATCCGAAACTATCCGAAACTTTTGAATCGGTTGCGGTTACGGTTTCGGATATTTTTTTATTTCGGATATCCGAAAGTTTCGGTTACGGTTACGGATATCCTTAACATCCCTAATTTTACACGTTAGGCTAGGTTTATATCTGTCAACGTGAAATTGTGAACTGTGTCAGTTTATAATACGAGTATAACGCGTTAGATTGTAAACTAACAGTGGGTTAGGTGAGGTTAGATTGTAATTTAACTACGTCAGATTATAATCTGACGGAATTCACAATTTTACGGTGACATATCCAATCAGCTTATGCTAGCTCGCCTGTCGGATGGGTATTAGAATAGTAGATTTACTGATGGTTGAATACATATGACATCTCCGATGCTGACCTAATTTGAATCCAGGAAAGCCATTTTCGATGTGTCTATTTGCTTTTCGAAGTGGTAACACTGGTCAGTCTATCGGTGGACTCAGTGCAGGCTTGTGTTTCTCTTCGGATATTGATTGGCTACACTTACAAGGTATTATATTGCTACTGCATTATTTTTGTTGGTCACCTCTCACCCGCTTTGACTTTAACTTCGAACTCCTCCTATGTTCTTCTGTTCTTTCGTTGTGGGTCTAATGAAAAATTTTCCCCTGAGACAAACTTGGCCTTTGGAAGGAAGTCAATCCTTAATTTCAAACTTCTACAATGTTCTTCTGATTGATTTCGTTGCGGGTCCAATGTTTACAATATTTTCCCTGAAACAAACTTGGCTGGGTTTTTATTGGCGGTCAGGCTGTTAAATCCTGGCTACACAGAAGTTGTAGTGGTGAGAACAGACTTGTTAGAGCATTTTTGCATTCTTTAACCTTTAACCAGTGACATGACTATTTTATAACACTATAAGGGACATGACGTCTCACAGGCTACTACTTCGAAATCAAAAAATTGACAAAATTGCATGTGGATTACTTTAAAATTGTATTTGTATTTAACTATTGGTATGTCAATAAAACAAATGTAAATGAATTCAATCATTTTTTTTATAATTACATAGAAAAAAACTATAATTACCAATTAGTGGTAATTTTCAGCATCAATTGATATGAGGTCCTTTTTTAGCATTTTAATAGACTTTATATAAATTCTATGTCAAATTTAATACTTTTTACTAAAAATCTAATAATATAGAAACCGAAAAAACATAAAATCCACTTCTGAAAACTAAAAATAAAAATTCTGACACCCGCTCAATTTGGCATAAAATCAATGGCAATTTTTGCAGAAAAGGCGAGAACATTGCAAACATATGGGATTGCAACACCCCAACACAAGTGTACTGTGGCGGCGTAGCATGGCTTGGCACCCTGGGCGACCCCTTCCCCCCTCCTCACCCCTCATAAGACCATAAGTTGGATGTTCATATTGCGGGGGGCTAAGGCACCCCAGAATGGTCTGGTGTCCCCCAGAATTTTCGGGTTACCGATTTGAAGCCGAAAGATTTTAGTACTAAGTCATGAGCTATATTATTATGATGAGATGATACCAATCGCATGCACCCCCTTATCATGACATATCAGATGCGCGACGTCCTTGTCATGCAGATGCATCTGTGGGCACTAATCTTCGCGACTGAGTTGTCACTCCGTTGTCACCCCCTGATGCTTGGCACCCTGGGCGGACCCCCCCCCCCCCCCTTACGCCGCCACTGTCCGCTGTGTACACTGTCATTTTGTGTAGTTTAGGCAGACAAATACTGCATGCCCTTTGCTTGGCTTGACTTGTTTCAGGATGGAACAGACGGTCCATCGTTTGAACCTTGACGAGGTTCAAAAGGTTCAAACGATTGACTGACCGTTCGTAATATTTTATTCTTTGATGAATTCGTGGGCTGGAGTTATCATTTCCTAGTCTTTTCTGCCATTTTGCACTTAAAATAAAAAGTAGAGTGTAAAAGTTTTTGTATGACAACTAGGGACATGTAGCCTCACAGGCTACGATCGATTTTCTAATTCGTATAACTTACGTGGAAAACAACCGATAACACGTCTGCCTTCTTCTGTGGTCGTTTTAGCACTAAAACAAAAGCTACTAAGACGCTGGGTCGCTGCAAGCGAGGGGAAGTGGTCAATTCTAAGAATTTGAAAAACATGAGACGCCTGTGAGACTACGTGTCACTGGTTAAAGGTTAACAACTTTAAATACTACGGAGAAGGCCTACAGACCTGAATCACCTGATGAAATGTGATGATCAGGCCAAAGGAGGGAAGAAGCGAAAAGAAAGTTAATATTTCGTTATTTTGTATTACTTACATTCTCAGACCGACGATCTGGTGAGGGTCGCGGGAGGTACCTGGATGCGACCGATCTTTGTGGAAATCCTTGGAGGAGGCCTTTGTCCACGGACGTCTTTCAGTTGTTGTAACGAACGAACTTACATTATAAATGGACAAAAGTAGGTACATTTATACGCCAACAACTCCAAAGTCAAGACTGCAAATAAGAAGAATAAACTTTATTTGACTGCTTTTTAAATGCATTCGTGCCACACGCCATTTTGTTATTTATGTTAGTACAAGTGCTATGCATTTGAAGAAAAAAAGAAATAGCATAGATTTATTATTATTTGTTAAGGCTTGGTATTTCTGCTAAAGTAGGTATTTCGCGCTGTCAAAATCTGCGCGGGCAATACTTCGCCGAAGACAGCGCGCCAAAGAGCTCTCGCGGCTACACAGTATAGAAATACGCAGTTGGTTAGGTTAGGTTGACTTCCTTCCGTTCAAGCGTCATACTCACAGCACTTTCTAATACAAATCATATCCAAGTGATACAAATTAAAAAAAACTTTCAAAATTTTTGGGAATATATTTTAGAATCGAATAAATATAGAATATAACTGCCAAAGTAAACACGGTTCAAAGAGGCGTGGCGTCACCCGACCTTCCGGAAGTTCCGCGCCGGCTAAAAGAATTTCAAGATTACGTCACCCGACCTATCGGTAGATCCTCGGGAGCTTGAGCGATTGGAAAAACATTTTATGATCAGTTACTCGTAGTAGCGATTATTTAGAGCTTGGATAATAAATTATAGTTGTTGCAATTCACAAAGCTTTGCATGTGGTTAATTACATTAATCAGTACACGCATCAATTTTGTTCAGTCTTTTTGTTTATTAATAAATAAAAATATCATACTAAAATTGCATACATATTTGTTTGTATTGGTCTGGGTGTTTTCTTTCCATAATTTATGTATAACGTATGTACGGGGCTCTGTATCGAAAATCAGTATGAGCAATAAGCATCACACACGGTTACCTGAAGTGCATTACCGCAGCAAAAAGCTTGCCATCTTAAATGAACGGTATAATATCGAGGTTTCGTCAGTACAGTTGCGAACAAAGGTGTTTGTGTAGTGTAGTTGAGTTGAGAGGTCAGATTATTGAAATAATAAAACGAAAATTTTATTTTTTAAATACATTTTAAAAATAATTTACATTACAGATAACAATGAGAGGATGACATTGCAAGGTGGTGCCAGTCCAGTCTTAAATCCGTTGATATATGCTGCATCTGCCATGTTTTTGGCTAAAAGATTCTTCTATCTTGCAGTTTAGACTTTTATTACAGACCTCAGACAGTATTTTTGGAAAACTTTTACGCATGGTGGAGGAAGGGACGCTCTAGAGACTCAAGTCTAGAAGGAGTCACATGAACTCCAAGTTTTAAATCCGTTGACATCTGCTGCATCTGCCATCTTTTTGGCTAGAAGATTCTTCTATCTTGCAGCTTAGACCTTTAGCTACAGACCTTAGACAGTATTTTTGAAACATTCTTACGCATAGTGGAGGAAGGGACGCTCTAGAGCAGTGGTTCTTAACCGGTGGTCCGCGGACCACTGGTGGTCCCTGGAGGCATTCCAAGTGGTCCACGATGTGCACTTGCACACCTTGGTCAAAACCACTTTTAACTGATTTTTGCAGTCAAACTGGTTTTGACCGATTATGAGGTGGTCCCTGACAAGACAGAAATTTGGTAAAATGGTCCCTCATGACTTAAAGGTTAAGAACCACTGCTCTAGAGACTCAAAACTACAAGGATACACATGAACTCCACTTTTAAATCCGTTGATATCTGCTGCATCTGCCATGTTTTTGCCATAAGATTCTTCTATCTTACGGCTTAGACCTTTAGCTACAGACCTTAGACAGTATTTTTGTGAAAATTCTTACGCATGGTGGAGGAAGGGACGCTCTAGACACTCAAGTCTACAAGGAGTCACATGAACTCCAGTTTTAAATCCGTTGACATCTGCTGCATCTGCCATCTTTTTGGCTAGAAGATTTTTCTATCTTGCAGCTTAGACCTTTAGCTACAGACCTTAGACAGTATTTTCGTGAAAATTCTTACTCATGGTGGAGGAAGGGACGCTCTAGAGACTCAAGTCTACAAGGAGTCATATGAACTCCAGTTTTAAATCCGTTGACATCTGCTGCATCTGCCATCTTTTTGGCTAGAAGATTCTTCTATCTTACAGCTTAGACCTTTAGCTACAGACCTTAGACAGTATTTTTTATTATTTATTTGTGTCAGTGTGCTCTTCTAAAGAGTGTAAGACAATTGTATGTAAGTACTATTAAAATGTAATTTTAACTCATTGGTTTTGTCTCATATTTGAGGAATGTACTATGTATCATGAGTAGAGTCTTCGTTTAAAAGGATGCGAACGATTTAAATTTCAATAGGTAGACAAAATTGATAATTTTTAATTATCAAAAATTTAAGCTTTCTCCAGTAACACTGATATTATTATACTGTGACTCATCAAAGTCATCATTGTCAAAAATATTGACAAATCGCGAACTGTCACGGCCAAAAAACTGACACGCGTCCGTCCTCCGTAAGCGCCACCGCGCGACTGATTGAGATTGTCCAAGCCGTCATGGACGATTTTTTCCACATTTTTTAACATTGTAACTAAATAAGACGCAATATAAAAATTTCATCCGTTAAAAGCCCTCAAGTTATTTCTGAACTTTAGTTTAGTAAAAGATTTAGAATCTCAAATCGCTTATTTTAAAAATAAAACCATAAATAGAAAACGAATAGAGGTAACTTTGGGAATTTATTCTATCTAGTCAACTTCATCAAATCGTGTTTCCATCCGTTAATAGCCCTAGAAAATATCCTCAACTATGCCCAATAAAAATCTTAGCCTTTAATTTTACTGTTTAGTACCTCAAAAATGAAAAATGAAAACCTCATTTTCGCCATTTTCTCTGCTACCCGGCCTTAAAGACATTCTTATCGAATGTCGAATGGTTCTAGTTTATTTTATTGTTTGTGATTTATTTCATGAGGCATGAAATAAATACAAAGCAAAGAATTGGAAGAACAGTATGGCCTGACTTAGGTTTCATGTTTTTTTTAATTTTAATTATATCATAAAAATGGTTAGTTTCACATTTTTTAAATAATTGAAAAAAGTCATCATTATCATCATAAAAAAACTAGATTCCACCTTTTTTTAAACAAAATCAAGCAAATAAATCATCATCAATAAAGGTGACAGTTTCTAGCGCTAATTACGCTGTCGCCCAGTATGGAGATCGCTGACTTGCTGCCCTACATTAGTGCAATGGTCCGAAGTGCAATTAGTGAAAGTGACGTCAATCGACATTTTCCTAAAAACTGTAGTTCATTATTTTATCATTCCATAATCATACTTCGATTAGGTCTCATCTTGTTTTAATTATAAGTATTTCATGTAATTCTCTAATTTCTAATTAAATCTTTTATAAGTATATTCGGTTTTTTTTCGATCCTCCGATCGCAGCTAACGTATTTGGCGCAGTCGGTAGGATACTCGCGGGCCGGTTCGCGAGAGTAGATCTTTCTAAATCGCGTCGCGAGTCGCCCGGGAAGCTGTCAAGATTCCATCAACGAGTATCCTGAATCTACGGACCTGCTGCAGACCAGGAGGAGAATCCAGAACTCGATTCACGGAGAGAACCAGAATGAAATATATGTGAGTACACTTGAATTGATCTCGTGTTGCTTTCCTTTTATCATATTGTTTTAGATCCTTATATTATCCTTTGTGTGTTAATCTTACAACTTCAAGATTTATCACCCTAGAGCCAATAGTCTCCGCGAGTCTGAATCCCGTCAGGCTCGCCAGTGTCAATTAGATACCTAATAGTAGAAATATAGATTTAAATCAAAGTTTAAATAACTCGTTTGACGAAATGTCTCACGAACCAGACACGATATTCAAGGCCCTCCGCCTAGTCCCGGATTTCGATGGGAATCCCAACGTTCTGACAAGGTTCATTAACGTTTGCGATCAGTTAGCAGTAAAATATTTGAGTAACGCCCCAGGCAGTGAGTTTTCCAATCTTTGCTTAATAAATGGCATATTGAATAAAATAACAGGACCCGCTGCATGCACAATCAATTCCGACGGGATACCTGATAGTTGGTTAGGTATTCGTACTGCCCTTATCAATAACTTTTCCGATCAACGGGACGAAACGGCTCTGTACAATGACCTCTCTTTAGCCACTCAAGGTAACAAGACGCCGCAAGAATTTTACGATAATTGCCAAACTTTATTCAGTACGATAATGACTTACGTGACTTTACACGAGACAGTACCTACGACTGTACAGGCTAAAAGGGATCTTTATAAAAAGGTCACCATGCAGGCATACGTTCGTGGACTCAAAGAGCCCCTGGGATCCCGTATACGCTGTATGCGCCCTCCTACAATAGAGAAAGCCCTGGAATACGTCCAGGAGGAACTCAATATAATGTATCTCCAACAACGTAACGAACCCAATAAGATTCAAGCCACCCCTAAAGTGGAAACACAACCCCTGCCTTCATTTGCTCCGCCACCACGGCATAATCTCCCGATGCCAGTGCCCAACTGGCCTGTTCCCGTAGGACAACAGCCCATGAGGCCTCCGCCTCAACCCTTCAAACTCCCAGCACCAGGCGCACCTAACATGCGTATACCAACGAATACTCAGAGGATGTTTAGTGCTCCACCTCCTAATTACAACCCCCGCAGTAATATGTTTCGCCTTCCACCCCGAAACAATCAACCACAGTTTCAAGCCCCTTAACCTATGAGTGGTGTCCAACGTTTCACCCCAAGGACACTGCCGCATTCCCAAATGTTGACTGGACATGACTGGACTAAGTCAGGGAACCCACCTCCAACAAACTATTTTAAAAGCCGAGAAATGAATGTGAACGAATGTTTGACAAACGACGACGGCTACTCATATTACAATAACTACGACCTTTATCATGACCCAGTTTACAATTACTATTGCGATTATTATACTAGCGATTTACCCGAGTCTACTCCCGAATTAATTTATTACTAGCGGCCGCCCGCGACTTCGTACGCGTGAATCCCGTTTTTCCCGCTAATTCCCGTTCCCGTGGGAATTTCGGGAATTCCTTTCTTAGTGCACCTCTACGGTACCTAAGCTACGTCCCTTCCAAATTTCAAGTGCCTACGTTTAGCCGTTTAGGCTGTGCGTTGATCTGTCAGTCAGTCAGTCAGTTTCTCCTTTTATATATTTAGATAATTCGACTGACGAATACCAGACGACTGATGAAAATCAACCACAGCCAAGTACTAGCCATGCTGAGCAGGATTTTCAGGAGATCACGACATTAAAAAAGCAAAGATAGAAGTTAATCTTCAAACACAGAGGCAACTTCCGTACATTCAAATAGATTATCCTCCTCTTAAACTATTAATAGACACAGGTGCAAACCAATCCTTCATAAGTCCCGAAGCTGTTCAGCAATACTTTGCTAATTATCCCTTAAACTTTGATCCGTTTGAAGTGACAAACATACACGCAACTAGTAGAAATAATTATTCTATAACGTTGCCGTGTTTTTCTGAGTTTCTTGATGAAGATAGTATGAAGCTATTTGTATATAGGTTTCACGATTACTTCGACGGTCTTATCGGCCTAGATTTATTAAGTAAATGGGAAGCTCGAATAGATCTAAAAGAAAGCCAACTTTTGACCCGTTTTGCCTCAAACCCTATTCATATGTACAATTCACGGAACGTGAACCTTTACGAGGATATTATTCCAGCAATGTCCTCTAAAATAATTAAGGTTCCTTTAGATTTGGCTAATGGCGAAGCGCTCATCCCGGAACAGATAATTTGTAACTGCATCATTCACGAGTGCCTTACAACCGTCTCTAATAACCGTGGCTACTTAGAAATAGAAAACACCACGGCGAACGATATAATATTCTCACTTGATAGCCCCGCGCACGCTGAATTATTTAATATCGAGTGCACTCGCACTCAACAACCAACGTCGCGCGCTGATGACGTCATTTCGCGCTTACGTACCGAGCATTTGAACGAAGAGGAAAAAGCCAACTTAATTACTCTTTGCTCTCGCTACGCGGACGTTTTTTATATTGACGGTGAGCAATTAACATTTACAAATAAGATTAAACACCGGATCAGGACCACCGACGAGGTCCCTGTGCACGCTAAGAACTATCGATATCCTTTTGTTCATCGAGAGGAAGTTAAGACTCAGATAGGAAAGATGTTGGAACAGGGCATCATCAGACCCTCCGACTCAGCCTGGAGCTCACCCATCTGGGTGGTGCCCAAGAAAATAGATGCGTCCGGCAAACAGAAATGGCGACTCGTGGTTGACTTTCGCAAACTGAACGAAAAGACAATTGACGACAAATATCCCATACCCAACATCAATGACGTCTTGGACAAGCTAGGGAAATGCCAGTATTTCACCACACTTGACCTGGCCAGCGGCTTCTACCAAGTGGAGATGGATCCCCAGGATATTTCTAAAACGGCCTTCAATGTCGAGCATGGACATTTTGAATTCCTTCGAATGCCCATGGGACTTAAAAATTCCCCATCCACATTCCAGCGAGTGATGGATAACGTCCTCAGAGGCCTCCAAAACGATATTTGCTTAGTGTATCTCGATGACATAATTGTCTATAGCACATCCCTCCAGGAACACAAATGGTAAACCTGGAAAAAGTATTTCAAAGACTTCGAGAGTCCAACTTTAAAATTCAGATGGACAAATCGGAGTTCTTGAAGCTTGAAACAGCTTACCTTGGCCATGTAATCAGCAGGGACGGTGTTAAACCAAACCCTGACAAGATCTCCGCTATACAAAAATATCCAATCCCGAAAACCACTAAGGAAATTAAACAATTCCTTGGACTTCTCGGTTACTACCGAAAATTCATTCCCGATTTTGCACGTACCACCAAGCCTCTGACTCAATGTCTAAAAAAGGGTAGAAAAATACTACTCACTCCCGAATACGTAAATTGCTTTGAGAAATGCAAGACTCTTCTCACCAATGATCCCATTCTTCAATATCCTGACTTTACTAAAGAGTTCAACCTTACAACAGACGCTTCAAACGTGGCTATTGGAGCCATATTATCCCAAGGTCCTATAGGATCTGACAAACCTGTGTGCTACGCTTCTCGAACACTAAATGATAGCGAAATTAACTATAGCACAATCGAGAAAGAACTCTTGGCCATAGTGTGGGCTACGAAATATTTTAGGCCCTACCTATTTGGTAGAAAATTTAGGATACTGACTGACCACAAGCCTCTTGAGTGGATGATGAATTTAAAAGAACCAAATTCACGTCTTACTAGATGGCGACTGAGACTGAGCGAATACGACTTCACAGTGCAATATAAGAAAGGCAAAATTAACACCAATGCCGATGCTTTGTCACGAATAGAAATTCATCTAGGCGACACTAGATCATTAATGGAAGAAATTGACGAACTTAATTCCCTATTAGGCAACCCGACCGAGGTAGCCCTCTCTAAACCTAACTCTTCCACTGAGACTGTACATACTAGCCACGAACACCCGATACTAGAAATCCCGATAACTGACGAACCCCTGAATAAATTCAACAGGCAAATACATCTCACTATAGTTAATGATGTTAAACGAAAACCCACTGTGACCAAACCATTTGACACACACACACGAACAAGTATACAGCTATCAGAAACAAACTTGGAAGAGGACATAGTAAATGCTATTAAGGAATACGTCAACCCCAAAGTTAAGACAGGACTTCTCATTAGCCCCGCTCTCGCAATGTACTCCATTATCCCCATAATACAGGACAAATTTAAGGGCTCTTCAATGAACCTAGTACTAACTAAATCAGAAATAGAAAATGTCAAGGAATATCTCCGCCAGCAGGAGATAATTCGTCACTATCATGATGGCAAAACTAACCATCGTGGCATCAATGAATGTTATTTGTCCTTATCCCGAAAATATTACTGGCCCAAGATGAAGGACCAAATCACTAAATTTATTAACGAATGTACCATCTGTGGTCAAGGCAAATACGACCGAAATCCTATTAGACCTCAATTTAATCTTGTGCCTCCTGCAACTAAACCCTTTGAAATAGTTCATATGGACCTATTCACGGTACAAAGTGAAAAATATGTCACCTTTATAGATGTCTTTACTAAATACGGTCAAGCATACCATTTGCGTGACGGTACTGCCCTCAGTATACTACAGGCTTTATTACAATATTGTACTCACCACGGAATGCCCGTGACGTTAGTAACAGATAATGGTACTGAATTCACCAATCAGTTATTCTTAGAATTTACTAGACTGCACAAGATCAACCACCATAGAATCCTAGCCCATTCCCCTAACGATAATGGTAACATTGAGAGATTTCACCTGACTCTCCTAGAACATCTAAGACTCCTGAAACTACAGCACAAGGACGAACCCGTTGTGAACCTTTTGCCATATGCGCTTATAGCTTACAATTCTTCCATACATAGTTTCACAAAATGCAGACCATTTGACTTACTTACTGGACATTTTGACGCTAGAGACTGCCTAAATATCGACATAACTGAGCACCTTTTACAGCAATACCTTCAGAATCATAGGGACCGAATGAAGATAGTTTACGATATAGTTAACAACAAATCCCTAGTAGACAGAACAGCCATTATAGAGAATAGAAATAAAAACCGGGAACCTGAAGTACAATATGCTCCCGAGCAACAAATTTTTATTAAAAATCCTTTAGCTGAACGTCAAAAGGTAGCCCCTCGCTACACTCAGGATACAGTATTAGCAGATTTGCCCATTCATATTTACACATCAAAAAACGCGGTCCCATAGCTAAAAACCGCTTGAAACGTATCCCTAAAACAGCTAATTTGTTACAGGATACTACTAGGAATGATCCTTCGGATCACTCGGTCTCAAGAGATAAAACTTGAGAGCTTGGCTGACGGACCAGGACTACTACCCCACAAACTTGGACCCATGAGATTGTCTACTCACCATCATACATTTATACAATATGTTCAACTTGACCTCATCCAAGAAAAAGTCGACTCCCTACAAACCCAACTGACGAGTTACAAGTCCCGACTTATTAACGATACACACTTACTTTATGAGACTCAAATTGACTATCTAACTGAGAAGCTTGGCAAAGTATCAGTACAATTAAAATCATTAGAACCCAGCCGCGTTAAAAGAGGTATTGTAGATGGCCTTGGATCCGTTATAAAAAGCATAACTGGTAATCTGGACCATTCTGATGCAATAAAATACAATAAAGCCATTAATCTTCTTAAAAGTAACCAAGATAAAATTGTCTCGGAACTTAATAATCATATTAGCATTAATAAGGAATGGATATCCGAACATGACAAAATTTTGACACAAATTGTAGATAACCAGAATAAAATTAATACAACTATTGAATTAATATTGAAAAGCAATGTATACAACGAAAATAGTTTAGTTAAATATGCCAGACTTGCTCAACTCTTAATTATAATAAGCGAAAACGTTGAAGACCTTGCTCAGGAACTAATTAGGTTAGAAAATAGTTTAGCTCTTATCCGTGCATCAAGCACACACCACTCTATGATCGATGTGGACACTCTTAGATCTATGATAATTAAACTTAAGAATATCTATAGTATCCAGGGAAATATATAACTTCTATCATCTATCCATAGTCCCTAATAGAAATAATCAGGCCCTAATCCCGACCTATCCTTTCCTAGCAACAAACGAGATTTCATTCATGTACATAGAGACAGAATGTCCGAAGCTCAGCAACTGGTATCTCTGTGGAGACGCTACTCACCACCAGCTACGCAGCAAACCTGATTGCATCAACGAGCTCATCGTCAACCAGATCCTGAAAGAAAATTGCGAATTCTCTACGGTCACCCTGAAGAAAGAAGCCATGGAAAAGTTGGACGACCAACACTACGTCTTATCTTTTCCACAACCCAGCAAAGTCCAACTCCTCTGCGGGAGACGAGACTACACCACACTTCAAGGAAGCTACCTCATTACGATTCCCGTTGGCTGTCATCTTAAAACTACAGAGTTCACCATCACCAATGACAACGACGAAATAAGAGGACAACCTCTGAAGCTGACAGAAATCCCATCTGACACAGAGAAGCAAATCAGGATAGCATCCCACATCAACTTGAACTCCATTGACCTGCAAGGACTACACAGACTCCAGGACAAGATCACTATGGAAGCCCCGATCAATATCACCGACATCCCACTCGACGTATATCACACAACCATCCCATTTTATGTGATACTGCTTGCATCGAGTATACTTGTAATATTCATCGCATACCGGCGCTTCAACAAGAAAAGGAAAGATAGCCAGACTAAAAAGAAGGAAGAGCATCCAGCACCTTCCGGAGATCAGCAACATCATGACGCGATCCCGGCAACATTTTCACTCAACGTGATAAAATAGTTGCCGTTCTAAGGGGGGAGGAATTACGCTGTCGCCCAGTATGGAGATCGCTGACTTGCTGCCCTACATTAGTGCAATGGTCCGAAGTGCAATTAGTGAAAGTGACGTCAATCGACATTTTCCTAAAAACTGTAGTTCATTATTTTATCATTCCATAATCATACTTCGATTAGGTCTCATCTTGTTTTAATTATAAGTATTTCATGTAATTCTCTAATTTCTAATTAAATCTTTTATAAGTATATTCGGTTTTTTTTCGATCCTCCGATCGCAGCTAACGTATTTCGCTGATATGCATATTTATTGTCTTGAAGTAAGTAGTGGTAGGGTGAAAGTAATAATGGGACGTGCAAATGCGCTTTTTAAAAGCCTACTTGCAATAACCTCCTCCTTTTTTGAAGCCGGTTAAAAAAAGAGTAATATGATGAATTTGTCCTGCAAAATCGGGACGTCCCACAATACCCCCGACACATGGCATACCTAGTCCGACATTACACCCATATCCCCTAATGGGGTGTCTCCCCCCTCAATAACTTAGTTTGCTGGTCTACAAAATGGCGGAAAAGAGGTCAAAATGAAATGAAGATTAAACTGCCATTTAAAAGTGGACAGCATTGTGAGGGTAGTTTGTAATCGTTTGCACTCAAAATGTCTTATAATTATCACAGTGGCTTTTGCCCGTGGCTTCAGCCACATACTTAATTAGGACTGACTAAAACTATCCACAGTTTTTTTCAGGGTCTTAAACAATCTTTGTACCAACTAAGATCCAATCTAGATTCATTGTTTATAGAGTGACATGCTAACAACTAAAATAGTAAGACACGGGTAACGCGACGTTTATTATTGAGTTACATTATGTACTCACGGCTTGACGTTTCGGCTGCTATTCTGCAGCTGTGGTCACAAGCAGACTGGCGGCTCGCGGCGTCGTTGAAATGGAACGCGAAAGCCATGTATTCATTAGGCAACATTTGTTGATAAACACTGTTTATAAACAATGTTTCATATAAACAGTCCATAAAAATAGGTGATGAAACATTGTATATGATACATGTTGCCGTGCTCCCCGCTATGAGTGGTGAGCAAGTGTGGCCAAGTTTCAGAAACCTGTGTTTATGGTAAACTTGTTTCACACTAGTCATAAACAGTTTATCAACAAATGTTGCCTAATGAATACATGGCTGAAATATGACATGCTAACAGACAGACAGAGTTACTTTTGCATAGAATAGTACACGTTAACTTGTAACACAATCCTGATGTCTGACGTTATAGGCATCTGACACTGATGACGTTAGGCGAGAGGGTTTCGAAGTAGAGAATCGTATTCCTCTCTCATGAATACAATGATTTGATTTGATTTTATTCAGTAAATCAGATCGATTCGAAAATACTGCGAATACAATTTACACAAACTACTAACCATTTTCTTCTTCACATTTTCCAACAAAAGTGGGTGCTTGAAAAAGTATATTATGTTTAACTGTATGCGTTTTTTTATAATAATTATGTATCAATGATTTCTCTATCAAGTAAATAAACACGAGTTTCTTGGTAAGTGCCATACTTTTAAAATCTAAGGCTGAGTTGCATCATCTTAATTTAACTTTCACAAACGTCTAAAGTCTGTCAAACCCCATACAAAAAACATCGGTTATGGTTATAGTTACGGTTAAAATAAGGTGGTGCAACTCAGCTTGACAAGGTTTGCTTCATAAGGCATATTTTTTGTTACTAATCAGTATAGTTGTTGCAATTCACGAAGGCGAGTGAGCTTTACATGCGTGGTGGCTCGCTACTGTTCGTTTCTCAAAAAATTTGACAGACATTACACTATCGTTATGTGCATGTACACACATACAAGTGAAGCTCATTCACCTTCGTGAGTTGCAAGAACAATACATAGGTTACATACTCAAGTCAAATTGTTGTGTTACTTTAATCAGTAGGTAACTAAAACTCGACCCTGAAAGTCCAACCAAAAAATTAAGTTGTCTTCATTCCTTATCATTGTGTTTAGGGCAGTAGTTTATTACGTAAATTTATGTACAGTCGCGGAATGAAAAGGTTCGTCACCTTAGTGTCGGTTTTCGCTTGCACTAGGTACTGTAAGAGTCAAACCTGCCAACATAACCGTGCAAGAAACAGTGCTGCTAACATTTAAATAAATATGACGTTTGCTAACGAATAAGGTTTTGCTTGTTTATTTTTGTATCCCATCAGTGTAATGCTACAAAATGTAGTTTTTTTTTATTTAATAGATAATGGCAGGTTGAACCAACAAGAAGGTTTTAGTAACAATCATAAAAATCTTCTTGACAAGTTAAATCGTCACACAACTTTGATCTGACTAATTTTGAACTTTACTGACGAACAGTTAAAGATTATTTTCTCTAACTCGAGATTATTTTGTAACATAGTTTCAAAAGGTAATATGTGCTCGCGATTCGTTGAAGGAATCAATTTGAAAACTGACGAACCTTTTCATTCCGTGACTGTACATTATAATTTGAATTTCTACTTATTAACATATAAACTCCATCTTTTCAGGTAAGCCAGCTTTCCCAGAACTAAAGGTAAAATACAAAACAAGAAGCCGTATTTACAAACTTATGGTACAAATAACTAGCTGTGCCCGCGACTTCGTACGTGTAAAAATGGTTTGAATAATATTTCCCGTTTTTGCAACTTTTTTCTTTACTGCTCCGCCCCTATTGACTGTAGGGTGATATTATATAGCCTTAAGCCTTACTCGAAAAATTGACTATCCAATACAAAAACATTTTTTCCAATTGGACCAGTAGTTCCTGAGATTAGCGCGTTGAACCAGACAAACTCCTCAGCTATAATATTAAGTATAGATTTAACTTGTAAATAGTTACTTAATTGAAACAAATAAGTTAATTAAACTCACTTGTTTGTTAGTAATTGTTTCGATTAAGTAGAATTAATATTGGGCCTGAAGTTTATCCAGCTCCTAAGCCTATAGTTGATTATTTTAGTGGGAAAGTGAAGAGTCATGTTTAGCTGTTTTGTATACAGGGTGGAATTTTGTAATGCCACCTGGAGGGAAAGTACTCTTAATATTGCAGATAGAAAATTTTGCTGAAAGAAAAAAATCCTTTATTTTTGAAAAGAAAGAGAACTGCATTCATAGATTTTCGAAAATTTTTCGAAAATTCACTAACTACCATATCATACAATTTTCTGTAGGTACATAATTAAAATAATTTAAGATTTTATGGATTTCCTTTCATTTGATTTATCAAGTTTGTTAGAGAGATTTCATCCTTATACTTGACCCTAACGATCGATGCAATAAAAATACAGGGTGTAATTTTTACCAGATTTAAGTTGGTTCGATTCCTGGGTGTGGCAAGCAAATTTTTGGAAATATTTGAATGCAGTTTTATTTCTTTTCAAAAATAAAGGAATGTTTTCTTTGAGAAAAAAATTCTATCTACAATATTAAGAGTACTTTCCATCCTGGTGGCATTACAAAATTCCACCCTGTATTATTATTTAGTTTTTCACCATTAAAGGACGTAGCACACTTATCAACCCGGAAAGGGTTACCGTATCAACTCGAGGCTGTCAGTATTCTTTGTATGAAACTCCATACTGCAACGCACACTAATCCGCACCGAAACGTAAACGCCTCGCCTCGCGGTTGATAGCGACCGCGTTGACCCTAACATAAATGTATGTTTGTTCACAAAAAGTTACGTAAATGGTCTCAGATAAAACGGGAATATTCCCACCTCTCGTTCCCACCACTGCAACTCCTGTGTAGCCAGGATCTTCAGCTTGACCACCATAAAAACCCAACCAATGAAGGTCAAGTTTGTCCCGGGGGAAAGTTAAACTGTCATTGGACCCGCAACGAAATTAATCAGAAGAACATAGGAGGAGTTCGAAAATAAGGTGTTCGAAATTAAAGTGTTCGAAATTAAAGTGTTCGAAATTAAGGTGGTATGGTCTCAGATGAACGAAACCAATAGAATAAAAGATTTAACCCTTGTTTTCAAAAGAAAATAATCTTTACTTTTAAGTACCATCCTTTTTCTTTGTCAAAGAAGCTTAATTGAAATTTAATAATAATAATAATAATAATAATAAATTTATTTTCGTAACTTAGTCTAATAATATACAGATCATGGTAGGAACTTCCCTTTAGGCAAGACATTGCCTGTGTTGGGAAGAACCGCTCCTCTTCACAATTATTCACTTAACTAGTAAACTAAGTTAATGTAAATCCATATAATATGCGCTACATGCGCTACGTTTGATGCAACAGTTAATTTATTTATTTCCATTATAAGTACCACGCTCGTGTGTGTGTGTGTGTGTGTGTGTGTGTGTGTGTGTGTGTGTGTGTGTGTGTGTGTGTGATGCATAGCTAGACCTACTAATGTTATAAGTACTAAAGTTTGTGTGTATGGGTGTTTGGATGTTAACATATAATAATTATATTTGTTACTCTTCCACGCAAAATCCACTGAACGGATTTAGTATTACTAGTATTTTATAAATATTTCAGTATTATCAATTCGATCTCGTTGTAGGTCCTTGGTTTGATCCATTCGATAAGTACTTCCTTACAGTTGTGTATATTTAGTGGGTATATATTAAGACATTTGTTTAGCCTATTATAAATTGTAGCAGACTGCATGTGGTATTGCCGTCTAGCGAAGTCCGATTTTACGGCGGGAATTATGGCAACTTTATCCTTTCGCTTTTAAAACCAAATTTCAACAATCAAAGTACTCAATTAGAAGAATATTTCAAAAGTAACGCGATTCCGAATCAATTCAAAGTCTAATTTATTTGGAATTGAAACTTTCGGGACTTTATTTCATTTTATCTATTGTTTTGTTTCAAAGAGACATTTTATTAAGTTTAATTTGTTTTCTAAAGTGGACACAAGTTTGGGAATATTATTTTATGACGGAAAGAGTTGCTACGGCTGGGTTGCACCAACTTTCTTTAACTTTTACAATCGTCAAAAATCTGTCAAACTCCATATAAAAAGCACCCGTTTTCGTTATAGTTACGGTTAAAGTTAGGTGGAGCAACTCAGCCTAAGTATCCCACTGTCAATTCAGTAGAGTGTTCATCACCATCATCATCATTAACACATAATTGCAGTCTACTGTTTCAAAATCAAAATCAAAAATATTTTATTCAATTTAGACCACTAGCGACACTTATGTTTAATATAATAAATAGTATCAGACGTTACTTTGCGGAAATCCATAATTAGATAATTCTCTAGTTAAATTTATAAAAGTGAAAGGTCACTGATTGACTGACTCACTCATCACAAAATCTCAGAAACTACAAGTGCTAGGAGTGTCAATTGCATAGAGGTTTTTTAGTCAGAACGTAGGTGCTCACTAAGACGGGATTTTGCAAAATTCAACCCCTAAGGGGGTAAAAAGGGGATCCACGAGTACGAATACATAATCAACTAAAAAGCTTATTTTGGGGAATAGTCTGAGAAAGCTAAGCATATTAATTTTGTTTACAATATTATAACTTAATAGGATAGAGAAAAGCGTTCCCGGAATAATATTAATGAATCGAAACCACTTCAAACTCAATCTGTTCAGAGCTTAAAAGCTACAAATATGAGCTTACATTTCTAGTCCATTCGTCAGTCAATTCGTCGGGTGTCAACAGAGCTTTGGGTAAAAGCTCGCGTTTGTTCGCAAATTGATTGCCCGTACCACTTGTTTGGAGGGCTTTGGTCGGATTTCACCGAAATATGAGTTTAAGGCTGTTGCACCACCTAACTTTAACCGTAACCGGCGGTTTTGTAATGGAGTTTGACAGATTTTTACATTTTTGTGCAACCCATCTGCAGCTTTTGGAAAATTATTTCAATTTACATGCTTTTCAGTGGTTAGAAGTAGGTAAATTACAAATCCCTACTAATATTATAAATGCGAATGTAACTCTATCTGTCTGTCTGTGTCGCTTTCACGCCTAAACCACTGAACCGATTTTGATGAAATTATCCATAGAAATAGTTTGAGTCCCGGGAAAGGACATACGATAATTTTTATCACGGTTTTTGAAAACAATATTTCACGCGGGCGGAAAGCTAGTGTTGAATATAACGTTTATGTTCAAAGTGTGATTTATTAATAATTTCGAACTTATAGTAGGGGGGTGTCACACTGCAAGCTACGGATGGAGACAAAGACTCAATTACCGATACATAGGGGATAGGGGGTTGGGGGTGACAGTTAGGGGGTTGAACTCACCCCCCCACGTCTGTCGTTCTGTCTGTTCACGTTCGTTAAGCGAGCTTCAATAAAGGTTGAAAGAAATTAGTCGATACGTGCCAAAAGATATAAGAGTTTTTCTGAGTCACGAGCTGACCGGCAATTTTCTTTGTGAAATCACTTTTTAAACGTGATTATTGGCTGCCATTTTGGAAAATGGCTGCTTAATGGCTATAGAATGCGTTAGGATTATTTTGAGTTCTGAAATTAATAGAGTCACGTTTCTTGCCAATTTTTAGGGTTCCGTAGTCCTGACAAGGAACTTTCGTTATGTCCGTCTGTCTGTCTGTCCGTCAAGGAACCCTTAATAGTTTCGTTATGTCCGTCTGTCTGTCTGTCTGTCCGTCCGAGGTTTTGCTTATAAACTATTGGCATTAGAGAGCTGCCCTAAAAAATTTTTAGGGCAGCTCCCCTACATGTAAAGTGGACTAAAAATCTTAATTTACAGTTAATTATAAATTAATTAAGTTTTTAACACCAGAATGGAGTGTCTTTTTTATTGGCGAATGGTGTGAAATACACAATTTCGGCTAGCTAGCCATAGAGAAATACAAACTAGAATTAAATACAATATCTTCATTATTTTCCCTAAAATTACTGTGTATTCCGCCAGATGGCGCCTCAATTAGGTACACTGTCTAAATAAATTGACACTAGAACAATAAAACAATGTTCTATAGCGCCCTCTAACGGCCAAGGACGCCAAAACTTGTTCCATCAATTTGAAAAGTCAATTTTGTTGGACTGCTCTTTGTTTAGGGCTGCCAATGCCGAGTGATGACTCAACACTTATTGAACTTGGTAAATCTATGTATTAGTACCAAATAAATATTTTTTCTTTCATTCTTTCTTTCTTTCTATTTCAATAGATAAATAATAAACACTTTAAGGGCTCTTTTCTACGGAGATATCTCGTTTTTTGCAGGAACTGTTTTTTGCAGGATCCCGTTTACTGTTAGTCTAGTGCTTAACTTAGTCAGGAGCTGAGTTAGGGGAGTGGAACGGGAGAGGTGACATTATGACGTAACAGAGCATATAAATTTTATGGATACGTCGACGTCCCATACCTCAGGTACTGACTGAGTTTAAGCCCTTACAGACCTATAAAGTATACTTGTTTTAATACACATTCACACGAACATCGCGTTTGCAGTGTTCTGCAAAAAAATCAAAATTGCACTCTAAAAAATTAAGGCCAAATAAGAGCGTTTTTCTCTTGGTTGACAATAAATTGAATAAAACAATTATAATAATACATAAATCAATCAAAGCTAAATTGTTAGAATAACATTTTCATCTGTGATTGATTTAAACATGTAGGCACTCTTATTAATTCTAACAAGGAGACTTGGTCGCAATAATCACAATATTGTTTGATGCAACAAGTTTTTAGGGTTCCGTAGCCAAATGGCAAAAAACGGAACCCTTATAGATTCGTCATGTCTGTCTGTCCGTCCGTATGTAACAGCCATTTTTTTCCGAAACTATTAGACCTATACTGTTGAAACTTGGTAAGTAGATGTATTCTGTGAACCGCATTAAGATTTTGATGCAAAAATACTTAGAACTGAAACTCAAAATTTTGTTTTCGTCAAACACATAGGTACGTGTGGGGTATCTATGGATAGGTCTTCAAAAATGATATCGAGGTTTCTAAAATACTTTTTTTCTAAACCGAATAGTTTGCGTGACAGACGCTTCCAAAGTGGAAAAAAGTTCCCCCCCCCCTCTAACTTCTAAAATAATTAAATGAAAAATCTAAAAAAAAAAACATTATTATTATGATGTATATTACTATAAAAACTACCAACGAAAATTGTTTTGAACGAGATCTAGTAATTAGTTTTTTTTAATACCTCGTAAATCGTAAACCGCTTATTACCGCGTAATCTTTCATACAAATAACATAAATTAAAAAAAATAAATTTAATTTCATAAATCAATGGTACGGAACCCTTTTGTGCGTGAGTCCGACACGCACTTGGCCGGTTTTTTTAGAGTGTGGAATTAGAATTTCAAACGCACACCTCAGTCCAGTTTTGCTGGATCCAGTAATGTAGGTTTGCCATGGAAAAGGGCCCTAACATTTTATCACGATTTTGCAAAAAAAAGATAGCTTTACATTTTTCTGCTTCGATTTTCACTGTCATAGAAAAACATTATCATGCGCATAACTATCGCCTTTATATTCGCTTATCTTTGTCCAAAAGAGAACGAAAGTTGGTTGAAATTTATGAAATTACTTGGCATCCCCCAAGTTTTTTGTTTTTTGTTTGAAAAAGCTATATTTTTTTTATATTTTTTTCTTGTGCCAACCCTAGGCACTAAACAAATTAATCCCAGCATTGGATCGACGGACAAATTGGGTGTGACCGGACAGAATTTTAAGTACTTCGCGATTGTCAATAGAGGCACTCAGGAAATTGTAGCTGTATATTTGGTGAGAATTGTCGTGAAAGATATTTCAGAATAGCGGAGTCCTTGTGTTAATACCTTTTGGAACTCTTTTTAGGGTTTTAGTAACAAAGTAGAATACAATTTTGAAAAATATTTTTTTTTAAGATACTACATAAATCCTCTACATGGCGATGTGTGAGAATCAATGTGGATATGTCACCGGAAAATAACAAGAACCGTAAATTTATAAATTTCCTAGAAAATTCCTAGGAATTCAACGAGAGATATATTGTATTGACAGGACGCGCGACCAATGAAAGTACGCGCGACCAATGACAGGACGCGCGACCAATGACAGGACGCGCGACCAATGACAGGACGCGCGATCAATAACAGGACGCGCGTCCTAGGGTTGCTAAGACTATCTAAACCGCTTAAGTTAGACGCTTGAAATTTGTCATGCAGGTACCTTAGTAAACTTAAAGCTTAGTTACAACAGGATATTGCAAAATTCCCACGGGAACGGGAGTTAGCAGGAAAAAACATTTGTATGAAAAAATCTAAACCGCGTAAGATGGATGAAGGGGGTAAAACGGGATCCACGCGTACGAAGTCGCGGGCGGCTGCTAGTTTAGTATAAAAAAATATACCCATCAGTTCTCAATTTTCCAATTCCCAATGAAATTAAATCATGAGATTGTGTATTCTAAACATTTGTTACATGGGAAATGTAATTAACATTCAATCTGTTTGTTTGCTCTCAGAAATGGAGTCTGATTTGGAGATGATGTTTTGACTGGCTGAAACTTTCTTGGAAATTTTGGATTGTTTTGAGTTACTACCCTTTTGCCTCTGTTACATTTCGTCCTACACATTCTGATTTACGCCCGTATTCACGAACGATGCTTGCTTAAGAGAAGCAGCAAATCGAACGCATACAATATAGCTAGCTGCATAGAGCTCTGTGATTGGTTCTCGTCACCCTGTGCATCCACGCGCACTGTGAGACCTCATAGTAATGTTTGTGAATACGGGCGTCACGCATGTGGGTTGTGAGGGGCGTCTATTCATAGGTGTTAGGGGAGACCTAGGAGAGTTGTGACAATTTTTACTTTAGGGGCCATATCTCGCTCAAAAAACATTCCACAGCTATGAATCATACAAATTATGTAGCACCGTTCCTTCTGTTTTCAAAACAATCACCAAAGTTAACTAAAGTATTGGGGTTTCTAAGAAAATCACCAAAATCTTAGACCACTCCCTCTGTCACAACTCTCCTAGCACCGAGGTAAGTTGTGACAGGTACCGAGGTGAGTTGTGACAGCATTGTATTCCATCTATTAGATATACAAAATACCATAATACTCAATGAAATATGATTTTTTTTACCAAAAAACTACTTTAATCATCCTTTAGTACCAATTAAAACCAATAGTTATAGGATGTCGTTACACAGATTGAGCCACATTTCTCCAGCTTTCAATTTTCTCCCATGACACTGGATTTTTTTAAATAATATTTTTTAGCTAATATTATAGATATATTTTCTTCCTCTTCTGTAAAAATAAAATAGTCGCGGTGGTAAAATCCATAGACGGAGCATCGCCTTCTGGATTGATAAGCCTCTTTCTTCTTAATATATCTTGACAAGTTTAGATTGTAAGAGGTCGCAGTATATCTTAAACTTTAACCCTTTAACCTAATCACTTCATAAGCCAGTCATAAGTCCATAAGCCATTAATAAGATCCTAGATTTCGACTTTAGCAAACAGTTCCTCTATATGGCTTTCATGTATAGTTATTAGGCATTCTGAATCAAAAAAGTAGCAGCATGCAATTATACAAATTATGAACCTACTAACACACAAAAAAAAACACCTAAAAACATTGTGGAAATGGCCCATCAGAAAAATTCAGTAAGCTAGGAGAGTTGTGACAGCCTGTCACAACTCTCCTAGGTGTTTAAAATGACGACTTGGTTCGAATAATAATTTTTATTTTCTAAACACGATGCGCACACAAAAGATCAGTGCTACATTTTGAGACCTGAATAACCATGCAACTTGAGAAAAAATAACACAACAGTGCACATATACTACAACATGATTTAAATTGAAATAAAATTTTGAAGAAAAACTTACTTTTCGCATTTTTTTGTACACAGACGTCATATTTACGTAACCGTGCCTCATGCGCCGCCCGCAGGTACTTAGTCAAGAAGAGCGTCTTAAAAGCGACAAACCAGCGTCTTTACCAGCTTCCTAACTATATTAAGGAAGGAGAAATCATCCTTGTCACAACTCACCTCTGTCACAACTCTCCTAGGTCTCCCCTACCTATGAAATTAGACGCCGTTTGGTATCCAGAATTGTTAACAAACATGTCTATGACAGACAGCTTCACATCCCTATCGTTTAATCTCATTCGGTCCGCGCGCGCGTTCACTCTTCCATTCACTGTATCCCTCTCTCGCACAGAGCAAAGTAATACATCTCTCTCGCCTATCAGCCACCGAACCGGCTTGACGTGCCGGCCGGCACGTTAACTCGCAATTTATTTCAATGTAATATTGTCCAAAGTACAATAAATTCTCAAACTCAAGAATGCATTTTATTAACTAGTTCTGCGTGAACAAAGTGGCGACCGTGACAGGACCTACAGTCTTCGGATCGAAGCAATTTTTCGAGATTTCACACCGCGTGTCCAGTCGAAGGCACGAGAAGGCATTCCCGAACACGAGCAGACAAGTTTCCATCTACCAAAAACGCCAACATCACCCTGCGTGTCGATTACCTGCGCCGAGAACCTTCGTCGAGCCAACCTAACCTGCACGTCTACCTTGAAACTCGAAGCCTACATCTCCGAACAGACACGAGGATTCCTATACCTACACTACGTGTGCTCCTGCCTACCGAGGGGACAGTCTGGATATCAAGCCCGGAGCCGGCTGCCTACTGCACTGCGCGCCCTACATTGCGCGGCTGCCTACCTGCACTGCACGCCCCTACGCGACGTGCCGCTGCCTATCTGCACCGAGCCCTACCTTGCGCGCCGCTGCCTACTGCACCGTCAAGCCCCGGAGCCCAGCTGCCTGCCTAACTAAAAGTGAGCCCGTTCCATTCTATTCCTACCTATTTTCTATCCTCCAATCAATCTGTGCATTTAGTGTGTTCAGTATCTCAAAGGTCAAGTGTCTAGCTAGTCAGGTATTTTCTGTGTATTGTGTCTAGTGCCGCTATCTAATTTTATAGGACAGGCAAGCACAAATACCTCTAACAAAATAACCTATAATCGCATTTGGCTGACACATCTATTATTTTTGCACAGTAACTTATCTTTAAATTTAAATAACTTGTCATTATTTACATAAATTCAAGTCAAAAGTCGACATTTCTCAAGTAAAGCACTATTCTAACAATTTAATTGCAATCCCAACTATTTTAACCTGTAAAACACTTAAAAATATAACCTCACAACTTTGATCTCACTTATTACAATCTATTAGTTCCCACATACGACCTTGCTAGTATCAGTTTACTTAGGCATACGAAATAAACGCCTTCCAGTGATCCCGGTCACGCGTCATCGCCTGCGCATCGCGGTTTCCTGACTGCGAGCGACACTGCGAGCCTGCGACGCCGGCCGGCCCCACTTGCACCCCACGTCACTGCACGCAGCCTACGCGTGGCAGAGCATCAGCTGATCAACAAAGCGAGGAGCGTATCGTAAATACAAACTATTTGTTTTACTTTTCAATAGCAGTTTGTTAGTTCATTGCAAGTTTACCTTAAAATGGCCGAAGCTATGAAGTTAAAAGAATTAATTGCAAAACGCGGCTCCATTAAAGGGCGTGTTACTAAATTTAAAATTAACCTTGATATTTTAACATCTTTAGAACAAATTTCAGACTTAGAAGTGAGTAAACTTTCGATGAAACTGACAAAATGTGAAGCGTTATTCGTTGAATTTGACGAGGTTCAGAATCTCATTGAAGTTAATAGCTCTGAAAATCTAGATAGTGAGTTAATTACAAGGGACCTCATAGAACAAGATTTTTACCATTGTCTTGCATTAGCTCAAGAGCTAATTAAAAAAAATAGTACAGCTGAAAATTGCAATAATAATAATTCTCAAGGTAAATCGTCTTTGGTTTCTTGTCATCAAAATGAACACAATTGTAACCCGTTAGGTTTTAGCTTGCCGGTGATTAAAATTCCAAATTTTGATGGAACATATTTTAAGTGGTTAGAATTCAAAGAAACTTACCTGTAGATCGCGTACAACCTGATTTTCCTTTCTCCACAGTAGGCACCGACTTCGCGGGTCCATTTTTGATAACAGACCGCAAGGGCCGTGGATGTAAGATTAGTAAATGTTATCTTTGCATTTTCATTTGTTTCCGATATAAATGCATCCACCTAGAGTTAGTCAGTCAGCTGTCAATGGATGCATTCATTTTGACTTTAAAAAGATTTATAGCCCGTAGAGGCAAGCCAAAGATCATTTACTGTGATAATGGTAGAAACTTTGTTGCAGCAAATAAAGAGATAAATTCATTTTTAAATAATAATAGCGATTCTATCATTGATCACGCTTCTCGTGAAGGCATCGAATTTCGTTTCTCACCTGCGTACGCTCCTCACTTTGGTGGTTATTGGGAAAGTGGGGTCAAGTCGGCGAAGTTTCATTTACATAGAGTCATAAAAAATGTACACTTGACCTTTGAGGAGCTGAGCTCATTATTTGTTCAGATTGAGGCCATCCTAAATAGCCGACCCCTATGTCCAATAAGTCCTTCACCCCAAGACCTATCTCCTCTTACCCCGGGCCACTTTTTAATTGGTAGGCCGCTAACCTCATTGCCATCGCCGTACCTGCTTGACTATAGCACAAATCGTCTTGACCGGTTTCAGCGACTGGAGCAAGCCCGTCAAGACTTCTGGAAGAGGTGGTCAATGGAGTACGTGGCCGAGCTGCAGCAGCGCACGAAATGGAGGGTGCGATGCAGAGACCTCAAGGTTGATGACCTAGTCCTGATTAAGGACGAGAGCGCACCGCCGCTATGCTGGCGCCTTGGACGAATATCCAGACTCTTCCCCGGCTCTGATGGAGTGCCGCGAGTCGCAGACGTCTCTACATCCCAAGGCATCGTTCGAAGGGCCATGAACCGCCTATGTTTACTGCCGTCGCCGAATGAAGACACCGAAGAACTCCTGAAAGCTACCTAGCTTTCAAGCCCCGGAGGATGTCTATGACAGACAGCTTCACATCCCTATCGTTTAATCTCATTCGGTCCGCGCGCGCGTTCACTCTTCCATTCACTGTATCCCTCTCTCGCACAGAGCAAAGTGTTTCGAGCTCAGACTTTCGAATATATGAAGGAATAAGGGTCTCTTCAATGACTAATTATTATTGAAATTACGGTTTTAACGTTTATTTAAAGTGACAGGTTTACAGACTGTATGCAACGAGATCAAATTGTCGAGTGTTAGAAACGTTCGATTTTAAGTTGACAGGAGGGCGGCGCGGCGCGAAGTTAGCTGCGATCTTCACTCTGGTTCCGCGCCTTTGACGTCATGAGTTGTTTTCTTGCGCCCATAGATGGCGCTAACATACCGCCAGCCTTGAAAGCTCATGATTGACTTTCAAAATGTAGTCCGGTTGTAGGCATAGAGTAACTTGTATTGTAGGTTCTTCGATCTTCGTTTAGTTTCATTGATTGTTGATTAAAGCGATGCAATCTTCATTTTCATTTGTTGTAGGAAGCGGAAGAGGACAAAGTTTTGAAAACGCCCGCTTCACTATTCCAGTCGATGTTCGAATGTTTGCGACGCGTGCAACTCCATCTTTGCCGGGAAAAATTTCAGCAATTCTTCCCAATCTCCACTTGAGTGGTGGTTGTTGATCATCCTTGATTAAAACTAGACTATCCAGTTTTATTTCATTTGTGTTTGTCTTCCACTTGGTTCGAATTTGAAGCTCAGTGACGTATTCAGTGGCCCAGCGCTTCCAGAAGTGTTGGCGAAGCTGTTCGATCCTGTCGTAGCGTGTCAGGCGTCTAGTCTGTGCCTCGGTGATGTCAACAGCGGCTGGAGCGGTCAGGGGGCGGCCAATGAGGAAATGGGATGGAGTTAAGGGAAGGTAGTCGGTGGGATCTGTGGATAAACATGACAAAGGACGGGAATTCAGGACGGCTTCGATTTGTGCTAATACCGTGCTAAACTCCTCGTAGGTTAAATTAGCATTGCCTAGTATGCGTCTCAGGTGATGCTTACACGATTTGACCCCTGCTTCCCAAAGTCCCCCAAAATGAGCAGAATAGGGAGGAATAAATTTAAATGTAATACCATCATTTGCAGCTATATCGATTATTTTATTACAATTAATATTAGAATAAAGCGGAAATTCTTTTTCTGCACCGACAAAGTTTTTTCCATTATCGGAAAATATTTCTTGAGGTTTCCCTCGTCTAGACATAAAACGTTTTAAAGCTAAAATATAATCAGCTGTTGATAAGCTACTTACGAGTTCCAAGTGAATGCATCGTGTTACAAAACAAATAAATAGGCAGATATAACCTTTAATTAATTTTGCACCTCGCCCTTTGCGATTGAGTATAAAGACTGGCCCGGCATAATCTACGCCAGTACGTAAAAAAGGAAAACCTGACTCTAATCGTTCCACGGGTAAATTTCCCATTATAGGTTTGAAAACATTGCCCTTCATACGAACGCACGTTACACACTGATGTACTACCTTTCTGGCAAGATTTCTACCTGCTAGCGGCCACCAACTTTCACGGATAGTGCTCAACATGAGTTGAGGTCCCGCATGAAGTAACGTTTTATGTTGATATTCAAACAAAAGTATTGTAAATCGACTTTTGCTACACAACAACATCGGATGTTGTTTATCAAACTCAAAGTTGGTCGCATTACAAAGTCGCCCGCCAACACGAATTACTTTAGAACTGTCTAAAAATACATTTAAACCGATAACTTTATTAGATTCCTTGCATTTTTCTAAAGGCAATTCTTTGAGTAAGTTGTTATAAAGCGAGGGAAACGATTGCATCTGTGCGAATCGACACAACATTTGCTGCGACTCGCTCAACTCAGCGGCAGATAAGGAACCGGTTCGCCTCAGCTGTTTATTACGCGCGTTATAAATAAATCTAAGTAAGTAGGCCCCCGTACGTTTTAATCTGTTGAAAGATGAGAATCTATCAAAATCGAATATGTTTTCTGAATTGATGCATAAAGTACTTACGCTTGTAGTTTTTGTTTCAGGTAAGTCTTTACTACAATATGTAATTGGTTGTTTGCTAGGTGACCACTCAGAACAATGCAAGTAACTGGGACCATGCCACCATAAATTATTATTTTTTAGTTCGGCAGCGTTTAAACCCCTTGACACTAAGTCAGCTGGGTTATTTTGGCTTTCAACATGAAACCACAATGTGTCATTTGTTAATTCATTAATTTCTGTGACTCGATTTTGGACAAATGTTTTAAGTAAATGCTGTGACATACTTAACCAACCAATGACGATGGTCGAATCTGTCCAGAAATAAACAGAATCGAATGTTAAGCTTAGAGAATCGATAATATTTTTATATAAGCGTGCACCTATCAACGAACCACACAACTCCAATTTAGGAATGCTGATAGTTTTAAGCGGTGCTACTTTACTTTTTGCACATAGTAAATTCATTCGTGTAGTGTTATCATTCAGTATTAATCGTACATAAGCACAAGCGCCATAAGCTTCCTGTGACGCGTCTGAGAAAATATGTAATTCTAAACGTTTAGTATGAATACTCCTTATGAATCGTGGAATTTTTATTTCGTATAAGTATTTTTTAATTGAATCAACAAAATTTGTGAACTTAATTGAGACATCGTTTGGAACGGGATCGTCCCAATCGAGTTTACACAGCCACAACTTTGTTTTTAATTTTCGTTCTAATGCAATAAATCGTTTATAAGCTGTCGTATAGGAGTCACCTAAAGAATCGGCTGAATCTTTCAGTGGAATACGTACTGAAAATCTGCCGTCTAATTCACGTTTAGTTGTATTTATAAATATCTCTTCGCATTCACGTTCGGAATTAGTAAGAGTGTGTTTTTTTGATAACTCTTCTAATTCCCAAAACTTTTTTAATTGTAAATCTATGCCGACATTTTGAATAAAGTTACATCGGACGGTATTATTTTTCGATTGCAATTTATTCGTATAAATAGGTCCTGAAATGACCCAACCTAATTTTGAATCTTGTAAATATAATCCCGATGCTAATCGTATTTTATTTTCGTTTAAAAGATCCCAAAAAACATCCACTCCAATCAATAAATCAACTTCAGAGGGTATATTGTAAGTAGGATCTGCAAGTTGAATATTTTCAGGTATTCGTATTGATTCTACGTTAATATTCATTGTTGGCAAGAATGATGTTATATTACATGGCAAAACATAACACCGAATAAGCGTATAAAAATCGTTTAATTTTGATCGTATATTTAAATCGCATAATTTATTGGATTGTGTGACCGACTGTCCCACTCCAGAAATTTGAACAATGGACTGTATATAATTCGTGTAATTTATTCGTTTACAAAACGCTTCTGATACAAAACAATGCTGACTACCGCTATCTAAAAGCGCGCGGGCTGTGTGTCGCATATTGTTTTCGTCGATCACTTCAACTAGCGCGGTAGGTAACAAAACTTGTTTTGTTTGTGTAGTCAGCTGAGCGGTGTTTAAATTATCGTGACAATGCGAACCTAAAGATGAATGCATTACGGTCGACTTTATTTGAGATGTGCTTGACTCAGAGTTAACATTGCCAATTGTATTTTCTTTTAATTCTTTATGTAACAAGCTATTGTGTTTACATTTACACTGTTGGCACGGCCCGAAATAACAGTTAGTGATTGAATGGCCACCGCGCAGACAATTATGGCAAAGTTTCTTTTCATTTACTAATTTGTACCTATCCTCGATTGATAAATTCAAAAACATACTACACATATATAAAGCATGATTTCCGCGACACATCTCACAACAACGGTTACGTTTGGTCGTTTTCCCGTTATTTGTAGCCACATAACTGTGAGTGTGTGTTTGTGCTACCTGCGGTTTCGAATCATGAAATTGTTTACTGAGATATTTATTGTAATGAGAATGAGGGGGCTTGTGAAAACTATGAGCACTATTTACGTTACTACTAACGTTCACCATTTCTAACAAATCAGCTCTATTTCTCAGGAATGTTAACAAGTCGTTTAATATTAATTTACGTTTAATTTCTTGGCCTTGAAAACCAGAAATAAGTGTTCCCTTATAAGTTTCCCATTCGCGTTCGGTCGAAGAATCAAGTTTGCAGACAATTAAGTATATAATTAGTGTATCCCATGATTCTGTGGGCTCGCCCAACGATTTCAATGAACGTAAATTTCGCAAAATAGAATCTATGAGTTTTCTAATGAGCAAAGGAGATTCCTTATTTATATTAGGTATCGAAAATAAGGCTTTGACATGGTTGTGCACCAAAAGTCGATCATTTCAACTAGCGCGGTAGGTAACAAAACTTGTTTTGTTTGTGTAGTCAGCTGAGCGGTGTTTAAATTATCGTGACAATGCGAACCTAACGTTGAATGCATTACGGTCGACTTTATTTGAGATGTGCTTGACTCAGAGTTAACATTGCCAATTGTATTTTCTTTTAATTCTTTATGTAACAAGCTATTGTGTTTACATTTACACTGTTGGCACGGCCCGAAATAACAGTTAGTTATAGAATGGCCACCGCGCAGACAATTATGGCAAAGTTTCTTTTCATTTACTAATTTGTACCTATCCTCGATTGATAAATTCAAAAACATACTACACATATATAAAGCATGATTTCCGCGACACATCTCACAACAACGGTTACGTTTGGTCGTTTTCCCGTTATTTGTAGCTACATAACTCTGAGTGTGTGTTTGTGCTACCTGCGGTTTCGAATCATGAAATTGTTTACTGTGATATTTATTGTAATGAGAATTAGGGGGCTTGTGAAAACTATGAGCACCATTTGCGTTACTACTGACGTTCACCATTTCTAACAAATCAGCTCTATTTCTCAGGAATGTTAACAAATCGTTTAATATTAATTTACGTTTAATTTCTTGGCCTTGAAAACCAGAAATAAGTGTTCCCTTATAAGTTTCCCATTCGCGTTCGGTCGAAGAATCAAGTTTGCAGACAATTAAGTATATAATTAGTGTATCCCATGATTCTGTGGGCTCGCCCAACGATTTCAATGAACGTAAATTTCGCAAAATAGAATCTATGAGTTTTCTAATGAGCAAAGGAGATTCCTTATTTATATTAGGTATAGAAAATAAGGCTTTGACATGGTTGTGCACCAAAAGTCGATCATTTTGAAATCTATTGTGTAACAATTCCCATGCGTGGGTATAATTTTCTGCTGTGAACTCTAACGCACTTATAACCTGTAAAGCACCACCGCTAAGTGATGACCGCAAGTAGTGAAATTTATGAATCGCATTTAAATCTGCCCGTCCGTGTATCATCGTTAAATACGAATTTTTGAATTCGAGCCAGTCATCATACGAACCACTAAAAGAGGGTAATTTGATGTCAGGTAATTTAATTTGTAACGATGCATTTTTGTCACTTGAAACCTGCGTATTTACCGAATTTTGGTTATTACTTTGGTCTTCTATAATTACTTTAGCGACAGAAACACTTCGAAAATATTGTTCTTCGAAGCTTTCGCGGTACTCAATATTTATTGAAAGATCATTATCATCACAAAACTGTTCGATTTTATCTTGAATTTTGTAAAACTCATCAATAACTGATTCCAACTTCGAAATTCTTAAATTTAGTTCAACTGCTTGACATTTTGTAATAACCAAATTCTGAAATTTTAAAATATAGCTTTCAAAAGAAGTTACACGACCTTTCAGAATTCCTCTTTGTTTTTTGAGGTCTGAAACGGTTAATTTAAGTTCTCTAGAAGGCGAATGACTACCCTCTCTTGACTTTGGTACATTCAGCTTTGATCTATCGCTATCCTCGCTCATTTTGAGAAGAATTTAGGAAACAAAAGGTACTTACAATCGTATAGATCACCCCGACGCTCGTTGCAATAGGCAGACCCGGCACCCACCAACGCGACAATGTAGGTAGGTAGTTGTAACGGTTGAAATATCGACTGAAATCCGCAAACACGACACAATATTAGCACAAATCGATTAAAATAGGAAGGGAAAGGAGTGGTTTAACCTGACCGTTATTCCAGAGCTGCTTCTTTCACAGGGTTTCTCTCTTGACACGCAACAGGTATCGACTTCTGTGGTATCTTGAATCCCGTCAGCTGGTGCGATGGAACATGTCATCCGGCGCGAAGGAACATGTTTCGAGCTCAGACTTTCGAATATATGAAGGAATAAGGGTCTCTTCAATGACTAATTATTATTGAAATTACGGTTTTAACGTTTATTTAAAGTGACAGGTTTACAGACTGTATGCAACGAGATCAAATTGTCGAGTGTTAGAAACGTTCGATTTTAAGTTGACAGGAGGGCGGCGCGGCGCGAAGTTAGCTGCGATCTTCACTCTGGTTCCGCGCCTTTGACGTCATGAGTTGTTTTCTTGCGCCCATAGATGGCGCTAACACAAAGTAATACATCTCTCTCGCCTATCAGCCACCGAACCGGCTTGACGTGCCGGCCGGCACGTTAACTCGCAATTTATTTCAATGTAATATTGTCCAAAGTACAATAAATTCTCAAACTCAAGAATGCATTTTATTAACTAGTTCTGCGTGAACAAAACATTTTGGCGTGTTTTTAGACACAATTCGTCTACATTTTGTTAAATATTACCTGTAGATTATTACAAACAGCACATTGAAACGTCGGAAAATGAAAAATATCTTTTTACCTTTTTAAAAGTGTTTATAATGTGTTGCCAAATACCGTTTTAATGAAGCATATTAATAAGCCATAGAATTAAGGGGATTCAATAATAATTTTAACATACAAAATAACAATAAAAATGTGAAACGGATCTCTACTATTTTCGTTCATCATCTAATTTAATTAAAATCATAAAAATAAACATCTGCCTCACAAAGTTTAACTTAGAATAAAACAAACACAAAAAAAACATTACTCTGTCTGCTTGTGAAAATCGAGCCCCCATATTAAATTCAGAGTTTCAACAGAAAAACATTGATTACTTTTGATAAATTGTTAACTCTTAAAATAAAAGACACCACCCACTATTGTAATCTAATATACGAGCAGCGCCATCTTTTATCCTCTTGGGGAACCCTACTGATTTGATTAATCACACTCAAGTGAACTGGTGTTGTTCTTTCTCTTGCTAAATATAGACTAATTTTATGTAATTACAGCCTGGCCCTTTGTAATTATATTTGACTGAGATGTTAACCACATTAACTGCTAATTTGAAGGCGAAAGTGGGTCAGTTATATCTTAATTAATGTTATACATTTAAAGAATTAGCGGCCGCCCGCGATTTTGTACGCGTGGACCCCGTTTTACCTCCTTAGGGGTTGAATTTTGCAAAATCCCGTTTTAGTGAGCACCTACGTTTTAAAAGGAATCTCCATGCAACATTTGAGACTCCTAGCACTTGTACTTTCTGAGATTTCGTGATGAGTGAGTGAGTGAGTGAGTCAGTCAATCAGTTAGTGACCTTTCGCTTTTAATAATATATTTTGTAAAGTCGACACAGCTTCCTGGTCTTATCTTGTTTTTACAATATAATCATTTACCGAGATTGTCTTTTACACGTGGTACGATTGTACGGTTTAGTTTACGTAATCATCATCCGCAACTGAGAGTTACCATAGTAGGTAAAATAGAATAGTAATATATTTCCTTAATATCATTTTCTTCTTCTTTTCGTGTCGACAACAAACCTACACAGTGTCAGTCCAAAACTCCGCCACAAGAGTGGCGTTGTCAAAATCAAAAAAAAATCAAAATCAAAAATATTTATTCAGTTTAGACCACAAGTGGCACTTATGAACGTCAATAGAAAATAATAAAAAAAGAAAAGGTAGCCCTTATGGGGCACTTTACATGTCTCCTTATCTTTTGGGCCCTACCAGCGCTTCGAGACAAACATATGGCAAGTGCTGAGAAGAAACGCCGGAACAAACTCAGTCACCACTTATTGCCAGGAATTATCTAACGGTAAGAATAGTCAAATTTAAGTACATCAAATATGTGCAGACTGAACTGACCACGCATCCTTGTCATCAATATAGTCTCGAACCTTGTCAGCAGCACTTATCTAATCCTCCTGAGTGCAGTTGCTCCGGCACTTAGGGCACGACATCAGGTGCTTCATCGACTGGGGAATATTATTTTGATTGCAATACAGTCATTTTGGAAGTTTTTCACTTCTTTGATTTCCCGTTCAAAAATCCTGTTGCTTCCAAGGTCTCATAATGTTTTTATACCAAACTGTATCCAAATTGGTTACTCGTGAAAAGGTAGCAGAAACATATAAATTTTCTTTCGCGTAATATTTAGTGTGGATGGATTTGAATGGACGGAATAAAATAAATATAAGGCTGGGAAAGGTGATGAAGATTTCTTCCACCACTTTTTCGCAGTACCAATATATTGTCCCGAAATGGTGGTAGGGCAAGCTATATTTGGGACGTATATTTAAGAGCCCTTAAAAAGGGCCTACCTAAGAATGAATTTGTCTTTGAAAGTTTCTGCTCCAAGAATTCAATCATCCAAGGTTTTCCACATATTAATGTGGAAAACCTTGGAGAAGGCCTTTGTCCAGCAGTGGACGTCATTTGGCTGAAACGAACGAACGAACAAACGAATATGTTTTTCATATGTTTCATAATATGTTATGCCGCTACCAATCGATCAACATGGAAAGCATTGGGCGAGGCCTATGTTCAACAGTGAACGTCCTATGGCTGAAATGATGATGATGAATATGTTTTTTAAACTTTTTAGATGACGTGTTTACTCCGAGTTAGAGCCAAAACACACGATGCGTTGCGGCGCCGCACCACTCGTGTGCCCGCCACAGATATTTCTATGTATGGTGACGCAGCTACACCGCTCCGGCTGTAACGTTGCAGCTCAGCGGTTTTTCATGAATTGATTTCCTTAAGGTTTGGCCAAACCAACGTGATCACACGCGATCAGCCGGCGTGCAGCGTTGGCGATCAATGCATTTAAGTCTGGTCGCCATCGTTGCACGCCGGCTGATCGCGTGTTATCGCGTTGGTTTGGCCAAAACTTTACTCGATATTCGGATTTTAGATACCACTAACGACATAATTATTGGTACGATTAAAAAGTAATTTGCAATAGATGGCGCTTTTTTTTTATGTGACAGGAGGCAAACGAGCAGACGGATCACCTGATGGTAAGTGATTACCGTCGCCCATAGAACATATTTTTACTCTGTGTCTGTCCGCCTCTTCAATGCATCGTGTGCTTTGGCTCTTAAGACAAACTTGTATTACCACTTCCATTTCACTATGACGTTATTGTTCGCAGCTGTGTACTAGCACTGTTTGTGTAAGTGTTTTGCGCAATAGTTGTTTGTTTAGAACTGTTTAGTTTGCGTAGAAATGTTAAGCAATTATGAATTCGCTTAATCAAGCAAGTATAATGAAAACATACAAGTTGTAAAGCGGGGTATTGAATAAATACATTTTATGAATGAAAGAAAGAAGATTTAAGCACGTCGCACATTTATCAACCCGCAAAGGGATCGCACTGCAACGCACAGATCCGCACCGTAACGTAAACGCCTCGCCTCGCGGTTGACAGCGCGCGAAAGGGGATGACAGCTCGCGAAAGGCGGTACTATGTTGATCTGTTTTCGAGTTGATAAGTCTGCTATGAGCTTTATTCAGTACTAGCTTTTGCGCGCGGCTTCACCCGAGTAGCGATACCTGAATTACAGCTGTCACGTTTGTGCGTAAATTTTCTAGGGTGACTTGATAAATCCCCTTTGCCTTACAATATTAATGATAAAAAATTCACAAAAAACACATTTATTTTTGCAAATAGGCTTTTATAAAGCATTTTCACACGTCCCAGTATTAACCCTACCACTGCTTCGGGACAAATAAAAAGCCAGTGCTGAGAAGAAGCTGCGCAAGAAACTCACACCCGTATTCACAAATGATGTTTGCTTAAGTGAAGCAGCAAATCGAACGCACAGCGTTGAATAGAGCACTGTGATTGGTTCATAAAGGTAGCAGGAAAGCGCTGAACGCAGGCCGCTACCAACCGGGTAGCATGGAAGGCATTGGGGGAGGCCTATATTCAGCAGTGGACGTCCTATAGCTGAGATGATGATGATTGGTTCGTGTGTGACCCTGTGGGTCCACGCGCATTGTGAGACCTCATAGTAATGTTTGAGAATGCTGGCGTGAGTCACTATTGTCAGCAGTTAGTAGTTGTTTTGAGGGTTCATAAAAAGTATACCATTTGACTAGTGGTGTCTCTCTATTGAGAGACGTCTGGTGTCTCTACTTTGTTTCCTAACAAACTTATTTTTTATTAATCTACAAACGTTCTTAATAGCAGGCAATAAAACAAGTGAGTTTACTTCTGAAAGGTTTATAATGGTCGTTTTATTATAACACGGCTATAACTCTGTAATGATCAGTTACAGTCATCAGTCCATAGCCAAGAAAATTCAGCCAGTTCAAATTTAATCGTCAGGTCATTTAATCTCCACTATAGGAGCACGACCCTCTCTAATTTGCCAGAGACATGAAGGATTTGGCCTTTACTTTACTTCCCACTTTCCCCCGGGACAAACTTGACATTTACTGATTGGGTTTTAATTTTTCATTGGCGGTCAAGCTGTATCCTGGCTACACAGGAGTTGAAGCGGTGGGAACAAGAGGTGGGAATAGTCCCGACATTCCCCCCGCTAACCAAACGAGTTGGGGAGGCCAGTATTATTATTTCTCTATCTTGTACCTTGCGATTCCCGTGCCGCCAGAGTAGTAGAATATAGGACTCTCCACTCTTCCCATGGACGTCGTAAGAAGCGACTAAGGGACAAACTGCGAACATCAGGCCTCCCCAACCCGTCTGGCCAGCGTGGAGTGTAGGCCAAATCCTCCATTTGCCTCTGATCAATTAGAGGGTCGTGCTGCTGCTGTGGAGACTAAATAGAGCTTATTTAGTGGGACTATTAATTACTAGCGGCCGCCCGCAACTTTGTACGCGAGGATCCCGTTTTACCCCCTTAGGGGTTGAATTGGCAAAATTCCGTCTTAGTGAGCAACTACGTTCTAAGAGGAACCCCAATGCAAAATGTGAGACGCCTAGCACTTGTAGTTTCTGAGATTTCGTGATGAGTGAGTGAGTTAGTCAGTGACCTTTCGCTTTTATAGATAACTAGCGACCGCACGCGACTTCGTACGCCTGGATCCCGTTTTACCCCCTTAGGGGTGGAGTTTCGTAAAATCCTACGTCATAACATCTACCTGCATGCCAAATTTCAGCCCGATCCGTCCAGTTGCAGTGGTTTGGGCTGTGCGTTGATAGATGACTATGTCAGTCAGTCAGTCAGTCAATCAGTGAGAGTCACCTTTGAGTTATTTATAGATAATTTATTTAGAAACCGTTTTGTTTTAGCTATGACAAGGCTTGATGGCATGGCACAATATGTAAAATAGGCCATTACATAGGGTTAAATCCATAACGGAATCGTTCTTGATGTAAAGTTAATATGCTATAAAGTAAATAAGTTATTGTACTGACATAACGACCCTCGTAAATGTATTTGGCTTTTGTTTGTTTATTGATTAGTTGGAAGGTCCTTGACTGAAAAGAACGTAGCACATATCAACCAAAGGGATCGTAACCGTATCAACTCGAGGCGGTCAGTATTCTTTGTATGAAACTCCATACTGCAACGCACACTTATCCGCATCTTAACGTAAACGCCGCGTGATTGACAGCGCGCGAAAGACGATGACAGCTCGCGAAAGGCGATACGGTGTTGATCTCTTTCCGAGTTGATAAGTCTGCTATGAACTTAATAGTGATTTTGTTAACCGACTTAAAAAAAGGAGAAGGTCTATGTTCGACTGTATGTTTCTTTTATCCCAATGTAGGTTTGTTTTTGTTCTTTTAAAGTTAACCACTATGAGTAGGGGCTTGTTTAAGACGGAGAGATCCCGTTTTTTTGCGGGAAATGTTTTTTGCAGGACTCCGTTTAGTAGACGTGTACTCGGTTTAGTAATACGTGTATTAATTAACGTTCTCATGAACGTCCCGTTTGCAGTGTCCCGATCCGTCAGTCCAGTTTTGTGGGATACTGGATATAGGGTTTAGATAAACGAGTAAAAAAGTTTGAAAGAAACAATATTAAATAGGCACATGAAAGAAAGAAATCGAAAAGGCACATTTTGGTGCTTTTAACGCTAGGAAGCGGTCTTTTCCAGGGCCTAAGGAGTTAGTACATTTAAATATAATAATAATATATTATAATATAACTCAAAGGTAACTGACTGACTGACTGACATAGTGATCTATCAGCGCACAGCCCAAACCACTGGACGAATCGGGCTGAAAAGACAATGCCGGAAATTGGCGTCTTTTTTTTTTCGCGCGGCCATTGACCAAACTTTGTTTTTTGATTACAAAATAGTGTAATAAACCAAACTTACTATGACATGTATACCTCTAAACTCAGTCTGAACTGAGTTACGAGCATTAGAAGTTTGATGATTTTCATACTAGATTTGCTTTTTGCGCGCAAAGTTTTGTAAGAAATTGCAACAAAATAGTGAGATTGTATGTGTAAACAAACAATATCATCCATTAAAGGCTCCAGACATCAGGATGGAGCAGAATCTGCGCAATAAAAAAATAGCGCAATATTTTGTTGCAATTTCTTACAAAACTTGCGCACAAAAAGCAAATCTAGTATGAAAATAATCAAACTTCTAATGCTCGTAACTCAGTTCAGACTGAGTTTAGAGGTATACATGCCATAGTAAGTTTGGTTTATTACACTATTTTGTAATCAAAAAACAAAGTTTGGTCGATGGCCGCGCGAAAAAAAAAAGACGCCACTTTCCATACAAAATCTGGCATTGCCATTTGGCATGCAGGTAGATGTTATGACGTAGGCATCCGCTAACAAAGGATTTTACGAAACTCCACCCCAAAGGGGGTAAAACGGTATCCACGCGTACGAAGTCGCGGGCGGCCGCTAGTTATTGTCATAAAATTTGGCTTTATTTTGAGCTAAATATTGCCAGTTTGTATTAGCGAAAACATTAGATATTAAAATTTCTTTGTTCCATAAACACAGCAATCAATTCCCAGAAGTTATATTATTATCTCATTAATCGTTTTGTTAGGGTGAAATATTACGTAGTTCCGAGCCTTGTTTATCTGAGTTTAATTTTAATAAATGAACCGGTATAAATTATGATTCCAGTGAAGATAGAGATATTTAGATGGGGAAAACAAATTAGTATCGTTTAGTACGGAATATTCAATGATTTGTATTTGGAAAACGATTTTATCTCGAAATATATGTATATAACTCTAAGGTGACTGACTGACTGACTAACATCTGACATAGTCATCTATCAACGCACAGCCCAAACCACTGGACGGATCGGGCTGAAATTTGGTTTGCAGGTAGATGTTATGACGTAGGGATGCCGCTAAGAACCCCTAAGGGGGTAAAACGGGATCCACGCGTACGAAGTCACGGGCGGCCGCTAGTATTAAATGTTTTTGTATTTGGATACATAAAATATTTTATTGCTTTACATGGATTTATGGAGTGGAGGCCACGGCAAACGTAGCGTAGGACGTCCACAAGGTGAACCGACGACCTCATAAAGGTAGCAGGATGGCACTGGATAGTTTGTTTATAGAACCTTTTTACCTTACAAAATAATGTAGTGTTAATGAGGGTTTTCGCGATTGAAAAATCCGCCAGATGGCAATACGTAGACGGGATGTCCAAATGCTGCGTGATTGGTGGATTTTGATATATCTGTCAATAATAACCAATCAAGCAGCATTTGGACCTCGCGTCTACGTATTGCCATCTGGCGGATTTTTCAATCGCGAAAACCCTCATTGTGAAAAATCTAAAACGTTAAAATAACGGTATCATTATAGCCAATGAGCTGCTGTCGTAGTGACATTGACGTAATGTCAATGTCTAGAAACGTCAGAATATAGGGACGCGCGGACGACTCCGCGCGCTTTTGTGCTGAGTGATGAATTTTATTTTCATCATCATCATCTCAGCCATAGGACGTCCACTGCTGAACATAGACCTCCCCCAATGCTTTCCATATTACCCGGTTGGTAGCGGCCTGCGTCCAGCGCTTTCCAGCTACCTTTGTGGGTGGTATTTTAAATTAAGGCAATATAATGTGAAAGTTAAGTATCCAGTGTTTTATTTATGAGAATAGATCTACCGGCCTCTAACAGGAGTTACAGACTTAGGCCGAGTTGCACCATCTAACTTTAACTGTAACTATGACGATAACCGGTGCTTTTTGTATGGAGTTTGACAGATTTTTGACGTCAAAGTTAAAGTAAGATGGTGCAACCCAGCCTTAAATTAAGAGCGTAATTCACACACATTAGACCTTTATTTTGTGTACCAAATTTACCAAACGACCACTAAATTATACACGAAAATCACCTGATAATATCTAAGCTTTGGTTTAACAAAGTAATGAAGTAGAGATTATAATCTTTGGGCTGTTGACAGGTTATAAGTCAATGTTTATTATTTCTTTATAGGAAGGCTTGTTGACATTTTATCGACGGTAAAATCGACATGAAAATGAAATGAAATAAAGTTATAGTCAAAATATTTCTTTCAAATACAATATGTCGTTTGAATTGTGCCGACTCTTTTGTGTATTGTTTTCTTTCATTATAATGAAGTATTTTATCTTATCTTTCTATCTACAAGTCAAGTAAACTATGAAAAGGACAAAGAACTTTTATTCTTTCTATTGAATTTCATAAGCATTTTTAATTTTTTATGTTCTATCATTGCGCTATTATTATTAGTAATGACGAACACACAGGTCATAGCAGAATTATCAATTCGGAAAGGTATCAATACCGTATCGCCTTTCGCGCGCTGTCAACCGCTAGGCCAGGTATTTACTTTACGGTGCAGATAAGTGTGCGTTGCAGTATGGAGTTTCATAGACGGTTGGCAGTCCACAACAGTACGTTTCTCTAAAGCCTGGTCCGTGAGCACGTAGAATTTTGTCCAATGACCCCAAGCTACCCATCCTTATCGCTCGCGCGTAATTATGTTGCTGTCGCGCTCGCACACTCACTGCGGGCGCCCGTCGCACAGTCGCGACAGCAATATAATTACGCGCGAGCGATAAGGATGGGTAGCTTGGGGTCATTGGACAAAATTCTACGTGCTCACAGACCGGGCTTTAGAAACTTTCTGCCCCGTACAACCAAACTGTGGAATGAACTGTCGTCGGTGTTTCCGGACGGATACGACCTGCAAGCTTTCAAGAGGAGAGCGTATCTTCACCTTAAAGGCCGACAACGCACCTGTAACGCCCCTGGGTCTGCGGGTGTCTATGGGCGACGGTAATCACTTACCATCAGGTGATCCGTCTGCTCGTTTGCCTCCTTTCACATAAAAAATACAAAGAACACTGACCGCCTCGAGTTGATACGTATACGATCCCTTTTCGGGATGATAAGTGTGCTACATCCTTAAAACGTAAAACAAATATGAGTGTGTTCCCTTAAGATTATCAATTCTGTCAGATTATATTATGACGTAGTTGGATTCTAATCTAACCAATCCTATCCCACTGTTTATTATCTCACGCGTTATTTATAAATTAACGGAGTTTACAATTTTATGTAGAATGCTATAATTTGAAGCTACGAATATGCTACGAGAACTACGAATCCGTTACGACGACTACGAATTAGCTACGAAAGCTTTAGACGCGTTACGAAGTCTACGAACGTGCTACAGAAGTTAGAATTACGCTCATGGGCTTGATGTCATCATAAAATTTATTAAAGAGTCCTTGTATAAATAAATAGCTGACCCGGCGAATCTCGTACCGCCTGTGTTCATCAAAAATAATGTAGGATTCTATTGGTGAAAGAATTTTTCAAATCGGTTCAGTAGTTTTGAAGCCTATTCAATTCAAACAAACAAAAAATCAAATCTTTCCTCTTTATTGTTGACTTGTTCCTTATTCCCACGGCAGTCCAGTTTTCTTGGATCCAACACTTATGCCCATTTAATAATGTTAATTATGTTCGAGTGACGTCTATCGCCAGCGGCAAACTTAAAGCGAACGCATAGTACGAACTATTTGAGGCTGACTATGCGTCTTGTAAAAGTCTTTGCCCTCAGAAATCTTATGTAAGCATTAAGATAAGTGCTTCAAATTGAAATGTCCATTTACAAGAAGACGGTAGGAATAAAATAATAAAACATTAAAGCCCCGTAATTGGAAATGGAGAGGATATAGTTAATTTAAAGGAATGGGACTATAATTCTGTTTCTTTGATACCATCTTCGTAAGTAAAGGTGTTCGGACACTATGAACATTCGCGTGTAACATTATGAAGGTACATGAGAATGATTAGAAGTTATACATATTCTTTGGAGCTTATTTTCTGGTATTCGGTAGAGCTTAGTGTTTGCTGTCAATTAGAGAGAGATTTGAGATTTCAAAACTCTATAAGCTTTGCGTATGTATAATGACGTGTTTTTGTAGTTCCCAAATGAATTTTGGTCACAAAGGATGCTTGCTTAAGTGAAGCAGAAAATCGAACGCACAGCGTTGAATAGAGCTATGTGATTGGTTCATGTGTCACCCTGTGGGACGCACAGGGTGACACATGAACCAATGAACCACGCGTACTGTGAGTCCTCAAATACAGGAGTGAGTCATTTTTGTTTGAAAGGTTTAAAATACCTATGTATGTAAAACCCATATAAATAATTAAAAAAGTTATAGTTTTATAGATATTGCATGCATTGGCTTGATCAACAACACCATTTAGTAAATATGTAGTTTTATAGGACGCGACGATCACAGTGTTAAAAAATATGGACTTAAAATGACAGTATAATATTACTCTAGTGTGTAAGCACCTCAAAGGTGTCCTGTGCTTAATTTAAAATGTATTTTTAGGGTGAGGCTGTACAGATATGCGGAAAATGAGGCTGTGGGATGAACATGAAAATGTCCACTCCAGTTTTACGCAAAAATAAACAGTAACATTTAAATATACGAGCCATAGAGATATAGAGAGATGCCAACTAATGCGCTGAGTTCAAAACTCAATGTCGCATTAGAAATTGACACAAACAAAGCAATAAAAATATATGCTCATTATCCACTGCAGTATCAGTACTCAACGTTCGAAAAATAATAGTACTACGCAAGCAATGTAAACTGTTTACATTATGAATGTGTTCTGTTTTTGGGCATATTGCTGCGACACCGACCCCACCCCCTTGTCACATCTCCCTTTAGTTTCTGTGATCTGTGGTACGAGCAATCAGAAATGAGGAGATCCGTAAACGAACTAACGTCACTGACATAGCCCGACGGATTAGCAAGCTGAAGTGGCAATGGGCAGGGCACATAGTACGCAGAACTGACGGCCGATGGGGCAGCAAGGTTCTGGAGTGGAGGCCACGTACCGGAATACGCAGTGTGGGCCATCCACCCACAACGTGGACTGGCGACCTCATAAACAGAACCACGGGACTATTCCCATCTCTCTTTCCCACCACTGCAACTCCTGTGTAGCCAGGATCTACAGCTTGACCGTCAATAAAAACCCAACCAGTGAAGGGCAAGTTTGTCCCGTAATGACCTTTGACCTCATAAAGGTAGCAGGAAGGCGCTGGACGCAGGCCGCTACCAACCGGACGATGTGGAAGTCATTAGGGGAGGCCTATGTTCAGCAGTGGGCATCATTCGACTGAAACGAACGATAACCATTTTCAATTTACGTGTCTTACCTGAAAACCAAACCCACGACCTAGGTTGAACAGTCAAACTCACCAAACCACTCACATTTGCGATCTAATATCAATATTGCTACTCACAATTTGAGAGTCACATTATTTTTACCTTCGTTCGGCTCTAGGAGCGTGATATATCACATAATATAGCTTGATGTATGAATGGGAATATTGGTGAAGACTACGAATCCATACTTTATTATTATAAATAAATATACATACATACATACTTAAATGCGAAAGGAATTCTGTCTGTTTGTAACCTTTTTACAGTCAAAACATTGGACAGATTAAGGTTTGGTATAGAGATTAGTTTGAAAATCAGGATAAAACCAGTCATGCTTACTCAGAGGTCTGGGGTTAGGTTCCCAGTGGTACCAAATTCCTTTTTCTACTTGATTGGCTTGTTTTAAGTCAGCCTGACTAGCTACCACCATCTTACTTAAGTCTGTCGCCATAACAGGACTATTCCCACCTCTCTTACCCACCACTGCAACTCCTGTGTAGCCAGGATCTACAGCTTGACCGCCAATAAAAACCCAACCAATGAAGGTCAAGTTTGTCCCGGGGGAAAGTTAAACTGTCATTGGACCCGCAACGAAATTAATCAGAAGAACATAGGAGGAGTTCGAAGTTAAGGTTCGACTTTTCTTATCACTTTCCATCAGGGAGATGCAGGCCAAGCTTCTGCATTGTGGATAAACAAAGATAGTAGAGGTATAAGTATAGGATAGTATCATCGTCATCATCCGCCATAGGACGTCCACTGCTGAACATAAGCCTCCCCCAATGATTTCCATAACGGCCGGTTGGTAGCGGCCTGCATCCAGCGCCTTCCTGCTACCTTTATGAGGTCGTCAGTATAGCATATTATGTATAGCTATTTGAAAACTTAGCTCTATTATTCATTTTATTTATTATTTATTTTTAGTAAAAACATAGAGTAGTTCTTATCATTGTTTTCAAAAAGAGACACGCGCGCTTTCATTTCTTTATGTAATAGACCAAACATATGTGGGTGAAGTCACGGGCAAAAGCTAGTGTATTCTGACTTGATGTATGACTCGCGATATTGGAGAAATTGTGCGAATGTCACATAAATGTTCTCTCCAATAGACGAACTAAATTTTGCGCTCAGCATGTGATATTTTACTTGGAGCTTAGAAATGTGGACTTAGCAGATATTAAGAGTTTTGTTGGAAGTTTAAACTGGACATTAGACGGGATTAAACCCTGTTTGAAAACATGGTTTATTTTACAAGGAAAAGTATAAGTAGTTATACTATTATGTAAACATTATGGATTCTGAATGTTATCTTATTTAAAACTAGCTTTCCGCCCGCGTGAACTTTTGACCGTTACATAAAATCTTTATCGCGTGCGTCCCTGTTTCAAAACCGGAATAAAAACTATCCTATGTCCTTTCCCGGGACTCAAACTATGTCTGTTCCAAATTTCATTGAAATCGGTTCCGTGGTTTAGGCGTGAAAGCCACACAGACTGACTGAGGTACTTTCGAATTTGTACGTACTTTAATATTAGTATGGAAGTAGGGATAAAGATATAAAAAAACAAATGAAAATCGTAAATAAATTCTTCTCAAATGCTTTTTTTCAATGGGACTAACATACGGCCAGGTCTTTTGTTTCAGCAAAAAGACGTCCACTGCTGGACAATGAATGGCCTCTCCCCAAGGATTTTTTCCACAACGGCCATGAACGATTGTGTAAAAGTATACCTTTTATTGAAACTTTTTTGCTTATCTCTAAACATTTCTTTAGGTAGTTATTAACAGTATACCTTTTATTGAAACTTTTTTTTTTGCTCTAAATATTTTTAAAGTAGTTGGTTGCCCTGTTGAATAGTGTAGCTCAATGGGATTTCTTATTCCAACACCATATCCATTTCTATTACTGCATCCATGTCAACCCACATGGTGGTTCCCATCTGGCGCGTTGCTTGGCAACTAATGGCACTATCTAGCAGTCATAGCAATTACACTTTAGTTTATTGCAATAATAACCGTTTGAATTTGTTGATATGTTTATTAATAGTCGTGTGGTTGCGGCAGTCTTGATAAGACTCAAACATTCTTCCCATAGATGTCTAAAAGACGACTAACGCCCTTATTCACAGGCATTACTATGAGGTCTCACAGGGTGACACACGAACCAATCACAGAGCTCTATTCAACGCTGTGCGATCGATTTGTTGCTTCAATTAAGCAAGCATCATTTAATTTTGTGAATACGGGACAAACATGCGAAGTCAAAAACTCATTTTATGTTTACAAGTAGGCTTTTAAAAATAACTTTTACACGTCCTTACCATTGCTTAGGGACACTAAATGGGCCAGTGCTGAGAAGGGGTCCATATTCGGTTGCATAAAAAATATTGTCATAATTTAAGAGTGCATAAAGTTTTTTGGCATACTCATCATTTCGCATAACGTTCATACAGAATAATTCATAAGGCATATTTTTTTTGCCATAACCACTTTTATTATAATAATATTTTAGTATATATTTTTTCTGTATACTTGTTTTTTTAATAACGATTTCTAGGCATAACATTTATTGGCATCTAAACCAATGCCATAAATATTATCATTCATAATATACAAAATACCATAATTTTAACAAATATGAAATATAAAAATGTTATAAGTTAACAAATATAAATAGACAAGCAAGCATGCAAACAAGTATGTAAGCAAGCAGCAAGCATGCAATCAAACAGCAAGCATGCAAGCAAGCTGCAAGGAAGCATGTAAGCATGCATGCAAGCAAGGATGCAAACAAGCAAGCCTGCAAGCAAGCAGCAAGCAAGCAGCAAGCAAGCAGCAAGCAAGCAGCAAGCAAGCATGCAAGCAAGCAGCAAGCATGCAATCAAGCAGCAAGCACGCAAGCATGCAAGAAAGCAGCAAGCAAGCATGCAAGCAAGCAGCAAGGAAGCATGCATGCAAGCAAGCAAGCATGCAAGCAAGCAAGCATGCAAGGAAGCATTAGGATTGCCTTATCTCCGGCGCTGCGGGAAGTGCGGTCCTTCCGCTCTGGCGTAACATATATCCGGCAGCCGTGCGAGCTGGAGCGGCTGAGGCTGGTCGCCGAAGGCGACCAGCAAGCCGAAGCTGCGGAAGCGAGCATTAGAATTATTCGCACTTCTAAAGGATGTTTCCTGGGTAAAAAAGCAAGAGTTTTAATTAGTCCGTCAGTTAGCTTATCAAAAACTACTCGACACGTATTCTTCACTTTTTAAAACTAATGAAAATGTAAAGAGATAAAGCGTGCCAAAGTTCTAAAGAAAAGGCCCGTGACGTCAGTGAGTGCGTAAAAGTGCAGCACTTTGTGACGTCGCGCGGAACTTCAATGCACTATAACTTTGTAATTATTTGTTCGATTGACAATTAAAAATATACGTGTCCAATATTGTTTTGTACTAAAATTGACGGACTAAAAAAATTTTTTTAGGAAACTAGCCTTGTTCAATATTATGCACAGGTAAGAAACAGAAACAAAAATAATCCAAGCCTATTCTACCTTCAACTAACAACGTTGTTACCGTGAAAATAAAATACAAACAAGCGGTATAAAATAAATCTTACACGCACATTGAACTCGCTCATATATCTTTCTTAGACTCACTTTCTGGTGATTAATGAACTACTTTGAGGCGGGTACTTTCAGTTTTCCTTAAGCTTTGTACGTGCGAACTTATAAGCTTACATCTTGAGAGCTTTAAGCTCCAGAAACAAAAGGTGAATTGACTGCCATCACATCACATCACATCACACAAATGGAAAGCTAAAGTGGCAGTGAGCTTTTTCTTCCGCTTACTACTTGTAGTTTGTTAGTTTTTCCCGGGGGAAAGTTAAACTGTCATTGGACACGCAACGAAATTAATCAGAAGAAAATAGGAGGAGTTCGAAGTCAACCATAGAGATATAGAGAGATGCCAACTAATTTATTTATTATTTATTTATTTATTTTGTTTTATTCAGAAAACAAACAGCTTACAAATATACATATAAATTGCATAGATACAGTGTAGTTGGTCAAAGCCTATAGTTTTCACCTCTATACAATTTAACAAATTTCAATTATGCGCTGAGTTCGAAACTCAAGTGTCGCATTAGAAATTCACACACACAAAGGAATCAAAATATGCGCTCATTATCCACTGCGGTATCGGTAGCAGTATTTAACGTTCGGATATTATCTTTAGTAGGTACTACGCAAGCAATGTAAACTGTTTACATTATGACGTCGCTGCTGTCATCATTGCTGTCACGAGCAATGTGTCCTGTTTTTAGGCATATTGCTGCAACACCGGCCCCACCCCCTTCTCACATCTCCCTTTAGTTTCTGTGATCTGTGAAGTCAACAATATTAGAGATTAATCATAATTTCATTCATCCTTGGGTTTGTTTGTAAGCCAATTTCAATTGAATACCATAGAAATGATCCCAATCAATAACGACGCCGATTCATAGCGTGTAATAGTTTTCCTTAATCTCTACGCACAATGGTCCACACATAGGGTTGCCAGGTCCAAAAACACAAAAGCCGGACTCGGTGCTTAATTTGGCCGGACATTTTACCCTAAAAGCCGGACACGCATTTTTTTACCATGCCACGCAATTAGTATCATAGCTCATGAGTGAGTTCTACTATCATCTTCGTCCTGATACGCGCATGTGTGCTTTCGACTGGCGCGGCAGCCACATAAAAAGCCTAACAAAAGCCAGACAGGCCGGACAAGACATTTTTTGGCCGGAAAAGTCCCTAAAAAGCCTAACATGTCCGGCTAAACCGGACACCTGGCAACCCTATCTACACATCAATGCGATCCCATTAGGATTGCTTATACTGTTGGATGAGCACAATCAGAGGGTGGGTAGAAGCCTCACTAATAAATAAATTTCGGATGATGCTTGCTTCCACCCTTGTTGAAGCTTCGCACCAAGAACTTGACCATCGTCATAAAGTAGCATCTCTATCGGTTTTCTTCAGAAATGTGGGAAGAAATTACACAATATAATTCCATCAGAAGGTGGTCTGGTTGCCTGGCGATGGCAGGGGCCGTCTGGGAACCAGATGCAGGGTAGCGCACCAGCCCTACATTGTGGACATTCCACCAGCTCGCACTAAGCGTTACGATAATTATTTTATAATGCGAACAGCTAGGGGCTGGAATTCGTTGTCTCCTGCTGTCTTTCAGTCCGGGCCTTTTCAAGGCGAGAGTGAATAGTGACTTACAGGGCAGATATGTACCATCCTATACTGCATCTCACTTAACATCAGGTGCGATTGCGGTCAAATGCTTGTTCCAGGTATAAAAATATGATATTTAATGGGAAGTAATGTGAGTCTACTACTATAAAGATATTGTATACAATATCAATATAGTTAATCGGTTATTCAGGGCACAAAGTGATCAAAGATAATTTCTTACAATAACATCAATAGGTATACAAAGAAAATGACCAAATAATATTTCATGGACTGAGATTTATCTATTAGAGGCCAGAGGGTTTAAATCCTCTTAGTTCGCAAAAAATACTGGACTAGTATCTAGCTTATAGGTACCTACATCAGGGTACTTCAGAAGAGTACATGGACTATTAGATTCGGGACTAATCCCACCTCTCGTTCCCACTGCTGCAACTCCTGTGTAACCAGGATCTACATCTTGACCGCCAATGAAGGTCAAGTTCGTTCCGGGGGAAAGTTAAACTGTCATTGGACCCGCAACGAAATTATTCAGAAGAACATAGGAGTAGTTTGAAGTTAAGGTTCGATTTCCCTGCAGTGCAAAGCGGATGACAGGTGACAAAACAAATGTAAATTAACCTTTAAGGAAAGATATTAGATATTGATATACCTATGTTCATCAGAAATAGTGTGGGATTCTAATGGTGAAATAATTTTTCAAATCGGTCCAGTAGTTCCGGAGTCTATTCAATACAAACAAACAACCAAGCTTTCCTCATAATAGTAGGTATTATAATGTACGGACGACGGCACGTCAACGTAACCACTGTGGGTTCTTGTGTAGTTGCAATAGGGGCGAGTTTTCAACAAAAATGGGTAACCCGATGTGCTGTCGTGTGTACTTATTAACAATAAATTTTCATTATTTTAATTGAATGCTGCAAAAACTTTTCAATGATAGGTACGAATACTTCTAAAGGGTTTTCTCTTGAGTTCTCAACTAAGTACTTCAATAACTTAATTAAAATATTAAGGGAGTGAATAAGCCAAGTTCGTTCATAAAAAATAAAATAATTTGACCAAATAACTCAATATCGTTATAAATAAACTGTCATGCTAAAGTATAAACTAAAGGACTATCTATTTTAATTATTTGTTTGACGTTCTTTAACCGCTTGGGTCCCAGACGGCATTCATAATGTTATTTTTTTTATTTTATTTTTATCAATATCCGTTCAGTAGTTTATGCGCGAAAGAGTAGCAAACATCTAACCATCCCCATAAACTTTCTCATTTATGATATTACTAGCTGTGTCCCGCGGTAAAACGTAGCCTATGCGTTAGTTCAGGATGTCAGCTAACTCCATACCAAATTTTATTAAAATCACTCCAGCCGTTTATATGTGAAGAAATAACAAACATACACACTCACAAACTTTCTTCTTTATAATTATTGTGAAAAATAACTTTTTTTAATATTGGGAAAGTTAATAACTATCGGAATTTCTAGATTCTCCACAGCACTATCGGAAAGCAAATTATTATTCTCGCATAAGCCATCGATTAAGAAGTCGCCTGGAGTTAATTCAGACTACCCGCAGTGCCACTTGACCTAAATAGGTCTAAGATAAGAACCTAGCAAATGGAAAAACGATGAAAATAAGCCAAGTTCTGCGATAATTGCGTACTTTGTTGTGCATTCATTATGGTATACAATAAGCTTTTATTTTATATTTAATTACCTTCGTTCTTCAAAAGAAAATATTACGCGGCTATTTTTATTCTTATTTTATTCTATTCTAGTGTTTAGGTAAACACATTTTTAGATACTAATGGTTCATAATATGGTATTGGTGTGTCATGAAAGAGGGCGAGAAATAAGATTTAAATTGTATCTAAGATCGTACACATAAACCTAAAGATAACGAACGAAAGAACATAAAAATAATAACAAACTAAATCGTTATAAGTCGTCGTTCGTCCAAACTTTCACGAAATTCATAACTTGGCCTGCCTTTTACCGTGCGCTCAACCTAGGCGAAAGGACCGAAGCCAGGGCAATTCGTAAGCGCCGATAATGGGCTATTTCACAGCTTGGCGCTATAAACTTTAGTGGCTATTATCACCAGTATTGCCAACATTGAGGGTAGGGAGAGTCCCTTGTTATGACTGGGCGAACCGATTTTGGGTTCGATTTAGGCTAATTCCTGAAATTGGGTTTGTTCAGGAATGAGGCATACATTTTCGAATAAAACAGACATTAGGGATGAAGAAGGAGTTATAAATAAGTAGCGGCCGCCCGCGACTTCGTACGCGTGGCTCATGTTTTACCCCATTAGGGGTTGAATTTTTCAAAATCCCGACTTAGTGAGCACCTATGTTCTAAAAGGAACCCCCATGCAAAATTTGAGACTCCTAGCACTTGTAGTTTCTGAGATTTATAGATATACCTACTCGTAGATAGATTGTGTAGTTGCTACCAAACATTTTGGTAATACTTAGAAGTAAAAACACGCGTGATACCTTAGCCCTGAATTAAACACGGGACTATTCCCACCTCTCGTTCCCACAGCTGCAACTCCTGTGTAGCCAGGATCTACAGCTTGACCGCCAATAACCCAACCAGTGAAGGTCAAGTTTGTCCCGGGGGAAAGTTAAACTGTCATTGGACCCTCAACGAAATTAATCAGAAGAACATAGGAGGAGTTCGAAGTTGGGAACCCTACTTCCCTCTAGAACAAAGCGGATGACAGATGACAAAACAAAGGTTAGTTAAAAGTAAATTGTTTCGATAATAGTAAAGTGATATTGCAGATTCCTGTTGCTAAGCTAACTAAAATTATACAGGGAAATCTATAGACAATTTAGTCGTAACTTAAATAAAGTTTCTTTTGTGATTGCCCTGAGCTAATGAAACTCCGACTGTAGCTCGTTATATCTGGAGCGCCATTCACCTCACGTAGTAACCAACGCGCTACTAACGCGCTACAGCAGCGCGACTGTATCGATGCAAACGCGCGACCGTGTCGGACGACATTGGGGAGAGAACGGAGGGAAATCGTCTGAATCGCGTTTGCATCGCAACAGAAGCGCGTTTATGTGGGCGAGGGGGCACAGCTAGCGACCGCATTGCGACTGTATCGATGCGAACGCGCGTCAGAATCGCTACTGCATCGCTAAAAAGTCGCCTAAGTACGTAGTATAGTCCTAACTCAAATAAAGTTTCTTTTGTGATTGCCCTGAGCTAATGAAACTCCGACTGTAGCTCGTTATATCTGGAGCGCCATTCACCTCACGTAGTATTGGTTCAGTCCTCTATGCGCTCTGTTTTGATTTCTGATCAATAGTGATGGGACATGGCTACTGTGATTACATTTATCGATATTATTTCTTTCCGTTTTCACCCTCACAGTGACAAAAAGACTATATTCTCATGTCGGCTATGATTTTGATTACATTTATTTTATCGATATATTGTTCATGTACCTACGTACAGGGTGAAACCCTGTTTGTTACAAAAAAAGGCTCTATCGAGCATATTATGCAAAACAAGGTCGTAATAATAACTTTTTTGAAGAAAACTTTCAGATTAAACTTTACGCAGAAAAAAATCCACGCCGACTGTGATTATGTTTAATTTTATTGATACATTGCCCTGTTGTGACAACAGGGGAAATCGGGGATAAAGGCTTTACCGAGCATCCCACGCAGAAAAACAAGGTCATAATAATAACAATTTTGAAGCTCTGAATTATCAAGATAAGCTTTGTAGGTACAAAAAATAAAGAAACGTTTTTTTTGGAAAATTTTCAAATTTTGTAAATCTGAACGGCCTGAGACTGTCATATTTGGACAGAATCTGTCGAGACATCTAGTCACAATGAAATAATGAGACGCTTCTTTCAATTTACTTAAGGAAAATTGAAGTTTGCTATTGCCTTGAAAAGACTAAGACAGGTCATATTTTTAGGACTTATATCGACACTATATCGATACTAAACCTTCTCCTCACTACCCTAGAATCTGCGTAACAACATTTACAACGCCGCTCATTCTAATATCGCACGTATTCCCTTCACATAAAGTGTAACTACTAACACATGAGTAAGAGAAAATGTTTGCTATGACAATATTCAGAACAATGGGTAGACATAAGTGAATTATTTGGAGCTATGTTTGTGGTATTAATTTGCCACACTATGTTTGTTTGTAACACATGTTTTCTTCTAGTAACTGAGAAATCTGGTAGAAAAAATAATAACAAATGAGAAGATTCGCATCAAAACCAAAGTGACCGACATAGCCCGCAGAATTGCTAAATCAAGTGGCAGTGGGCGGGGCATATAGCTCGCAGAGCTGATGGCCGCTGGGGCAGAAAAGTTCTCGAGTGGCGACCACGAGCCGGAAGACGTAGTGTGGGCAGGCCCCCCACTAGGGGAACCGATGATCTGGTTTCATAAAATCCGTCCTTAGTGAGCACCTACGTTCTAAAAATTTAAGACTCCTAACACTTGTAGTTTCTGAGATTTCGTGATGAGTGAATGAGTCAGTCAGTGACCTTTCGCTTTTATAGATATAGACTATTTAATTTTGTGTAATAGAGTTCAAATGTTCAAATTATCAAACATGATTTATACGAATTACCAAGCCAGATTCTAAGTTATTAATATTCCTTTTGCATATCTCAGCGCAAAGAACAAGGGAAACTTTTGGGTCTACTTAGGAGTTGGGGCGGTATTCTTTGGACGAAGGTGCACGGAAAAGGCAAAGAAGAAAATAAGCAATATTCGTTTTCGAGATAATACCATAGGTACAGTGATTTTCACAACGTAGGTACCACTCTAGCTTGCGGTAACCTTTTATCGCCCACTAAACATTCAAAATGGAAATAATTTCTCCAATAGCACCTCACTATACCACTAATGTATCTCTGTATTATCACTCGTAGTCCCGTTTTATCACCTTTTTTCGGTTTATAAGAGAGTTATAGCACCCTACAACACCAATTGTTAGTTTTCACTTTTTTATTAGTTGTCAAATATAATTTTTCTTTCTTTCTTTCTTTCTTTCTTTCTTTCTTTAGTGTCTTTAAGCTCTCTTATACATAAGCTCATTTATAGCAATTATTCTTATTGTTAGTTGGGCAATTTTTAGGAATGTAAGATAAGTACGATAAGGGACAAACTTAATGATCTTGATAGCTCACTTGTCAGCATTAGTTAAAAAATGATATTTTATTTCCTCTATTAAACTGTAATTTAAAAGGCGAACTAACGTGACTAAGTTTCTTCTTCCACTTCTTCTCAGCAACTACTTGGCCCCTCAGCCTATTTTTCTCTTTTTTTTAAGTCTAGATCCAGCAGTCTCCTTCTATGCTTTCCTTTCTCCACATGGCCGTCAATAATTTCAGAGTGAAATGGGCGATTTGTTACAACACTGTATTATTACTTTCGAATTTGAATGGAACAATATTATGGTATTTTTGTTATAAGTAATGTAAGTAGGTAATAAAATTTGAAATGAGTCTTAAGCCTATGTAAAGTTTTATTCATAATAATAATGTGCTTTAATGTAAATAGGTATTTTTCTTTGACCAACTAAAGTTGAAGTTCGTTTCAATTGTTTTTTTCGAAGTAAATTTTTTTTACATTTGTTTTTTTGCGAAAAAGTATCTTCATTGTCTCAAGGTCTGTCTAGTCTTCAAAGTTTAAAAGGGGCAAATAGTTTTTCACCCGTATTCACAACATTACTATGAGATCTCACACGAATCAATCACAGAACTCTATTCAACGCTGTGCGTTCGATTTGCTGCTCCACTTAAGCAAGCATCGTTTGTGAATACGGGCGTTTATGTCAGTACTTTACATAGTAACTTAACACAAAACACAAATACTAATAATTTTGTATCTTTCTTTAAATATTGTCATATATGAAATAATTTTGTATCTTTCTTTAAAGATTGTCATAATTTATTTCTCTTCTTAATGACATCTCTAATATCGTCCCATGCATTTTTTTCTCATAATTCTATTTATCTTACAGAATATAGTATAGTTCTGGATCTTCCTCCTAAAAATACTTCCATTACACTAAGCGCTCCTGCACACGACGCCGCCACCGCGCGGCCGCCGCGTCGTCGCCGCGCCCCTACACTGTTCATACGCGCCGAGTAAAACCGCCGCCGGGCCGCCGCCGCGCCGCCACCGCGCTGTCAAAGCATAATTTCGCCAGCGGCGGCGCGGCAGCGGTGTTCACGCGGCGCGTATAAACAGTGGAAAGGCGCGGCGGCGGCGTCGTGTGCAGGAGCGCTTACGAGGTTTCACTTCTAAGGAATAGAATAGAATAGAATAGAATAGAAAACTTTTTATTTGCAAGAAAGGTATACAAGCAGGTAAGACATAGATTAAAACAGAGAGAAATAAACAAGTGGACAATTAACTGCTTGTGCCCCTCTGACAAAAAGGCACCCGCTCAGCGTACATCAAGACCGCCAGGGCTTGTCTTGAAACTGATTTTCAGCGGGGGCCCTCTGTTGTCACGGCGTACCCCTGCTGACGGAGATGCAAGAGGAGAAAGGAGTCCACAAGTCCGGCAGCAGGGAGAACGCAGCAGGGGGGCGCAAAAGAAAAAGAGAAAACAAACAAAAAGAAAGAAACAAGAAAGCACCATAAAAATTAATTAATAAAAATAAATTCATTTCACATTAATTATAAATTACAATAATAATAAATTAAAATTATAATAAATTACAATAAATTTAGATTTTAATTATTAATTACATAATTAAAACACATTAAAAAAAAAAATAATAGATTAAAAATACAAATAAATTATCAAAAAACACCATTCTTTACTTATCTATTGCCATTGATATGTGGCCATAACCATAAGGCCTCAAGTTATTTAAAATCAATGGTAGAAAAGTGATTGAGGAAAGAAAAAAAAAAAAAGAGATTAAAAAAAAGAAAGAACTGTCACTTACTGTCAACGACCGACATGTGCACGAGATGTGAGAATAATTGCCACGTAAATTGATGAAATGTGGTACATTTAAAGGATATTTCAAGAAAGCAGTGCCAAATAATAAAACCAAATTAAGAGCAATCCGCAGCACTACAATCACACGAAAGGGAAGGTGAATAACATCCAGCATTGTAACCAATTTCGTGCAACAACTACGGATTACTAACATACAATAATGCAATGCAATACTATTATACAAATAAATTAAAGAAAATTGGTAAGAAATTAGTAAAAAAAAAAAATTACTATCAATATCATTAACATTTAACACTGAGCAACGATAAAACATAAATTTACAATTCCAGGACAGAAGAATACACTGAGTACCAACAGCAAAAAATAAATAAATAAAATAAACCCATGTCAGGAAACTAAACGGAGCCAAGTGGATGAGGACTGCACACAAGGTGCTGGAGAAAGTTAGGTGAAGCTGGAGCTGGAAGTGGACCTGCTCCCAGGCGTGTCGTGCATACATTTAAGGTAGGATTTTTTCCTTGACCTGTTGTGAAATAATGAGGTGGTTTTTAAGTATTTTTTTAAAAGTGTTTTTTTACTTGTAGGGCACGCAGAGGCGGTGGCAGGTCATTCCAACATTTAGAAGCAGCAAACCTGAAGGAGCCTCTAAAAGCTGCAGTACGATGTTTAGGGGTGTTAAAGATATGGGTGCATTCTCTTCTGGGATATCGGCTGAGCTCACGTGCCCACTCCAGCTTCAAGAAAAGGTACTTTGGCTTGGCTTTACTCAGAACACCAAACATCATAGTAGCAAGATGAAGCTTCCTACGCGCATCCATCTTTAACATGGCTGCAGCATTGAGGAATGGCGTAACATGTGTACGAGGTGGAATTGTGAAACAAAACCGAGCGCAGGCATTTTGCACTCTTTGGATAAGTTTAGCTGATTTTGTGAAAATACATGGACCATAAACAGTATCGCAATAGTTAAACTTGCTGAGAACCAGTGATTCGCAAAGAGCAATTCGAATCTTCTCACTTAAATATGGTCTTAGTTTGTATAGAAGTTTCAAACGGTAAAAACTACTTCTAGCACAATCAATGATGTGATTTTCAAATTTCAAATGGCAATCCATGGCCAATCCCAGATTTTTAACTTTATCAACCCTAACAATAGGCTGACCTACAATATTTAAAGTATTATCATTAAATCTGGCTATGTTCTTGGGGGTACCCATTACAATAAATTGTGATTTTTTAGGATTAAGAGTAAGACAATTCAGTAAGCACCATGTATTTATGTTATTTAGGTCTTGGTTAATTTTATTGACAGCAATCACTTGGTCGGCCGGGGCAAACGGTAGATACAGTTGCAAGTCATCAGCATATAAGTGATATTGACAATTCTTTATGCTGTTTACAATGTCAGCGCTGTACAAAATGTACAGAATTGGGCCCAAAATCGAACCTTGGGGCACACCACGAGAGACTGCACTCAGCTGTGAACGCAACAGAGTGCCATCCGTCTGTTTCAGCTCAACATATTGACTACGCTGAGTCAAATAACTATGAAACCATTTAACGGATCTGCTATCAAAACCATAGTATTTTAGTTTGGATGAGAGAAGAGATGTATTGATTGAGTCGAATGCCCGAGAGAAATCAAGCAATGTCACAATTGTTACCATGCCACGATCCTGTCCAGCCAGTATGTTGTCAACCACGTCTGCCAGTGCAGTGGCCGTTCCATAACCCTTCCGAAACCCAGACTGACAGTGTGGAAGAATATCACAATCCTCAAGGTATCGAGTGACTTGGTCGCACACTATCCTCTCAAGGATTTTAGAAAGACATGGCAGGATGCTGATAGGCCGTAGTTCCTCTACTGAGTTAGGGTGGCTTGTTTTAGGAATAGGTCTCACAATCGATATTTTCCAACTCTCAGGGAATGTGCTATCTAGTATAGACTGGTTGACCATCGCAGTTATGGCTTTAAGGGAGTAGGGTAAGGTTAGCCGGAGCATGTCCAAAGATAGGCCATCATGCCCCCGGGCATTCGACTTCATTCCTCTGATGGTCTTAAGAACCATCTCCTCACTGACTGTGTGCAGAGTAAAAGTAGCTGCATTGTTATGCCTATGAAACTCAAAGTAGGTCAGTTGAGAAATGGATACTTTATCCTCACCTGGCACTTTTTGAAAATGTGCATTAATAAGATCAGGATTGTTAAACATAGAGGGTATATCAGGTAGGTTCCCATTATCTGGCAGTACTGTAAGGCGTTGAATACGTCAAGTTTTTTTTTTACATAACAAGGGAAGTATTTGACCATAATCGCACCTGGTGTTAATTGAGATAGTACAGTCTAGGATGGTACATATCTGCCCTGTGTGCCTATTCACTCTCGCCTTGAAAAGGCCCGGATACAGTGTTCAGGAAAGACAGCAGCAGGCAGCGAATTCCAGTCCCTAGCTGTGCGCATTATAAAAGAGTTATCTGAGAGTTTTTTAAATGAACTTTTAGACTAAAATCCGAAACTTTCAAAAGGAATAAAGTCTCTTTCGACTTTCAATCTTGATATTATACTATATCTAAAGGGCTTCTTACCTAAGTGCTATCAGAATACGGGAGGAAATCGAATGATGGTGCAGTGGCTGTGACAATTTCCGGCTGTTAGCTTGTGAAAGGTTCTGAAATTCAGGCCCAAATATTGGCTGAATTTTCGAGACAAAGGAAGATTATTGGGTTTCGTTTGTAATATAATTTGACGTCTCTACAATTCATATTTATCTTACTATCTTGCTAATCCTACTTCCTTTCTACTAAAGGCTTCGATCAAAGACTTATGTAAATAATAAGTGGGGATAGAAAGATTATTTATTGTTTAAAAATCAGTAGGTAAAATATATCCTACTAATATTATAAATGCGAAAGTTTGGATGTTTTTACTCTTTCACGCAAAAACTACTAAACGGATTTTGATGAAACTTTACAGTATTATTGTTTATAACCCGAAATAACATATAGGCTATTAATTTATGATGATATGTGACAAACGGAATTTGACGCGGGTGAAACCGCGGGCAAAAGCTAGCTAGTTGGTTTATAATTTAATCTAATTGGGTCTCAGTTTTGACAGCTTTCTAGCAGTGCACAGAAGCACAATAAATTGTAAATTGCCATATCTTTGCTGATAAATTATAAAGCTGAAGAGTTTGTTTGCTTGAACGCGCTAATCTCAGGAACTACAGGTCCAATTTGATTTTTTTGTGTTGGATAGCCCATTTATCGAGGAAGGCTTTAGGCTATAACATCACCCTACAGCCAATAGGGGTGGAGCAGTAAAGAAAACGCACAAACAGGATTATTCAAACGGGAAATATTATTCAAACTATTTTCACACGTACGAAGTCGCGGGCACAGCTAGTCTTTTTATAGCTTTATTGCGTGTCCTAAACACAGTGGTTTCAAATTATCAGCTTAATGGGCCGCAACTATGACAGATTGATAATTGTCAAATTTACAATGGCGTCTGGCCTCAGCTGTCACTGTGACAAGGGTGTGACGCGTGTCAACCTTCCGCAATGTACTTCTGATTGATGATGGAAGCACTATTCTTTGGAAACTGAAGGTGGGACTCTCGCCCGTATTCACAAACATTACTATGAGGTCTCACAGTGCGCGTGGACGCTCAGGATGAGACGCGAACCAATCACGGAGCTCTATTTAACACTGTGCGTTCGATTTGCTGCTTCACTTAAGCAAGCATCGTTTGTGAATACGGGTGATAACTCACTCATGACGAAATCTCAGGAACCACAAGTGCTAGGAGTCTCAAATTTTGCATGGGGGTTCCTTTTAGAACGTAGGTGCTCACTAAGACGGGATTTTGCAAAATTCAACCCCTAAGAGGGTAAAACGGGGTCCACGCGTACGAAGTCACGGGCGGCCGCTCTAGTAGGTACTCGATAGCTACGATTATGCTACAAGAACTACGAACCCACTACCACTCTACGAATTTGCTACGAAAGCTTTAGATGCGCTACGAAGTCTACGTTAAATGCGTTCCTAGGCTTGATATGTTAATTAATTTGTCTAACAGGTAACTTATTGTTAACCTATCAGGGACTTTGTAGAAAATGCAGATGAATCCAAAAGTTGTAATTATTCTGACAGACAAGTTCCTTATAACTTATCGGGGACTTGTCATTAGGTTGTGAAAGGCGCTATAAATCCCTGTCTATTATTTTCCAATCAACTTTCCCCCTCTTCCATTCTCTGGAGAATTCCCGTTTTCCAATAATTATTTTCTCGTTTCGTCTCACTATAAATGACTGATATTTTCTATTTATATTACAAATAGGTACTAGCTTTCCACCCGCGGCTTCACACGGGCGGTTAATTTATCTGACAGATAAGTTACTGATAACCTATCAGAGACTTTATTTAGAAAATGTAGGCGAATCCAAAACATGTACGTATATTTTCTGACAGATAAGTTTCTGATAACTTATCAGGAACTTATCAGTAAGTTGTAAAAGGTCGGTTATAATAATATCTCAATCCATTATTTTCCTATCAAGTTTCCCCCTCTTCCATTCTCTGGAGAATTTCTGTTTTTCAAAAAATATTTTCTCATTTCTCTCACTACAACTGAGTACAACCAGGCCTGTTCATCTCCGCGAGTTTACATCGAAAACAAAACACGCACGATTGCCCCCTACAAGAGTACTATTCGACAAGGCCTCACATACGAGCGAACATTGACTCACGCACGCGTATTCTTGTGTATGATGGAAAAAAATAAAGAAAATAGTGTACTAAATACTGTGCAGTATTTAACTGCCTAAATAATAATAAAAACACAGAATGTACTTTTTTAAGTTGCCTGAAGACACTGAGAGGTAAATAAGTAGTTAATATTATTCATGATAATTCATGCTAAATCATGTATTTCCTCCGCCATTTTCTGCAGATTGGCACCTCACGTCACATCATTTTACCGAAGTCAGCCCTATAGCTTCGGCGCAGTACCGATCACTGACGTTTGTCAACAAAACTTCTGACAAACTTGCTTGACTCTTGAGACAAGCTAAATTACACCATATTGTTAATGACATTGAGCATACATTTTTTTAAATACCTTCGCGAAGTAAAACTTCTGTACGTAGTACTTATTATTATTCTGTGGTACAACTACAGAACGGGTTTTGATGAAATTTTAATACTGTTTATAACCCAGAATAGTGTGTGAATAAGCGTGAGAGAATAACAACTAAAATAATAGCCTCCCCCATATGTTTTAAAAAACATACATACACTCGAAAGACATGACCCTCCTTCTCGCAGTCGGGTAAATTTACTATTTCCTAAAACGACAGATAAATCCAACGTTCATATTTGAATTTAAACGGAGCGTGCGTGAACAAAATGGAGGAAGACGGATTAAAACATGAAAATATTAGCACCGGGCTTAAACCCAGGACTTTACTATGGGTCAGTGTGTTTCATAGACAACTACTCAATAGATGCAACTCATAAAAACTAAAAACTCACAAAACTCATTTATTTGTGCGAGTAGTTTTAAAAAGCACTTTTACACGTCCCAGTATTAACCCTACCGCTGCTTCAGGACAATAAATGGGCCAGTGCTGAAAAGAAGCAGCGCAAGAAACTCAGTCACTATTACAACGACAATATTCGAACGAATTTGAAGTGATCCGTAAACGAACTAAAGTCAGACATAGCCCGACGGATTAGCAAGCTGAAGTGGCAATGGGCAGGGCATATAGTACGCAGAACTGACGGCCGGTGGGGCAGCAAGGTTCTGGAGTGGAGGTCACGTACCGGAAAGCGCAGTGGATGTCCAACTATAATGTGGCGCTGGATGCAAGCCGCTGCCAACCGGTCATTATGGAAATCATTGGGAGAGGCCTATGTTCAGCAGTGGGCGTCCTTTGGCTGAATTAATGATGATGATGATGATGAAAGATGTGCATCTTGAATATGCTGGTAAATGGTATTTTCACTCAGTAACTTCGAACTCCTGTGTTCTTCTGATTAATTTCGTTGCTGGTCCAATGACAGTTTAACTTCCCCCCGGGAAAAACTTGACCTTCACTGGTTGGGTTATTGGCGGTCAAGCTGTAGATCCTGGCTACACAGGAGTTGCAACGGTGGGAAGGAAAGTTGGGAATAGTCCCGTTTTCATTCAGAAAAGTGCATTAAGCTCTGACCCATGTAGAGTTTATCGTTTTATTGGTCTGTAAAATGTCGGTTTATTTGAGTTTAAATGGGAACGAACCAATATCCACTTTTATTGAAATGTATTTGACTGTTAACTGCTTTTAAAAACATAGTTGGAGCGAGTTTCATTTAATTTTAAAAACATTTACTTTTCTGGTATGTGCTGTATGTTCAAATTAATTATTTAAACTAATATTATAAATGCGAAAGTAACTCTGTCTGTCTGTCTGTCTGTTTGTCTCGCTTTCACGCCTAAACCGCTGAAGCGATTTTGATGATATTTGGCATAGAAATAGTATGAGTCCCGAGAAAGGATATAGGATAGTTTTTATCCCTGTTTTTGAAACAGGAACGTGCGCGATAAAGTTTTTCTGTGACAGACAAAATTCCACGCGGGCGAAGCCGCGGGCGGAAAGCTAGTCTTTTATATATTTTACTTATCGTAGTAATAACTTAGCTGAATACTAGTGTCTACAATAAAAATTGTTAAAGTTTCTTTTTAAAAGGCGTGTACTTAATGGAAATTAAGAACTACCGAAAAAGGCTTTCTATTTAATTTCTAGGCTTTCTTACTCTCGACTTAAAACTTTTGGAGGCTGTGGGAATTATGATTGATGACTCAAGTCTTAAGTAGGGATGTAGGAATAATATTATACCGGTTTCGGTTACGGTTACGGATAATTTTTTATTTCGGATATCCGAAAGTTTCGGTTACGGTTACGGATATATCTGTGCTTTAGAATGCAATTTGCAATAGTTGTCAACACGGTTCATACATGGCCGCACACTTTACATCGAATAAAAAATAATAAAAAAATAAAAATTAATACTAAGATTAGATACGCATTATAAAGGTAAATCAGGCTGTTATGCCTTTACATATTATATGCTATACAAAAAACAGGCAGGCCTACTACTAGGTGGACCGACGATCTGGTAAAGGTCGCGGGAAGAGCCTGGATGCGGGCAGCGCAGGACCGTTCATTGTGGAAAACCTTGGGGGAGGCCTTTGTCCAGCAGTGGACGTCATTTGGCTGAAACGACGATACAAAAAACAATTTAAACTGCCTACATCCGAAATTATCCGAAACTTTTGAATCGGTTACGGTAACGGTTTCGGATATTTTTTATTTCGGATATCCGAAAGTTTCGGTTACGGTTACGGATATCCATAACATCTCTGGTCTTAAGGTGAGTGTAGGCCTAGAGCATTTACTTTTGAGCTCATAGCAGACTTTTCAACTCGAAAAGGGATCAACACCGTATCGCCTTTCGCGAGCTGTCAATTGCGAGGCGTTTACGTTACGGTGCGGTTAAGTGTGCGTTGCAGAATGGAGTTTCATACAAAGAATACTGACCGCCTCGAGTTGATACGGTTACGATCCCTTCTGGGTTGATAAAAATAATTTGCGACGTCCTTTATAAACAGAATAACAATCCGCTCTACGATACTATGTTCAGTGTGTTCAGTTCAGTCACCCTTCTTTGAACTAAATTTCGTACACTTTTACCTGTATTGTACCATTAATAAGAACTTTTCAATTCAGACCGAAAAACCTTTCTATATAACTTTTAGGCTCTCTTTCTCTCTATTAAGACTTTTGGAGGCTGTCGGAGTTATGATTGATGACGTCAGTCTAAGCCTAATGACGCGTAAAAGTACATATTAGTTGAAGTAGATTTTAACTCCGTCCTACAATTCCTACTTCCTACTATTTTATATGCGAAAGTTTGTGATAACGGATGTTTGTACTTAAATTCCTTATACAGTGTGAGTCACGTTAAAGTGTACATATGAAAATAGATGAAACTAGACCTATTTTTATCGACAAAAAAGAGGTCGAAAATTTTTTGAGATTTTTTTTTAATTTTTTATAGAATTTTTTTTCTTCCAATTTCTTATTGTAAAGAAAACGTAATAACTTTTAAACTAAACGGTATATCCTAATAAAATAAAAACAGTAATAATGCTAAATAACAGGCGATACTAAAAAAATACATAAAATACACAAAAAAGGCCAACAAATAATAAAAAATGATACTTTTTGAAAAAAAAATTGCTTTTAAATTCGTGTTTTTTTGCTTATTTGATAAATTTCTCCAAAAAATGCCCCTATAACTGGTGGTTTTTATTACTTTGTATTATTCTCTATCGTATTACCTTCGTAAAACCAAAAATCGCATGTCTCTATCCCAATCACAACGTTTGCAATGATCGTTTGAACTAAGCCTCTCCGGGCGCGTCATTCAACGCTTCGTTAACAACGAAACTGAAAATGGCTCTAGATTTGTAATTTTGATAAAGACAAGTTAGATTTCAAATAAAAACAAAAGATTTCGAACTAAAATAAGCATTTTAGTTAAAAATTAAAATTGTCTCTACCTGTAGCGGAGAATAATGTTGTGGCAGGCCTTTGTTCAAACGATCATAGCAAATGTTGTGATAGGGATAGAGACATACAATTTTTGGTTTTACAAAGATAATACGATAGAGAATAATACAAAGCAATAAAAACCACCTGTTATAAGGGCATTTTTTCGAGAAATTTATCAAATAACCAAAAAAACACGAATTTAAAAGCAGATTTTTTTCAAAAAGTATCATTTTTTATTATTTGTTGGCATTTTTTGTGTATTTAATGTATTTTTTTAGTATCGCCTATTATTTAGCATTATTACTGTTTTTATTTTATCAGGATATACCGCTTAGTTTAAAAGTTATTACGTTTTCTTTACAATAAGTAATTGGAAGAAAAAAAAATCAATAAAAAATTTAAAAAAAATCTCAAAAATTTTTTGACCTCTTTTTTGTCGATAAAAATAGGTCTAGTTTCATCTATTTTCATATGTACACTTTAACGTGACTCACACTGTATAGAAACTACTGAATGGATTTTTATGAATCCTGACATTAATATTATTATGTTTTTTTATATCAGATTTTTTTTCAACAATAATTATTTTCCCGGTAGCCCCTCGTGACAACCACGGGCCGGAAGACGTAGCGTGGGCAGGTCTCCTACTAGGTTGACCGACGATCTGGTGAAGGTCGCTGGAAGAACCTGGATGCGGGCAGCGCAGGACCGGTCGTTATGGAAAGCCTTGGGGGAGGCCTTTGTCCAGCAGTGGACGTCATTTGGCTGAAACAAACGAAGCTTTTATTTTACGAAAAAGCTTTCTATTATAACTTTTAGGCTCTCTTTCTCTCTATTAAGACTTTTGGAGGCTGTCACACCGATGATTGATGACGTCAGTCTGAGACTAATGACGTGTACATTCGACACCGGGACAAAGTAATTGAAGACAGGGACGGGTTGAGGGACACATTTGGTTTATATTTTTGATTTTATCTTCAAAACGCTTTGGTCTGTTAAATCATCATGTTTTATGGTTAGGTCAGAGGACAAGCTACCTCTAACCTAGCCCTAAAGAGGTTAGGGGCTGTGTTCCGTAATCCCACAGTTTCTTCCCACTTACGGCGAGTAACGGAGCACCGGGGCCTTTTTAGTGGGTATAATACCTCGTCCTTTCGACTTGGTGAGCCCACATAGCCTACCCTGTTTCCGCAGGGTAGACATGTGATTCAAAGCATTTTTCCTCGTAAAAATGAGGTCAGACTACCTCCCTTCCCTTAGCAGTTTCATTCACCCATTCTGGGACACCCTGAAAAATAATGTGTACCTGTAATGTTAGAGCTAAGATTGTTATTAAATAAATAAATAAATAAAAGTATTTAAGAATATTGTGGTACCTATAGTATAAGCTTTGTTTGCTTTACTTGTTACATGGCGCAGCATTAAATGTCCAGGGACATTAAAATTAATTTATTCAACTAATTTAAACAGGCTCTTCCTTTTGTCTCACGTAATTATCTTAATTTAACCTTATTTTCCCTTACTTAACCCTTTTAATAAAATGTCCCTTGCCTTGAAACTTTAACAAAACTAACGCGACAAAATAGACGCATTCCCACGGTGGGTCACATTCTTGAAATGGGGGGCACGAACTTAGTCTGAGTACGGCCCTGTTGGAACCTTAATGTGAGGTTAAAGCTTAGGAAGAACAGCCAGTTTAGTTGGACTACTTAATAGAGATTTACTTTAGTAGCTGAGATGAATTAATAAATAAAATGTATGGGTAATGCTTTTGCCAGTTCCTGCGGTTGTGGAGTGTGACATAATAATGTAACACCGCTGTCACGATATAGATAGTATGCCTAAAGCGCATCTGTGTGCTTACCATGAGTTTACGTTAGGTGTGCTCGCTAGCGACTGCATAAAAAATTACATTAAATATAATTTGAGAAATTGTACAGCGCCCCAAGCGGTTACTTTCAAGAAATAAAATCTTCATAGATTTTTTGACGCACTCGCTAGCGATGATATTCAATGAAAACTCACACTAAGCACACTAAAGTACAGCTGAAATAAAATAATTTTGTTAAAAAAATTATGTGACACAGTCACATAATTTTACTGTGTCACAAAAAAAATATGTGACACAGTCACATAATTTTTTGCAGCGAAAAAATAATTACTTACTAGTTTTTACATGAAGGAGTTATGTATGTCATCTATTACGTATGTCATCCATTACGCATGTCATCCATTACGTATACGTCATCCATTTTCGCAATTTAGTTGAAAATTGATTTCGCTGGCTGACTTAGTCAAGCTATGCTACATACGCCACACAGGTTAATGTGTGCTTCACAAATAAAGTCTAAAATGCTGTTAGCTTGGCGATAACTCTTAAAGTGTGTCAGGGGGTACTTAGTTAAGTTGTCGAGATGCATTAATGAAATGTGTTGAAGTTTTGTTACAAAATGTGGGATATTCTGGAAACATTGTTTGTGATTTTCGCACATCTGACTGACTGACTGACTGATATAGTGATCTATCAACGCACAGCCCAAACCACTGGACGGATCGGGCTGAAATTTGGCATGCAGGTAGATGTTATAACGTAGGCATCCGCTAAGAAAGGATTTTACGAAACTCCACCCCCAAGGGGGTAAAACGGGATCCACGAGTACGAAGTCGCGGGCGGCCGCTAGTATAAGTATAAATGTACCTTATAAATGTAGTAGGTAATTATTATGGTTTATGTAGGTACATCAGATTTTTTTTAAAGAATAATTATTCCAAAAAAACTTGCGCGCGCCGCCCGAGCGGTCAACATCACTATTGTACGTGCTCTTCGTTTTTAATTCCGCAATAGTATCCAAAACGTTTACTCACGGCTCTATTTACGTTTAAAACATTCCCATTAACTATTGGTGCAGAGTGATCGAAGTGAAAATTGAAAACATTTCATTATTAAGGTGTTATTAACGCAAATACAATTCGAAACAGTTTCGTTAAAAGTGCTCAGTTATCAAGAAATCACATTCTACCCGACCGCAAACAGTAAGCAACAGCGCATAGCAAAAGTGAAAGGCATGTTTCGGCCGTGACCTTGGGATCTACACCAGTCACCGTATACTCAATACCGTAATATTCGCCTCCGTGAGTTAATGGCTGTTTGGCGCAACGGTTGAAGCGGACGCAACGTATCTGCAAATCCCGAGTTCGATTCCACACAGACAATATATTTTTTTTTTTTTTTTTTTTTTGTTGTTTATTTTTGTTTTGTTCACGGTTATAAATTGTAATAATGGCACCAAGAAAAATCACCTGCGGAGGATGCCGAGCCATAATTTCAAGCAAAGAGTTTCTAAAATGTCGCACGTGTAGCAGCGCGTACGACTTGGAATGTGCACAAGTATCTGAGAAGCGTTTTTATAGTTTCTATGGCGCAGCATCTAAAGAAAAGACTGCCTGGACCTGTCCCGGATGTCAAACGAAATTGCCGAAGGGAGATAACTCAAGGACACCCGTCCGCGGCATCTCACCCCAGGGCGACGCACCCGCTTCCGGCGAGTCGTCTCACGAGAATATAACGCTGCGCGGCAAGCAGAAGACTACCTCCCCCGAAGCTGGACCGTTGACTGAGGATAGCAGCCTTCGGCTTCTGATCCAGGGAATCATCCGTTCTGAACTAACACCTATTAAAAACCAACTAAGCGCATTACAAGATAGCGTGGACTACGTCAGCAAGCAATATGACGACATAATAAACACCACCAATAGATTAGTCAACGACTACAAGAGCTTGCAGGCTGAATGCGCCAGTGTCCAATCTACCGTAGCTATTTTATCAGACCGTCTAAACATCATGGAGCAGCAGCAGCGAGATAACAATATTGAAATTCAAGGAGCACCTCAACATAAAACAGAAAATGTTGTAGAGATTGTTAAGAGAATAGCAGAGGTGGTATCCCTAAAAATAAACGACACAGACATATTGAACAGCACGCGAGTCGCCAGCATAAACAAGGATAGCAAGAGACCAAGAGCCATCGTGGCTAAATTAAGAAGTACTCGCTGCCGTGACGAATTCATCTCTGCAGTAACACGCTACAACAAAACTCATCCCAATAACAAGCTCTGCTCCTCGCTACTAGGAATAACCGGCGACAACACTCCAGTCTACGTATCTGAACACCTCTCTCCGGCCAATAAGGCTCTCCATGCCGCCACCAGGGCCAGAGCCAGGGATTTGTCTTACAAATTTGTGTGGGTAAGAGGTGGCCGGATCTTTATGCGCAAAAACGAAACTTCCCCATTTATTCATGTCAGAAATGAACAAGTTTTACAAGGATTAGTCTGATCCGGCCTTCCTTTTCTTTCTAATCGTTGTTTTTTTTTTTATTGTTGAACAATCTTATGTACATTAATGATTTTTAATGGATTTATTGTCTATCTATTTCCAAAATGTAAGAGGGCTGAAAACAAAAACATTTGATATACTCAAGTGTGTTTTGGTTAACAACTATGATATCATATGTCTATGTGAAACTTGGCTTGATGACTCTGTGGCCTCATCAGAATTGTTTGACCAAAGATATATTGTTTATCGTAGGGATAGATCATGTAAATTTATGAGTAAATATAGAAAATCACACGGTGGAGGGGTGCTCATTGCTGTAAAAAAATGTTTATCGAGCTTAGAAAAGATTCAATGGCAATCACCAGCCGAAGACATATGGGTAAGCATACTCTTTAAAAGTTTTACACTCAACCTTTGCACAGTCTACATACCTTCATATCTCACTAACGATGATTACCTAGAGTTCATTGACAATTGCGAACAAATAATCCTTTCAACTACCGGCAGCGAAATACTCATTGTGGGCGACTTCAATATCCCAGGTATTGACTGGTCTTCCACCTCCCCTGTTAACACAACAAATGCGAAGATTTCCTCTTTACAAGACTTTCTCACGAGAACCCATTTCATTCAACATAGCTCTGTCAAAAACGATAACAACAGGATCTTAGATCTCGTGTTATGCCACTCAGACTCATTTTGCGAGGTCATTGAGTCTCAATGCCTTAGTCGGCGTGACAGTCATCATCCACCCTTGGATATAAGTATGAAGGTAATCAGAAAGCCCACACTAAAGGTAAAAGATGCTAAGAGATACTGTTTTAATAAAACTGATTTCCCCAACTGCATCGCAGAACTTTCCCAAATTGACTGGAGCCAAAACGAAAATTTAAACTGTGACGATTTTTTGCATACTTTTTATAGCCACTTAACTGATTGCATAGATAAACATACTCCTAAAGCGATGACTAAGAAAAGCTATCCACGATGGTTTTCTCGCTCTTTAATTAAAATTTTGATGGAAAAGGACAAATACCACAGAAAGTACAAAAGATTCGGCAACCCGCGTGATTTCGACACCTATTCAATGCTGAGAGCAAGAGCTAAATCTATGTATGATATTAATTTTAAATCTTATATTCGCATGGTCGAGGACAGCTTGAAGAGTGACATAAAGGTCTTCTGGAACTATACGAAGTCTAGAAGAAACACAAACGAGCTACCTTACCAAATGTTTTATGGCAGTGATCACGCCGATAGTGGCAACGACATAGCCAATTTATTTGCTAATCATTTTGCCTCTGTTTACAGTAAGCCTTCTACAAACCTGTATACACCAGACTTTCCTGAGGCGTGTCACTCTATTTCCTCAATTGTAATCACTCATAAAGAAATTGAATTAGCTCTTAAATCATTAGATGTGTCTAAAGGTCCTGGCCCGGGCGGTATTCCTCCCGCATTTGTGAGGAAATGCGCTGATGTTTTGATTGAACCACTGCATATATTATTTAACAAAAGCCTCAGCACCGGCTACTTTCCAATACTATGGAGGAAGGCCGTCGTGGTTCCAATTCACAAGTCGGGCAAAAAATCTGATGTCACAAATTACAGGCCAATCAGCATATTATGTTGTTTTTCAAAAGTTTTCGAAAGCCTCATATGTAAGCACATGAACTTCCATCTAAAACACATAATAAGCCCCAGACAACATGGTTTTGTCAAAGGCCGTTCCACTTCTTCCAATTTATTATGCTACGTCCACTACCTGAATATCGCTCTCAACAAGCGTGTACAAGTAGATTCCCTGTACACAGACTTTGCCAAGGCGTTCGATAAAGTCGATCACAACATCTTAATCGATAAAGCATATCACGTCGGCATTCACGGCTCACTTTTGCGTTGGCTAACTTCTTACCTGTCTAACAGAACACAAATTGTAAAAGTATATGGATACGAGTCTGCACCATTTGTTCCTCATTCTGGTGTGCCACAGGGCTCTAATTTGGGCCCCCTTCTGTTCACTTTGTTCATTAACGATTTGATTGACTCGATCTCATGCGATTGTCTCGCCTACGCCGACGACTTAAAGATTTTCACCGAAATAAAATCTATAGATGATTGCGCAAAGTTACAGACCGACATTAATAGATTGTACCAATGGTGTTTAAAGAATAATATGTCATTAAATATCTCAAAATGCTTTCTCATAACATTTACTAAAAACAAGCAGCCAACACATAGCGTCTACACTATTAACGGAGTATCACTAACGCGGAAAGAGGTGGTAAAGGATCTTGGAGTAATGATCGACAGTAAATTATCATTTGCTCATCATTATAACTATATAGCCTCTAAAGCAAATAAAATGATGGGATTCCTACTCCGAACGATAAAACCTTTTCGTAAGCCTTTAAGCATATTGACGCTCTTTTTTACTCTGGTTAGAAGTTTACTGGAATATTGCTCGATTATATGGTCACCTTTCTACTGTGTCCATATAAACAGAATAGAAGCCATTCAAAGACGTTTTCTTCGGTATTTAAGTGCCAAGTTCGGTCTGAGGCGTAAACTAAAAACATACGAGGCTAGACTTGAGCATTTTAATGTGAGCACCCTTCAGTCAAGACGCGATGTGGCTAGTTTGTCGACACTTTACAAAATCATAAACTCTGAGTGGGACACAGGGGATTTGTTAAGCCATTTTTCATTTAAAACGGGGGGAAGTACAAGAGCACGAAAGCTTTTTTCTCATCCAACGTGCAGTAATAATGTAACGTACAACGACCCCGTCTATCGAATGTGCAGAGCCTACAATGGCTTGAGTAAGGAAGTGGACCTATTTTCGCAGTCTTATTCATCTTACTTAAAGATATGCAAGTGTAAGTTATAATAGAGCCATTTATCTGTGAAGTTTTTGTTTTGGAACTATTTTTGTATAAGATTAAGCTAAACAGTCGTGTCATGTACTAAGCAAATGTCGTGTATAGCTATAACTGGAGTGCAAATTTATTTGATGTACCTTTTTATTGTCTAAATTATTTGTAAAAACTAATTTGTATTCTGTTGCTGTACCTAAATAAATAAATAAATAAATAAATTCCCGATAGCCCCTCGTGGCAACGACGGGCCGGAAGACGTAGCGTGGGCAGGCCTCCTACTAGGTGAACCGACGATCTAGTGAAGGTCGCTGGAAGAACCTGGATGCAGGCCGTTACCAACCGGGCGATATGGAAATCATTGGGGGAGGCCTACGTTCAGCATTGAACGTCCTATGGCTGAAATGATGATGATGATGAAGGCTCAAAAATTGAACTCAGACAAACTTTACTTCGACGTTACGTTACTCCGACACTTCTGAATATCGACATGACTTTACTTCGACACTACACTACTCAGACAAAGGTGAATTATCCTTTTATGCATTACATTAGACTGTGATTAATGACAATATTAAAATTCAAACTCTTTATTGCACAGTGTTTTACTATTAGATCTTAATCAATAACTTAAAACTTAATAACCTGTTAATGGGCTGAATTACAACTAAAGCCCATTTACAGGCGGGTGAAGCATATGACAAAAGCTAGCAAGTCATAAATAACGCTTTTTTGAATTCATAAACAGGATTTTACGATATGAATGTAGGTAGATAAAAGAATTTACGATTTTGCTTTTATTGTTTATTCCTTTCAAACCAAATAAACTTTACACGCATCGGAATTACAAATCGGATCGCTGGAAATTTGAAAACCAATCGGATATCACATCCGTGAAATAAAATAAAATTTCAGCCAGGACTCGACTTTCAAATCTTTTTGTTATGTTACGACATTCGCATACGAAATATTTTAGCTGTATTGTTATGTTACATAACGCTTTTGTTACATGGTTACACTAATTTTGTTAACCGACTTCAAAAAAGGAGGAGGTCATTCAGTTGACAGTGTGCAGGGCACATAGCTCTTAGAGACATTTGCCGTTGGGGCAGAAAAGTTCTCGAGTGGCAACCACGGGCTGGAAGACGTAGCGTGGACAGGCCTCCTACTTGGTGGATCGACTATCTCGTAAAGGTCGCGGAAGAAACCTGGATGCGGGCAGCGCAGGACGAAAAAATATTTTTTAAGTTGATAACCTCAAAGAACCTTCCCGAACTTTCGTGCACGACTTTCCAAAATACACCCCCACAAAGGTACACGCAAAGTGAACTCCCCGTGGACTGGCCGCCATTGTAAAAACATTATTTAAATTCCCCTGAGTCGTGACATGACATGGGTTGACAAAGGTCGCGATGACACGTCATCGGACAAGCTTAATGTCAAAGTATCTGTTCTGACGTAAAGATAAGGTTATTAAGCTTTTATGGAAGCTTTTTTGAAGACGGAGGGCTTCTTTAGAAAGCACAATTATTTTTAAATAACAAAAGAGGATCCTACCGAAAATATTTTCGTGTAAAATGTTGCTTAGATAAGAGCGCATTCGCATTGTCAAAAAGTTTCGGATCTCATGTTGAGCTAAGCTTCTAAATCTACACACCCTTATTCTACAATCCTAAACTTAACAATATCTACATTATAAATAAGAAAAATATTCAAAATACCACTGCTATGTTACTTTAAAGTAAGTATTAATTTTAAATGTCAAGTGTACTGTACTGAGTAATGGAATTTCCCTGCCAAGACCGCATTTATATGTGCCTCTTATTAAAGAGGCTGAAAAGTGCCCGAGTTTATTTGAGACAGCAATATTTTCACCTTGTTTGATTTTAGTTTAAACAAGGTAGCGTTCAGACTGACGCGGTTCTAGCTTTCCACACGCGGCTTCGCCCGCGTGAAAAAAGGGCTATTTTAAGGGTTTTCCCGGAAATTATTCGAATTTTTGTCGCCGTAAAAACCATCCTTGTATTTCAACGAACATTAAAAATAAAGAATTGGTAAAATTTTGTATTTTAATCGTTGGCATTAACCATTTATACCAGGAAATTTGTCTACAGTGAAAAAAGTCGATCGGATTTTTTTATACAAGAAAATAAAAATATCGGAAAATGCATCTAACAAATCCATTTATAAATATGGACAACGTGTATGTGACAATGTGTAACATGTTATAACAAAATTTTTATAACATGTTACACAATTAAGACACACTTAGACCCAATTCAACCAATTCACTCTCGACTCTAACTCTAGCTCGTGAGTTTAACTAAATTGTAACACTCCACTGGTATTAACTTAGTTGTAACTCACAAGCAACTTCATTTGCATCTCAAAGGCGATACGTAGCAATTAATTGACGTGACTAACTACCTCTATGTACTGAAAATTGCTAAGTGCCTTATCAAGATTATCGATTATATTATCTCCTTGGGTTGTTTGGATGAAATCGTTTGATAGCAATAAGACCGCCTAAAATGTGTGTTCAATTCCTTTAATTGACAGGTTTGTGTGGTGTATTAGTGACACAGAGTACACACATTAGTCCTATCATGAATAAACTAGTAGGTACGTGGTACGAGACTACAGAAGCGGTTAAAATATTACTAGCATTCAAAATATTTGTGAAGCATGGATTTTATGTTAGATGTGTCCGCGACTTCGTACGCGTGAAAATAGTGTGATTAATACTAAGTATTTGCCGTTTTTGCAAATTTTTTCTTTACTGCTCCGCCCCTATTAGTTGTAGGGTGATGATAAATAGCCTAAAGCCTTTCTTAATAAATGGGCTATCCAACACATTTTTTTTTCAAATCGGACCAGTGTAGTTCCTGAGATCAGCGCGTTCAAGCAAACAAACAATTTACCTTTATAATATTATCGTATAATGTATACTTAACCCTACCAGATTGTAAGCTTCTATTAACTCTTACATAATCCTTCCACAGTTAATCTACGCGATTTACATGTCAAAGGCTCTGCAGCAAGTTTATGAATGCAAATTGTCTTAGAACTGTGTCTGGAGGCTTTATTAAAAATGGTTTTGGGAATACAACATCATAAAAATGGGAGATGTTTATATTTTGTATTAAAATTAACTTTAATAAAGAAATTACTTATCTATACTTCTATACTAATATTATAAATTTGAAAGTAACTGTCTGTCTGTCTTGCTTTCACGCCTAAACCACCGAACCGATTTTGATAAAATTTGGCATAGAGATAGCTTGAGTCCCGGGAAAGAACATAGGATAGCTTTTTATCCCGATTTTTGAAACAGGGACGCACGTGATTAAGTTTTTCTGTGACAGACAAAATTCCACGCGGGCGAAGCCGCGGGCGGAAAGCTAGTTAATCATAAATTGTTTCTGTACTATAGATCTAGCGCTTAATCCGTCAAAACTTCATACAAAAAAGGGGCTTTTCGACCACTTTTCGACTGGTTTGCGATTATAATTTGCACTTTGTCTAGACCCACTGTGCCGCTCCCATACCCCAGGCACTGACTCAGATGCGCTAGACTATAGCTTTGACATTAATCAAGTACTTCAAAATTGCTAAATATTTTTACTTTCAATTATCAATATTAATTATCAGTTTGTTGCACCTTTTACAACGTTAATTGAATTAAATTTTAAAAGTATTTAAGTAAGTTTATATCATCCGTTGTCTAGTACCCATAGTACAAGCTTTGCTTAGTTTGAGCGTAATGTAAAATGTCCAAGGATAATATTATTTATTATTATTATTTAAAATAAGATGCCACTGTGTTTACGTGAACGTGCCACCATCTTTAAATCGCATAGTTCTTAATTACATAAAAATATCCGGCTTGAAGGACCAAAAATATTATGGCATAACTAAAAGAAGTGTAAAAAGCAACCTGTACAAAAACTCTGAAAGTAAACATCTTTACGCGAATAAAAAAGGAAAAGTCTTTGTACAAATAGATATGGCAGTTATTTGCTCACAACTTCTTACAAAGAAAATAAACTGTAGCTATAACATTAGAAGAAATGACCAAGCGATATTAACTCGTACCGCCATATTTTATGAAGTGCACGCTGTTTTGAACTCTATTTCGTATGGGACAAGGAATAAAAATAATAGATGCTAGGGATGTGGTAATAATCGTTAAACATCGATGTGTTATTGGTTAGTTTGCTTTAATCGGTTGGGAATAAAATCATTTTAGTCGTTATGGTAATTCTCTAGCTTCGCTTACTAGTAGTTGAATTACAAATTAACTAGTGTAAAATTGTTTAATTAATTGAATTAACAAATGACGACTTAACAACAGTAGTATAGTAATATCCTTCTTAATTATGTAGTTTGTTAGGAATTGGGATAGAAAAGGAATATAATTGATACCCAGGCTCAGGGAAAGGAAAGCGATATAATTGAAGGATTAAAGAAAGATACAGGATTGTTACAGGATATAGAAGAGACAGACAAGATAGCAAAATATAAAAGTATAAACCATAAACTATCAAAAGAGGCCGTTCGTAACATAGTTATATTATCTACTATTTAACAGGAACAAAATGATAATTAAAAAGTGGAATAATAAAGAATGAAGAACGAAACTTATTGCCTTTTAACATAAATGTAGTACGTCACGTAAATTTTTAACAAAAACACATAAAAAAAATAGGTTGGTGAAAAACCCGATATCATAAAGAAAACGGCTTATCGACTAATTCCCATCACTAGCAGCTGTCCAGCAATTCCTTTCGTTCAAAGGACTACTTTTCATTCGCACACAATTTTCGTTCCTTCAGAATCTTTCAAAGTGATGAAAAATGATGCTTATTTTTAGAGCTTTGAAATCTTTCAATAAGCTATTTTCAATCACTTACCTCACTTTAGTATTTCTTGCGTTTTTATATTATTTACATGGAATAGCAAGATGTTTAGGTTTTCGTCTTATTTTATAAGAGGATTGTTATTTAAGATCTACGTAAAACAAGTCTTATTAACCTTTTCAGCGCCACGGGCTTTTATGAAATACTAGCTTTTGCCCGCGGCTTCACCCGCGTGGAATTTTGTCTGTCACAGAAAAACCTTATCGCGCGCGTCCCTGTTTAAAAACCGGGATAAAATCTATCCTATGTCCTTTCGCGGTACTCAAACTATCTCTATGCCAAATTTCATCAAAATTGCTTCAGTGGTTTAGGCGTGAAAGCGTGACAGACAGACGGACAGACAGACAGACAGAGTTACTATCGCATTTATAATATTAGTATAGATAAACAAACGTTTCCGTTACTTCCACGCCACGTCTTCTATAGAAGACAATATCTGATCACAACATTTCTTTAATAAAACTACATTGATCGTCTCGGGGCCACTTTAGAGCGCTTTCGCTTCAGCTGTCCAGTATTGGCACTAATGCAGTCAATCAGAGGCTTGACTAATAGTAAGTTTCTGTACGAAGACGATGAGCACTAGACTCCGGATCAACAAATTCTTTCTTTATTGTGTGCGTATTTTTACTATTGCCTAAAACCCTCAACATGCATTTATATTTTAGTAGGAGCCTTTGTTTATTCAAAACAGATAATTATTTTCCAGGCACGAATACTATAATCCGGACCTTTCCAAGGCGAGAGTGAATAGGCTTACAGGGCAGATAATTATGTGCCATCCTAGATTGCATTCTACTTAACATCAGGTGCAATTGCGGTCACATACCTGCTTCTTTCTGCATAAAAAAGGCGCTATGGCTTGGTGCCTGAGAGGCACCGCTTTTGATATGGGTTGGCGGCTAATAGGTTAATAATTTGATGCCCATCACCGCAATGTAATCCCAAACCAATCTTAACTTTGTATCCGAGATAGTCTGAACTTAGCGCGAAACCGATTTACGGTAACCTTTGCTAATACAAACTTTAGACAACTTAGCTTAAAGACGCCTCGTGAAAAGAAACGACCGCGTTGTTACAGCAGAGGGAAACACGGGACTATTCCCACCTCTCGTTCCCACCGCTGCAACTCCTGTGTAGCCAGGATCTACAGCTTGTAATCCAACCAACCTAACCAGTGAAGGTCAAGTTTGTCCCCGGGGAAAGTTGAACTGACATTGAAGAATGAAAAGCATTTTTTGAGCATTGACCTTGGATCAATTAGTTCATGTAGGGCTATCCAAAATGCTGTTTACTAAGTTTCGGTAATATCTTTCACCGTCGTGCATGCTGGCTTTTCGCTTTGCGCGAAAAGAATGGCGACTTTATAATATTCTGATAACGTTTTTTGGGGTTACCCTGCGGGACTAAACCACCCGAACTCCTTGGTTTTATACCCTTGAATCAAGCTTCTCAGGACCGGACCGTGATTTTAGAGGGCCCTACGCGAATACTACTTAGGGGTCCACCTACTACTCTTTCGCATCATCGTCTACTTTTGACATTGACTTGACTTAGCTGGGGGCCCCTTGAATCCACGGGGTATTGGAATGAAGCCCAAAAAGCCATAACATGGTAGACAGTGCCCTGAAGCTTCTAGATACGAGTAATGAATTGGTCTATGATGCCAACCTTTGTTAATATACACAACAAAGTTCTATCAGGAAACTTCCTAGTTTGATCTGATAATGAAAGGGTAACGTAATATTTTAGACACATTAGCAAGAAGTATTGTATGGTAGTTTGCACGATGAGGTATGTGATGGTAGTTTTCGCCTGTGGGGGATTTGTCGTCGTTGTCGTCGTTTCAGCCAAATGACGTCCACTGCTGTGGGGGATTAGATTTAGAAAATGCAGACTTGAAACAAATCATGAAATAATATAAAAATAAAATTAAAAAAACATTTTTCTTGCTGATTTTTACATAGCACTATCTAGTCCCAAACTATAGCTGTTAGACATAATAAATTACAGATGTAAGAGAAAAAAAAGTATATTTTTCCTAAATTATACGTATTTTGTATATAAAACAACAAAGAGAGATAATGTTCATAGTGTATTGTGTGTGTGGGTATCAAATACGCAACCTCTGGCGTGTATAGAAGTGTTATAAAAACTACTCAAAGCAAGCATAATTCACGCTAAACTTTAACCTCTCAAAATCTACTAAGCTCTTTCCTAAAAACTCAAAATGCTCCCTCTTTAGTGTTAAGCTTAAAGCTCGTAAGCTCGCATAGAACACGTCGAAAGCTCGAAATTATGTTAACTATTTCTCACCGCCCCACTGTGCGGCAAATTGTCTTTACTAAGTTTTATGGGCGGCGATAAATTTGCACGGTGCACTGTGCAGGGCAGGGGTAACAGACAGTTCTACATACTGTGCAAAAATGTGGTATTTTCTGCTGTTTTTTAGACTCTATAGCAGGAAATTTCAACGGAAATTTCAACGAATTCAAACCATTTTGTGTTTTAAATCTAAGCATCCTAATCTATTAATGTATATTGATTTGGTACTTACTACTACTTGTAGCGAAAACGCAGGACCGACGTCCTCATAAAGGTAGCAGAAAGGCGCTGGATGCCAACCGGGCGATGTGGAAGTCATTGGGGAAGGCCTATGTTCAGCCGTGGACATCCTGTGGCTGAAATGATGATATAATATTGATTTTGAGGAATAATAAAAATTTGTCCGTCAATTAAATTATCAAAAATATTGGCCACGTATATTTTTATTTGTCAATCCAAACAAGATAAGTAGTTTCGAAGCTATGATGCGTTGAAGTTCTGCGTGACGTCAAAAAGAGCTACACTTCTATGCACGCCTTTGACGTCACGGGCCTCTTCTTTTGAACTTTAGCGAGCTTTATCTTTCAATTTTCATTAGTTTTAAGAATAGAAAAATACGTGTCGACTATTTTAAAGTTTAAACCGGTAGACTAATAAAATTTATCTTGCTTTTTATCTAGGAAACATCCCAATTGTACTGGCTCTTCTACCAGCACTGTGACTGTACGTAAGCCTCAGCTTGTTAGAGAGTGCCGTTAATTTTAATTCTTTGTAGATGTCGCTTCTTCACGTTAATGCTTCAGTGTTATATGCATTATGCAGACCGTAGCACCTTATGGTAGTTGTATTAGTAAAATTCAAATAGATAAAGCGCGCCAAAGTTCAAACTTAAATCAATGCGTGCTTAAAAGTGTGGCACTTTGTGACGTCAACTTCAATGCATCATTTTGTACTAACAATATTTTTTGATAATGTAATTGACGGACTTAAAGTTTTTTTACTAGCCTATTGTTGAAGCTTTTCAACAGTTTATTGTTGATTTTGTGAAATTTGTAAGCAATAATTTGTGTTGAATAGGTACCCTCTCTAATAGTATACATATAGAAGTCTTTGTTCAAGGGCTTTGCCTTGTTAAAAAGAGTAATTACCCTCAAACTTGCTAATTAACGTTAAATTTAAATTTGTCGTTTTCATTTGGGGTCTCACAGACCCCCGCTAAAACCCTGGGTCAAAAGTTTCTTCTAAGTCGAAAGGTTTATGTGACGACATAAATTGGGGACGTTACAATGTGGAATCAAATTGAATTTGTGAAAGATTTAATCCTATTACTGGTTTGGAATTTTGTGCAAAAAAATGTATTTTTGAAAAAATCTGTTTAATTTAATTAAGTAAGCAGTGTTAAATGAAAAGCATAAAATGATTTGATAATAGAACATATTATTTAAAGAAAAAAAATGGTTTGCGATGTTACAGTTCCTCATGACTTACTTACATCTTTGTCAAACATCTCTTAAATACAACAAAAAGGAAAAAAAGATCGCAAAATAAATATTTAGTTTATCCAAAAAAGTGTCTAGTCCGTGATATCCTAACCCTTTTAAGGTTAACTCTAATCCAGTGATACCCAAATGGCCATTAAGAATAAACCAATTCATACACTTTGCCTACTCATTTTCATCACAATTTCTAATACTGTAAATGCAAAGTGATATCTGTGTCTCTTACCTTGCCTAAGTACCACTGACTTACTGAATCGACTTAGATGATAAATCGTATTTGGTACAGTGATGATTAATTGGAGACACCGGGAAAAACATTTAGTAAATTGTAGTTTTTATCCCGGTAAACCGCCGAACCGAAACCCGTAAACTTCTGAAATGAAAGATAAATAGGTAGTGATAATTTCAGTTTCGGGAAAGGATCAATTATTATGACAGATATTCTCACGAATTTTTAAAGAGACCTTCGGCTTGATCATCACTTACCATCAGGTGAAATACAGGCCAAGAGCTTCCTCGTTGTGGATTAAAAAAAAAGACACGTGTGACTGACAATTAAATAGTGACTGAATTTCTTGCGCTGCTTTTTCTCAGCGTTGGCCCATTTGCTGTCCCGGAGCAGAGTGGTAGGGTTAGTACTGGAACGTAATTTTTAAAAGCCTACTCGCAAAAATAAAATGAGTTTTTATTATTTTTGAGACAGACAGCAATTCAAGCGAGCAAAGCCCCGGGCTAAAGTTATATTAAATACAGATACCCTAAAATACAGGATTCAATGTCACGGTCGTCGGTCATGTCTAAGCCAGACGACCGCAAATATTGTTATTTACCTTTTATTACGTAACAGGTCCGCAATCAAACCCTCTGGAGGTTTTCGCAAAAATACGGCTGAAATGTGTCAAAATCGTACATGGGTCTGATAGACCCCATTTGCTATTAATAGGTTAACGCTGACCGTTGCGAGAGCACTTTACTAAATAAACAACAAAAATCTATATTTATTACTAGCTTCTGTTCGAGTCTTTGCTTTCATGGTTATCGTAATTTTTGACTACAATGGCACCCGTGGGCCTAGTGTGAGTTTACATCAAACGCGATCACTAGTGAGCGCGTCAAAAAAGGACATTAAATGTATGATGGATTGTACAGCGCCCCTAGCGGGAAACGTTCAAAGTCTAAAATTTTCATACATTTTTTAGACGCGCTCACAAACTCACACTCAGCCCACTGTTAAGTGAGATGCAGTCTAGATGGTACCTACATACCTTGTAAGTGCCTATTCACTCTCGCCTTAGAAAGGCCCGGAGAGTTCAGAGAAGAAGAAGAAAGTCCTTAGCTGTACGCATTTTAAATGAGATAGCAATACGCCTGTGCGAGCTGCGTCATGCGCTTTGCACTGGAAGGAAGTCGAATCTTAACTTCAAACTCCTCCTATGTTCTTTTGATTAATTTTGGTGCGGATCCAATGACAGTTTAACTTTTTCCGGGACAATCTTGACCTTCACTGGTTGGGTTATTGGCGTTCAAGCTGTAGATCCTGGCTACACAGGAGTTGCAGCGGTGTGAACACAGGTGGGAATAGTCCCGCTAGTGCGAGTTGGCGGAATGTTGGCAAAGTTATCATCATCATCATCATCATCATCATCATCTCAGCCATAGGTCGTCCACTGCCGAACATAGGCCTCCCCCAATGCTTTCCATGTTGCCCGGTTGGTAGCGGCCTACGTTGGTAGCGCCTTCCTACTGCCTTTATGATGTCTTCGGTCCACCTTGTGGGTGGACGTCCCACGCTGCGTTTTTCGGTACCCGGCCTCCACTCCAGAACCTTGCTGAAACCAGAATGTTGGCAAAGTAGGGTTGATAAATGTAAAATGATGATGATGATGGAATTATTTAATTAACTGTCTGGTCAACAGCCATGTTATTGTAGGATAAAACAATTTAACTCCGGCATTATGTTCCTAAACAAACTGAGCCGGTAAAGATAATTGCGGAGCGCAAATATTGTGTTTGGTTTAATATTGTTTTTGATCGTAATAGGATAATTTCCTACAACAATATTTAATAAATACATTAATTAATATTGTGTTTTAGTATTTATTGTGCCTGGGACCGGTTGTTGTGGAAATCCTTGGGGCAGCCTTTGTCCAGCTGTGGACTTTGGTTGAAAACGAAGGGATAATAATTCGTTCTTCGTCAAAAAATACCTTTCCTTAAAAAACTACATCAGCATAACACAATTTGAATGTTAAATCATTTATTGAATTTGTTAGATGAATTTATTCTGTTGCAGCGAATTTTACAATCGCATTTTTAGCGAATCGGTTTTTCATGTTAGATTTATTTTACGAACGTCTCATTTAGAGTAGGCGCACACCGTTGATTTTTCGTCGGCCGATAGTTTAGTCGGGCAGTTGATCAGTATGGGCATGTATGGGAGTGCGCACACTACGCCGATTCGATTTGGTCGATTCTTCATACAAAGTAAAATCGGGCACAACTATCGGCCAACTAAAAATCAACGGTGTGCGCCTACTCTTAGCTGTAGTGGATTTCAGGGTCACATTTTTTAGCGAATAATTATTTCATGTTGGATAATAATATTTTGTGAACTCTTGTAAGAACATAGTTGTATTTGAGTAGTAGAATCAACTCTAACAAGAGTACCAACCAAATAATTAATCTGTAATTTGTGACTTTCTCGACCCCAGCCCATGTCCCGAAGTGGTGATAGGGCAAGCTATACTTGGGACGTGTATAAGCGCCCTGGAAAGGGCCTAGTACCTACTATATAAAAAACTTGACTTGAAAAATGCTTTAGAAGCCAACCTACAAAAACTTAATTAATTTTATTGTATGAATTATATCACACAACTTTTTAGTCGAAGATTCTGTGTTTCGTTCCATTGTGTCACCGTTTATTCGCTCTGCTGCAATGCGGATGTGTGACTGCTTTCGATTGTAATTTACGTTCGAATACCGGTTCGTAGAAGAACATTTACAATATCACACCTCTTGTACAGCCAGAAACTACTACTTTTAGCTTCAATAAAGGTTTTATAACACTAAAGCTAGGTTGCACCAATTACTTATAATAATAACCGGTGCTTTTTGTATGGAGTTTGACAGATTTTTGACTTTAGTTAAGGTAGGTGCAACTCCGCCTAAAAATATGCTCAACTCCTACAAACAAAAACCAACTCTACAAAATTTAGAAGGTGAATAAAAACAAACTTTTAATTTTAAAGTAATAATTATTAAAAAAAACTTGTTTCCCATAACAAAGATTTCATCGAATTCATTCATCTTTTTTAAGGTTTCTGAATAGTAGATTTCGAAGGAATATGTAAAAGGAAATTGCGTAGAAAGTTGAATAATTTCAGAAAACGTAACGACTATTTTAACTACACACGTTGATGAATAGAATAGAATAGAATAATAGGACAAAAATACATTTAGAGTCCCTGGTTACGCAGATGTACGCAGTTTTATTTTTATTTTTAATTCCCAAATAGTTTTGTCTGCAGGTAGAAAACTGTTTGGTTTCCACATCTCTGTGGTCATTCTTGGCGTTTCTGAACGTCAAGCTTTGACACACTTCACCGTAGAACTTAAAACGCAACGCATATCTTCGCAGTCTCGCGAGTGAAAAAACCGCACTTTTATCTCCCGCAAATCGCATCATAACGCACAACGCATTCGCAGCAAACGCATCCACGCATTCAAAGCTCAAATTGCTCGTGACCCGAACCCCTGCAGGGGAAGTGAAGCCGATCCATCTTCATCCCGGAGTGTCCCGGTACCAGCAGTGGTCGAGCTGACGGAAGGGGACCCGAGATTGGATCAGAGGTTAGTGGGACCAACTATTTCTCCTCTGCAGGCAAAATCATTTGGGAAACGTAATTTGGACTTCCGATTAAGATCCCGCCTGGTGTGGCTATTTACACGCCACACCATAGTTTTGTGGTCCTTCGAGCCGGATAGCATCAGTAATTTTCGCATAATTTTTTCATATAATTCACGTAATTTTGGTAAACTTTTAGAAAATTCCAAATTTTGACATCTGTCTGACATCTTTGGAAAAATTTTCAAATTACGATTATAAAATTTTATTTTATCGCAAATAATTTTCGGGATCATTGCATTATTGTTACGCATTATAATTTCAATAGGTACGGTTAAGGAACCTGAGGTTATTCTGGGTACAATTTTGGACCGAACGTTCGCAATTTCGCATATTCGCAATTCCGCATTCGTTCGTTCGTTCGTTCGTTTCAGCCGAAAGACGTCCACTGCTGGACAAAGGCATATGCCTCCTTCCGCATATTCGTAAATAATTTTGATATTTTTATTTTTTGTTACGCACTTTTATAATTAATAAATACGCAAAATGGAGGATTTTCAACGTAAATTGAAGATTCTTCACGCAAAAAAAGACGCGATTTTTCAGAAAGTGAACAGCATTTACGAGCTTTCTTTAAAAGTGACATCATTTGTGGATACTCGGTCAAACGAACACTTCATGATCGAGTCCGAATCTATTGACGCATTACATTCCAAATTTGAGGCTATTGTGGACAGCATAAACGAATTTAGTCTGTTAGAAAACGCATCGGCTGTGCCTGATTATAGCCCAATGATAGCTTTTGAGGATTTATACACGCGCATCAAACGGATGAGGAACAAGATGAGTGCCTCTTCAGCCACGTCATCGAAACCGGTTGAAACGCATATGCATATCAAATTACCACCGATTGACATTCCATCATTTGATGGTAGCATGGAAAAATGGCCGGTTTTCTATGAATCCTTCAAGGCTAATATACATAATAATCCCCAGCTGACCGACTCGCAGCGTGTGCAGTATCTGGTAGGGAAACTTACGCATAATGCCCTGAAAATTACAGCAGGCATAATTCCGACTGGTGATACCTATCGCGTGCTTTGGGACAGTCTGGAAAAGAAATATCAGGACAAGCGTCGATTAGGCATCCATTACTTAAACAACATCTTAGATTCCAAAACTTGTACATCATCTGCGGGAAGTTTGGATAATTTCATACAACGATATGCCTCTTCGGTCGCAGCTTTAAAACAGTTGGGTATAGAGGATTTGACTGATTTTATATTGCTCCATTGTGCTCTACGCAAGGTTGATGGGCAAACAGCTCACGCCTTTGAATTTTCAGTAAGAGATAAGGAGTTGCCCACCTCAGATGATTTTATAAAATTCATGCAAGATCAAACTAAGATTATGACGCTTTCTAATAACTTCAATAGTTCGAATTCGCAGTCGAACGCACGCAGCTCGAACAAACCAGCTGAGACTTCTTATAAATCTTTTATATCAAACGCAAATAATAGTAACAGCTCTTGTTTATATTGTAACGATGGCAACCATTGAATTTACAACTGCAACCAATTCAAAGGTTTAAGTTCTCCGCAAGCTAGGTTTGATTTTATTAAATCCAAAAATAGTTGTGTTAAGTGTCTAAGCGCGTTGCATACTTTAACTAATTGCAAATCTACGTCAGTTTGTAAGCAGTGCGGCAGGAAGCATAGGTAATACACTTTTGCATTTCGAGATTAGGAATGATGATGTTCGCAAAAATACGCATACGCATGCTGTGCACATGAGCACGTCCGCACCGGTTCATTCCGCCGCAATGGACTCAAACCCGGAATTGCGCGCAGTGAGTCGCGAACCCGTGCAGCTTACCCATACTGCGGGGAGCGCAGCTTCGAATGAGAAGCCACCGCAAGGCGGTTCTTCGCTGTCTTTTAGCGTTAAAATAAAGCCTAATTCTACAATTTTACTTTCAACCGCGCAAGTATATGCCATGCAGCCTAATGCTAACAATTATAAACGCATTATCCGATGTTTGATAGATAATGGCTCTCAGAATAATTTAATTACAATCGATTGTTGCAAATCTCTGAATTTAGTTGTCATCCCACTTACGAATTCATACGTAAAGGGTGTTGGTTTATCATCGAGACCAATACGTGGATACGTGGACATGGAGATTCAGTCGCGCATTGATTTAAACAATAAATACCGAATACAGGCATTAGTGGTAGATTCTATAACTGATCAACTGCCTTCGCACTTTATTGAGAATTGTAACATGGAGTATTTGAATGATTTGCCGTTAGCGGATCTTACCTGGAATGTGCCTGGTAATATAGACCTAGTTCTAGGAGCGCAACTATTTCCGTATATTTATCTGGGAAATCGAGTGGATTCTGGCTCACAAGCTCCGCCAGCCTTATCTACTGCTTTTGGTTACGTGCTCATGGGAGGTAGTCAAGGTGTTAATAATATGGCAACTTCATTCTCAGCATTGGCGCTAGATGAAATGGTACATAAGTTTTGGCAATTAGAGGAGTTACCGGTCAAAGGTTATTTGAGCCAGGAAGATACGATCTGCGAGAATTTATTCGCATCGTCTGTCTCGCGAGATGACACCGGTAGATATTGCGTATCTTTGCCTTTTTCCAAAGATCCTAGTAACTTAGGCAATTCTCGCACTCCCGCCCAGCGACGATTTATGGCCCTGGAGAGGATGTTTATACAGGATCCTTCGTTGCAAGAGCAATATAATAAGGTGATCCAAGATTATATTGATAACGATTACCTGTCTGAGGTTACTTCTGATAACGCTGATGAGGGATACTATATTCCCCACCACGCCGTCGTGCGACCTGACAAACCCATGCCGCGCATAGTACTAGATGCGAGCGCGAAGACGCACACTGGTGTGTCCTTGAATGACATTCTTCACGTCGGTCCTAATTTACAGGCCGATCTGTTTCTTTTATTACTCGATTTTAGACTTTTTCCGATAGCCATTACGGCTGATATTAAACAAATGTATTTGCAGATTGGTGTTATTGATGAACATCGCAAATATTCAAAGATATTGTATCGCTTTCATGGCAATGAGCCTATCCGCACATTTCAATTCAACCGCGTCCCATTTGGACTTAAATCAAGTCCGTTCCTAGCTATGCGCACTGTGCGACAGCTAGCGTCTGACTTGAGCGCAGAATATCCTGTCGCAGCTAGTATTGCTGAGACTAAGTTTTATATGGACGATCTCGTTCATTCTGTTCCTGACGAGAAGACTGCCGCTTGTTTGGCGCAAGAATTGATCTCGCTATTCAAGTCCGGTGCATTTGACTTAGTCAAATGGTGTAGCAACTCTCGTACGTTATTGGAGAATCTCCCTGAGTCACACCGGAGTCCTATAAACTTTTCAGAAGGAAACAATGTCTCCTCTAAGATCCTTGGTCTTTCATGGGATCCAGTAAATGATTCCTTCCATTTTAAGGCATCTCAGATGATGGAGAAATGCACAAAACGGAATATTCTTTCGGTTGTGGCCCGCCTGTTCGATGTGCTCGGTTTGATAGCTCCGGTTATATTATACGCCAAGTTACTTATTAAAGAGCTTTGGCTTAGTAACGCAGGCTGGGACGATACACCGTCCGAAACAATAGTACAACGTTTTTCTGCATTAATCCAAGAGCTACCCTTGGTTTCCACTGTGAAAATTCCACGTCATATTGGGGTTTCTGATAGTTCTGTTGTGAATATCGTTGCCTTCTGCGACGCAAGTATGAATGGTTACGGTTGTGTTGTTTACTTGCAGACGATAGATCAGGAAAATATAACGGTCAGATTATTATGTGCCAAATCAAAGGTCTCGCCTACAAAGATTCAAACGCTCGCGCGCCTAGAATTGTGCGCAGCGCTTTTAATGTCCAGGCACAGAATAAGTAATAGTACAGGTACAGAAGGATTACTCCGCAAGACGATTTAAATAAATGCGAGTCTTGCTACGACGCGATACAGTGGAATTCAGCTCGCACAGCACTACGTACCTACAATTTTATTCACCTACAAGTTTTGTCTCTTTCTATCGCGTGCCTCTGAACTCTTCTTACGCTGTTAGGGTTGCTGTCTAGTGAAAAAATAATTAATCTACCTATTTGTAATGAGGTACGTATGTAGGTAAGTATGCATTCATTATGGAAAACCTTGGGAGAGGCCTTTGTCCAGCAGTGGACGTCATTTGGCTGAAACGAACGAACGAATTCTGAACAGTAGTCATGGTAGGTTAGGTTCCTATACTATCCTAAGAATTATTGATTACCTACATGGCCAACATACCTTTCAGCATCTTTGGGAAGCGAAAAAAAAAGATAAAACCGGTAGATTTCTTTTCGAATTTAAACACCCGAACGCCGCACAATATTTCTTTCTCTTTATGTCCATTTTTAAATAATACTTCGATCATAGAATTATAATCATACTACAACGCACGCCAGCGTCCTGACGAGCGCGCGCGTGACACTCGACTGATATAATACCCGCCGGCGGGGCGCTTCGCTGTAGGTAATTATCGGATGTACCGCGCGGAGTGAGCCAGGCCTGGTCCAGGTTAGTAAAACTTGTGGCGGATACTTACCGCAAACGCATTCCTATCGCAAATATATACGCATTTTCTGATTCTACGATCGCATTGTCGTGGATACGCTCGTCACCGCATCGATGGTCGGTGTTCGTGAGCAATAGAGTCGCGCAAATACAGGAGAATATATCTCCAGATAATTTTCATCATGTCAGAGGAGAAGAGAATCCGAGTGACTGTCTCTCTAGAGGCTTATTACCTTCTCACCTCGTTAATAACGATTTATGGTGGAAAGGACCCACATGGATGCAATCACTACCATCGGAGTGGCCTCTCGCATCTTTTTCTCCTACTGAATCTACGGATTTACCTGAACATAAGGCTAGTGCATTTAATTAACGTTGAACATTTCTGAGGTGTACCCTGGTACAGATGGTGTCACTCGCGTAGCGATGGTTAGGACCAAATATGGTAACTTTAAACGTCCTGTCGTGAAGTTGTACCCAGTACCTACGCAATAATATATTTTACTTTAACGCATTTAATTGTTTATTGTTAAGTTATTAGACTCGAGGTCTGAATTCTTTGATTTTTTTTCCTTTGAATTTACACCGTTGCATTGCAAGGATTGCAACGTAATACGTTCACATTTATTAAGATTTTTTGAAAGTCCTGCGAACTTCCAATAGAATAGAATAGAATAATAGGACAAAAATACATTTAGAGTCCCAGTAGAAAACAGACTAATTGATGAATATTGGTATGAGGAATCGGCAGATACCAAATCGGTGTAATGTGTGCACTTTCAGACTGATCAACAGCATTATTAAACTATCGGTAACAAAAAAGTCTACAGTAGTCTCTCAGGCCTCATACTCAAAAAATACAGTTAGTATTTTAGTTTACTCAAAAATACAGTTAGTATTTTAAAAATTGCGTGTTCAAGGCTTTTTAGGGTTCCGTAGCCAAATGGCAAAAAACGGAACCCTTATAGATTCGACATGTCTGTCTGTCCGTCCGTCCGTCCGTCTGTCCGTCCGTCCGTCCGTCTGTCCGTCCGTATGTCACAGCCATTTTTTTTTCGAAACTATAAGAGCTATACTGTTGAAACTTGGTAAGTAGATGTATTCTGTGAACCGCACTAAGATTTTGATGCAAAAAAAAAAAAAATATTGGGGGCTCCCCATACTTAGAACTGAAACTCAAAAATTTTTTTTTCATCAAACACATACGTTTGGGGTCACTATGGATAGGTCTTCAAAAATGATATCGAGGTTTCTAAAATACTTTTTTTCTAAACCGAATAGTTTGCGTGACAGCCGCTTCCAAAGTGGAAAAAAGTTGGTCCCCCCCCTCTAACTTCTAAAATAAGAAAACGAAAAATCTAAAAAAAAACATATGATGTACATTACTATAAAAACTACCAATGAAAATTGTTTTGAACGAGATCTAGTATGTAGTTTTTTTTTAATACCTCGTAAATCGTAAACCGCTTATTACCGCGTAATCTTTCATACAAATAACTTAAATTAAAAAAAAATAATCATAAATCCATGTTACGGAACCCTTTGTGCGTGAGTCCAACTGTCCAACACGCACTTGGCCGGTTTTTTTAATTTTGTCATAGAATTATTGGCTAAAACGGCAGACTACCCAATTCCTTGACCCAAGAGTCCGTTGCTGGATTCGCACGCAACGTTCGCGAACGTTTCCATTCGTCATCTCTTTGTTCAGTTCCATAAAAGTTCTTCACTTAGCACTTTGCTTCTTTTTATTTTATTTTGTGTTGCTTTTTTGTTGTTTTTGATTAAGTGCTATGATCTTCGTGCACAAATCTTTTTACAAATGTTTGTCGTTCCGTAGGTACTTCAAAAAGTCTTTGGAACAAAAAGAACTTGTTCATATTCCAATCTGTTCTTAGGTAGACCCCACACACGTGGCGTGGATGTTAGTGCCATAATAATATGTCACGTAGCAATATTTACCTCCAAAATAACATTAAGATGAAAATGAAGGTACTTAATTCAAGGTTCCTAAAGTTCGGCAAAATTTAGTTTTATATGAGCTTGCAAAAATATTCGTATAGGTAAGTATACTTCCAGCTGGTAAACTTACTAGGTACATAAGAAACTATGACAGATCCAAATCGAAAAAAAATAATTAACTTAATAGTAAATTATTATTATCAAGGATTAGATAATAGGCTTATAATATTAGGCCTAGATACCTGTAGGCCAGCCTTCGGAAAATAAGAAGTTTCAGCTAATAATTTCGCCTTTTAGGACCTTCATTTTACACTGACAAGTCCTCAAAAAACCTACCTATACATATTCAGTAGACACTCGACCCACGAGTCTAATTAAATTTTAATTAATATGCAAAAGCTTTAATTGCTGATTAAGAGATGCTGAGAGTTTCGGGTCGTTCCTTTCTGTGGGTCGTTCAGACCCTTCTTTAGTTTGTCCGGGTCGTTGAGGCCCGGGTAGGGTTGCCAGTCCCAAAATATTCCAGACTCGGTGCTTAATTTGATCATTTACTCTAAAAGCCGGACATGCTAAACATATCTTTAAAAATCTTATTAAGTTTAAGTCGAAAAATTTTTCATGGTTTCAGCCACAGGACGTCCACTGCTGAACATAGGCCTCCCGCAATGATTTCCATATCGCCCGGTAGGTAGCGGCTTGCATCCAGCGCCTTCCTGCTATCTTTATGAGGTCGTCGGTTCACCTTATGGGTGGACGTCCCACGCTGCTTTTCACACTCCAGAACCTTGCTGCCCCATTGGCCGTCAGTTATGCGTACTATGTGCCCTGTCCATTTCCACTTCAGCTTCAAACAAGGCGAAAAAGAATTAATATACAAAAAATCGCGTTATGGCTTTACTTGTGCGCCTGGCCTGGCAGTCACATAAAAAAAGCCTTAAAAAAAGGCAGACTGGCCGGACGAGAAAATATTTGGCCGGACATGTCCTCAAAAAGCCAAACATGTCCGGCTAAAACCGGACACGTGGCAACCCTACCCGGGTCGATTAAGGGTCTAAGGACAGATTTTGCTTATTCATCATCATTATAAGGACAAGATGTGTGCCAAAGTTCTAAGAAAAGACTGGTCAGTTGCGTTGTACCACGCAAAGGGTTCCGTAGTTGCCTGTCGTTTAAAAATTCTAAGGAATTTTACGTTTTCAAGTTGACCGACTATAACTCTTATACCCTATTTCACCATCAATCCCTAATTTTTAAGTGACCTCTATGGCATTGGTTCCCAAACTTATTTGAGACGCGCCCCCTTTCGACCATACAAAAAATTTCGCGCCCCCCCTCCTCCAGTCAGTTCGTATCGAGCAGTCTGGAATGCTTGCTCTCAGCGGTCGCAAGATTTTTATACTAAAGTATGGCCACATATGACCCGCGCCCCCCTTTAAAGGTCTTTGCGCCTCCCCTGGGCGGCGCGCCCCCCACTTTGGGAACGAATGCTCTATGGTAACACATAACAGGAATTTTGTTTCCATAGGGGTCACCCTTAAGGGGAATTTTGCCAGATTTTTTCAAGCCAATAGTTTAGCTTAAAGACCCTCTTCCCCTCTCATCCCTAAATCGAAACGAAACTATAAGGGTTCATTGGAACTCTAAAAAAGGAAAGGTCAACACTAGTATATGAGTTTGCTGATCCGAATATTCTAATAAAAGTTTTTGGAACTATTTTTGCACCTTCACGGTGACGTGGGGTCTTCAACTAACTTTGGTTATTCCGAAACTTTTAGTTAATAGGGGACTCTGACACTAGAACACGTCATAGAGCGGGTTCATGTTCTGTTACAAGTAAAAGTCTACTTACGCTACGGAAATCGACCATTGCTCGTCGCAGTTCCTCACGGAGCATGGCAACTTTAAACATAACCTTTACGAATTCAAACTAGTTCCGTCTCCTTTTTGTGAGTGTTCCACTGATGATGTCAGTCATGAACAATCTTTATTAAGATAATCATACATAAGTATTATTGAAATACGCAGCTTTATTAAGCCTACAATTGACTGGTTATTGAATCAACGTTTTCCAAGTGCAATTTATTTTCCATCGTCAATGGGTAGCGATTTTGGCGACAAATTGGTACAATGGTGTCATGGAGCATCTGGTTTGGTACCCTTCAACGGCCAAGTCACACAACATTAAATATAATAATAAAGAAATCGCAGTAAGGAACCATAGACTTGGCACGACTTTGTCTAGATTTCATTACTTTTTAGAGATAAACAGGCAGCTCCATCGAGACTTGGCTAATTTTTTACAGAATGTTTTTGGTGGGATAACCTTTACGAATTCAAACTAGTTCCGTCTCCTTTTTGTGAGTGTTCCACTGATGATGTCAGTCATGAGCAGTCTGCCCATCATATCTTGTTCCCGAGTGTGATCTTTGGAAACATTGTACGTGACATAATGCTTAACTCAATACAACATATTACACGGATCTTGTCGCGACAAGGTTAAATTTCCGTGCTTTTAAGCGATTTTGTGAAAAATATTATTGGCAGGTAGCTAATAGCTCAAAATATAGGCCCCCTTAATTAATGCTTATTGTCCGTGGTGCATATCTTTTTCATAAAGGTTACTAAACCTTTGTTTGTCACCTGTCATCCGCTTTGCAACGGAGGGAAGTCGAACCTTAACTTCGAATTCCTCCTATGTTCTTTTAATTTCGTTGCGGGTCCAATGACAGTCTAACTTTCCCCAGGACCAACTTGGCCTTCAATGGTTGGGTTATTGGCGGTCAAGCTGTAGATCCTGACTACACAGGAGTTGTAGCGGTGGGAACGAGAGGTGGTATTAGTCCCGTTTTTTCTTTTACCCAAAATGTTGTCAAATTTTCATTATTTACTCAATTTTGTTTATGCATTTGCCTCAGCAAATCCATCTAATCCGCTTTGAGCTCACTATTCTAAACACGTATATTGAAATAAGGGTCTCCTAGCAAATTTGTAGGAAGCAGATAACGGGTAAAGCATAGAAGTAGATTATAAATTTTTAAAACTACATAAAACTGGTCACTTTTGATCTGATGCCGCAGGAGAATCAAAGTAACTGACATAGCCCGCAGAATCGCTTAAATCAAGTGGCAGTGGGCGGGGCACATAGCTCGTAGAGCTGATGGCCGCTGGGGCAGGAAAGTTCTCGAGTGGCGACCACGGGCTGGAAGACGTAGCGTGGGCAGGCCTCCTACTAGGTGGACCGACGATCTGGGGAAGGTCCCGGGAAGTGCCTGAATGTGGGCAGCGTAGAAACGGTCGTTGTGGAAATCCTTGGGCGAGGCGTTTACCCAGAGACAGTTTTATTTTAAAACGTAGGTTTTATGCTTCTACACATTTTTCTATCACCAATAGTGGTACTTTTGTAGTCCGGCGGCATTAACGTCAATTGTGCGAAGACGAATGTACGGATATAGGCCTCTTTTGATACATTTGTGGTGAATAAATGATTGCAAAGTGGAGGTCGCACGTTTGGTGTCTTTTGTAGCCAGGGAAAAAATCAAAGGTAGTTAGATTCTACCTAGATTTACTTTTGACTATAAAGTTATCTAGTTTATTTATATCTATAAAAGCGAAAGGTCACTGACTGACTCATGATCATCATCATTTCAGCCATTGGCCGTCCACTGCTGAACATAGGCCTCCCCCAATGCTTTCCATGTTGATCGATTGGTTTGGTAGCAGACTAACTGACTCACTCATCACGAAATCTCAGAAACTACAAGTGCTAGGAGTCTCAAATTTTGCATGGGGGTTCCTTTTAGAACGTAGGTGCTCACTAAGACGGGATTTTGCTAAATTCAACCCCTAAGGGTGTACGGGGTCCACGCGTACAAAGTCGCGGGCGGCCGCTAGTAATATCATAATTATCAACAAACACTAAAAATATGAAGAGATTTGTGTTTGCATGAATGAAGATATCACTGGAGCTGATTATTCTTACTTGAGTGACATACAACAGTAGTATTCACAAACATTACTATGAGGTCTCTCTCACAGTGCGCGTGGACGCACGAACCAATCACAGAGCTCTATTCAACGCTATGCGTTTGATTAGCGGCTTCACTTAAGCAAGCATCGTTTGTGAATACGGGCGTAATTATTCTTGCTTGAGTGACTTACTTGCTTAAGAGAAGCATCAAATCGAACGCACAGCGTTGAATTATAGAGCTCTGTGATTGATTCGTGTATGACCCTGTGCGTCCACGCGCACTGTGAGACCTCATAGTAATGTTTGTGAATACGGGCGTTAGGCTATATTTCAGTGACAGACCGAAACTCAAGGCTTTTAAACTTTCAATCAGACTATTCTAATATTAATCTAGCACATGCAAAAAATATTCAGCAAAGTCCAGACATTTCTAATTTAAATGATCACTAAAACGAATTCACAGATTTACCAAAAATTTTACGTATATTCTTATCCAGTTTATGCTGAACCTCACACCTCGTAAACGCCTTGTTATATTCCATAGAATACTTAACCACAAAGCGTTAGGTGGGGTCTAGTTATACTGGTCACGATTTGTATGAAATAATATTTTTGGGTTCATATTTTGTGAACTTAAATTCACTAGAGCTAAAAATATGAATGTTATTTTAACGATATACATTTTTGGGCTTAAGTAATAAACAAAATCTACACAATGATTTTAAAAGGGATATTTTTTTTTCTTTTAGTCCTGTGTACCTTCATAATTACCACATGAACGAAACACCTATACCTTTACCAAGTTTCATCATCATCATTTCAGCCACAGGACGTCCACTGCTGAACATAGGCCTCCCCTAATGATTTCCAAATTGCCCGTTTGGTAGCGGCCTGCATCCAGCGCCTTCCTGCTACCTTTAAACTAAGTTTCAACATCATGAGGTCATTAAATTAGTCTCCACTCACTCCAGTAGCACTTCGAACTCCTCCTATGTTAATGTGATTAACTTCGTTGCGGGTCCAATGACAGTTTAACTTCCCCCGGGACAAACTTGACCTTCACTGGTTTTATTGGCGGTCAAGCTGTAGATCCTGGCTACACAGGAGTTGCAGTGGTGGGAACGAGAGGTGGGAATAGATACATAGTCCCGTCTTTCCAGTAGCACGAATCCCTCTAATTATCCAAAGACAAAACATATAAACTAAGGTTCAACTGGGCTAGTTTAGTCTCCACTGCAAGAGTACGACCCTCTATAATTTACTAGAGGCAAATGGAGGATTTGGTCCCTCTACGCTGGCAGTCCACAGAATAATCCTACTTACTTCAATACTTGAAACTGTTGCGTCGTACTGTCACCAGTAGGAAATACTATACCAGATTTTTTTTTATCCACAACTATGAAGCTCTTGGCCTGTATCTCACCTGATGGTAAGTGATGATCAGGCCGAAGGTGGAAGCGAGCTTCACCCGGAATCCTAAATCACGGAGGAACTGGCTCTCTTACCTCTAACTGCCGGAACACAGCAATGCTGTTAACATTGTTGTTATGGCGACAGACATAGATAAGATGGTGGTAGCTAGCCAGGCGGACTTAGAACAAGCCCTACCGCCAACCAAACCGAACAGAAAAATCTGCCTCCACTGGGAATCGAACCCGAGACCTCTGCGTCTGAAGCAGGTGGTCTTACCACTAGACCACAGAGGCGGTTGCGGCATAATTTCTCTAAGATACAGATTTTCAGTTTCCAGATATTTCAAACCTGCTTTAAAGGTCTGGAATTCTCCAAAACCAACTTGGGAGAAGTTTTGCGACTACGCAAAAAAGTTCCGAAGTAAAAAACTCAGTAAAACTCATTTATTTCTGTAAATAGGCTTAAAAAAAGCACTTTTACACGTCCCAGTATTAACCCTACCACTGGTCCTACTACTGGTCCGATTTGAAAAAATATGTTTATGTTGGATAGCGCATTTATTGAGGAAGGCTTTAAACTAATAACATCACCCTACAGTCAATAGGGGTGGAGCAGTAAAGAAAAATATTGCAAAAACGGGAAATATTACTCAAACTATTTTCACGCACGAAGTCGCGGGCACAGCTAGTTATTTAATAAGAACGTGGAAGCTCGTAAGAATATTTACATCTCTACAAACTGGATCCTTTGTTTGCTCTCCAGTGCATATCTCGGGTTGTGCAATGGTAAAGATAGTGATGTACGATTTAGGTTATCGATAGTTGGAATTAATTAGGGATTTTTAAATATTATATTCGTAGGCACAATTTATGTTATCAAATCAAATCCAACTCGTTTACCGAATTCGAATGTTGATACAGCTTAATCTGACTTGATCGTATAGCGATTTTAGGTACGATGGACAGCAAGCTTATGGTATGGCCCAATTTATGAAATCAAATTGTTGAGATTAAGCTAATTATTTTATGTAGTCGTGTGCGTAAGTAGTGACATCGGTCTCAGACATTTCATCTTCTTTTTGTGTTGTAGTTAGGTCCAATTGGCACGACCGGCAACAAAAAGTGTCTGTTTTCGCAGCACCATTCAACTTGGAAGTAATAACTTCACTTTCGACCTGATTTCGTGAGATACAGGCCTAGAGCTTCCCCGTCGTGGGTAAAAAACAAATCAAATTATCACTTATCGATATCACAGCCACATAACTATTCACTACACTACTAAAGCATGACGATAGTAGTCTCCACAGTGATACATACCACTTAAAATATCTACACCCTGTTAAAATAAATCAAATTATTATCGAATAGATAAATTATTTATCGATATCATATTTTATCGATATCACAGCACATCACTAGACAGCTAAAGTGTGATAATAGTGTTCTGCGCTAGTATTACAGAGCACTGCGAACTCCGAGATATGAACTGAATAGCACACAAACAACTGCATTCTATAGATTGGTTTCGAAGCTTTATTGTCTTAAGAAATTACTAAACGAAGAAAATGTTCAAGATTACAAGAAAATTTTAATGAAACAATAGAATAGAATAGTTTTTTATTTGAAAGAAAGACATACAAACAGGCAAACTATGGACAGATAGCTGCTTGTGCCCCTCTGACAAAAAGGCACCCGCTCAGCATACATCAAGACCGCGCCAGGGCTTGTCTCGAAACTGATTTTCAGCGAAACAATGAATCTACATTCTAGTTTCAAGTGTTCAAGTCTAGCGCTTATCTCAATCAGTGGCTGAGGTATAAATAATAATAAATAAATAATAATGTTGTATGGGGATGGCAATTTTAGTAATAGATTTCAAGTATAATCGATATCCTCGAAAAACCTGTAAAACCGGTTTTACTTGTACATCATCATCACCGAAAAACCGGTTTTAGAAAATACCTTCGGTTTTGTGACCCTTATGTCTCGCAGTATTTGGAACCTATTAAGTTATTTTCCGTGCTTGTATGAGTTGACGTTAGGTGTGCTCGCTAGCGACTGCTTAAAAAATTACATTAAAATGCAAGACAGAATGTACAGCTATTTTCAAGAATTAAAATATTCTTAAATAATTACTCGTATGACGCACTCGTTAGAGAGTACGCGTAACATAAACTTATGGTAAGCACACAGTGGTACTTATCTTTATCGTTAAAGACTTTCAGCCTTAGATTACAGTGTTCCGTACCTATTCTGTCAGATTTTCCTTCCTTACCTCTAGTCCTAAACATGAAAGAACAAAATAACATCAAAGGTAAAAAAAATCATAAAGATCGACCGAGATATTCACTGACCCGTACAATTCCTGTGGGATAAAATTAAAACATCCCTCCCATCGCGTTTTTATAAAAAATCCAGACAACTTTTGTTACGGACCAACTTGGGTAATATTCACGTAAGCCGTGTTAGGACCGGTTTCCAGTGAAGCAGAGAGGAGGTGAGCGGAGAGGAGGCGAGCGGAGCGGAGATTTTTTAATAACTACAACAGCCTAAAGCTAAGTTGCACTAACTTATTTTAACCGTAACTTTAAAAATAACCGGTGCTTTTTGTATAGAAAATGAAAGATTTTTAACGTTTGTTAAAGTGCAACTCAGCCTTAGAATTTCGTTAATTAATTACACACCTTGTCGCCACTTAGTTTGAAAAGGCTGTTGAAGTGAAGTTGGGTGTTTAAGTTGGTCTCATGTATTGGTCATTTAAACACGCTCCGCTCTTCCGTCTCCACTTTGGTGGAATCTGAGCCTAAAACTGCCCATCTAATGGAGCGAAGTTACCATCTGTTGATAAGCACGGAGCTAGGGAACGAGCGGAGAAAGCTTACAGAATGGAACGACCACGAGCACACGAGTCATTTGTTTTCCCCTCTCCGCTTCCCTGCTGAACCTTCCCCGATCAACTTCTCCGCTCCGCTTTCCCGCTCCAGTTTGCGGTTTCATTTGAATTTTTAAAATATCTCGCCGCTCATCGAAATGGAACTAAGATTTTATGCAATTTTATTGCGCTTTTTTCGCTCACCTCTCCGCTTCTGTGGACAGACATCCTTACCGAGTTTTATTTATAGTTCCAAAGTTTGGATGATAGGCCCTTTGTTTGTGAGAAACAATACAGGGCGAATGGAGCGGGTCAGAAATAATTTGCACTGATCATTCAAGTTCATAATTACAATAACAGAAATGTTCTTATAAATAGTCTCTTTAAATGTGCCTTTGTTCGAATAAACTTTAATTCAAATAGCAGAACTATAAGTAGATAATATGCTATTGGGATTGAAAAGTTTTGTTAAAATCTACATAAATACTAGAAGTTATTGCTTGCACGCACAGCTTAAAAGATTCTCGTTATAGTGTTTAGTAAATAAGTTTACGTCTAAGAAGTACTTTGTGAATTAGTGGGCTACCATCCTAGAAAGCTATTAAAAAAATATGTTTTTCTATAGCAAATCATCGTTGAAACTTGCAGTTCGACTAGCATTTAAAAAAATAATACAATAAATTCATGGCAGAAATCTTTTTCTCTTTTTCTGCAACCCTGTATTCATCTTTAGCGACTTCAAAAATGTTTATGTTTTTCTATGTTTTTGTTTATTACGTAGCTGTTTTTCAATAACATCCAATAAAATTTACACTCCACTTCACAGTTCCATAACATCGAATTTTAAAGTGGAACTTTATTGGAATATTTTTCATGTACACTCCAGTGTTATTGGAATGTGGAACGTGCAAAATGTTATTTGTCAACATACGATATTAAATATGAAATTCCGATGCTTTTTGCTAGTGATATTACGTAACACTGAAATTTATTATAAAATGTCATCAAGCTTTGAGTTTGTTCTGTAATATGCACCAGATACTGGTATTATAAAAATAATACAAGTTTTAGCGTAGGAAGGCAAGCTAAAGACTATGGCATCATAATACGTTATGCATGTAGCTACCTACCAAAAAATGTTCATGTAAAAGTCTCCCCCCTTTCGTTTTTATCCAAATTTTATCCCAGTGTGCTTACCATGAGTTTACGTTAGGTGTGCTCGCTAGCGAGTACCTATGTCAAAAATTTCTATGAAGATTTTATTTCTTGAAAGTAGCCGCTAGGGGCGCTGCACAATATGTCATACATTATAATGTCATTTTTTTACGCAGTCGCTAGCGAGCACACCTAACGTAAACTCATGGTAAGCACACAGTTCTCGAAAACAGTGATATAAACTATCCTACGTTTTTCCCTGTGTCTCTATACCTTTCACTAAATCAGTTTAGAAACATCTGTTAATTCATCCATCCTCACAAACTTTTACATTTTTATGTAAGAAATACCAAAAAAAATGTTCTAGCCACCCCAACACGCTCTATACAATTATAATAACAAGCTGTGCCTGCGACTTCGTACGCTTTGAAAATTGTTTGAATATTTCCCGTTTTAGTAACATTTTTCTATAATACTCCGCCCCTATTGGTTGTAGGGTGGTGTTTTATAGCCTAAAGCCTTCCTCGATAAATGGGCTATCGAACACAATAATATTTTTTCAAATCGCACTAATAGTTCCTCAGATATTCGCGTACAAACAAACTCTTCAGCTCTATAATATTAGTATAGATTTACCTATCTTCTTCCAAACCTCAAACGGATGGAGACAATGGGTCCAATCAACTGAAGCAGAAAGATAAGTACCCCCCATTCCTAATGCCTATTCAATGCCTCAATAGTCAATACCTCAATACCCCCCATTCTTACAAAGTTATGTCTATTACAAAGACAGACAAAAGCAGGTCAATATTTCTAGAAAATACTCATAGTTCGATCTGTGTTATTTTCCCCAGGCGTAATAATATCTGAGAGTGCGTTGGAACGAGCAAGTGGAGTGGAATGTCAGTGGTGGATTGGGCAAGTTTACTTGAACAAGCAAATTGCTAAGTCAACTGTCAGGCTGAGTTGCACCAACTTTCTTTAACCGAAACTTTAACAATAACCGTTATTTTTTGTATCGAAATTGGCAGATTTTTGACGTTTCTTAAATTTAAAGTAAGATGGTGCCTCAGCCTTAACTTATTTAAAACCACGTTACCAAATACTTGTGCAAAAAATACTATTGGCAAGTGGCTCATAGCTCACATGCAAGGTCCTCGGTAAACATACTGTTCGTGATATATCTTTCCTTTAAGGTTTTTTAACCCCGTGTTTGTCACCTGTCATCTGCTTTATCCAGTGCAACGATCGTCGAATGTCGATCCATAACTTTAAAATCCTCTTATGATTGATTTCATTGTGGGTCCAATTAGGTACAGTAATTCCCAGGGCAAACTTGGTTTTCGTTGGTGGTAATGCTCTATACAAAATTTGCAGTAGTAGTCGTTCCCACTGTGGTGTGAATAGTCCCGTAATCCCGTTCTATATTATCAAGTAGGCGTACGCCGGATACTGCGGACTTCTTAGCGAGAAAGAGAAGACGGGACTACTCCCGACTTTCGTTCTCACCGCTGCAACTCCTGTGTAGCCAGGATCTACATCTTGACCGCCAATAAAAACCCAACCAGTGAAGGTCAAGCGAGAAAGAGAAGCGTAATGTTTGGCAAGTTTATTTTATTTTCTGTTTATGTTTTGTCGAATATTAATGGCAAATACATATGGGTTGATTATTATTACCATTGTGTTCAACGTGCATCAAACAAATTAAATTTAAAAAACTGCTACTACACTTTTTTTTTTGGTTTAGGCCACTAAACCCTTTTGAGACGTTTGTTTCTGTATCGTATCTGTAAAGGTGATACTCGCCATGGAATCCTTCTTCTTATTCGTTACGCTCTTGGCAGAGCGGTCGTGGTCACGTTGAGGCGTTGTTCACATCGGTTGTAGAGGTGGATACAACTCTCCACACGGAATGAATGATGGATGGAATCCTACATCACTCAAAATTATTTCAGAAACAGCGTGAGCGAGTCTCAGTAAAGTGCCTCGAGGGAAGGAATCTATCAATCTACAAAATAAAAAGTACAGAGAGATTCAAACGGAATCGCTTAAGTCTAGGCGCAGACCACCGACTTTCAGTTGGCCTATAGTTGGGTCGGGCTGTTAATCAGTATGGACATTGGACATGTATGAAAATGCGCACATTGGATCGGCCGATTTTTCATACAAATTAGAATCGGGCCTAACTATCAGTCAAGTAAAAGTTTGTACATAGTTTGCGGGGAGTCTAACTCAGTCTCTGTGCTAGCTCAAATCGACTCGTCTAATCCTTAACTCGTTCAAATCGATTCGTCCGTTACAACGCACTCGTATCGATTTAAACTGCTCATCGCGCCTCACTAGGCCTTTTAGCTATCGGTTATAGACTAAGGCTGCGTTGTACCATCTTACTTTAACTTTGAGAAATGTCAAAAATCTGTCAAACTTTCTACAAAAAACACCGGTTATCTTTATAGTTACTATGGTCAAAGTTAGGTGGTGCAACTCAGCTTAAGGACGTAGAACATTTAATAAGTTAATGTTACAACAAGTTTTCACTATGGCCACCTTTCGGCTCCATCATCAGATCAGATCCTGGATATCATTCAAGATCTAAGTACTTGTTAAGACAAACCAAACGAGCCCAAACTCGACAGGGTTGCATCGTTTCGTCACAGAGTTCTTATGGTCACCTTCCGGCATCATCATCATAATATAAGACGTCACTCTCTTTAGCTTTGTGTCGTTTTCTGAAAAACCAAAGAGGACTTGACTTCAAGTCAACCAATTCAACCATGCCTTTTCTACTCGTTCGTCGTTCGAGTCAACATGCCGTTTCTAATCATTCAAGTCGACTTGCCTTTTCTACTCGTTCAAGTCAATATGCCTATTCTACTCGTTCGAGTCAACATGCCTTTTCTACTCATTCAAGTCAACTCGCCTTTTCTACTCGTTCGAGTCAACTCGCTTGCCTTTTCTACTCATTCAAGTCGACTCGCCTTTTCTACTCGTTCGAGTCAACTCGCTTGCCTTTTCTACTCGTTCAAGTCAACTCGCCCGCCTGAACTCACTCGGGTCGATGTGAGCTCCGCATTCCGCCGCAGTGGGCACAACTTTCGGCCTTTGTTACGAGTGTACGAAAACATAGCATCTTAACTAGTCGTAATAGGTATCATTTTTCAATAAAAATGTAGGTCAGTGTATTGACTGTACAGTAGACATTTGTAGTACGGAAACGTGCGAATTTTACATATATTTGGAAAACTCGCAGTGCAGGTGCGGTTTTGTTCCCCAGTCTATGAAGCACCTGATGTCATGCCCTGAGTGCCCAAGCAACTGCAATCAGGAGGATTTGATGAGTGCTACTGACAACGCCACTCTTGTGGCGGAGTTTTGGGATGACACTGTGTAGGTTTGTTGTCGACACGAAGAGAAGAAGAACTCGCAAATTATAACATAGACTATGTATCGTAAACCCTTGAAAAAGAGGCTAACACCCATTCACAAACATTACTATGAGGTCTCACAGTGCGCCTGGACGCACAGTGTGACACACGAACCAATCACAGAGCTCTATTCAACGCTGTGTGTTCGATTTGCTGCTTCACTTAAGCAAGCATCGTTTGTGAATACGGGCGTGAGTTTCTTCGCTGCTTCTTCTCAGCACTGGCCCATTTATTGTCCCGAAGCAGTGGTAGCATAAGTACTGGGACGTGTAAAAGCGCTTTTTAAAAGCCTGTTTTCAGAAAATAAATGACTTTTAAAAAGTGTTTACATACGTGATTTATTTTATAATAATTTTCAGCCTGCTGTCTTTAATGGTGTCATTTATTCAAAAATCGCACCTATTACAATGATATTAAGGTACTATTTTGAACCACAGAGTGAAGCTAGCAGCAGTTGCTCGTACGTGCTCCTGAAAATCGTAGATTCCAAACTGTGATATTTTAAATTGATGTTCAATAAATATGTAAGCTTAAAATATTGCTATTACAAATTAAATTTATAGCTATAACAACAAATTGTTATTACCACAATATTTATCGCTTGAATTTCGCTTATTTTCGGAAATATTATTAAATTTAAATATAAAATTATTTATTTAAAATTTGCCTCTAGCTTTTGCCCTCAGCTTCGCCCGTATGAATTTCAGTCTTTTACAGAAACTATTCCCACCACTCGTTCCCACCGCTGCAACTCCTGTGTATCCAGGATCTACAGCTTGACCGCCAATAACCCAACCAGTGAAGGTCAAGTTTGTCCCGGGGGAAAGTTAAACTGTCAGTGGACCCGCAACGAACTTAATCAGATGAACATGGATGGAATTTTTAAGTTAAGGTTCGACTTAAGACAGACCGTTAGTAAAAGTATAGGTTATAACAGCATTGTTGTGTTCCGAAAGTTAGAGGTAAGATAGCCAGTTTCTCTGTGGTTGAGGATTCCAAGTGAAGCTTGCTTCCACCTTCAGCCTGATCATCACTTTCCATCATTGAGATGCAGGCCAAGAGCTTCCTCGTTGTGGATAGAAAACCGCCTTCGGCATTAAGTCCTGCAAATTCTTAGGCTGAGTTGCACCACCTAACTTTAACGGTACCTAACTATAACAATAACCGGTGCTTTTTGTATGGAGTTTGATAGATTTTTGACGTTTGTCAAAGTTAAAGTTAGATGGTGCAACTCAGCCTTACGCTCGTATTAAGAAAAGTTGGTAAAGAACTTCCCTTCAATTTGAAGAATAAGGATGTGCTTTTACAATATTTTTAATCGATTTTAAGTCGATAGATCAACTTACAGGGTTTTAGAAAAGAAGCGTGCGTAACAAGGCAGGTATTTGACCACAATCGCACAGAATCGCACCTGGAGTTAAGTGGGATGTAGTCTAGGATGGTATCTGAAGTGTATGACTTCCACCCACTTCGTTTGCCGCCTGTCACATAAAGAAAAACAAGGTGGACCGACGATCTCGTAAAGGTAGCAGGAAGGCACTGGATGCAGGCCGCTACTAACCAGCTATTATGGAAATCATTGGGGGAGGCCTATGTGCAGCAGTGGACGTCCTATGGCTGAAATGATGGTGATGAGATCGACTGACAGGGTTTTAGAAACGTAGTGTAGAAAGCCACTTTATTTTATCGTAACGGTGAAGCTTTTGGCCTGCATCTCACCTGATGGAATGTGATGATCAGGCCGAAGGTGCAAGCGAGCTTGACCCTAATCCTCACCCACAGAGGAACTGGCTATCCTACCTTTCACTAACAGAACGTAAGTTCGAAAGAGAAAACTATATTTTCAAGGCTTCCTCAACCCGTCTGGCCAGCGTGGGGAGTGTAGGCCAAATCCTCCATTTGCCTCTGGTAAATTAGAGGGTCGTGCTCCTGCAGTGGAGACTAAATGACTCGATGATGATGATCAAAATATCGTTATTAATAAATAAATAACTTTAGTTACGGCATCCCTATAGAAGAGTAGCCGAAAAATTTTTCCTCATAAAAGTTTTGATTTTTTTCGGTTACCGTCTTCTTTGTGCTATTAACGCGATTTTTGATTAAATGTTCAGTGAAATATGTTGCTGGAAAAATTGTGGACGATTTAATATTACTTGATAACTACCTTGGAAATTACTCGCTTCTACCAGCGACTTTGCTTTGATAACGTTGAAGTCTTTATCAAACATTTAATCGAAAAGTAATATTAATTCCGTATACATATTTCACACTGGTTGGGGTTTTATTGGCGGTCAAGCTGTTGATCCTGGCTACACAGGAGTTGCAGCGGTGGGAACGAGAAGTGGGAATAGTCCCGTTTATACGGATACTTTGGTTCTCCTTCGGATCCTTTTTTGTAGAAAACATAAACCTTCAGGTGAATGACCCGAATGAATGAAAAAGCGTGCAGTTAATTCATTTGTATGGAAAAATAACACAAAATTACTTTACATTGTTTGCTTCAACTTTCCCTGGGGCATGTCTTGCATGCAACTGGAATTTTTAATACGCTTATGCGACTTTAATTTGAATTTTACATGAGTAAACAACCTGAAATTAAAAATACTGTACAACATTACTTGCTTTTATGGACAGTGACATTGTTTTAACCAAATGCAGAAATGGGAGTAAAGTTTTCTTGCTTTTCTGCATAATAATAATAAATTAGCTGCGTGGTTTCGATAGAGAAGAGTAAGTCCACTCCCACACTTCCTGTGGAAGTTGTGAGAGGCGACTAAGGGACAATATGCAAACATCAGGCCTCCCCAACCCGTCTGGCCAGCGTGGGGAGTGAGGCCAAATCCTCCATTTGCCTCTGACAAATTAGAGAGAGTCCTACAGGAGAGTGTTTCAGGGCGACCAGGCTTTATTCATCTTCATCAAAAACTATTACAACCTTAACACTGCTGACAAACCTGACTGAGTATTTTGCGCTGCTTGTTCTCAGCACTGACCTTTTTATTGTCGCGAGGTAGTCGTCGAAATAAAGTAGGATATGTCATCATCATCATCATCTCAGCCATAGGACGTCCCTTGCTTGACATAGGCCTCCCCCAATGCTTTCCATGTTGCCCGGCTTGCGCTACCTTTATGGTGTCGTTGGTCCACTTTGTGGGTGGACGTCCCACGCTGCGTTTTCCGGTACGCAGCCTCCACTACAGAACCTTGCTGCCCCATCAACCTCGAAGTACGATATGTAAAAGCGCCTAATAAAAGCCTCTTTGCTGAAAATAAATTACTTTTTTGACTTTCCCATTTTATCAGGTAGCTGTAAACTTTGTATGGCTATGTATGGTCTCAGTCTCTTCTATTCTTAGACCTGCCCTTTCATTGGCTTAAAAGGTACAATTGAATTGCATTCACAGTGTACAATAAATGCAGGCTTCTAGTGAGTGCATTGCCACAGTATAATACGAATTAGTAAGTCTTCTTCCAGTCTTGATTCGCTCGTTTTATCTAAATTTTTAACACTGCTCGACAAAATCCTTACACAACAACCGGTCTTGTACGCAGTTATTTGACAATGACTATCATCCCCTATTTCATCCCCTCATCAGATCTGTATTTGCAACATCAGCGTACTCCTAGGTCCCATTCTTAATATATCTATACCTGTATAAACCTACCATGAAACTTGTTTGTGTTATTTGCCGAGAGATGTCACTGCTCTTTGAGGGACGAAAAGCTGTACCGCGGTGTCCAGATTTTTTTCCCCGGCTTTATATACCTGGAGTATTTTGACATCTGTTAACCTTGGTGAACCATTGACAACCTGTGTCAAGCAATAAATTGTCACCTACATATTGACGTCTTATTTATACCTAGATAAGAGTCCCTTAAGTGCGCCGAGAGTATCCGTGGTTTATTCAATACCAATACATCAAAATCAGTTCAACCATACAGATTTATTCTCAAAAGCTTTAAAATTAAACGTACTTGTTTATTTTTAAAGAAAACTTATTGTTTTAGAACTTACTGAGTCTTATTTGACTGTAACACACCTTCCCACTTAGTGCTAAATAGCGTTACTAAGATCCACTAGTGATTGCAAATGTACTTGACATTTGAGCCCGAGAATAAAAAGAAGAAAGAATACAGTACATAAAAATAATTTGCTAACCCAAGAAAATCTTAAAAATAGTAAATCTTACATTAAATTTCACTCAGGTGAGTTAAGTACATTTCCCTATTATGTTTTATGAAATGCAGCTCTTTGACAGACAAGCATAGAAATAGGGCCCCGTTGGCAACTCCAGACACGTTAAAATTTTTATTATTTTACTATCTTGAGAACATTGAACTGCCTGAGTTGGAAATCGAACCCACAACCCTTCTATTACCTTATTTTTCAAAACCCCCAGTCAGGTCCAGGTAAACACTTTGCAAATTACAAGGTAGAACACAAAGGTGACGTCACGTCCGCTCCAACATGGCTGCCGGAAGTGGAAACGGCGTAATTGCAGCTTAAACGCTGGCCGCTAGCCAGGACAGGATCGCAATAGTGGCTGATGCGGTAGGCTTGACTGTAAAGCTGGATTCACACTTGTAATACGTGTCGTGTGACGCTACAACTAATTTAAATTATTCAGAGTCACAATTGATAAATCAGGATAGCTTGACAGAAAAGCTGGATTCACACTGGTAGTACGTGTTGTTGTTGTTTATCTAGCTCCAATTTCTAGTGGTATAATAAATAAATAGTAATAAAAATAAGTATAACTTTCAATCTGACTTTTTAGTTCATAATTCTTGGATTCAATTCTCAGAAGATGCGTAATCGAAAAATCACAGTGACGGTTAATTTGCCAGGCTTGACTGTCAAAATCAAAATCAAAAATATTTTATTCTATTTCGACCACTGGTGGCACTTATGAAAACTGGATTTACAGGACCAATTCCAATACCTATTATCAAATTCAAATAACATGTTTGGTCCCCATACTAAAATAATGTCTGCTGATGAAAATTTGTATGGAAACTGGAAAGGTTTTTTTATTATTTGAACTTCAACCTCAGTGAAAGTTGTTGCATTTGAGCAGTAGAGGTAGCCTTTTTTGTTTGATCAAGTATATTAAAAAATTCATTCTATATTAATTAAATAAGAAAGACGAAGATCTAAGGTTAAATCAAGTGGACCTACTATATTTATTTTTACTGTGTTCCACAACTGAGGTCGGCGAAATCATACTCGGCACTAATAGTTTTTTAGTGAACCATATTTTTTAGGATTTGGCAGAGGCTCGGATATTTTGCCTGTTGTTTATTTGCTTTGAGATTTTTCCATAAAAATCAGGGATATTGATTGATAAAAATTCGGTTAATTGCGGTTATGTGTATTTTTTTATCCACAACGGGGAAGCTCTTGGACTACAACTCAAATGGCCTACATTACACACTGATGGAAAGTGATGATCAGACGAAGGTGGAAGCGAGCTTCACTCGGAATCTTCAACCACAGAGGTACTGGCTATCTTACCTCAAACTGCCGGAACACAATAATACTGTTAACATTGTTGTTATGGAAACAGATTTAAGAGAGTGTTCGTAGCTAGCCAGCCGGGCTTAAAACAAGTACTACCACCAACGAAACCGAACAGAAAAATCTGCCTCCACTGGTAATCGAACCCGGGACACCTGGATCTGAAGCAGGTGGTCTTACCACTACACCACAAAGGCACGTTACTAGCTTTTGCCCGCGACTCCGCCCGTATGAATGTTAGCCTGCCATAGAAAAGCTATATTCAGTGGAGGACTAGACTACTAAAGCAAAAAGGTTTTTCAATGTACTTAAATAACGACATATTTTTTTTACTCATACACAAAATTACCCATTTTTCTACAGCTTATTTGCCCATTTTGGCATCTTCCTTTATTACCCTACATTATTTATCTGACCCAAAACTTACCCAAACTATTTCCCCGCAAACAATTTGAGGGATTCAAATCTACCAAATCGGTAACTATTGTTTTTATGGATATAAGACACATTTTGGCTTGCGTCCAAAATTTCTAAACGGCCTAACTTGAGAGTCTGACTGCGCTCACTTTCATTCAATTCTCAACCTTGTTTCAATTTAGCAAATATACAAATTCTTTGGAGTGTGAAACTTTGTTTTGTTTAACCTAAGTCTGTGTTCTTTTCTATTTTAAGTCTTAAGACACTGACTTAAAGTTTCAATTTCATTGTGAAATGTTTTAGTGAAATGTGAGGAACAAAATGCTGTAATTTCTTGAATGAATTTGTTATTTCTCAAGAGATTAGAGTTTAGAAGAATAAACAAAAAAAGACGAATTTGTCCTTTGGGATTTTGAGCCATAAATAACATAAATTAGGGTAATTTATCGTTTAATTAATTTGAAAAATTCATGACGTAAAATATAAATTCACAATGGCCTCTTCGAGTTGAGATTGAACAACTTAGCACATTTATCAACCCGGAAAGGGATCGTAACCGTATCAACTCGAGGCGGTCAGTATTCTTTGTATGAAACACCATACTGCAACGCACACTATCCGCACTACCCATAGAGATATAGAGTGATGCCAACTAATGCGCTGAGTTCGAAACTCAGTGTCGCATTAGAAATTAACACACACAAAGTAATCAAAATATGTGCTCATTATCCACTGCGGTATCAGCACTCAACGTCCGAATAATCTTTAGTACTACGCAAGCAATGTAAACTGTTTACATTATGACGTCGCTGCTGTAATCATTGCTGTCACGAGCAATTATGTTCTGTTTTTGGGCATATTGCTGCGACACCGGCCCCGCCCCCTTGGCACATCTCCCTTTAGGCGGGTTTTAGAATCGCGCTGACCGCTCGCTGATCGTCGGCGCTGACAGATCAATAATTATGTATGTAATTGAAGGGAACGTTCCTGAGTGACGTTGATCGCTCGGCGCCGACGCTTCATACATTTCGGCTGTCAGCGCTGACGGTCAGCGTGCGTCAGCGTGACTCTAAAACCAGCCTTAGTTTCTGTGATCTGTGGTACTACCCTAGACTGTACTTTTCTTAACATCAGGATTGCGGTCAACTGCCTTTTTCTACAAAAAAGGTTCTTCATCTAAAGCCTGGTTGCCGCGACTGTGCGACGCGCGCCCGCAGTGAGTGTGCGAGCCCGACAGTAACATAATTACGCGCGAGCGATAAGGATGGGTAGCTTGGGGTCAATGGACAAAATTCTACGTGCTCACGGACCAGGCTTTAATTGTTTATTTCTTTTGTCCACAGACAAAATGAAGACACGTGACGTGGTGCTCGTTACCATACTGAGCTGCGGCGCTATAGCTGTCCTTTTCGCGGTCGCAGCCTATCTCTACATCAGGAGGCGCAGGAAAAAGAGAGAGGATGACGAGGACGGCACCAGCTGCGCGATCAGGTGAGTCTTCTTCTATGTTCTTCTGATTAATTTCGTTGCGGGTCCGATGACAGTTTAACTTTCCCCCGGGAGAAACTTGGCCTTCACTGGTTTTAGCGTTCAAGCTGTAGATCCTGGCTACACAGGAGTTGCAGATGTGATATGACAATTCGTTCGTTCGTTTAATAATAATAATATAATAATATAATAAAATCTTTATTTGGCACGGGACAAAAAATGACAATTACAAGTGTAAAAAGGTACATAAAGAAGAAAAAAAAAAAAAAAAAAAAATTAAAAACAGTAAAACAATCCAGCCAGACCAGTAAAGATCCCGAGCCAAAAAGGCGCCCGCTCAGCGATACTCGGGACTTATGTGAAAGTCCCGACGCTGATTTTCAGCTAGTACCCTTCCCTAGGCCTCGGCTGTTGGGACCCAAACCGCGTCCGCCAAACAAACTAATTATTAAAACTTTAATAGGATAATAAAGAGCGGAGAGGGGATGCCCAACAGTCGAGGCCCTGCGTGGCGCTCTGCTGACATATAAACAAACAATAAAAATAAAATAAAATTACAGACACTAAGCTAAAGACAAAATCAAGAAAAATACTAAATTAAGAATATGTAAGTGTGTTGTGTGTGTGCTCCTGAACGTGCCATCAATGCGTTAGTGTGGGTGACGTGTTGAGTGTTTGTGTGTTTACTAATAAATAAATAAATAAGTCAACGAACGGGAATAAAATAAAATATTTTTTGAGTTTCAACCAAATGACGTTAATTGCTGGATAAATGCCTCTCAAAGGATTCTCACGACCGGTTCTGCACTGTCCGCATCCCGGATCTTCCGGCCTATGCTCACTAATCAAAAACTTTTCTACCTTAACGGATAGCAATGTACCTATACTTTTCGACCTTCACTGTTGGGTTTTTATTGGCGTACAAGCTGTAAATCCTGGCTACACAGAAGTTGCAGCGGTGGGAACATTCCCATACCTATGCTTTTCAAATCTTCAACAAAAAAATTGTCTCATGTGCTGTCTTATGTACATAAATAAATTCAATAGCCAAAGAAGATATTCTATTGGAACAACCTTACCACAATTTACCTTTGGCATGACCCCAATAAGTTCATTTGTAGACCAACTTTTGTATCTTGATACCGTCCTCGATGAGGCGTTGCGTAGCAACATCTAGAGCAGTTTCAGACTAGCGTTTTTTTCTGTGAGTTTCGTCATACGCGCTTTATGCCTAATTGCCTAAGCACACGATGCATTGCGGCAGCGATGCGACGCCGGAGCGGTGTCGCTACGTCGTTTCAAGGTCATAACATACTTATCAACTCGGAAAGGGATCAACACCGTATCGCCTTTCGCGAGCTGTCATCGCCTTTAGAGCGCTGTCAACCGCGAGCCTCGCCGTGTGTGTGCCACAGATTTCTATGTAAAGGACGTCGTACTACATTTATCAACCCGGAAAGGGATCGTAACCGTATCAACTCAAGGCGGTCAGTATTCTTTGTATGAAACTCCATACTGCAACGCACACTTATCCGCACCGTAACGTAAACGCTTCGCCTCGCGATTGATCCCTTTCCGAGTTGAAAGTCTTCTATGAGCTTAAAAGGTGCGCCTACACGTGCCTACATCCGTTTCTAAGAACGTTCTTGTACGCGCGTTTCAAACGCTAATCTGAAACCCCTCTAACTTTCTAACTGCGGCGAACTTAACCAAAACTTAGCACTTCCAAAGATTCATCAAAGACAAGTTCCTGAATGCGCAATTCTTGAGGTTAGGAGGCTCTGTTTTGGCAGAGATGATAAGTTTGGAGTAAAAGGGCTAGAAAATTTGCTCTACACTTGAAATTAAGTTTTTTTATTATCCAATCCACCTGATGGTAAGTGATGATCAGGCCGAAGGTGGAAGCGAGCTTCACCCGGAATCCTCAACCACGGAGGAACTGGCTATCTTACCTCTAACTGCCGGAACACAACAATGCTGTTAACATTGTTGTTATGGCGATAGACTTCTTTATATCATAGGCGATAGAGTTTTTTTATGGTTCTGGGCTTACTTACACAAATGGTGATTTCAGTCTATGTTAAAAACGGGATCAACACAATAGTCAGCGTGTTTTTAAAGTATTATGAGTTTTCATATTTCTAACATGGTTTCCCATACAAATTATCCCCAATTTTACCCCCTTCAAATTAAATTTTCGCGACAAAAAGTAGCCTATATTATTTTCCAAAGTCCAATCTATCCCTATACCAGAAATCATTAAAATTGGTTCAGCGCTTTAGGCATGAACACGTAACATACAAAGAGACTAACGCACGCCCGTATTCAAAAACGATGCTTGCTTAAGTGAAGCAGCAAATCGAACGCACAGCGTTGAATAGAGCACTTTATTGGTTGTGCGTCACCCTGTGCGTCCAAGCGCAATGTGAGACCTCATAGTAATGTTTGTGAAAACCGGCGTTGTTTTCGCTGAACAAGACGCCAAAATGTCAAGAAATATGAACAAAAAGACAATTTATATGCTTGTTTTCGTCGAACAAATGCCATCAAACTATCCACTCGAAAGCTCCAAAAGCTCGTAAAGCTGTGTTGACACAACTTTGTTTGTAAGTATTGTTTCGTAAGCTTCTTAGACGCTTGAAGGACATGTGCGATGTTACTGAAATTGAGAACGAGAAAAGAATTCGATGATATTCGAGTAGGTATCAAAGTCCTAGGGTAAACTGCCAGTCATTGGACACTTAAGAAAGTTATTGGACAGTTATTTACTGAATTAAAAATAGCATTTCTATTTCAACAACTGAGAGATTCCGACTGATGGAAATAAAAGGGCGTTTTTTGAAGGAATATTCATTGTATTTGAAGGAATATTCATTTTAAGAAAATTCAAGGGTTGTTTTGTCCAATGACTGGCAGCGTCCAATGACTGGTGGTTTACCCTACTTTTCCTTAGTATTTTCTATGCTAACCTAGGCACTCGAAAAGATTTTAGTACAATATACAGTAAAATTTCAAAATAAATACCAATCCATCTTAAAATTTGTAAATTCATTTCCTCATCGATTGGCACAACTTTTTTTGTTATTTTTTGTTTTCTTTGATCACCAGAATTTCTTCCGTTTCAGACTATTTTTTACCTCAGGGATGATTGTTTAAGATTTTATAATTCCACATGAATACAAAATACGTCGGGTACAAATGACGCAATTATGCACTCTTGTAAAAATCTCTCACTTACCTAAAAACGTCCCTGACTAAATGTTTAGACCTTCGAAAAACAAACCTTAGTAACTAATTATAGAATGACATAATGTATCAAGTAAGTATAGGTCGTCGATCCGCCCACAAGGTGAACCGACCACCTCTTAGGTAGCAGGAAGGCGCTGGATGCAGGCCGCTACCAACCGGGCGATATGGAAATCATTGGGGGAGGCCTATGTTCAGCAGTGGACGTCCTATGGCTGAAATCATGGTGATGATGATAATATTGTAGACTTCGCTCGTATATTCACAAACAATGCTTGCTTATGTGAAACAGCAAATCGAACCCACAGCGTTGAATAGAGCTCTGTGATTGGTTAGTGTGCCATACTGTCCTTCCACGTGTACTGTGAGACCTCATAGTAATGTTTGTGAAAATGCGGCACGGGCAAAATGTAGAGAAATAATTCTGCGACCCGAAAATCCTTTCATACTCGCAAAGAAGTTGTAACATTATTGATAAAACTATACAATAATCCGCACGCTACATCGCGTGACCAATACAGCCAGCAGTACATCAAGCTAAAACCCTTATGTAGTCGAAATAAGGTTCAATTTGCTATAAATGTAGAGTTTGACGTTAAATATACGTATTTAGCGAAGATTTTGCGATTGGAATATTTTATGCAAAGATTGTAAAGTTAGCCTATTTTGTATTTTTATTTTGAAGGTAGTAAGATACTAGTTTTTGGATTCTTCGTTTGCCTGAGTATAACGCCCATATTCAAACACGACGCTTGCTTAAGTGAAGCAGCAAATCGAACGCACAGCGTTGAATAGAACTCTTTATTGTGTTCGTGTGTCACCTTGTGCGTCCACGCGCACTATGAAAACTCATAGTAATGTTTGTGAATACGGGCGTAAGTCTCAATCAAATGAAATCGAATAATTTATTCAGTACTTAGGCCCTTTCCAGAGCGCTTATACAGGGTGTTAGGTAAATAAATTTTATAAAATCCGATTTGTATGAAAATTAAAATAATTAAAATGAAGATATCAATTTTCTGACTTCACCATACCATTTATACGCCCATGTTAACATGGGCTAGTGTCGGCTCATATACCCATTTACCTAACACCCTGTACACGTCCCAAATATAGCTTGCCCTACCACCACTTCGGGACAACATGTGGGCTGGTGCTGGGAAGAAGTCTGTCACTGAAACACTATTCGAGCGTTTCCCATTAAAAAACTGGGATAAACTACAAGTGCTAGGAGTCTCAAATTTTGCATGGGGGTTCCTTTTAGAACGTAGGTGCTCACTATGACGAGATTTTGCAAAATTCAACCCCTAAGGGGGTAAAACGGGATCCACGCGTACGAAGTCGCGGGCAACCGCTAGTAGTTCTTTAAGGGTTTCGTTTTTTCCTTTCCAGAAACGGAACTAATAATACAGATTCTATTCAGATAATTACGTTTCCATACTTATCGTTTCCATGTAATGCCGATTCCAAAAACTAAACTTACTACACACTTTTCCCTTAAGTAAATATTACCTTTTCTTCCAGGAATATACATTTAGTAGAAAGGCTTGATACAACACAAACAAAGACCTTATAAAACAAATATCAACACAATTACACCGGATAATGTTGCTAAAACTTGTTTACTTGTAGAAGATTACTTGGTAGAATCGTAATTATATTAAGTGCAAGATGAAGTGGCAATGGGCAGAGCACATAGTACGCAGAACTGAAAACGCAGCGTGAGACGTCCACCCATGAGGTGAACCGTCGACCTCATAAAGGTAGCAGGAAGGCGCTGGATGCAGGCCGCTTCCAACCGATCATTATGGAAATCATTGGGGGAGGCCTATGTTCAGCAGTGGACGTCCTGTGGCTAAAATGATGATGATGAATATGGTAGGGCATGTTCTAAGTCCGCCTGGCTAGCTACCACCATCTTACCTAATTCTGTCGCCATAACAACAATGCTAACAGCATTGTCGTGTTCCGGCAGTTAGAAATAAGATAGCCAACTCCTCTGTGGTTGAGGATTCCTGGAGAAGATCGCTTCCACCCTTCGGTCTATCATCACTTTCTATCAGGTGAGATGCAGGCTAAGAGCTTCCTCGTTGTGGATAAAATAGTACTCCCACTCTTCCCGTGGATGTCGTAAGAGGCGACTAAGGGACAAATTAATATGCGAGCATCAGGCCTCCCCAACCCGTCTGGCCAGCGTGGGGAGTGTAGGACAAATCCTCCATTTGCCTCTGGTAAATTAGAGGGTCGTGCTCCTGCAGTGGAGACTAAATGACCTGATGATGATTATTTTGTTGCACTCTTGTTTATGTTTGACCTACCAGCGTTTATGATATTTTGATTCGTTAGTAGGTCGCTAGTTTTGTGTAAAATTAGAAATATCTGGCTGGGAGCGTTTATTTTTGTTTGATCCAAGTATAGGATAGTTCAAAAGGTCATATTACTAGCATTTTGTTTACTTTGATTTTATTAGAGAACAACTTAGAAGTACATAATACCTACGTACGTATTTCTCACTTTTTCAAAAGAATGCAAATTTAAAAAGATAAAGCACGCCAAAGTTCAAAAGAAGAGGCCCGTGACGTCAAGGAGTGCTTAAAAGTGTAGCCTTTGTAAGGTCACCCGGAACTTCATAATTACTTGTTTGATTGACAAATAAAAAATACGTGTCCAATAGATTTTGATAATATAAAATTGACGGAATAATTTTTTTTTTAGGAAACTAGCTTAATGAGAGCCTTCATTTTTGAAATCGGTTGACTAAACATTTTAGACTGCACATTTTTTTTATTTACGGTCAAGAAGGTAGATGCAATGCATTGTCATAATGACAAAAGACACAAACTGAATAAGATGTCTCCATTAGGAATCGAACTTACGCCCGTATTCACAAACGATGCTTGCTTGTGAAGCAGCAAATCGAACGTACAGCGTTGAATAGAGCTCTATGATTGGTTCGTGTGTCACCCTGTGCGTCCACGCGCACTGTGAGACCTCATAGTAATGTTTGTGAATACGGGCGTTAGAAATTTTGATCCGAGAGAGTTATCTTTATAATAGATCGTTTTACCACGAAGACGCGCCCCACCATTCTTCCGCTAATGTTTGAGTGTTATCGGTACACGCTTAATGTTCCATGAGTGCACACGCACACTACAATAATGACGCTCGGATTGCTCGGATCAAACTCCCCGCACCCCCCGCTGTCCTCAACCAAAATTGGTGGGGAGCGTCTTCATGGATGAATCGATCTACTAGTATAACCACGGAATCGGGAAGTCTTTAGCTCAAGTTAATAAAAGAATTCTTTCCAAAAATAAGGAAAACAACATTAATTACGGCAGCAAAATAAAACTTCACTAAATTATTAATTAGTATTCATGCGATAAGAAACGGTAATTACTTTTTCCGGCGGTCAAAAGAGAAAGTGCCTAACATTGTTTTTTTCAACCAGAAATATATTTGCAAACATACTTTTTTGAAGTTAATCTACGCGAAGTTGGAAACGTTGAATTTTAGGATAGTTCCCGTTTATTCTGTAATCTATTATTGGTACTGTTGGATAGAGCTCGTGAAGCACTTTCAGGATCAGTAACCAGTTTTATGATAATGTATAGTTTAGAAATGATCGAGTGAGGTCACTTATCGTTTCCACCCTGTATACTAATATTTATAAAGCTGAAGAGTTTGTTTGTTTGTATTTTTTTTTCTACAGCGAGGAAGCTCTTAGCCTGTATCTCACCTGATGGTAAGTGATGATCAGGCCGAAGGTGGAAGCGAGCTTCACCCGGAATCCTGAACCACGGAGGAACTGGCTATCTTACCTCTAACTGCCGGAACACAATAATGCTGTTAACATTGTTGTTATGGCGACAGACTTAGGAAAGATGGTGGTAGCTAGCCAGGCGGACTTAGAACAAGCTCTACCACCAACCAAACAGAACAGAAAAATCTGCCCCCATCTGTTTGGTTGACCGCGCTAATCTCAGGAACTAACTGGTCTTATTTGGAAAAATCTTTTTGTGTTGTAAAGAAATATTTTACAAAAACGGTAAATATTATTCAAACAATTTTTACGCGTACGAAGTCGCGGGTACAGTTAGTTTAAAGATAAAATGCAAAAATATCATCATAATTTGGCCAGTCCACTGCAAAATTAACGAAAGAAGTAATAATGATAAATTACACTTATTATCTTTATTGTACTACACAAAACAGAAACATAAAATCATAGAATAAGAAAACCTAGGGACATTATATTCATGACTAAAAAGAAAAGACAGTAATTGTTTTTTTTTTTTATGAAAATAACATTTTACTTGTACCCTTTTGCGTTACAACACTTCAATTATTACTGACTTTTTCCTCCACTATACTAACAGAATAATACAGAATATTCTCGAATATTTTCTTGGTTTTCTTGTATGAGACTATAATTAAGTAACAAATTCGGTTTGTATGACAAAGAGACGGATGACTGATGTTAAGGGAATTACGGAATCTACTCATATAAAAAAGAAGTGAAAGTGTTTGTTTGTAAACATTTTATATAACCAGAGTAAATACAAATGAGTAGGTCGTCTTCATAGAAATGCCCGAGCGCGGTTTGTATGTGAGCGCGCCAATACGTATGCGGCGCGCACGCACACACTGACAAAATTTAGCGTGGATTAGTGCGGTGAGGTGCGCTGAATTTTGTCAGTGTGTGCGTGCGCGCCGCATACGTATTGGCATTGGCGCGCGCTCACATACAAACCGCGCTCGGTGCGTTTCTATGAAGATGACCTACTCATTTGTATTTACTCTGGTGTAACGGACTATTCCCACCTCTCGTTCCCACCGCTGCAGCTCCTGTGTAGCCAGGATCTACAGCTTGACCAATAAAAACACAACCAGTGAAGGTCTAGTTTTTTCAACCATAATTATTGTTCTAAGTCTATTTTAACCTATTTCAAAAAAGGAGTATCTAGGGCTTGTTCCCACGAAGACATCCCGTTTTTTGCGGGAACTATTTTTTGCATGATCCTGTTTCGTACTAAAGCCCGGTCCGTGAGCACGTAGAATTTTGTCCAATGACCCCTAGCTACCCATCCTTATCGCTCGCGCGTAATTATATTGCTGTCGCGACTGTGCGACTGGCACCTGCAGTGAGTGTGCGAGCGCGATAGCAACATAATTACGCGCGAGCGATAAGGATGGGTAGCTAGGGGTCATTGGACAAAATTCTACGTGCTCACGGACCAGACTTTACCTTACATATACGCGTATTACGCCCGTATTCACAAAAATTACCATGAGGCCTCACAGTGCGCTTGGACGCACAGGGTCATCCACGAACCAAGAGCTAACAACGCTGTGCGTTCGATTTGGAAAGAGTGCCAAACCAGAGTTTAAATCGGAAAATTTATAAAACGAATTTCTATTATTAACCTTGAAAACGGGCAAACCTGCAGGCCAACCTATAACCGAAATAGTCTTACTTCTAAAAGGTAATGCAATTTTTAACGTATTTCTCTCCACACTAAAAGATACTTTAATCTTACAACATAGAGTCTCTTTATGCTTTCCACTTACAGACGAAAATGTAAGGCTCAGTGAATTTGGCTTGAAAAATCCAAGCTATAACGGACATTATGACAAAGATCTCAAAGTCTAATTTCCCTTGAAAAATCCCGAGCAAACCGTAAGGGTGGCGTACCGAATCAGAACGCGAATAAATTTATGATCAATGCCTGATACGAATAGGATTGAATTTCGGTTAGACAGTTTTCGGTTTAGGAAAGTTCTCACGGATTTCTTCAGTACCATCGCGAGGTTCGGGGGCTCAACTTGTATTGCCCAAAGCCGGGAAACGCGGTGAAAAAAGTTTAGTGTTCGAAGTTTGAATGCTTTTTTTTTCTGGCCAGTTAGTGGTGAAGGTGTGAGAGATAGATGCAATTTAAAATTTAATTTTGGAACAGTTTCATGCTGGTTGAAAAATTTTACGGCAGAAAAAAAACTATATTGATAGGCACAATAAAAACAAATAAGAATCAACAACATTTTAAAGATTAATTACAAAAGATTTTTTAAATATTATCAGTCTTTATTTACAATTAGAATTCTTTGAACTATTATAAAACGATTTTAAATTATGTAAATTGAAACTGGCTCTTATTCTTAAATTTTCTTTGCGACTTTTATTTGATTAATGGCTGAGTTTTCAATCATCTAATCCCAACTAATATTATAAATGCGAAAGTAACTCTGTCTGTCTGTCTGTCTGTCTGTCTGTCTGTCTGTTACGCTTTCCCGCTTAAACCTCGCAACCGATTTTGATGAAATTTGGCATAGAGATAGTTTGAGTCCCGGGAAAGAACATAGGATAGTTTTTATCCCGGTTTTTGAAACAGGGACGCGCGCGATAAAGTTTTTCTGTGACAGACAAAATTCCACGCGGGCGAAGCCGCGGGCGGAAAGCTAGTAACTTATAAATGAAGAATAAAATAGACCTATTGACAGTTTCAGTATGGGAAATAAGCCAAAATGACAGTTTTATCTTAAGATAAAAGCCGATGGTTGAAAAATCAGCCCTAAAAAAATAATCATTCTGTTAGATAACTTTCAAAAGAGGTGACGTCAATACAAAGACATTTTTAAGTAATTTCTATAGCACAAGCGTTTGACAGCTCATAAAATGTATGACAATTAGACTGGCAGTATCTAATCCCCTAAAAAATAAAACAAAGTATCATAAAGGTAGCAGGAAGGCGTTGGACACAGGCCGCTACCAACCGGTCATTATGGAAATCGTTCGAGGAGGCCTATGTTCAGCAGTGGACGTCCTTTGGCTGAAATGATGATGATAATGATAGTTTCCCTTATTTGTAGGGATGTATAATATTGATGTAATGGATCTTTTGAATTCAGCTGAACAAAATTATTATTCAGTAACTTTAAGAATACAAAAATGAATAAAAATAACACAACCACTTAAGAAATTAAAAAACACAAAAATAGGTACTAATATGTAATGTCATTAAATATGTTGTTTCAGAGTTGTTTACCTTGAATTTAAATTGAAACTGATGTCATCATGTAACAATTTCTTGATTTTGCATGTAAATTATGTGCATTTAACAATGATATTGTTTTAAATTAGTTTACCCGAAAACTAAGTAGGTATGTAGGTAGGTGTTTAAAAAAGAAAACAAATTATTCCGGATGCAGGTATAAGATGATTTTAGGCATTAAACTACATTTAAAAGGTAGGTACTAAATAAGTACAATTTAGGTAATAAATTAAAATTATCACCGGTTTATTGGAAACTGATTTATGTTTATAAACCATTGTAATATAATTTAACTGCAACTTTTAACGTCTATCCCATATAACTGACTAGCCAGGGTTGGTGACTGTGCAGTTTCTGTTGAAAGGATGTTTTTGACAGTTCCCAGACTGGTTTTGATTAGGATTGATTTTAGCAACCCTAGCGTTAGTAGTATTTTTTAATACATAACAAGGCAGGTCATCATCATCATAATCAACAGCCCTTTACAGTCCACTGCTGGACTATGAGCCTCCTCCACTACAGTGGAGGGTTTTGCCATAATCCCCACGCTTGGCAGGCCGGTTGGAGATCGCAGTTTAAAAGATTGGTGTTTTTCAGAGAGCGCTGCTGCTCGTTCTCTGTTTGATGTTTGTTTGATTGAAGAGTAGGAGTAGTGACAAATGTATTCTAATCTGCCGTTACAACAAGGCAGGTGTTTGACCGCAATCGCACCTGGTGTTAAGTGAAACTGGTCTCGGATGGTACATAATATCTGCCCTGTAAGTGCCTATTCACTCTCACCTTGAAATTGTATGTCAAACATTATTATAATAAACATGCTGATTCGAAGTTTTTCGAGCACGCTTGTTATAAGCATGGTAATAAGCATGACATTTTATGAGCATAGTAAAGTAACTGTACTTTCACAATGGTGGTACAAGTCGATCGAAATATTATTATGTCCAGTTTCAGTTCAGAAATTGAAAAATCTAATTTTGGGCACGATTTTCCCTAATTTCTCTTTCCTTACGAAATAGCTTAAAAAATTAATTAAATAGGTAAAGTCGTTCAGCCTTTTCAGAAGTAAAAGATTGTCATTAATTTCTAACCGACTTCAAAATATTTTTAATTGACTGTCCTATGTTATTTCTTTTGCACGAGTTATAAAGATTATACATAAATCATCATCATCATTTCAGCCACAGGACATCCACTACTGAACATAAGCCTCCCCCAATGCTTTCCATGTTGATCGATTGGTAGCGGCCTGCGTCCAGCGCTTCCCTGCTGCCTTTATGATGTCGTCGGTCCACCTTGTGGGTGGACGTCACACGCTGCGTTTTCCGGTACGCGGCCTCCATTCCAGAACCTTGCTGACCCATCGGCCGTCGGTTCTGCGTACTATGTGCCCTGCCCATTGCCACTTCAGCTTGCTAATCCGTCAGGCTATGTCAAGCGATTTCTGTTCGTTTACGGAAGAATAAAGAAAAAAGATTATAAATGCATAATAGATATAACTAGAAGTAAATAAGTCAGCAGGAAATGGCTTAAAATATTCGTAGAAAACGACTTATAATGTTTTCCGTCATCCAAAACAACTATAAAAGAGAACTTATTACTTTTTAACGACGTCGACGATTCCAGCGCTCTACCGTCTTTTTACCAAATGATAAATTAGTCTAAGTTTTTATACTAGTTTTCATAGTAAGGAGCTATTCCAGTTATTGAAGAATAGACTAGGGTTATAGATGAAGGATGGATGGACTGGTTACTGGATTGATGGAGACTATGGGTCACCTGCCTGGTTCATAGTCTCGGACTGAAAAAATGGCAGTGAGGGGCAACATTAGCGTCTGCCAGCTCAGGGGTGTAGAGAGGTGTGCTGCGCTTTCTCCGAAGTTACTCGCGGCGTTATGCCCTTTAACACTTCCATCTCTGGAGCATATAGCTCTAGAGACCTGATTGGCCACACTTTTTTATACAAAAAGAATTAGTATTAGTACTAATTTTCATTGTACAAATTACTAGATAGTCCCGTTAACCCCTCGTACTAAGCTAAATATGCTTGTGTTACGAGTGGGCTCACCAAATTGTCGAGCAGCGCCGGAGTTCGAACCCGCGTTCCTTGGATGTCGAGTCGACCAGTCCGACCCCTTCACCGTTCTTTCGTGACTTGATAGTTTATAAACAATATTTTTTATTCTGAAGTATAAACAATAATACAGTAAACTCTCATCAAAATCCCTTCAGTAGTTTCAGTGTGAAAGAGTAACAAATATCCATCCTCACTCTTCACCTTTATTAGCAGAGTTACATCACTACCAGCTCAGCCAATCATGTGACAGTGCAACAGTAAATCAGTGAACCGTGAAATTATTAACTGGACAAGTTTGAAACTGTCTGAAAGTGTTAACTTCATCAAAGCCCCAGTTCCAAGTTTAACTGCAACATGAGTCAGCGGAGGTATGTGAAGTTCCTAATTTATTGCTTAGAAGTTTGTCTGTTACAACTTTATATGACTTTGTTCGGGCACATCATGCTTGCTTGCTTGTAGGTAGTTCTTTTGTAGTTGGAATAAGTGTGACTTTGCAACAATAAAATGTAGGTTGATGTGCCATGTCAAGCGACGATATTCGCCGCGCCGATATGCGCCGCCTCTATGGTCTAGTGGGATCCGGGGTTCGATTCCCAGTGGGGGCAGATTTGGTTGGTGGTAGGGCTTGCTTTAAGTCCGCCTGGCTAGCTACCACCATCTTACCTAAGTCTGTCGCCATAACAACAATGTTAACAACATTGTTGTGTTCCCACAGTTAGAGGTAAGATAGCCAGATCCTCCGTGGTTGAGGAATTCGGGTGAAGCTCGCTTCCACCTTCGGCCTCATCATCACTTACCATCAGGTGAGATACAGGCCAATAGCTTCCTCGCTGTGGATAAAAAAAATATTTAAAAGTGAAAGGTAAGTGAGATCAGTAAGACTATTCCCACCTCTCGTTCCCACACCGCTGCAACTCCTGTGCAGCCAGGATCTACAGATTGACCGCCAATAACCCAACCAGTGAAGGTCAAGTTTGTCCCTGGGGAAACTTTACTTAGTTTGAGATTTTTTTTAAAGAATTGTTTGTCTTTTTTCAAGCAGGTGATTTGCCATTTCATCGTGTTTACATCGTTTTGTATAAATGGCCCTAACCTGTCATTGTAGGTCAAAGCGGCGTCAAGTAACAAAGACGCCAAGTTTAGGCGAATGTAAACTGAGACTTGGCCCTTCCAACTTTTAATGAGGATGCTTGCCCTACAAAATAATGTTACCGTGCCATTGACTTCGAACTCCTATGTTCTTCTGATTAATTTCGTTGCGGGTTCAATGACAGTTTAAGTTTCCCCCGGGACAAACTTGACCTTCACTAATTGGGTTATTGGCGGTCAAGCTGTAGATCCTGGCTACACAGGAGTTGCAGCGGTGGGAACGAGAGGTGGGAATAGTACCGCTGATAGTAATGAAAATGCTGTTAACATTGTTGTTGTAGCCAGCCAGTTCCTCTTTGGTTTGAGAATTCCAGTTGAAGCTCGCTTCCTTACCCTATCTTCGGCCTGATCATCACTTTACATTCCTCATTGCGGATAAAAAAGTATTATATTATTCTCATTTATTTGATTACAAAGAGCAAACGAAATTCCCGTCATCTCATGACTTTCTGGAAATATTTTTTATAAAACCATATACAAATATCCAGAAAAAGATAACCCAATAAGTTACAACACAGCACGGTGACATCTCGCAAACAAACCTACCTAATTTGATTTATTTCTGTACGGATAGGTCGACAGTACAGACGAATTAGTATAATAGACTCCGTTCATAAAAAAGAAACTCATAAAAGTCATGTATTTATGCAAGTAAGCTTTTAAAAAGCACTTTTACACGTCCCAGTATTAACCCTAACTAATTTTTCTGCATAACCCAAAGGTAAACTGGATGAGAATGCCTTATGGCATTAAGTTCGCCTAATGTTAATATTTTTGGCATTGAAGTATAAATAAATAAATAAATAAACCCTCCCACTGCTTCAGGACAATAAATGGGCCAGTGCTGAGAAGAATCAGCCAAATGACGTACACTGCTGGACAAAGGCCTTCTAGGATTTCCACTACGACCTGTCCTTCACTGCCCGCATCTGTGTACTTCCTTCATCAGATCATACTTCAGTCCATACTTCCATAGTGGGGGGCCTGACCATACACGTTTTTCAGCTAACGGTCGCCACTCGAGAACTTTTCTGCCCCAGCGGCCATCAGCTCTATGAGCTATGTGTTCCGCCCACTGCCACTTTTTGGCAGTTTTGCGGATCATAATACAGGTACTTTAATTTTCCTACGGATCTTCTCTTTTTCTAATTCGATCATGTAGTTCTGAGCTGAACACGTTCCATCGACCTTTGCGTGACCTTGAGCTTTCTTATGAGGCCTATTTATAGTGCGTGTGGCTTCCCTTTTTGCTGTGAGATTACCGTGTTAACTTTTATAATAATTCAATGGTTGTATATTTCATATAACTTTGTAGATGGTATCTAAACTCGTATTAGTCTACGCTCTACAGGGTACATGAATAATCCAACGGAATCAATTTGACGTTGGGATTGTTGGGAATATTCCCTTATTGTTCTACTCGTAGTACGTAGCTTTAGCTCAAACATCATTATGGGACCGTAACTTGGGTTAGAACAAAATACAGGTGAATTTTTCAAATTGGTATTGCTTATTCTTCAAGGATTTGACTTCGAACTCCTGTTCTTCTGATTAATTTCATTGCGGGTACGACAGTTTAACTTTCCCCCGGGACAAACTTGACCTTCACTGGTTGGATTATTGGCGGTCATGCTGTAGATCCTGGCTACACAGGATTTGCAGCGGTGGAGGCGGTTGCATCTTCAAGGATGGAGGACAGGTCTTTGTGGAAAACCTTGGGGGAGGTATTTTTCCAGCAGCGGACGTACTTTGACTGACGCCACTTCCTTTCGCCACCAGCTATGTTGTCCCGAAGCCAGCCAGTTATTTTTGGGACGTGTATAAGTACCATGAAAAGGTTGCAGGTTCGACTTCCAGCAGAGACTTCCTATACCTAGAGAGATGGATGACAATGTAAAAGACCAATTTTTATGTACCTTTTTGTCTATATGTAAATATGTGGACGCCCTCTGCCCCATCTAGGGGACATAGGACCATAAGTCAAGTTTGTCTATATGTGATGCCCATTGTCATTTCTCATTAGTTAAATTTTTCTCTTTCTTTCTTTCATAATAAGCGAACGTACTTTTCACTAGTCTACTGTATTGCTACGTAATGCTACGTGGTCTGCGTAGTCACTGAATTACTATCACATGAGTAAAGAAACGATACAGGATGGACTTTCGTAATGCCACTTGAAGATAAAGTACTCATAATACTGTACAATAGAAAATTTACAAGAAATCTTTGAATGTGGACTTTCGTAATGCCACTTGAAGGGAAAGTATAATACTACAGATAGAAAATTTTACAAGAAATCTTTGAATGCGGTTCTTTTTCTTTACAAAAATAAAGGAATGTTTTCTTTGAGTAAAATTTTCTATCTTCAGTATTAAGAGTACTTTCCCTTCAAGTGGCATTACAATATTCCATCCTGTATTGTCAGTAGAATATTAGTTTCTAATTGTCTAGCGGTACACCAGAAATTCAGTTCCAGCACACCACAAAGTGAAGTGAAATCGCATCGACCTAGATTTGTGCCTAACTTTCAGCCTAACTTCACAACAGGCAGACTTCGAAGTCCACTGCAGTACTCGAGTATTATTATGCAGAAAGTTTTCTAAAACACTCGAATTCCAATTAATTTTTAATAATTTTAGCTTGATGACCAATCTCTGTAACCAGACTAGAAAAAAAACTTAAAACTTTTTGGTAAGGAATTTAAGCTGAGCGTGACGTCACACGAACCCGCTTAGACCCTGTATTAACGAATTGGGTAGATACATAACGTACCTCATACTAAGAGTTTTTTTTAAAGATAATCAATGACGTCACAAGACAACCTCTGGGGGATTTTTAAAAGTTTTGATAAAATGGTTCAGCTATTGAAATTTGAAACATCTAAATATTAGGTACCTAAAATCCTTAATAAATAGACACAAATAACACAAACGTTTATAAAGGCACCAAAGTATCTAGTACATAAAACATACTAAAAAAAATTACAGGCCCTCTCAATTTTTCTAAAGTTTATTCTTTATTCTACACTAGCGGCCGCTCACGACTTCGTACGCGTGGATCCCGTTTTACCCTCTTAGGGGTGGAGTTTCGTAAAATCCTTTCTTAGCAGATGCCCACGTCATAACATCTACCTGCATGCCAAATTTCAGCCCGATCCGTCCAGCTCCAGTGGCTTGGGCTGTGCGTTGATAGATCACTATGTCAGTCAGTCAGTCAGTCACCTTTGGGTTATTATTTAGATATCGACAGAACAATAACTTAGCACGTCCGTATCTTTAACAGGGTCATGTTTTCTCCAATCCGTCCCTTATTAATACGCGCCATGGGCCCCATTCACAAACCGCCCCTCGAACAAACAGACTGATTTATTATGGAAAAGATAAGATGAATGTTCCTCTGACTTTTACGGTCTTTACAGAGTGTTGAATTAGGGCTTGTGCCCACGGAAACATCCCGTTTTTTGCAGAAACTGTTTTCTGCAGGTTCCCGTTAAGTAAAGCCTGGTCCGTGCCGTGAGCACGTAGACTAGTGAGTCTACGTGCTACGTGCACTGCAGGCGCCCGTCGCACAGTCGCGACAGCAATATAATTACGCGCGAGCGATAAGGATGGGTAGCTTGAGGTCATTGGACAAAATTCTACGTGCTCACGGACCAGGATTTAGTATATACTACCGTTCACACGAACATCTTTGTTAAAACAAACCCTAGGTCTTTCTGGCTGGCTACCACCACCAAGCAGAAATAGGCTTCGGACGCAGGTCAGCCGTAGTAAGGACAATCTGTTCAGGTGGGGGCTCTTGGATGGCTCAAACTTGAAGTGCAAGTGTGGTTTTGTTCCCCAGTCGACGAAGCACATGATGTCGAGCCCTGCGTACCCAAACAACTGCACGCAGGAAGATTTAATGAACGCTACTGACAACGCCATTCTTGTGGCGGAGTTTTGAGCTGACGCTGTGTAGGTTTGTTGTCGACACGACAAGAAGAAGAACCACCATGCAAAAACAACAATGTTAACAGCATTGTTGTTTTCCTACAATTTGAGGTAAGATAGCCAGTTCCTCTGTGGTTGAGGAACACCGGGTGAAACTCGCTTCCACCTTCGATCACCTGATCATCTTATCACAGCTTCCTCGTTGTGGATAAAAAACATCTACAAACCGGTCGAGTTAACTGCGCACCTGGAAGCCGTGACGTCACATTGACGCTCTGGTACGGACGGACCGAACGCGGCGAGGTGCGCAGTTAGCTGGACCAGGTTGTTTAATCTAAATATATATAAATCAAAGATGACTGACTGACTGACATAGTGATCTATCAACGCACAGCCCAAACCACTGGACGGATCGGGCTGAGGCATGCAGGTAGATGTTATGACGTAGGCATCCGCTAAGAAATGATTTTACGAAACTCCACCCCTAAGGTACTAAACGGGATCCACGCGTACGACGAAGTCGCGGGCGACTCCTAATCGCTACATAAGACGGTCCAAACTGGTTTGACATTGAAATTGAGAAAACTGCAATTTCCAAATATCAATATTGACCTTCTCAGTTTATGATTTCTTCTTTTCTCCATTTAATTTACCATAGACAAGCTATAAATTTAACAAAATATGAGTTTGTCTAGCTCCGCACATTTTGCAGAAAAATAGTACAGTCAGCGTCAAATTTTGTGACGACTAAAGTGGCCAAAAAGTTGACAACACAACCTTATTCCAATTGTAACAAAGACGTGTTGCGATCTTTTTGGCTGCTTCGGTGTCTGTGATTTTCAACCGACTTCAAAAAAGGAGGAGGTTCTCAATTCGACCCGTATGTTTTTTTTTTTCTATATTTGTTACGCGATAACTCCGCCAATTATTAACCGATTTGAACAAATCTTTTATCAGCGTATAGGTAATACCTCAAGGGTGGTCCCATTTAAATTTAATAATAAAAAAAACAACCCCCAAGGGTGGAAAATTGGGGATGAACTTTTTTATACGCAATATCTCCGCCGATTATAAACCAATTTGAACGATTATTTTTTTGTTGAATAGGTATTATCAAAAGGGTGGTTTCATGCGAATTTGAAGAAAATATTTCACCCCCAAGGGTGGAAAATTGGGGATGAACTTTTTTATACGCAATATCTCCGCCGATTATGAACCAATTTTTTTTGGTCTCAGTGTACTGCCTACCTTCAGTGGTAACATCAAGGTAATAATTAGTTAACTAAAAAGCAAGAAATAAGTAAAATTTTATAAAAAAAAAAAACCGACTCCAAAAAACCTACACTAAAACGTAGAAAAATAATTACTAATTACCTACTTATTTATTAGGACGAATTATTAATATTTATGTAGGTATACCATGATTGATACTTCTGGAGTCGGTGCAGGCAAACTTTACATGTTTCATAATCTTGGCACCGACTCCAGAAGTATCAATCATGGTATACTACATAAATATTAATAATTCGTCCTAATAAATAAGTAGGTAATTAGTAATTATTTTTCTACGTTTTAGTGTAGGTTTTTTGGAGTCGGTTTTTTTTTATTATAAAATTTTACTTATGGACCAAAATGGATGATGTCCTTTGGTCTAATTGATCCCAGAGGTGAGCCCAAAGTGAGGTCTCTTTTCAAGTCACATTTATGGTATATGATAATCATTTAGAAATTAAATGTGTTTTTCTTTAAGGATATTTATTGGGCTTTCAAATAACACCAATATTGTTGGGGCACCATGATTGTGTCAGAAGAAAATCTTTAAAGTTCGAGTCGCGGAAGGTGCGGTTTATTTGATGTTGAGTGTATTTGAAGCGGACTGTGTACGTAAGTGTATCTGACAGGCGCATCTCATAATCCTGGATATTTGCCAGAGTATATTTTATAGAGTTCTTGACTATGCCAATGTTATTCTATTCACTTATAGAATTAAGTCGGTCAGATTTGATTCTCGAAGAAAAATGCTGTCTTATTAATTTTATTTATTACTAGCGGCCGGCCCTGGCTTCGCACGGGTAGATATAGGTAGGAACAGTCTATTTAAATAGGCGAAAGGTCACTGACTGACTAACTGACTTACTCAGTCATCACGAAATTTCAGAAACTACAAGTGCTAGGAGTCTCAAATTTTGTATGGGAGTTCCTTCTAGAACGTAGGCTAGGTGCTCACTAAAACGGGATTTAGCTTAATTCAACCCCTAAGGAGTGAAACGGAATCCACGCGGACGAAGTCGCGGGCGGCCGCTAGTATGTACCTAGCCTCTTACCTACGGGAGGCACCTATTGTTGCCAAGTCAAAAGTCCCTTCTCAATACGGGTGGCATCTATTGTTGTTTTGGCAAAGCTAATACTAAATCACGGTTTACGACAAAAAACAATAAAATTGCAAATTAAATGTAAAATGCGCTTGTAATTATGAAACTACATTAATTGCAGAAGGTAATATTCCAAATTTCAGAAACTTAAATCTCGATACTTTTTAAAATATCTTGATTTGAAGTGGAGCAAACAATTTTATAGGTTAAAATACCCCGTACTGAGAGGCGACTTTGGTTTCCAAAGGCCCGTAGGTAAAGGGCTAGTAGTAGTAGTAATTATATTCTTAAGTAAAAAAACAATTAAAATTCAAATGGTGAAAGAATTTTTCAAATTGGTCCAGTAGTTTCGGAGCCTATTCAGCACAAACAAACAAAAATGTAACTAAATCTTTCCTCCCCCTATGATATTAATAAAGATTACCTCTCATTCAAAGGTCAGACTAAAGTTGGGCTAATTAAATCAGGCAACGGGATAAATATTTGATAGGTACTCATAAAAGTTTGGACATTAAGTTATTATACTTACTCGTACATAAAGACATTTATAACTAATTCGTTCGTTTTAGCCAAATGACCACTACTGGACAAAGGCCTCCCCCAAGGATTTCCATAACGACCGGTCTTGCGCTGCCCGCATCCAGGCTCTTCCGGCGACCTTCACCAGATCGTCGGTCCACCTAGTGGGAGGCCTGCCCACACTACGTCTTCCAACTCTTAGTCTCCACTCGAGGACTTTTCTGCCCCAGCGGCCCCCGCCCACTGCCATTTGATTTTAGCGATTCTGCGGGCTATGTCAGCACCTTGGTTCTCCTGCGGATCTCCTCATTACTGATTCGATCAGGCAGGGTAACTCCGAGCATAGCACGCTTCATCGCCCTTTGGGTGCCCTTGAGCCTTCTTATGAGGCTCATAGTAAGCAACAACGTCTCAGATCCGTATACCATCACCGGCACTGCGGTATTTCGGACGTGAGAATTACCACCGTAAATTTTCTCAATACAAGCCAAGTCAAAAGTAACCCTTACAAACTCAACCCCCAAAAATGCTTTCTAATTTCCTCCAAAGCTTTTAAATCATGCTGAATCAGGGCGTGTAAAGGACATTCATGGTGTCTGTTCAAATATGAACTTTACGCTTATGGAGATAGGATCTTCGTGAATAAATCTTAACCGGTCAGCCATGGCAGAACTAGGAGGGGAGGTTTCAATACGCGATTTTAGTAAAAAAAATATTTTAAGAGAAAAATGTAATAAAATAATACTAACTATCCGTGTTTAGTAAGAAATAACTTAGATTTAATTACCTCTTGTTAAAACATTGTGTAATAATATTTTCAATCTCAAAGAACAATCATTATCATCAGGTCATTTAGTCTCCACTGCAGGAGCACGACCCTCTAATTTACCAGAGGCAAATGGAGGATTTGGCCTACACTCCCCACGCTGGCCAGACGGGTTATGGAGGCCTGATGTTTGCATATTTTGACTTTTAGTTGCATTATAAGATAAGACATCCACGGGAAGAGTGGGGGTAGTTTTTGTCTACTCTCTCTCTCTCTCTTTCAAAATCAAATAGCAATTAATAATGAAGTATTTTTGACTCATCAATACTTTGTATTACCATAATAATAATTATCCTATCTAAATAAACTGACTCACTGACATATCAACGCACAGCCTGAACGGCTAAACGTAGGCACTTGAAATTTGGAAGGGACGTAGCTTAGGTACCGTAGAGGTGCACTAAGAAAGGAATTCCCGAAATTTCCACGGGAACGGGAATAAGCGGGAAAATCCTTTTGTGTGAAAAATCTAAACCGCTTAAGTTAGACGCTTGAAATATTGCATGCACCTTAGTAAACTTAAAGCTTAGTTACAACAAGATATTGCAAAATTACCACGGGAACGGGAGTTAGCGGGAAAAAACATTTGTATGAAAAAATCTAAACCGCGTAAGATAACGGTATCCACGCGTACGAAGTCGCGGGCGGCCGCTAGTTACAGATAATTAAAGAAGCCAAAATATTGTCAATTCCAGATGCTACATAAAGTACAACAGATTCGCGTTCTGAAATCTCCCTCAGGGTGATTTATAGCACGCCTGACTATTCACAGCTCTAAATCTATCAGGACAAGGTGCAAAATAGCTTGCAGAATAGGCTTTGACAGCAGATATTATGTCATCCCATTTTGGGCGAGTCTGAACATCGAAGGATATTTATTAGATTTCTGCCGGGTTAAGACATGATCGAGGATATCCTTTATGGAAAATAATTCAGCTCCTTTTTTCAGTCTAACTATTTAGTCTATAAATAATAATATCCTGTCATTTTTCACACAGCGTCATATTGTCCCAAACAAATAAAGCAATACATTGTAGTCTTTTTTATGCAGAACAAAGCAGGTATTTGACCGCAATCGCACCTGATGTTAAGTGAGATGCAAGCTAGGATGGCACACACCTGCCCTGTGTCTTGCTCTTTCCAAAGATTAGGTGATAAAAAGGATGTCAACTGTTAGACAAAGACCTCCCCCAAGGATTTCAACAACTACCGGTCCTGCGCTGCCCGCATCCAGTTGCTTTCCGAGACCTTCACTAAGTCGTCAGTCCACCGAATGGGAAGCCTGCTTTACGTCTTCGGGCCCGCAGTCACCATTATAGAACTTTTCTGCCTTAACGACCATCAGTTCTGTGAGCTATCACCGCCCACTACCACTTTAAGTTTGGCAATTCTACAGGCCATGTCGGTTACTTTGTTTCTCTCTTCTCAGTTCTGATTGGATAAACTCTGAGCGTAACACGCTCCTTCGTCCTTTGGTTGACTTTCATGTCATATCATCATGGTGGGGCAGAAAAGTTCTCGAGTGGAAACCATGGGTCGGACGGCGTATTGTAGGCAGGTTTCTCACTCAGTGGATAGACGATCTGGTGAAGGTCGCAGGAAGTACTTAGATGCGGGCAGCGCTGGATCAGTCGTTGAGGTAACCCTTGGAGGCCTTTGTCCAGCAGTGGACGTCATTAAGCTGAAACGTATAGTAGCGAGCCACTGACTGACTGTCTCTTCAATACAAATTCTTTATCAGTATGTAAGCCCTTTCTGGGCTCTTACGCTCGAATTCACAAACATTACTATTAGGTCTTACAGTGCACGTGGACATACAGGGTGACACATGAACCAATCACAGAGTTCTTGATTCTTGAAGATTTGCTGCTTCACTTAAGCAAGCATCGTTTGTGAATACGGGCGTAATAATTCTCGTCCCAATATAGCTTGCCCTACCACTTCTTCGCGACATTTCGGCTGGTGCTGAAAATAAGTGGCGAAAGAAACTCCATTCTGAAAGTCAATCGATTCAAGGTCCGGTCCACAATCGATGGTTTCGATATCGATATCTCATTTCGCTGTTCATTACCATCCTTAGAGCCATTTGTCAACGTAATCCTCACAGATATCCTGACAAATACGTTCGAGTTTGAATTTGAAAAGTTCCGAACTGGGGCTGGATTGACGCAATTTAGGCAGAACCATCAATATTACTGTTTTGGAGAACTAGCTTGTGCTTGTGGCTTTGTCCAGAGTTCAGATTGTCACAGAAATACTTATTTGGCGGTAACGTTGTTATTTGACCAATTTACTCAATAAAGTAATAAATTATAGCCCAAGTTTTGCCATATCACTTTTGATTTGGTCACGTTTTTTGGTCTGCCATAGGAAAATGTGGCGCGAGCATGTTTCCTTCCAAAAACTGGGATAATACTATCCTATGTTTTTCTCTGTTTCATCTCAAACCATTTCTGTACCAATTTTTTTTTCTTTTTTTAAGGCGTGAGAAGTTGACAGAGTTACTTACGCATGTAATAATACTAATACCTAATATTAGTACGGAACTATGGATAAACAGACATGTCTGTCATTAAAATATTAATTAGTAATATTAAAAGTAAAACTAAATATTTCATAGGTGTGCCAGAAACAATAAAATAAAAATACATGTCATTAAAATTACTTCAGTCCTTTATTATGTCGACTAATTACGCTCCGCTTACCAAACATGCAAACCCAAAATTAGCTGCACAGCAAACTTAAAATGCAATTTGGTTCCGACATTATTCCACCTAGAAAATTATAATACATTTAATTTAACGTAGAAGGCGAAGTTTATGACTTTACTAGCATTTGCCCAGGGCATTATTTTGCCTGTGTTATTTTAGTATACGATAGAAAGTCCTCCTTTCAAAAACCACAAAAGAAAAAGAAATGCGAATATCAAGCCTCTTACAAGGTGGACCGACAACCTCATGGAGGTAGCAGGAAAGCGCTGGACGCAGGTCACTACCAACCGGGTAACATGGAAAGCATTGGGGGAGGCCTATGTTCAGCAGTGGACGTCCTATGACTGAAATGATGATGATGGTGAAATCTTAAAGTCTCTGGTAATTCAATAATAGCTCGTAGAGACGATGGCCGTTGGGGCAGGAAAGTTCTCGAGTGGTGACCACGGGCTGGAAGACGTAGCGTGGGCAGGCCTCCTACTAGGTGGACCGACGATCTGGTAAAGGTCGCGGGAAGAGCCTGGATGTGGGCAGAGCAGGACCGTTCATTGTGGAAAACCTTGGGTGAGGCCTTTGTCCAGCAGTGGACGTCATTTGGCTGAAACGAACGAAATTAATAATTAATTATTTTATGCTTTCATTGTAAACTATCTATCAAATTACAACATTATGGACCATATAGAGCACGGCAATTAGAAAAGAGAAGTTAGAGAGGGATTCGTTTTCCTGCAGTGGAGACTACACTGATGATGCTGATATGGGACACACTGAAAACCAGCGTCGTGGCCTTCCTCACCGGGGGCCACGGCATATGCTGAGTGGGGTCCCATTGCGATGGGCATCGCTGTGCGACAGGGTGGCACCGCTCAGTTTACTTTCTCTTCCATTGTATGTTTTATGTCACCTCTGTCTTAATTGCTTTTTATTTTATTTACCCACATCTTTTGTCTTATGTGATGTCCATGGCAATAAATGTTTCTTTCTTTCTTTCTTTGATGCTGTAATTCGTCCATTATTTGTTGAAAATATTGCCAGTTTCTCTTAAGGCGCTTTAGGTACCTACTTACTTACCTACTTAGCGGAACGTGAATGTCGAATCCAGATGTTGCTCTGGGCTCCACGAGCAATATTGCCTGGAAAAGTATGGCTTAAGTTATAAGAAATTAGAGGTAGAATAAACTGTGTTTTTCTTGTGAAAACAGGCATGGACTCTAGCTCTATTATTGCTGTCAAATAAAACAGGCAAGAAATATCAATCAAAATCATAAAAGTAGCAGGAAAGCGCTGGACGCAGGCCGCTACCAACTGGGTAACATGGAAAGCATTGGGGGAGGCCTATGTTCAGCAGTGGACGTCCTATGGCTGAGATGATGATGATGATGATGGAGAAATACCAAAATTGGATCGACAAATTGTCGTACTGTTTCCAAACTTCAACGTTTAAGCAACTCCAAACACTGATTAAGATCCCATTTAAATCAATATAATTTTTTGGACATTAGTTTTTAAATCAAAATATCAGAAATAATCTTCAATAGCGCTTTTGTCAAAATAGTCCCAATGCTAGCAACATCAGTTTAGACTCCCTCATTCTTTCTTGACAAGAGAGTCTTAACTAATAGATTCTGATAGTCTTTTGAGGTACAGAATCCTAAAAAAAGTAACAAACCCCATACCTAAGAAAAGTTCGTTCGTTCGTTTCAGCCGAAAGACGTCCACTGCTGGACAAAGGCCTCCCCAAGGATTTCCACAAAGACCGGTCCTGCGCCGCCCGCATCCAGGCGCCTCCCGCGATCTTCACCATATCGTCGGTCCACCTAGTGGGAGGCCTGCCCACGCTGCGTCTTCCGGCTCCTGGTCGCCACTCAAGAACTTTCCTGCCCCAGCGGCAGCTAAGAAAAGTACCCAAATTATTATTTTACTAAACTTGTGCCACATCTCAGTCTGCGAATATAACGACGTGTATTTGCCTCGCACGTCTACCAATATTTTAATAGGATTAGTTCATTTTGTTAAGTAAAATGTTCTACACAAAAGATGCTGAATATAGGTACTACTAAAATGAAAACTAAGTTGTCATTGAATTTACTTACTTACTTACTAGTAATTTATCAAGTACGCGTGGGTTGAATTTATCTAAATCCCGTCATAGTTAGCACCTACGTTCTGAAAGGAACCCCCATGCAAAATTTGAGACTCCTAGTACTTGTAGTTTCTGATTTCGTGATGAGTGAGTGAGTGAGTCAGTGACAACTTTTTTAACCAGCTCAATTTATAAACTAAGTAGATTTTATTGATTTCAAAGCAAGCAAAGTACAGTAAAGTTTTTTGCACAAAATATTAAAATCTGATTTGATTTTATACACAAGTAAGTAGGTAGGTACCTAGATTTTCAGGAGATTAATGCCCGTTTTCACCATCAAATCCCTAATTTTTAAGTGACCCTTAAGCAAACAAAACTCCTGTTAGGTATGTGTTATCGGTCCACTTAAAAAATTAGGAATTGATGGTGAAATACTTATGTGTTTTGTAAGTAACTTTACTAATTAATGGATTAGGTGTAAAAGCGATCAAAATCTATTATATTAAACTTAACAGTCTAAATAATAGTAATTTAATCCGTCACGCCAACCACATTATAAATCCAAATATCACATTAATTCACGTGACACTCACAATACAAACTATTTAATGAATAGTGAGCGTATTGTTTGAACGTATTAATCATTAAAACTAATTAACAAACGTTATGACGTGACGTGGATAACGCTTTTGTATTGGGTAATTAATGAAATTAATGAAATGGGGATGTTTGTGTTTAGATGATAGGTTATGTTATTTGTTTGAGGGCATTTAAGCTATAATATTTAGCTTACCACGTGCTTATATTTTGTTTGGAACATGTTCAGCTGTGGACGTCCTGTGGCTGAAATTATGATGATGATGATAACCTTACTGATTAACTGAGATACGCCTGCATCGTTTCTTTTTTTATCCACAACCAGGAAGCTCTTGGCCTGTATCTCACCTGATGGAAAGCGATGATCAGGCCGAAGGTGGAAGCGAGCTTACCTCTAACTGCCGGAACACAACAATGCTGTTAAAATTGTTCATACACAAGTGAGTGGCGATAGTTCTCATCGTCAGCAAGCAATTAATACAGATTCCCTAAAGATGTTTTCTAACCTCTCATCTTCGACTTTCGTTAGCATTAGCCGAGAATTTGCAAATTCAAACTAACTACCGTGTTGTGCCAAGTTTTTCTTTTAATTGGTTTTCTTTCCAGTCATTTCTCACACAAAAAAAAACTTCTTTATTTATGTCTAAAGATTGATCCGTGTGAACATTTTAGAAAGTTGAGATTTTTCGATCTTCGAAAAATAAATGCAAGAACTAGTAGTTAAGCAAAAATAATTTTCGATAATTCTCCACACGACGACAACTTCATAAATATAGAAAACACCCTGTATACGAGTATGTTATCCGTTATCAGACCAATAGAAATGGATAATAATAATAATAATAATAAATATCTTTATTTGCATAAAACATGGTAGAAAATAGTTATTACAAAATTCATAAGCGAGTACACAACATGTTTAGTCGAATAAAATAGACATGCAAATTTATATCGTCTCCGCAGAGCACCCATTTCGTATTAGTACTTATTTAATGAATACCTTTATTATCATCAAAAAATTCCTTTAAGTCATAAAATGTTTTAGTCAGTAACCACCTCAGCAAGGCTGTCTTAAACGATTTATTGTTTAGAGTTTTAAAGTTATCTGGTATATTGTTGTAAACTTTTATGCACATGGCTATACAGCTCTTACTAAACTGCGCTGTTTTAGGCATATCGTTAAAAACCAGTCTATTGGAGTTTCTAGTATTTCTTGGATACACATTGGATGCCCGTGTAAATAAGGTTTTGTTAAGCTGTACAAATACACAAATTTCATAAACATACAGAGATGTTAAAGTCAGTATACCATGCTTTGCAAACCATGACCGGCATGATGTGCGTGGAGGAAGTCCACATATTGCTCTCAAGCATTTTTTTTGTGCAATAAATGCTCTTTGTACACCTGTACCATTGCCCCACACTATAAGGCCATAGCGTAGTATAGAGCCTATGTAAGCATGATATGCTGTAATGGCTGTTTTTACATTAGTTACATTTCTAACCTGCCTTAATGCAAAAACAAATTTATTGGTTATACTACAGATATTATCTATAATATGTGTTTTCCAATTAATATGTTTATCGATAGTTACACCCAAAAATTTTACATTATTAACTTCTTCAATTATTGTGTCTTTGTAGTGGATGTTCATTTTATTAGATTCCGTATTTTGATATTTGTTAAAATGTATATAATTAGACTTACTTAAATTTATTTTTAAATTGTTCATGTCAAGCCATTTAATCAGTTTATTAATTGTATCGATTATGTCATTTTCGTGGTCAAGAATAGTATTTATTAATTTGTTTGATGTCACTATGATGGAAATGTCATCAGCAAACATAATGCACTTGTGGTCCGTTACATTGGTAATGTCATTTACATAAATAAGGAACAATACAGGGCCTAAAACGCTTCCCTGTGGTACGCCACACTCACTAATCCTATATTCAGAAAAGTGAGGTGTAACTTCGTTATTCTGGTTTAGTTTATTTATAACGACGCACTGTTGTCTGCCACAAAGATAAGTTCTTATCCATTCCAAAGCAGGTCCTCTAATTCCAACTGTTTCCATTTTTTCTAGCAATAATGAATGTGAAACGTGGTCGAACGCTTTTGAGAGATCAATGAATAAAGTAGTTGTAAAGTTCTTATTATTAATACTAGATAGAGCAGTATTTATTAGCTTATATATAGCCAGTGTTGTGGATTTGTTTTTTTGAAAGCCATATTGATCATGATTGATTATGTCGAATCGCTCGAAAAATTCGGTCAGTCTTTTATGCATACATTTTTCAAAGATTTTTGAAAATATCGGTATCAGGGCAATTGGTCGATAACTGTTAACACTATCACTATCACCTTTTTTATATAAAGGTTTTATAATGGTTCGTTTGAGAAGATCAGGAAAGGTGCCAGAAGAAAACGAGGCATTTATTAGATAGGTTAGAACAGGTAGAATTTCACAAATACATTCCTTAATAATTTTAGTATTTATTTCATCATATCCTTCTGATTTAGTATTATTTAATGACATGACTTCATTTTTGACTTCTACTTCTGAAACGGGTTTTAAGAATATAGTTTGAGATATATATTTCTTATTGGTCATTCTTTCTGGGTTGTCAGTTCTGGTTTTATTGGTCAAATTGGTATAAAAGTCGTTGAATCTCGAAGCTATTTTTGTAGCGTCAGTTAAGATTGATTCATTCGATTTAATTTTTTCTATGTCATTTCTAATGGGAACGGTGTTAATTTCATTTTTTACTATCGTCCATGACGCTTTACATTTGTTTTTACTTTTGCAAATGAATTTTATGTTAGAACGTCTTTTTGAACAAGATATACATTTTTTCAATTTTTTCGAGTATTTAATGTAATTTAATTTATTTGTTTCCGTTTTGTTTTTGTAATATTTGTAACGCAGTTTTCGCTTATTTCTACAAGCTAGCAATAGGCCATTTGTGATCCAATTTTGCTTAGCTTTTTTTAATGGATTATTTTTTATTTTGAGCACTGGGAAGCAAAGTTTATAAATAAGACTTATTAGTTCATGAAATTTTCTGAAGCTTTCGTTAAAGTCACATTCATCATAAACATCAGACCAAGATAGGACTGATAAGTATTTTTTAAACAATAAAATATATTCTCGGCTATAGTCTCGTTTATAAGTGTAAAAAGCTAATCGTTTAGTAATTTTGTGTTTTATGGGGAAACTTAACATCTGTGCCGTTTCATGGTCGGAGAGATAAAGGGGTAGTATTGATACTTTTGCGTGTTCAATGTTACTCAGTATATGGTCTATGCATGACAGCTTCCTAGTGGGTTCCTTAACGTGGATTGTAAGATTGTAATTTTCAGTTAAGTCTCGTAAATTCTCGGTCATTTTACTTTGAACTAACGTGTTTATATTAAAATCACCGGCTATGACAATGTTTATTTTATATTTGTGTTTTTCTAAAATTTCATGAAGAACACAATCGAGTTTATTGAAGAAAACATTGGAGTCAGAAGAAGGCGTTCTATAAATACAAAGTATTATTAGTTTATTATGTGTGACTTCTATCCCGCAGCATTCAAAAGAAATTTGAGACGAATATGGCCTCAGGTATATTAGTTCTTTGTAATCCAGATTTTTTTTGGTCAAGATGCAAGATCCTCCCCTGTTTTTATTTCTGGAAAAAGATGACGCCATTTGGTAGTTATTGATTTTTGCATATTTTTCCTGCCCATGGATGTACAAGAACATAATTATGTATGCATTGTCAGGTTATATCGTATTTTGTGGCACGGGGATCGAACCCGCGACCTCTGTAAGTGATTCTTCTGTATCTATTTCCAATATGGCGACAGTAATAAATGTATGTTGGTCTAATTTGACAGGCGACATGCCTCCGAGCTTAAGTGTCACCATGAAAAACTACATCGCACTTCAGCGCGTGGCAGCTGATGGGTTAATAGATTTATGATCTACTAGCACGACTTCGAACGCGTGGATCCCGTTTTACCCCCTTAGGGGTGGAGTTTCGTAAAATCCGTTCTTACCATCAATAGAGCATACATTTTAAATCTCAACTCTCATAATTCAAACATATAAGACTTTCATATTTTATAAACTTCCAACCCCCTTTTTACCTCCTTAGGGGTTGAATTTTGCCAAATCCCGTCTTAGTGAGCACCTACGTTCTAAAAGGAACCCCAAATGCAAAATTTGTGACTCCTAGCACTTGTAGTTTCTGAGATTTCGTGATGAGTGAGTCAGACAGTGACAGTCAGCGTCAAATAGTTCGTGACACTCAAATTGGCCAAAAAGTTGACAACACAACCTTATTTTAGCGCTCACCAGTTGGCGCCACTGTAGAGTAAGGTCCTGTCACTTGCTAGTAGCGAAGACAGTGGCGCCAACTGGTGAGCGCGAAAGTGGTAGGAGGACTATCGTATTTGCACTCATCAAGATGGCGCCACTGTAGAGTAAGGTCCTGCCAATCGCCAGGGGTGCCAACTGTTAAGTATAAAAACGATTGCCCTCATTGTAACAAAGACGTGTTGCGAACTTATTGGCTTTTTTGCCCTTCCTGATTTAGAGCGCTTTCACATTTAGGCGATTTAGCAGCGCGACAAACGCGCGACAGACGCGCTGCCGATAATAGGGATGTTTCCTGGGTTAAAAAGCAAGAGTTTTAATTAGTCCGTCAGTTAACTATTCAACTCTACACGTATTTTTCACTTTTTCAAACTAATGAAAATTTAAAGAGATAAAGCGCGCCAAAGTTCATAAGAAGAGGCCCGTGACTTCAATGCTTGCATAAAAGTGCCGCACGTTGTGACGTCGCGCGGAACTTCAACGCACCATAACTATGTAATTATTTGTTAGATTGACAAATAAAAATATGTGTCCAATATTTTTTGATATTAAACATGACGGACTAAAAAAATTTTTTTAGGAAACTAGCCTATTGCATATTATTTGACAGCGGATGCCTTCACATTACAAAAACGCCGCTGCCGCGCTGCAGTCGCGCTACTAACGCCCTAATTTGAAAGCGCTCTTATTGGTATGACTAATCCTATATTCTATGTATTTAAATGAAATTATAGTGTTGTCTTAATAAACATTAAAGGTAATAGAAGATTATAGTGTCACGAAGGCTTTAATATGGAATAACAATAATAAATTAATAGTTAGGTGGTACAGGCACCCCGGTGACAAAGTTCAAGGGGGGCAGATGGTACTATAAACGCCATTATATTATATTTAGTGCCAACAACCACCCCGTTGTGGCAAGCGTGAAGGGGGTGGATGGGAATAAAGGTCAAAGATTTATATGATTAGGTACCTACACTTTACGGATGTTTGTATTGAAATATAATTATGATCGTTAAAACGCTAGCAATACTTTAAAACATTGGCACTGCCAATATATTTATGAACTCGACTGTACCTAATGCTTTTGAAGCAATATTCAGCCCTTTCAATATTAATAAGGGTATCTCTTTTATTATTAATGATTCTGTTTATCGATGTGGTATTTGAGCTAGATATATGGATTTAAATAAATCAAATTATCTCCAATATATTACTAATTGATTGATCTTAGTATCAGACTAATTAATTAGCTAACTAAGCAATAATATTGTATCTATGTGTAACTAGCGGCCGCCCGTGACTTCGTACGTGTGAACCCCATTTAACCCCCTTAGGGGTTCAATTTTGAAAAATCCCGCCTGGGAGCACCTAAGTTTTTCACAATTTCCACAATGACCAGTTCTGTGCTGCCCGCATCCAAGGGATTCCTGCAACCTTCATCAGATCACCGATCATCAGACCGTTGTCTAGTACCCATAGTGCAAGCTTTGCTTAGTTTGGGACTAGAAGCGTAGTGTAAAATAAATAAATTAAATTTTATAAAAAAAAAAAAACCGACTCCAAAAAACCTACACTAAAAAGTAGAATAATAATTACTAATTACCTACTTATTTATTAGGACGAATTTTTAATATTTATGTAGGTATACCATGATTGATACTTCTGGAGTCGGTGCCAAGATTATGAAACATGTAAAGTTTGCCTGCACCGACTCCAAAAGTATCAATCATGGTATACCTACAGAAATATTAATAATTCGTCCTAATAAATAAGTAGGTAATTAGTAATTATTATTCTACTTTTTAGTGTAGGTTTTTTGGAGTCGGTTTTATTTTTTTTTATAAAATTTAACTTATTTCTTGCTTTTTAGTTAACTAATTATTACCTTGATGTTACCACTGAAGGTAGGCAGTACATTGAGACCATATTCTTAATGTATATTATAAAAAAGTTCATCCCCAATTTTCCACCCTTGGGGGTGAAATATTTTCTTCAAATTCGCATGAAACCACCCTTTTGATAATACCTATTCAACAAAAAAGTAATCGTTCTAATTGGTTTATAATCGGCGGAGATATTGCGTATAAAAAAGTTCATCCCCAATTTTCCACCCTTGGGGGTTGTTTTTTTTATTATTAAATTTAAATGGGACCACCCTTGAGGTATTACCTATATGGGTAGTTCTACTCACGGTGGAATTATTTAGGACCATAAAATGAATCTCCAGTTTTTGTTAGTAATCAGTATAAACAGTGACTAAAGACCGAGAATATACTACAACATATCCAATTTTTAACGGGCCAGACAAAATTATGATAAATATTGATTTTATAGCGGTTTTTCTATTTTCGATGGACAGGGAAGTGAGAACAATACAGGATAGTGAAAATTTAACTGAAAGATGCATTTGAGTTTATAGTCTTTATTCTAAAAATAATAAAAAATACTTTTATGTGCATCATAAAGGTCCACTATCAATTGAACATGGAACTCATTTAGGTTGCTTCTTTTTCCGTCACTTGATCTCTTTGACTTTTCCCTACTATTCGTATCTCCTTCTATTATCTTCCTCTTCTTTCCTCGACGCTTTTCTTCGACTGGAAACAATTCGTTAGTATCTATTTTCGGCATCTCCAGCAATCCATCAGGATCTTCAATGTTCATTCAGTCCCAGTACACTCGTAAGGTCAACCAAGTCTGATGAATCAAAATACTGGTGTTGCAGGCATTAATGGTCTCAGTTTCAGATTCAGTTTAAGCGTCATCAACATTTGCTTTCATGGAAGAATATTTTACGATGCCTATTTGGAAGTGCTCGCACACGTTACTGCAAAAACAGCTAAAAGTTTGTATAGAGTCAAGCAAGTCAAAATGGAGTATCCAGTTTCAATGGAGTGGATGCATTTGCCTGCACTTAGTGTATTTGTAAAATGCCTTTATATGGCAGTAAGTTTTGCTGGTTAGTCGATATTAACTTTTCCATTTTCTTCGTAAACCCAGGGAAATGATACACAGGGAAGTGAGATTTTTGATGTATTTTGCCAAAATCATGAATTATATAAACTGCATATCAAATTTAATATTATCAGTCTATGGACGCAAGCGAGTTTGACAATATTGTTTCATAATTGCAGTAAAATAATATAAAATACTGTTATAAATACGTAACAGATGAGTGAGAAGTTGTCTGGCCCAGACACGACAGACGATGATAACAGCGTAGCTGCGTCTAACTGACTGACGATTTTTGCGAAATAAACGTTTCACTAGGCGAACTTAACTGCATACTTAAATACATAAGAACGACAACGTGGCTTACCCTTTGTTTTGTTACAGATTTTAACGTGTTTATAGGTGGCAGGGAAGTGATACTTAATTCGTGTCGCCTTTGTTCAGCAATCAAAAAAATATGTAAATAGGGGATTCAAACATAATCCATATAGCGCACCCCCCCTGGAAGAAGTAAGCAAGTCCACTTGTGCGATATTTTTTTTATTGCACTAAAAAATCGAGAAGGTGGTAATACATATTGTCAATTTTTTTCATAATTTTTCTCTTAAAAATGAAGAAATTATGTACAAATATGTAAAATATTGCAACATTAAAATATCTAAATTTCCATAACAACAACGAAGTAAATATATTTGCATTTAATTGTTTAATAAAGTTCCGTATGAATAATAGCATATTAATATTTACATACATCTTCCACGAAGACTTTAAAAAACATTTTCGCGTATCTATTGTTGCATACTTATTTTAGGATATTATTTGGTGGGTGTCGTAGTGCAAGTTCAGTTGCGTAGTTTTTCCACGAAACTTTTGTGCACATTATGCTGGTAATTTTGTGCAAGTCTAGATGCCTAATTCTTCCACGAAGCTTTTATTCACATTATAATATATAACAATTGATACGTTATTTTCTACGTAGATATCTTTGTGCAAGTCTAGTTGCTAATATTTTGCGAAACTTTTGGCGATGTTGTATTTTATACCGATATTGATACATTTTATTTAGATGTAATTAAGTCAGTAACAAAGCACAAATTAACTTAGTTTCAGTAATTTAAGTATCCAATCCACTACTTTTTGCACTAAATACCCCTGTAAGACTGTGTGTTTATCAAAAATTCGTCCCAATGATTACTTACCACGTGGTAAAATTATCGGTCTTTATGAGTACAAGATCCATTTTAAATTCTGTCTCTCTCTTCAGTGAATCGTTATCGTAGTTATCGTGATAAATTTTCATCTTTCCAGAGCCGCATGAGTTCATTTATTTTATCAGCTTATGCGTGTATTGCCAGAGTAACAAGGTATGTATCTATACGTCTTTTGGAGCAGTAAGCAACAATAGTGTGTCCCCAATTATAAAATGACACAAGTTTATATGTATTTTAAGGATTATTGTAATCAAAAGGACATACTCGTAATGGGCAGACGTTTAAAAATGAAACAACCTGATACAAAACTGTTGCCATCTTTTCGTATGTACTATGAGCGAATACTGACTGTATTCTTTTCAGGTGGTACTTGATCGACCGGACGCCAACCTTTCGCAGACCTCCACAGATTGTACTTGCCACTGGAATGTAGTGCCTATCCTAGTGTTGATGCTATTTGTCCAGTAAATTGCATTTATTTCCAGGCCTTATGAAACTCCTCGCTCAGACAAAGTTCCTATCCTGGTTGCTTCACAGGTCCGGCAACTCTTCAACAAAGCGTATAAAAGCACCTATAAGTTTTGGACCAAATAAAAACTGTACTTTCTTTCTTTATAGGTTCAGCAAAACCAACGCAATCTCAAGCGATCAGCCGGCGTGCAGTGATGGCGATTACACTTAGGGTTCGGCCAAACCAACGCGATCACAGCGCGATCAGCTGGCGTGCAGCGATGGCGACCAGACCTAAATGCATTGTTGGCCATCGCTGCACGCCGGTTGATCGCGTAGGTTTGGCCGAATCTTAAAATGCATCGATCGCCAATCGCTATCGCTGCACGCCGGCTGATCGAGTGTGAACCTTATAGGATTTGGAAGTGATGTCACCAACGAGTTCAATGTGGGTAGCTTTTGTAGTCATGCAGACAATAAATATCACTATATTATAGGCTTTTATAGTTTTGTTTCCTTGGACACCAAAATTTAAAAGGGTCCTTCAAAATCGTCTCCCTTGTTCATGAATTGTCTAGATTGAGATACTTGCTGTTCTAGTAAATCTACCATTATTTGTACTTTGGCAGTAGCATTCAATTTAGCACAATTGAAACATCTGTGCACGTATTTTCTCGCCAATGGTTTCGCCTTGATAATCCAAAATGTGGAGCTGTATCAGCTTTCTTATGAATTATAGTATTAATTATTATAAATGTTTTCGACTTTCTCCACGACGCGGTTTGCAACAATAGATTTCCACCTATTCGTCTCTCCAGACAGCTAGGCGATCACAATAGAAAAACCAGTTCACAGTGTTCGAACATCTGTGAGGTTGGTATTCTTCACATTACTTCTTCTCATTTGCTTCATCCAGTTTACTCATAGCACCACATAGCTCAAGACGTGGTAAAAAAAATAGTTTTTAGAGAGCACTTGAGTTTTTTAGCAATTAATTTCGTTTCAAATCCTTCATCTAGTTGATAGTGAACGGCTGCAGTTTATTGCACTCACAGAGGCATCGCTAAATTCATTATATTGTATTTTTACTCGGCCTGCATCCAACGCCTTCCCGCTACCTTTATCAGGTCGTCGGACCACCTTGTGGATGGATGTCCTAACGCTGCGTTTTCCGGTACGTGGTGTCCGCTCCATAACCTTGCTGCCCCATCGGCCGTCAGTTCTGCGTACTATGTGCTTCCAACCGCGCGATATGGAAGTCATTGGGGGAGGCCTATGTTCAGCAGTGGACGTCCTGTGACTGAAATGATGATGATGTATTTTTTCTCTCTATCTATAGATAGTATACCAACCTATATCTGTATTTTGTCAATGTGAATCAAATCCTGCCGTATCTTAATCCAATCTTTTTCTAATGAGTTACTTATCTTTCCATCCTTACTAGTTTTTTATTAGCCAAAGTTTTTTTTTGAAACAAATAAATACTTTCTATTCTATTTCCATTAGAATCTTAGCCATGACTGTACTTAACGCTAAGCTCCAGGCTCCAGCCAAGGGGATCAAAAAGTTTGATCAGATGTATCAGATAAAATGTTACGTTTCATGGTTGGTCTTGCAATTTGTGGTATATTCACATTGAATTGAAAACTGTGCTCAAATTCCATTCAATACCCAATGCTTGGACTGTTCCATCAAGGTTCATAAAACTACTTTAGCACTAGCTGATATTTTGTTGTCTTCTATTGACTTCATAAACTCAACGCAGAACTAGGTAGCAAAAGGTATTTGACCGCAATTGCATGTGATGTTAAGTGAGATGTAGTATAAGATGATAGATAACTACCTGTAAGTGCCTATAAGGTCCGGTATAGTGCTCAGGAGAGACAGCAGCAGGCAGCGACCTGTTCGCATTATAAAAGAGTTTATCGAAACGCTTAGTGCAAGCTGGTGGAATGTCGACAATGTAGGAATGATACGTTAACCAGCGTCTGATGATGGAAGGGGGCTGGTGGAATTAGGTCGTGTAATTCCTTCGCACATTCTCTGAAGTGTAACCTGGTGGATGGTCACATCAGATGTATTATTATCTGCTCTGTAACTTCTCATTAAATTATAGCATTATAGCTTCAATTGACCAGTCCACTCTTGATAAAAGGTCGTTGATATAAAAATATTGATTTATTATTTTATAGAAATCGTTACTCCGTTAATCCGAATCATTTTTTGTCACATAAATCTGAAAATCATCTTCATAATGTCATTTATGAAGCCAACACGTTTCATCTCATTATAATATTTCTCGGGTTTTCTTGCAGCTGGGAACCTACAAGCAGTTCGTTATTCAGTGAAATATAAATCGAACCTTAACACAAAGCATCAAATATAATCGTGCGCGAGTTGTCTCCGTATGATTCTAGACGACCGCATGATGAGCTAAGTATACTGTCAGTCTTGTTTCTTTTTCTTTTTCAGGTAGGTATCTTTTTTAATAAAAAAAATCTGTGTGTTCGTTAATCTTTTTTCAGGTCTAGTGATTTCTGTAACTTCCTTTCTAATTGAACGGACCTGTGAGTGGTTATGTTTCTGGGTTTTTTAAGGGAAAGGAGGCAAACGAGCAGACGAATCACCTGATGGTAAGTGTTTAGCCGCCGCCTATAGACACCCGCTCCTCGGTAAGTTACAGGTGCGTTGATTGTCTTTAAAGTATTAGAGTCTGCTCTTAAAGGTTTTAGGTCGTATTGGTCCGCAAATACTGCAAACGGCAGTTCATTCCTCGGTTTGGTGTCTGCAAATGGTGATTTATTTATTTATTTATTTATTTATTAATGCAAAACACTTGTAAGCTTACAGAGCAGGTCCAAAGCGCTGATTGTGGATTTTCTGTTTTAAATGGTAACTTTACAAAATATCTATCTACCGCTTCCGTAAAAAAATGTCCTGAAGCAGTGGTTGGGTTAATACTGGGGAGTGTAAAACTATAAAAGTGCTTTATAAAAGCCTTCTTGCAAAAATAAATGAGTTTTATGCCCGTTTTCACCATTAATCCCAAATTTTTAAGTGACCCCTATAAAAACAAAATTCCTGTTATGTATCACCATAGAGGTCACTTACAAATTAGGGATTGATGGTGAAAACGGGCATTAGTCCTTTTGATAGCTCGTCTTTCCCTAAAAATGCAATTTCCGAAAATTATAATATAGTTATGCAAAAATATTGTAACTTTTTGATTTTGAATAAAGCTATAATTTTAAATACCACCATAAGTAATGTAATTTTTCACAAGGTAAAAGTACGTTATCCTTTTTACGAATTTATTTCAATACGAATAGTTCGAGGAAAAACTACGTAAACTACACTTACACGTTGAATGCACGACTAAATCTGAACGCCAATAAGTGGTTATCTGCAATAATACCAAACAGCATGTATTCCTTTACATGTCAACAATGCAATATTCATAATTACAACAACAAGGTGTTAAATATGTTTCGCGGAATAAGTACGCAACGCTCTTTTTTAAGTTTTTCTCAAAACCTATTAAGTGTATTTTAAATATAAATACATAGGCCCCTCACAGACATTTTTAGCTATCTTTTGATGTATAACACATATTTTTAATAATGGTAATAAATTTTTAGGACAGTTTTTTTACGCTCCTGAAAAGTTGGCATTTTTCACTTGCGTACTTATTCCAGGAAGGGTGCGATAGGTTAAAATATGAAAGATACACTAATGGTTACTTTCAATACAATGTTATTTTTGACTAATTACATTTTTATATATTTTTTATTGTGATTTACATCATGAATTCTGGAATGTCACCCCACAGGGAAATGAGAATTTTTCCCATTTGAAGCCATTTTTGTCTGGGATGTTTTTATTAAAACGTGTTGAAATTCAGTGACCAAGTACTATGTGAGTTAAACTTTATTAATACCCTAAAACGAGAACTATTAATTGGTAATTTAAGGAGCTGCAAGTTGAGCCCCGTAAAATTCCCTGATTTGTAGAACTACCCATATGCTGAAAAAAGATTTGTTCAAATCGGTTCATAATTGGCGGAGTTATCGCGTAACAAACATAGAAAAAAAAAAAAAAAAAAAAAAAAAACATACGGGTCGAATTGAGAACCTCCTCCTTTTTTTGAAGTCGGTTGATAAATAAATATCTTTGGACAATCTCACACAGCGCCATCTAGCCCCAAAGTAAGCAATTAATATGCTTGTGTTATGGGTGCTAGCTTAACGGATATACTACTTATATACTTTTTTTTTAAATACATACATATTATACATAGTAACACCCAGACCCGTCACAGAAATTAAAATTCATCATTTCAATTTCTGCCCGGCCGGGAATCGAACCCGGGACCTCTCGGCATAGAAGTCCGTTCTGAACCACTACACCAAACGGCCGACTATGCCAGGGATATTTATTATTATTTATTTATTTATCTACCAAGTGGAAGGCCTGCGCTCACACTGTCACTACGTCAACTGGGCCGTGATCACCACCACCACCACTTTTCTGCCTCTAGTTAACTACACGTGCATCGCCCACTACCACTAAAGTTTGGCAAATCTGCGGGCAATGTCAGTTATTTCTCTTTTTCTCACTTCTATTTCTAGCCTGGGGAAACTCCAAGCATAGCACGCTCCATTAAAAACCAATTAAAACAATTGTCAAGCGTTCTGTAATTATGATTATTTTGGAAACAGAACTGAAATTCACACCATTACACTAACTGTAAATAACCCCCACACTACCGGGATAATGATTCCCACCATAATACAAATTTCAACCCCTCTCGACGCGTGACAGAATGAGGGTAATTGTTGGGTTGAAATCCCGCGCCGTAAGGGCAACCGCACACGTGCTTTTTGCATCGACTGGCGATTTAGTTGCTTTTTAGAAGCTGAATGCAGCGACCACACATTCCACCGCATGTAAAAACGCCAAACGTGGCAATTGACTCGCTTTCGCGACAGCAGTCGCTAAAACGAGCGATTCCGGTACTGCTTCCGAACGCATGAAGTTGCTAAATTGCGAATTTTAACGACTCCATCGACGCAGCGTCACGACTGCGCCGACATAAAGTTTAGAAATCGCGAAGCTCCATTTATAAAGAAACTGCATCCGAGTGCATTAAGTCGCGAAATCGCGATACTGCATCAAAACAGTCGTAAAATCGCCGATCACCGATGCTAGAAAAATAATATTTTTACAAAGTTCGACTTACATTCCTCAATGGTGTCGTGCGTGGTGTCTCTTACGACACCTCGGTTGATGCTGAGTGGATACCGTTTCGGTGACACTCACATTACCTATTCTATAGTCTGGCCTGCCAGCGCGTAGAATTTTGTCCAATGACCCCAGGCTACCCATCGTTCCCTTATCGTTCGCGCGTAATTATTATGTCTCGCTCGCACACTCACTGCGGGCGCCCGTCGCACAGTCGCGACAGCAATATAATTACGCGCAAGCGATGAGGATAAGCCCACACTCGGCCTCGTCGGCACGCGCACCGACGATCGCCAAACGGCTAGAGTACCTTCTGTACTCGCCACTCTGCCCGGTGAAGCTGGAAAAGCTCCTCAAGCTCACAGCGCGCCTCCCTTCAAAAAAAAAGGATGAGTAGCTTGGGGTCATTGGACAAAATTCTACGTGCTCACAGACTGGGTTTTATTTAGTTTTAGTTTTTTGTTTTCATTTTTTGATGTTGTTTTGTGTCGCTGAATAATATTACATTTTAATTTTCAAATAAAGTAGCATGTCTGATGTGACCCTAAATATGACGGGCGTGTTCACTCTGGCATGTATTCGCCAAAGCTACGCATGTAAGAGATGTAATAAGTGTGGTAATGAACAGAATGAATATTCATTTTAAATCTTCTTTTACAGAAGATTTCAGCCTCTCTCAGAAGAGACGTCACAGACGTGGCAGTTAAATTGCTTCGTTCTGGCGGTTTTTTCTAACTCTCTACGATTATTTAATTTGTGCAATACTACTATAATAATAATAATTCTTTTCAAATGGTATCAACAATGGAGAAGTTTCCAATTTTTTTCTATTATATTTGTGAAAGAATCATGAAAATATCTCTACAAATCAAGAAAATACAGGGCCCCAAAGTTGCGCATAACAAATATTTCGCGCCATTTGATCGGTGACGTCACGGCACTCATTCGGAGTGCAAACAGTGAATCACCTCTGGTCCAGTGCTGTTGACAGACAATTTTTTTAAAATGTACCTAGTTGTTTTTAATTTTTCAGCCAGGGTCACTCAAGAACTCAAGATTCTTTCTTAGAGTAGGCGCACACCGTTGATTTTTAGTTGGCCGATAGGTGTGCCAGATTTTAATTTGTATGAAGAATCGGCCAAATCGAATGGGCGTAGTGTGCGCACTCCCATACATGCCCATACTGATCAACTGCCCGACTAAACTATCGGCCGACGAAAAATCAACGGTGTGCGCCTACTCTTAGTAAAATTATTTGGTAACCTTTTTTTGACATATCCCAGACCTGGCCATATACAAAAAGAAGAAGAAGACGTTGACATTGTCGACAAAGGGGCAATTTTTCAACAAAATTGTATTGGACTGTCGTCTGTACCTACCTGTAGATAAGGTTAAATGTTCAGCGTTCTTCTCTTTTGCCAACAGAGCTGACCAGTCATCGTCAGACGGCGGCAGAGAGAAGAACATGAGCAGACTCAACGGATTCCTGAGCTTGAAGACTCCACTCATCAGCACCAAGACTCTTGGGTAAGTGTAGATCTAAAAGAATTTTAATGAGAATGCAACACTGTAACAAAATTGATTGCGGTCAAATATCCATAATCGAAAACCATAGATAGGTATTTTGACCAAAAATATATTGAAATTTGACAGTTGACGGACGGATTTGGATAAGAATTGAATATAGAAATCCACGTTCCATTGATAAATTATGTCAATTTCTCACTTGAAATTGGCAGAAATAAACCTCCCCGAGAGGTTTGGTTGCCACTAAATAAAAAAATAGAAATCCAGCTTAAATGAATGCTACTGACAACGCCACTCTTGTAGCAGAGAGCATCGAAACGAGAATAAGAAGAAGGTAGATGCAATGGGTTTAGTCCCACCTTAACAAGTTCTTCGTTTTGAATAAGGCTTAAGTGAGAACAATATTCCCACTTCGTCATAAAAGGTTAATAGCTTTAAAGCTATCAGAGGATGGTACCGAAGGTCTTAGAAGAAACCTTGTGTGTGTCCTTTTCTGTTTATGAATAGGTTCGAACTTATAACAGTACCTCTAGCATGAACATTGAATAACTTTCGTCTTCGAATCGTTTGCGTATTCGACAAAATTCGACTCCACCTTCATTAACAATAACGTGACAATTTTAACTGTCAAAATAAGTTTCTTGTAACCATTTCTCATACTAAATTCACTTTACGATACGTTCACAAGGGCGCTGTTTTAGTTTTCTTAGGTACTAAATCTTTTGATGGCGATTCGAATACGCAAACGATTCGAAGTCGAAAGTTTTTCGTGCAGAGGTAGAGTAAAGGTAGAGGTAGAGGTACAGTACTTTTATTCCAACTGTTTTTAGTCAAAAAGCCAAGCCAAGCTAATAATATTATGCCAAGAATTTATAAAACATAAAAAGTATTAATTTAAAACGCCGAAATAACCTAACTTGGAGGTTATTTGGATGACACAAGTTTATTCTAGAATGTGTACGAACAAGTGACCTTGGATTATGTTTTTTTGTTACTTACAGGCTTCTCTTTTTTCAATTTGTCATTCTTTAAATTAAAAACACCACGTTGGGCGCCAATTTTTAATACGAAGTAAATTATTATTAAAAGTACGAATAATTTTTTTTCCGATTCATTTGTTTTGATGGATTATGATTCTTCATAAAACGGAACAGCTTCTTCTGTTGATAGTCACATCTTTTCTGTATAATAATAATAATATAAAAAAACACCACATTGGGCGCCAACTAATAATGTTGGTATAAAGTTATTCTAAAGTACTAAATAATGTCTTTGCAATTAACTTATTCAAATAAATTATGCTGGTTCTAATAATAGCAACATAATAATCCTTTCTTTGCCTTGTTTTCCTTATCGTAAAACACCACGTTGGGCGCCAACATTTATTATGGTGTATTAAGTACTCAACTCATACCAACGTACGGTACGGTAATCTCTTTAACAGATTTACTTGATTAAATCCATACAATAATATATTTGCTTTGTTTTGGCAAAGGTTATGGAATTTTCGTATAAAATACGCAGAGACCTTATGAAAATATATCGAATTTAGCACGAAAATGCTAAAAGGTTCGAGATAATCTCGTTACTCCGTGATTAACTAATTTATACGCCGAATCCAAGTTAAATATTACCTCGGCGGGAAAATGTGCGCAGTATTTTATTTTACTCCAAACTACGAAACAACGCCATCTATCTGTAGCTATCTTAACTAACTTCAACGCACGAGCCGGGTACATAAAACAAGTCGCGAGTGCTTTAATTCAAAAGCAAACCCAGCTGAAACTTACACGTTAGCTATGTTGTGTTTCGACAGATGGCAGTAGTGACTATAAACTTGAGAATGCAAGGTGTCATAGGTAGGAGCTAATAGCGGAGGACACCAACAGATGGCGTTAGTAGTTTTGATGTGAGAGTGCATGGGAGGTTTTGTAGGTAGGTTTATAAAATGGGCGGAGGGAGAGGTATTACGTCATCAAGTTAAGAGGGATAATCTTGATTTATGGCAAAAGTAGGCTTTGAGATGGATACGTATTAGAATTGTAATACAGAAGCAATGCTTCACGGTTTTACCTGTTTTCAAATTCAAAGGATAATGTTGTCTTTGTATCGTAATCTGTTAATCACGATGTAAATTACGCCCGTATTCACAAACATTACTATGAGGTCTCACAGTGCATGAAACTAGTGGTGTGAAACGCCTAAAGTCTCAGATAAATAAGTGGGTATTTCTCATCGCCACGGTTCTCATCGTCACCTTCGTGGCGAATTTTATTTCTAACTTATTTCAACTTTTTTTAAACAAAAATTGTAGCGCTTGATGTGAAGATTGTATTCTCAGTAAATCAGTCAAATAGTGAGTCTCGTTTGGAAGCTTTAACGTTTTGAATTTTTTGATGCCACGAAAGTGATTCTGTACTTCACAGCAATAATTTTTTCAAACTTTACTACTGTAAATGACTCTTAAGTGTTTATAAAACATATATTTTGTCTTATTTTCATAGATAAATAGCAATAACATAATATAAATAGGTACCTACTTAAATACAAGATAAAATTTTACCGATTACGTCACCTACTAAGTTACAAGATTCTACGCAATTGGTTTTAAGGGTGACACTGGTGGCATTCTGAAATGCTAAAGAAGTAAAAAAACGGATTATCAGTACCTTAATAAAAAAGAACTCTAACTGATTATCAGTCCCTCAACAAAAATATATTTTTTATTTAGGCCAGAGGGCCTCGTATTTTTGTTGTACAACTTTTAACTCGAACTTCAGATTAAATTTATCTTACAAACAGATACACAATCACATATACAGACATACATACAGTCATACAGACAGACAACAAAAATACGAGGCCCTTATTTATTTATTGATGTACTGATCTCTACTTACCACGTATAATTTATTAGTTATTAAAATATTGTAAAAACATAAACACCAGTCACTATATTTTAAAATAAACCAAAGCAAGAAATCACTTTCGTGGCCTAAAATCACCTTCGTGTATAAAACACCACGAAGGTGATGATACGAAGGTGACGAAAATTTTAGTTTTTTATGAATTATCCTTAAATTTGAATTTAACGGTTCAAGTCGAATACTACACAAATAAGTCTAACATGTTAAGTTTTCAATGGCAAAGTTTCAATTAAATTGTTTAAATTTTAGAGGTAGAAAATATTGTTCAAGCAAGCGACGGAATGTCTATGGATAATCACAAAAAGTTGCGTATTTTTTTCGCGAAGCGACGATCGACCTATCTCACCTCCCCAATGGTCGAAGCGCGACTGACGTTAACCGAATAGAACGCTGTGATTGGTTGCTGGTGTTCGGTTTAACGGAAATCTTGTATTATTACTCAAAATTTTAGGTACCTAAAATCGTGTGACCAACGTATTTCGCTTTCTCAATTCAAAATAATTATAAGAAGATATTTTTTTGATTATTGTGTGGAAAGTATATTTAATTACGATGATTTTAGTATATGCTTCACACAAATTGAATGAAAATTGTGAATGCAGTAACCAAATGTTTCATTGCAACCGAAGGTGTGACACGATGAGAACGCGAAAAATGACCCCGTTTTTTATCGTTTCATGAGATTTTTTCGTATTATTTTTGCTTCTATTACGATAAAATTTATTTTGTATGTAGCTAAATAGATATTTTATCATCTGATTTCAAAGTTATTGTTCTAACTTATACCGTTTATGAACTATTATTGTGTGACCATCAAATTTGAGTGTAAATGAGAAGTACCCAAGTAGTTGATTATTTTGAATATAGCTTGTTTTAAATAGAGTACATAATATTCAGAAAAAGAACGAAAATATTCGTCGGTATACAGGTCACAATAAATATCCCAGTTTTATGTAAAACAATTTTCCCTGAAAGCATGAATAAATAAAATAACTCGGCTCGGTAGATGTGACATATTTTTCCATTTGAAAAATTCGTGATATTTTTGCGTCTATTTTTAGGTTGTGAGTGTTTTTTTTTCTCTTGAAACTAAGTACAATAAAATGTGAGCAATTGACTTTGCGTTAGGTTAAAATAAATTTAATATCGCCAAAATATTATTTTGTGCTAGCCTTTATCCGTTTAGTAGTATTATTTTATCAGTCCACAGTTTGTCATATTATATCGTCATAAATCATAGCCTAATGTTTATTCTGGGTATAAACAATGATACTGTAAAGTAATAAAAATCCGCTCAGTAGTTTTTGCGTGGAAGAGTAACAGTCATGTTAACATCCAGACATCCATACAAACTTTCGCATTTATTTACACCGCTTCAAGATCATAGACGAACCTTACTGCCCCTGCGATGACTCCAGCGTACAGGATATTGACCATCTCATGCGAGACTGCCCAATATTAGCAGACTCCGGCATGAGCACGAGACATGCAACAATTTACGGATTGACCCTTATAAACCACAACAAATCATAACTAAATCCCAGCCAATCGTCACATTCATAGCCCTCATCAACATAGTCCATCAACTCAAGGGGATCAACAATGTAAGCTACGTATTGTTGGATCTTTCTCTTTTCACGTTTGGTAGCAGACTGTATCCATTAGCAGACTGCGACCAAACGCCCTTTGAGCTCAGAACTTCCGATGTTCAATAAACTGTGAGTACATTAGTAGGTACTTTAACTAAAATCTGAAAAGAGCCGAAGACAAAAAAAAAACATTAGGACTAATAATAATATGTTTTTCTGTATTACGTACTTTCTTCCTACGTAACCATAATACAATTGTTTGTTTAAGACCCAGGTGTTAAAACATGAAGATTATTGGAAAGAGATTCTGCAACGACGTTCCGACTATAGAAATATTTCTTTATTTGTTTAGGTTGTGGAAATAGTCCTTTACTATAACTAAAGATTGTTATTGCACGTAAAAATGGATGATTTGTGTCTAACTTACTCGAGGTTATGTTATAGGTATAGAAACTGAGAAGAAAGATATACAAAATGTAATTGATCTGACAGACCAACGGATATTGGTGTATAGCCTGACCAGGAACATAAAAACCCTCGCCATGTTGCGGAAAACTAATGGTACTAATTTCTTTTAATGGCAACAGTAACTGAAAACTTCATTGACATGTCACCTTGCATGTCAGTCTATTGCTGTCAAAGTGTAAACAAACTTTATTTTAAATGTGCGCAATTGATTTTGTGAATTAAATTGCTAAAATCTTTTTATAGTCGTGAAAGAAAAGTGGTTCACAATGTGTTAAAGTATTTGTCGAAGAGAAATACTAAGGGTTCGGACAATATTTTCATTGAATAATGTTTCCGACAAAGGTTGTCAAATTGACTGACATGTTTATCATATAGTACAGTCAACTATGAAAATTAGCTGTGGTTTGTTTCAACTACCTATTTTAAAGTTTTTTGTCACTTTGTAAGTATTGAATTTTATGGAATTGGGAAAGAAGTACCGAGTTTGAAGCGTTCATGAGCAGACATTGTAGTTGAATATTCAAGTTCTGAATTTGATTATTGATGAATAATAAAATAAATCCTACTAGCTCGATTGATGGTTTCAATTAATTTATTTAAACCAGGTTACCTGTAATAATATTTTTTTGTTAATTTATGAAAATATCAAATTAGCCAGTAATCCTGAATCCTGATACATAAAGTTAGCCTATTAATCTAACACAGGTACGACTGTACTCAGTGTTGCACTATCAAATGCAATTGACGCGCCTCTATGCCAGGGTTTTTATGTTCCTGGTCAGGCTATAGTTAGTTAAAAGACTTGAATACAATGAATTTTACTATGTGATACCAATCACCTACTTCAATTTTCCGACAAAGACTGAGTTTCTTCCGCCACTTCTTCTCAGCACCAGCCCATATGTTGTCCCGAAGTGGTGGTAGGGCAAGCTATATTTGGGACGTGTGCCTTGTTCTGCATAAAAAAATATTTTTATGAATTTGATAAATAGATGGGCCTCATAAGAAGGCTCAAGGTCACCCAAAGGGCGATGGTGCGTGCTATGCTCGGAGTTTCCCTACGTGATCGAATCAGAAATGAGGAGATACGTAGGAGAACCAGAGTGACTGACATAGCCCGCAGAATCGCTAAAATCAAGTGGCAGTGGGCGGGGCACATAGCTCGTAGAGCTGATGGCCGCTGGGGCAGGAAAGTTCTTGAGTGGCGACCATGAGCCGCAAGACGTAGCGTGGGCAGGCCTCCCACTAAGTGGACCGACGATCTGGTGAAGGTCGCGGGAGGTGCCTGGATGCGAGCGGCGCAGGATCGGTCTTCGTGGAAATCTTTGGGGGAGGCCTTTGTCCAGCAGTGGACGTCTTTCGGCTGAAATGACGATAAATCCGTGGCCAAAAGTTCTTTCACATACAAATAACACAAACTCTCTGGAGATTTTTATTTTATAGCAGTAGGGTGACGGAACCAATCATGGACATGTTAAGCGGACTAAATTCGAATTATCGTTTAAAAAGGAGATGTTTTTTGACGATACAAAAGTGGTGATTTTTTTTTTCGGCACTCAAATACATGAGGAACATTTAAACAAAACCAAAAATCCTGTATGTTTAATAGATAATTAATAAAAAATATATAAATTGAAATTTACGAAATCACCATTGATGGACATCAAAAATTCAGTAATGGACACCCAGTCATGGACATGGACCCAATTATGAACATCCATTAATGGACACTTTTGTATTGAACACATGAATGAAACAAATGATGTCACAAATCAACTTTTATTATTGCTATTTGAACTTTCAACATGATCAGTCTTCGATTTTCAAGTATCAGACTTTCAATCAACCATCTGGTGACAAAATGCGCTTCCGTCGGTATTAAATGTCCGACTGGGTTCATCTAAAACATCTTTTAAACCTATAACTTCTATGTATCTCGTTATTTCATCGAACCATTTGCGAATGCCTTCTTCGGTAACGTCATCCCTCGACTTCGAACGATCAAAATATCGAATTTACAAATGATCAAATGTTCAAAATATCGAATGATTAAAATATCGAAAATCAATAAAGAAGTTTAAACTAAATGTCATAATTATGATGAATATAAATAAAACTTTTTTTTTAATTTCTAGGGTACCATAGTCAACAAGGAACCCTTACCTCCATCTTCCTATTAAACTATGCAATAAGATCGATTTTCGATAGTTTAATCGTTAGATCTTTTGAAGATTATTTCGATCATTTTGTAAATTCTATATTTTAATCGTTCGGTGTTTTGAGTTTTCGATGAAACGTGTTTGATATTTTTACTTTCGATCATTTGTTATTCGATATGGCGGAGGTAACCCAGGTTATTCGAGGAACATCAAACCGGAGGGCAGCCGTGCTTATCTTTTCCCCCAGCATTTACAGCATCCAATGCTCTCCCCATTTGTTTGGGGGTGTAATTTTGTTTTGGTGCCATCTAAGACAAAACAAAGAACCTAATTATGGACAACTAAAAATACCCAGCTATGGACATCGTCCAACATTGGAAAATAAAGAGCAATTACAAAATCAACTCAACCCAAATGTTTAGTGCATCAAATTAAATCATTTAATACAATAAACTAAAAATCAATTAAAAACTTAAGCATGGACACTTGTCCATTACTGAATTTCATAAAATATCGAATCCGGTAATGAACAAACCCCGGAAAAAACTTATGGCTGTAATAAGACATTTTTAACTTAGCTCAATTTACTTGCTATTTATTATTATTCAGTAAAAATAACATCAAATCTCATTATAACACAACATAAGATAACACCAAGCACAAACATGTACTCACTTCCTTAACGATTTCAATAGTAAAAACGGATTTTCATGACCACCGCGCGCAACGAGATTTCACTTCGCAGCTATCTTAAAACAAAGTGGCCGATTTTGGTGACGTGTGTCAAAATGATAGCCCAAACGTCTATTGATTGTGATTTTAGTGTTGCCAGTTCAAAATGTTGCGACAGTTGCTTAATAAATTCGATCAACGAAAAAAATGTCCATAATTGGTGCCATGTCCATTACTGGTGCCAACCAACGATGAGTAACCAATTGAAAAAAAAATCTTTTTTTCTTTATTATTCTTCTTCATGGACTCTGATAAGTCAAGAGCGTTCAATAATTCATTCTTCAAATCCGAGGACTACCGGTAATACTGATAGCACTCATGTAAAATTCATGGAATTGACACTAAGTGGCCTGTTGAATCGGGTATTAGGTTGGAAAATGCTTGAAACGGCTAAATACATAATAGGGTAGCTGACACCGGTCAATTGACACACTTTTGTGAGCTGTCAAAAATGGGAGTCCCCATTTTGTTTTATTTTAATTATTTACTAGCTGTGACCGCAACTTCGTACGCGTGAAAATAGTTTGAATAATATTTCCTGTTTTTTCAACGTTTTTCCCTTATTGGGTGTAGTAGGGTGATGCTATATATAGCATAAAGCCTTTCTCTATAAATGGGCTATCCATCACAAGAAAAATTTTAATTGGACCAGTAGTTGCTGATATTAGCGTGTTCAACCAAACAAAAAACTCTTCAGCTTTATCTATATTTTTGAAAGCGAAAGGTCACTGATTGACTGACTGTGTGTGCTAGTCTAGTGCTAGGAGTCTTACATTTTGCATGGGGGTTCCTTTTAGAACGTAGGTGCTCACTAAAAACGGGTTTTACGAAACTCCACCCCTAAGGGGATAACACGGGATCCACGCGTACGAAGTCAGCCGCTAGTAATATTATAAAGTATAAATGAGCTAAAGATTAGAAAATTATCAACACGATTAAGTAAATGCAAAGAAAACTTTGAGAAAAACGCCGTAAGCCTCATTTCTTCAAATAAACAAATGCTTAAATACATTATTTTCACAATGTTGCCGTCCTAATTTACCCTTTCTTGGGTAATTTTATTTCCACAAACGGTATTATTCAGAAGTAACGGGAAAAGCATAGAAGAAAACTTTATATTTGTTATCAGATATTTGGCAACACCACTTGTACTCGTAATAAAAAATATGATGTAACGAAAAGATGCGAATTAGTAACTTCATTTTGCTGGTTAAAATACGGAAGTCTGTTTCTGTCATCATCATCATCATCATCATGTATAAAATATCATATCAATATTATATCATCATCTCACGGTCAAACCACTGAATCCAAATGAGATTCTTTAAGATAGTTTGAGACCCAGGGAAAACTAAAGGATAGTTTTTATCCCGGTTTATGAAAGGGTCTGCGAAGTCTTACTGTGGCAGACCACGGGGTTCACGGGCAAAGCAGGTAAAAACCAGCCTAAAAATTAAAAGGTAGTGTTTCTTTTTCCACGCTTTTTCCTTTCACATCTCCAAATAATACTTTGTAATCCTCTCACGTCGGAAAACAGAATCCTTGTTCGGATTCGCGAAATAAATCATATTGTAACAGAACCTTTCTTGTCAATCACTGTTTTGCTTGCATGAAATAAATTCTAAGGGTTGGTATATTTAGCATTAGGATAATACATTTTTGTAGCAAAATGATCCCTATTAGAAGAACATAAGAGACCATACTGTTAAGCTGGACGTGCAGTTGTCCGTCATCATCATTTCAGCCACAGGACGTCCACTGCTGAACATAGGCCTCTCCCAATGATTTCCCCCGCCCGGTTGGTAGCGGCCTGCGTCCAGCGCATTCCTGCTACTTTAATGACGGTTCCAACGTGAGCAACATTTTCTGCTCGGTTTTGTTGCTGATGACTTACTTGACTTATAGTCCTATGTCCCCTAGATGGGGCAGAGGGCGTCCACAACAGTCCTCCATCTCGGTCGGTCTTGAGCTTCTCGCTTGATTTAGCTCCAGGTCTTGCCGATCTTCTTCGCCTCGTCCGTTACAGTGCGCCGCCAAGTTTGCCTGGGGCGACCACGTTTGCGATTTCCTTGGGGATTCCAATCCAGAGCCTGCTTAGGGATGTGATCGGGGTCCCTTCGGAGAGTGTGGCCAATCCAGTTCCACTTGCGGCGCTTGATCTGCTGGTTGATCGGAATTTCGTGGCAGCGTTCCAATAGCTCGACGTTGGAGATTTTCTCGGGCCAGTATATGCCGAGAATTCGGCGAAGGCAGCGGTTGATGAAGACCTGCAGCTGGTCCGAGATAACCTTGGTGTCCTTCTACGTTTCACACCCATTTGTTGCTGATGGGCTTGTTCTAAGTCCAACTAGCTAGCGCTATCTTACCTAAATCTGTCGCCATAACAACACTGCTGGTAACATTTGTTTCTTCAGTTGCAGGTAAGATAGCCAGTTCCTCTGTGATTGAGGATTCCGGGTGAAGCTCGCTTTCACCTTTCTGATCATCACTTTCCATCAGATGAGATCTTCTTATTCGTTTCGCTCTTGGCAGAGCTGTCGTGGTCACGTTGAGGCGTTGTTCAAATCGGTTGTAGAGGCGGATACAATTCTCCCACGATCTCCCGCCATCTCTCTCTGTTGGCAGACTGTCTGGTGCAGTCACGTACGCCGTCTCCCACTGCCGATTTCACTTGGTCGGTCCATGCGATCGGGTTCCTTCGACTTTTCCGTGGATGACCTGTGGTTCTTTTTTTTTTAAGATATTATTAGCAATTTGTATTGCACAAATTACTAATAGTCCCGTTAGCCCCTCGTGTTAAGCTAAATAAGCTTGTGTTACGAGTGGGCTCACCACAATTGTCGAGTGGCGGTGGGATTCGAACCCGAGTTCCTCGAATCTCGAGTCGGCCACTTCGACCCGTTCACCGTTCGGCTATCGTGGCTATGAAATGAGTTCTAGAGATTTTTATGGAGTTGTCAGAAGTATTGAGACATGTCCGAAGTATTGCAGGATGCGCGACTGTCCTACAAATGAGATGTTCCCCCGTTAAAAATGTTCGTTCGTTCGTTCGTTTCAGCCAAATGACGTCCACTGCTGGACAAAGGCCTCCCCCAAGGTTTTCCACAATGAACGGTCCTGCGCTGCCCGCATCCAGGCTCTTCCCGCGACCTTTACCAGATCGTCGTTATCGTGGGCGGGGCACATAGCTCGTAGAGACGATGGCCGTTGGGGCAGGAAAGTTCTCGAGTGGCGACCACGGGCTGGAAGACGTAGCGTGGGCAGGCCTCCTACTAGGTTAAAAATGTATTTATCTACAATTACCTATAGTTTATATACACGCCCTACTAATATAAGCGTTGCCCTAAATTTATCACTCGACTACGTACATATATAGCTTGTCTTAGACGCAAACTGTGTGCCAATTTTGTCGTTCGTTATGCAAATGTGTTCCTTATTCAATGGTATTAGGACAAATGATGCTGCAGAACTGATTTTGAGATTACCGTATTCACAGAGATGCTGAGTTTGTAAAACAAATTAATTGTAAACACACAGACATTCTATCAGTGGGTATTATTTTATGAACCGTACCCACTCGTAGAAATTTAAAATGTTCCCAAAATGTGTAAGTTTCTATTATCACTGTATGCATTTTAAAATGAAATAAGATCAAAATCTAAGGGGGCTTTATTATACACGAAATATGTGTTTTGATATGTTATCGTAATCTAATCATAGTTAAAGGGGAATATCAGGCCTCGCGCGTGGGGAGTGTAAGAAAATTCCTCTATTTCGTTAATTTAATTCCTTCCAGCCAAATGACGCCCAGTGCTAGAAAAAAGCCAGATCGATGGTATAATACTTATGCTTGCCTTTGGTAAATAAGAGAGGGTCTTCGGAACTATTCCCACTTCTCTTTCCCACAACTGCAACTCCTGTGTAGCAAGGATCTACAACTTGACCGCCAATAAGAACCCAACCAGTGAAGGTCAAGTTTGTCCCGGGGGAAAGTTAAACTGTCATTGGACCCGCAACGAAATTAATCAGAAGAACATAGAGAAGAGAGGGTCTTGCAGTGCAAAACCAGAGACTAAATAATCTGTTGATTTGCTGATGATGTTGAGGCGACCAATCTTATGCGATTTCGACTTATATTGGCTAGTCTTTCTTCCAATAAGATTTTTGTCTCTTCGTCCCTTTTTGTAGTAATCAAAACTCTTCAATCCGCTGCCCATCCTTCCAACCCGTGTGTCCCACTCAAAACACAACGATTCGTCTTGCTCATCTGTCAGCCGTGACGCCCGCAAATGGATGTACCTAATGGTGCCGGTTCAATTCCCGGCGAGGACGTGTTGATCGCCAACTGAACTGTCAGTTGATACCAGATTTGGATCGTTTACGGATAATGTCTAACTTATTGTTTTAAAGATTCATGTTTTTTCTGACTTAAAAAAATGTGTGATTTAAATGTGGGGTTTAAATTTTATTTCTTCTTATGCGATAGGATAGGTTCACTTACTATAAGATTTGGCGCTTAACTTAGTCATTGCCTGAGGTATGACAGCGCCACGGGAGGGAAGGGTGTTTTTGTAAAGTCAAATGTCAGCGATCACCCCTTCAGATGTATAATAATATGCTCTCTCATGTCATAATTTATGTCAATATCACCCCTAAAATTGGTCGTATATATCCCATACCTCAAGCTTCAACCACACCAACACGTGCAGATCGCTATCGCCGGCGCGATCATAGGCCAATGGCAGGTCGCGCGATCCATGACAGTTCTCGCATCAGTCTTCCAAGTGGGTAAACGAAATCGTGTATTTTCCTTTTTTGCGACTTTTAATAGAAATCAGCTTGGTATAGAAATAAATAAAGATGTTTTGCAAAAGAATCTCTATTTCAAAGTAACAAAAACATTCAGAATATCTTTAAATTCCCAAAAACTTTCACAAACCCATCAATACTGCACCGTCTACCCACACAAACTACACTGTAAACTACCCACGGATTTACCGTCGGATCTCTCTTTCTCTTCCATACAGAGCAAGCGAGACAGCACTATATTTTTGTTAGGTTCTTTTGAGGTGCACGTCCCGTGTGACAAGGGTACAGTGGCTGTGACATGCGATGAATGACTCTTGGTGATAGTAGAATTAGAAGTAGCAGGTTCAGATCTTGAATAGATAGTGAAACAAATAAAATAAAATAAAGATAGACCCTTTCAAAATAAAAAACTGACTCCACAAACGTGTGCAGTAAATAGAGAAAAAATGATTGCATAGATGTAACAAAAAAGGATAAAAAATTAAAACAAAGGTACTTAACTGCTCCCGAATCATCCTTCTTTGAGCAAGCTGAGACAAAAATGCGTTATAAGACACAAGCATTTCCACCAGTGAACATCAAGCCTCCATAATCCGACTGGCTGGCTGACTGGCTAGCACGAGGAATAATTCTTTAATTGTCTCTTGTAAATTGGAGAGCATCATGCTCCTGCAGTGGGGACTAAATGACCTGATGATGATACAATAAAATATACTCCCCACTCAGTGAACCGGTGAACTCGGTCGCCGATCGAGGTTTAGGAAGCATCCGCATGTAGCATACAAAAGCCTGGTCAGAACTGGTTGCGGAAATCCTTGGAAGAAGTTTTTAATTGTCTAGCAGTTGACGTTACTATAACGAACTATTTCATAATTTACTAGCGGCCGCCCGCAACAGTAACTTCTTACGCGTGGATCCCGTTTTACCCCCTTAATTTAAAGGGTTGAATTTTGCAAAATCCCGTCTTAGTAAGACATACGTTCTAAAAGGAACCCCCATGCAAAATTTGAAACTCCTAGCACTTGTAGTTTCAGAGATTTCGTGATGAGTGAGTGAGTCAGTGACCTATCGCTTTTATAGAAGATTATATAAAATCACTGGGAATCGAACCCACTGCCTCTACTTACACTGTGTCTCATCTGCTTTTGATGCCGTAATTAACCTCTGAAACTGAAGTATTGAGTGGATTTTTCTTTTGGCAAATTAGTCGGAATGAACGATCGGTGCTTTTCTGAAAAGAGATGAAATTACAGCTCGTTTTTTAAGTTAAAAGGTTTTTGGGGGTTTCTCATTTTAAAAATAGCTTTTAACGCGGCTTCACCCGCTTCAATTTACTTAAGGATTCTCATCATCATCATCAGATGATGATTTCAGGTATGGCTGAGATCAGCCATAGGACGTCCACTGCTGAACATAGGCCTCCCCCAATGTTTTCCATGTTGAATGATTGGTAGCGGCCTGCGTCGAGCGCCTCCTGCTACTTTTACGATGTCGTCGATCCACCTTGTAGGTGGATGTCCCGCGTCAACGCAAGGATTCTAATGGTGAAAGAAAATTTTCAAATCCGTCCAGCAGTTTCGGAGCCTGTTCAATACAAACGAATAATCAAATCTTTTCTTGTTATATTTCTAGGGTAGATTAGAATGTTTCACTGCATAGTTCGCATCAATATTTATAACTACTCGTATACTCAAACTAGGTAGGTACCTATAGAAACATTGTAAAGGTAAACCCTTCAAAAGAGGTTGACAATAATGTCTGAGTTTTTTGCGCTGCGTCTTTTCGGCACTAGCACTAGCACTAGCCCATTTATTGTCCCAAAGCAATGGTAGTGTTAAAGAATACCAGCACGAGTAAGAGAACTTTTTAAAAGCCTACTCGTATTTTCAAAAAATAAATGACTCATCATTTTAAGTGACCCCTATGAAAACAAAATTCCTGTTATGTGTTAAAGTCAAAGTCAAAGTCAAAATTTCTTTATTTGTTTAGACTAATAAATAGTTCTTACAAATCGTCATTTTGCTCAAGGAGCCTCTACATGTCTCATAATCTTTTTACCCTACCAGCGCTTCGAGACCAACATTTGGCAAGTGCTGAGAAGAAGCGCCGCAACAAACTCAGTCACCACTGTCTGCCGGTTAATATAAATAAATAGAAAAAGCAGTAGTAGGTACATTTGATTATCAAAGAGGTCACTTAAAAATTTGGGATTGATGGTGAGAACGGGCATTAGTCGAATAGATAATCCATCCTCCTCCTTTTTATAGTCGGTTAAAGACTAAAGTTGACCTTAATATCTAGGCATCCTGTAAACCCATCAAAACGGATGAAGGAGCGTTCATACGGATCCAATTTGGGGATCAGTCCGCCGGAAACCGGGGTAATAATTAATGGGTAGGTTGCAGAATACGATGGCCCGATTGAGGTTGAGGGTGGGGAGATGGTGCGAGAGGTAGCGGGAGCGGAGAGGAGCGGAGAGAGAGAAAGCGGAGAGTGGAACACACGAAATACGGCGAACTGCAAACATGACGAAAAGAAAATGCAATACTAATGCAGGCTTCAGATTCGTGTCAAGGTACACAAAGATTATCATCAACTTTATCGGGTTTTTTAGTCTCCACTGTAGAAGCACCTCTACAATAAATTACTTGAGGCAAGCTGAGGGTTTCGCCCCACGCTGGATTCCCCAGACTATGGGGAATCCAGTATGTTCTAAAGTTAGAAAAAAATTGTAGCGGTAACAATATTTTCATAAGCAAGCAAGATGCCCCTACGAATACTTTTTTCCCTAGGTCTCGGTTGCGTGAATCTTTGTCTGTCACAGAAAAACTTTATCGCGTGGCCCTATTTCAAAAACCATGATAAAAACAATGTAAAGGACATATTTATGTAACAATGTAAAGGACGATAGTTCGGGACTCAAACTATCTTTACTTATTTTCATCAAAATTGGTTTAGTGGTTTAGGCGTGAAAGCGTAACATACAGACACAGTGTTTTCACATTTATATTATTAGTAGGGATAAACGCTCCGCTTACGACCACACCATACAATCTTACCTCAGTTTATCGTGCTGCGTTTGCTACGTAGCCCAAAGCGATGTCCATACAAATTGTTAATGGAACAGCGGGTTCTATCGCTCCATCCATTTGTATGATAGATAGATGGTATTTAGATAGATATGTATAATATTATTCCAGTCAAAATTTAACAATGGTTTTGACCAATTGATATCCGAATAGCTTTTAGACCCGCGTGCAATTTAGTTTGTCACATATCGTCATAAATTATAGCCTACGTATACGTTATTTTGGGTTAGAAACAATAATACTGCAAAGTTTCATCAAAATCCGTTTAGTAGTTTTTGCGTGAAAGAGCTTAACAAACATCCAGACATCCATACAAACTTTCGCATTTATAATATTAATAGGACTATTCCCACCTCTCGTTCCCACCGCTGCAACTCTTGTGTAGCCAGGATCTACAGCTTAAACGCCAATAACCCAACCAGTGAAGGTCAATTTGGTTCCGGGAAAAGTTAAACTGTCATTGGACCCGCAACGAAATTAATCAGAAGAACATAGGAGGCGTCCGAAGTTAAGGTTCGACTTCCCTTCAGTGCAAAGCGGATTGACTTGAATTTGACTGTCTAACTGTTTTGTAATATACACAAATAACTATTTCTTTCTCTTTTTTTCCAAAGGTTACATCGCATTATGTACCTCACCGCCATGTAAATATAATCCATTAATCTCTGCAACTATGTTAGTGCAGGGATGTTTTGAATATCCGTAACCGTAACCAAATCTATCGGATATTCGAAATAAAAAAATATCCGTAACCGTAACCATAACCGATTCAATGGTTTCGGATAGTTTCGGATGTAGGCAGTCAAGCAATTGCATTTTAAAGTACATGAGTTTTTTCCCTTAAAATAAGTAAAAGCTTTTTTGTGAGACCAAAAGAAGGTGACAGATGCCAAACAAATCTCTTCTGTACCCATTCTATTCGTAAGGCATGAACTGTGTTGGACAACTATTGGAATTTGCATTCTATACTTAGCACAGAATATCTGTAACCGTAACCGAAACTTTTGGATATCCGAAAAAAGAAATATCCGTAACCGTAACCGAAACCGGTGTAATATTATTCCAATATCCGTAACCGTATCCATAACCGAAACTACATATCCATAACATCCCTAGTTAGTAGCTAGTAGAGAAAAATAACTCTTTCTCTTTCTTTTTCTTTCTCAAATCCACATTACATCGCATAATGAACCTACCCACCATGTCAATAGGATCCATTAATCTCTGCAACTATGTTAGTTGGAGTAGATAGACTGTCCATTACCTAATCGGCTTTAACAAATGACGCCATCTTGTCGGATCGCACGGGCCATTTAATGACGTCACAAATCAGGCGATTCCAGTGGGTCCCAGGTTCGATTGCTGGAAGGCAATTCTCAAAGAGTGAAAATCATTAATGAAGGAAAGAATACTAAACTTTAGTATGTTTTTTTCCTGAGTCTCCACTCTCCATGAAGCAGACTAAAAACCACTAAATCGATTTAGATGAAGTTTGAAATAGTGATAGTATGAGACCACGGGATTTTTTTACAAATTCACACAAAAGAGAAAATGTTTATGATAATGATGAAAATTAAATATTCACGCGAATATCCGAACTAAAAAGCATCAAATTAATAACTTAAGATATAAAAACAAATACTCCTATAAGTATGGTCCTTCGAGCCGGATGTAAATAAGAAAAGAGAAAATGGCCAGACTAAAATTAAATTGTTTAAAACAAAACCCAAATCTAAATTAAGTCCTACAATAATTATTTAGAAAGTTTCAGACCCGAAAACCATAAATGGGGCCCGTATCTATACCCTTCCACCTAAATTGGTTTTATCAAGATAATGTTCCTCCAAATTGGAAACCCGACCATTTGCATTCGGGTCCGTATCTTTTAGTTTCATTTCTAATGAACTAATTTGTTTTAAAGATAAAATTCAGAAGAACATTTTTTGTTTTTAGCATTAGGTGTCTAAAATCTACACTAAATGTTAAAAGGATTTTTTTAAATTGTTTCTTTGTATTGAATAGGCTCCGAAACTACTGGAACGATTTGAAAATTCTTTCACCATTAGAATCCTACATTATTTTTGATCAAAGGTGGTACGAAAATCGCCAGGGTAGCTTGAACATAATATTTAATTTACTTAAACGGTTCAAATTCACTTCAAATTGTCTAAATAAGTCCCTGTGAGGTCTGAGGGTACTGAAACTGAAGGAAAGCAGAACACTGGATTAAATATCAGTTTATTATAATATCATTACATTAGTTTAATAAACTAAAGAACATTGATGACAATTTTGACACTGGCTAAATGTAAAACCATAATGTAAAAAAAAGCATAACCCTCCTTCTGGCGCAGTCAGGTAATAAATAAAAAACAAGCGTTACACTACTACGAATATTTATCTACAGCAATACTACGAAAGCGTTACGAAAAGATAAACGCTACGAAAACAGCTACGACACACATCGATCAGCTACGATAACTACGAAGATAAATGCTACGAATATTGTGACATTATAGACCGCGTAATAAGAGTTGAGGCACTTGACATAATCAACACAAGCAAAGATTTGTATCTGTGTACGCTGTTTGCGCTAACAACTTGCGTAGTCGGACTAACAAACTGAGGAGGAAAGAGATCCGCAAGAGAACCAAAGTGACCGACATAGCTCGCAGAACTGCTAAAATCAAGTGGCAATTGGCGGGGCACATAGCTCGTAGAGACGATGGCCGTTAGGGCAGAAAAGTTCTTAAGTGGCGACCACGGGCTGGAAGACGTAGCGTGGGCAGGCCTCCTACTAGGTGGACCGACGATCTGGTGAAGGTCGCGGGAAGAGCCTGGATGCGAGCAGCGCAGGACCGTTCATTGTGGAAAACCTTGGAGGAGGCCTTTGTCCAGTTGTGGACTTCATTCGGCTGAAACGAACGAACGAACTAACGAAGTGTCTAGACAAACCTCAAGAAGATTTAAGACACTATTTAAATCAAAGATGTAACGGCTAAATATATGTAATCTATACTTAAAATAAATCTGTAGAAAGGTCAATTCTGTACATGAAATATATTTTCAAAATAACTATCAGGGGGTGATTAGTGATCGATACTGATGCCAAAAATGCAATCAGTAAAATTTTTGTCTGTCTGTCTGTCTGTCTGTCTGTCTGTCCGTCTGTATGTTCCTTATAGAAACAAAAACTACTCGACGGATTTTAACGAAACTTGGTACAATTATTCTTCATACTCCTGGGCAGGTTATAGAATACTTAGGAATTCCCACGGGAACAGAATTTAGCGGGAAAATCCTTTTGTATAAAAAATCTAAACCGCTTAAGTTAGACGCTTGAAATTTGGCATGCAGGTAACTTAGTAAACTTAAAGCTTAGTTACAACAGGGTATTGCAAAATTCCCACGGGCACGGGAGTTAGCGGGAAAAAACATTTGTATGAAAAAATCTAAACCGTGTAAGATAGATGCAAGGGGTAAAACGGGATCCACGCGTACGAAGTCTCGGGCGGCCGGTAGTAATAAATAAATAAATAAGATAATGTATTCGATATTTGAACTTAAATGTCAAATGAGTTGTTTTTGTTCTGTATTCAAATAATATCAGTGTGAGTACGTGTTAGCCTCAACACTCGTCGAGCGAGCTATACCGAACTGACCCGACCGGGCTCAAATTAAGCTCGCGTCTGTCTGAAAAGCTCCAGTAATTATGCGCTGAAATATTCAACCAGAATGAGCTACGACAACGTGACGTCACGGTAGCGTTGGCGAAACAAGCTTTTTTAAAGCTTTTTTTGCTGGATTGCTGCCAGATAATGTTTTAAGTGGAGCTGTGCGAGCTTTTGGGTGATTTTGTGGATGGTCTTTTGCGTGGTTTACCATTAAATTGAGGTAGTTCTTTGTGAAATATTTCTATCTTTGAATAAAAAATTAACTTCATTTATTTAGGTGTACACTTAGCGGAGTACATAAAGGACTTGTTTAAATAGAATAATCGTATACATGTGCTAAAATCATTATAGAAATCATTGACAATGAGGCAATTTTCAGCAGTGGGTGTCATAATGCTGAAATGATGATAATGATGATGTGCTAAAAACTTAGAAAATTAATCAAGATTTTGCCAAATATGTTTGGGTATTAAAGATTTTTATTAAAAACAGTTTATTACATTGTATGCCAAAAATTTCAGTATCTTATCCCAAAAAAGAAAAATAGAATTCAAATACATAATAATAAAATCAAACCAGAACTAAAAATATACGTTTCCTGGAAGAGTCAGTAATGACAGATCCACCTTTTTACATATCACCGACGTTAATATACATTTTAAACTAATTTTAGATGACAATACAATATTATAGTACCATCGAGCTGGTCTGAGATGGGAGTGTAAGCTGGCCATAGGAACTCCTAAACGAAACTGCGGAATCGCTTCAAGTTTGGGTTCATTTGATTTTTCTTTTCGAGCACTTCAGTGCTAGATGATGTCCAGGGTCCTGATGATGGAGTCGGGAAGTGTATATAGGAACTCCTAAACGAAACGGTGGAAAGTTTAAAAATGTGTTTTTAGTTTTTTTTAACTATTTTGATGCTGTCACTACTCCAGAATAGTGTGAAGTCCCGCATTCAAATCCAGTGACGTGAGCCCCTTCTGGCATTGTCTTTAAACCTTTTGTGTAAAAATTTATACGCTAACCTGGGGCGCAGCCGTGCATATAAGATAGTAGTGGAATAACCTATTTTAGTTAGGTGACACCTTAGGTGGATTTATAAGAGGTTTCTTTCATTTCGAATTGACACCAGTCAATTTATTTAGGTACTTACTTAAAGTCCAACGATTTTGACAAAAATGAAAAACACTTACAACCCAGTATCAGCGCCCTCCTATAATTAATATCATAATAAATGGATGATTTGCATCAACTTACCTTAACTTTATGAAATCTCAAAAATCTGTCAAATTCCATACAAAAAACATCGGTTATCTTTATAGTTACCGCCAAAGATATGGTGCAACTCAGCCTAAATGTATAAGGAAATATTTATTGATTACAGATAAAGATGCGTTCTACGGTCTGCAGTCAGGTCAAAAACGCAGCTCGCACCGCTTGCGTTCTTTGATCATGCTCGAACTGTCAGATCACATCAATCTACATTATATTAAACTAGCGACCCGCCCCGGCTTCGCCCGGGTGCTAGGTATACATATAATCTTCCTCTTGAATCATTCTATGTATTTAAAAAAACCGCATCAAAATCCTGTTTTATACTATGTAGTGATATGTAGTGAAGCGAAAGGTCACTGACAGACTGACTCACTCATCACGAAATCTCAGAAACTGCAAGTGCTAGGAGTTTCAAATTTAAGCATGGGGGTTCCTTTTAGAACGTACCTACGTTTTAAAAGGACCAGGTGGTCACTAAGACCGGATTTTGCAAAATTCAACCCCTAAGGGGGTGAAACGGAATCTACGCTTACGAAGTCGCGGGCGGCCGCTAGTATCAAATATTTTTAATAGAATTATCGCAATAGTCCAATCCATAAAAGTATTTGCCCGCCATTTCATCCAAATATTGATGAAAATACCAAAAAGTGTGGAGTTTCAGCGAGAAATAAAAATTAGATTCCTGCCAGGTCATTTGCATAAGCCGGGATCGGAACCGACGTCCTTAGGCTTAGGGTTGTCACCGGACTAAAGTGGTTAAAAAATGTATTACTTCCCCTTTTCCCAAATTACACCACAATGTATGGAAGCTAGAAACATTGAATTTTCAGATAGATACAGTTTATTTTGTAGCCTATTTATTAATACCGTTTGATAGAGCTGTGAAGCACTTTCAGCATCATTAACCAGTTTTTCGATTTCTTGTATAGTTTTGAAATAATCGAGTGAGACCACCTTATCGTTTCCACCCTGTATAAATATATCCCTGACATAATATTTTAGTGTGTGTATCGTGAACGTGAGGTCGCTGCATATATTATGTAGTTTCTCAAACCGGTTAAATCGAAAATTTAAAAAAATCGAAATTTCAATGATTCCAGTTTCCTTACATTGTGGTGTACTTTGAGACACATGGAAAACGATAGATAATTGAGTATAGATAGTTTTTATCTTGGTTTTTGGTCTCCCTTTGACAGATCGAAAGCGAAAGCAAAGCTGCGGGCAAAACCTAGTCTTAAAACACAACGCAAAAACTAATCATTTAAATTAAAAGAATCAAAGTGAAATTCCTTTGAAGACGTTAAATTTTGCACAAAAGCTGCTTTATTTAGAAAATCTGGGCCAAAAACGTTAACGAAATGTTTAAGTTAATTGAGCGTTCGGGCATTATTTGTTTAATCGCCCGTTAGAACACAGTACAGATAAGTATAGTAGGATTTCATGCCTTAGTACTTAGTAGGTTTTGACCGCCTCTGTAGTCTAGTCAAGCCTCTTAAATACCTATAGAGAGGGCTATACATACGAGTATTATAATATTATGCTCGGTGTTTCTTTACGAGATCGAATTAGAAATGAGGAGATCCCTGAATGAATTATAGTCGTTAACATAGCCCGACGGATTAGCAAGCTGAAATGGCAATGGGCACTGCCCATTGGGCAGGGCACATAGTACCCAGAACTGACGGCCGATGGGGCAGCAAGCATCTGGAATGGAGAAAACGTATCGAAAAGCGCAGCTTAGGACGTCCACATACAAGGTACATAGCGAACTCATAAAGGTATAAAGGAAGGCACTGGATGCAGGCCGCTACCAACCGGTCATTCTTAGGGGTGGCCTATTGTATGTGAATGTAACATAGCTAGTCCCTCTGTGGTTGAGGATTCTGGGTAAAGCTCGATTCCACCTTCACCTGATCACTTTCCATCAGGTGACCAAGAGCTTCCTCGTAGTGGATAAAATAGAATCGGTACACTGGACAAAGGCCTTCCCAAGGATCTCCACAATGACCGGTCCTGCGCATCCAGGTGCTTCCCGCAACCTTCACCAGATCGTCAGTCTACCGAATGGGGCCTGCCTATACTATGTCTTACGATATTTCTTAAATCTAATTGATTCAATTTATCTTATCTACCATTTTTAAAGAAAATAATGTACTAGAAACTCGTGCCTATTTATTAAATAAAACTTAATTTTAAAGTGTTTTATTAAATGTCAGTAATTAATTTAGATAATAAATAGCTGGTTTTGTAAACACTTTGAAAGAAAGAAACATTAATTGGTATCAAGATTACAATAATAGAGAATAATATAAACTTAATTCTTTTTTATTTATTTTTTTATGCTAGACAAGGCAGGTATTTAACCGCAATCGCACCTAGTGTTAATTGAGATGCAGTCTAAGATGGTACATATCTGCCCTGTAAGTGCCTATTCACTCTCGCCTTGAAAACGCCCGGATTATAGTGTTCAGGAAATACAGCAGCAGGCAGCGAATTCCAGTCCCTAGCTGTTCGCATTATAACGAGTTATTCATATTATTTTATAAGTTAAAAAGGACAAGCTTGACCTTCACAGGTTGGGTTATTGGCGGTCAAGCTGTAGATCCTGGCTACACAGGAGTTGCAGCGGTGGGAACGAGAGGTGGAAATAATCCCGCCGTTTGTACATCTTAGTAGGTATAAAATAAAACAAAAGATGGCCTATCCAATTATTTCCACACCTAAATATTGAGGACCGTTCAAAGCAAGTGTACTTAAGGAAATAATAACAGTAACACTAAATGTCTGAGGATTTTCTAGAGCTCTATGAAAACTGGATGAGACAAAAACATAACCCTCATTCTGCCGCAGTCGGGTTATGTAATAACATTATGAACTTTTAGGGTCTAAGGTAATCCAGTTTTTGGGATCCAGTAATGCAGAGCAAAACGGGTCTGTCGTATGAACACTTTAAAATTAAAATTTAAAGTTCTAACCCATCGGTTTTTTTCGGGACACTGCAAACGGGATGTTTGTGTAAATATTGTATTAAAACACGTACGTTGTATAAAAACTACTAAACGGGGTCCGGCAAAAAACAGTTCCTGCAAAAAATCGGATTATCTTCGTAAGGAAATGCCCTAAGTTTGGCAATTCTACGGATTTTTTTGCATACATATCTTCGGCGATTTGTGGTGTATGTTAGTTTGAGAGGTTTTTAAAACCACGGCGTGAATAGGTTTCTGGTGCGAGTCGGTAATGAAGAATTTAATACCATGGTGCGATTTGTAGTGTGAGAAACATACACAACAAACAAACATAGCACTCTCGTAGAGCTGATGGCCGCTGGGGCACGAAAGTTCTTGAGTGGCGACCACGAGCCGGAAAACGTAGCGTGGGCAGGCCTGCCACTGGTGAAGGTCGCGGGAGGTGCCAGGATGATCTTTGTGGAAATCCTTGGGCCTTTGTCCAGCAGTGGACGTCTTTCGGCTGAAACGAACGAGTCGGTGTGAAACTACGTTGTCACTTCCAGTCGATCAAATATCTACAATACGGGCCTTTTGTGATAAAAGTAATTAAGACCGAATGCTCCCAAGTTGGAATTTGTACAACGAATGAAAACTGTTATCATGGACGAGTTCTGTAGATTCTGATTTGATGAAGTTGTGTAAAGTATAAGCTTTGTTGCTCAAGTTTGTACAATACTTCTTAGTCAACTGTCCTTTTCTGTCTTATAGGCTGAACTTGTAAGAACTGGGGGCAAAACCTGGAAGTTATTAGACATTTGAATTTGAATTTCTATAGTTCACTAGCGGCCGCCCGCGACTTCGTACGCGTGGATCCCGTTTTACCCCCTTAAGGGTGGTGTTTCGAAAAACCTTTCTTAGCGGATGCCTACGTCATAACATCTACCTGCATGCCAAATTTCAGCCCGATCCGTCCAGTGATTTGGGCTGTACGTTGATAGATCACTATGTCAGTCAGTCACCTTTGAGTTATGTACATTTAGAAGATAGATTTCGTTTCGTTTCAGTCAAATGACGTCCATTTCTGGACAAAGGCCTGCCTCAAAGATTTCTACAACGACCGGTCCTGCGCTGCCTGCATCCAGGTGATTTCCACGAGCTTCACCAGATCGTCAGTCCACCTAGTGAGAGGCCTGTACACAACACTGCAGGCCCGTGGTCGCCATTCAAGAACTTTTCTTTGTCAACCGCCATATTATCAGTTCTACGAGCTATGAGTTTCTTTACTGCCCCTTAGTACAATGACCAAATAACTGCACGCAGGAAGATTTAATGAAGGCTACCTACTGACAACGTCACTCTTGTAGCAGAGTTTTGGGCTGACACTGTGTAGGTTTGTTGTCGACAAGAAGAAAATCTAATAACTCAAAAGTGACTGACTTACTGACTGACTGACATAGTGATCTATCAACGCACAATCCAAACCACTGGATGGATCGGGCTGAAACTTGGCATGCAGGTAGACGTTATGACATAGCTGCGTAGGCATCCGCTAAGAAAGTATTTTACGAAACTCCACCCCTAAGGGGGTAAAACGGGATCCATGCGTACGAAGTCGCGGGCGGCCGCTAGTTAATAGATAAGACACATAGAAGGCTTGCTTCTTTGGCCTGATCATCACTTTCCATCAGGTCACATACAGGCCAAGAGCTTATCTGTTCTTTTTCAAATATTTTTTGAAGATTATTCAAACAGGTTTGTTTTACAAAAGAACGTATTAACTGTTACATCAGATGCCACATTGTTTCGTTTTATATGCGGCTATCCACACAACAGTAAATTCATTTTATTGCCAGTCATAATAATAAAATGACTCTAGGTAGGTATATAAAAGCTAAATAAAATAACAATGTTAGAGACTAGTATTGTTATAATAAAAAAATCCATACAAATAACTTTTTACGAATCTTTCTTTACTACTCTGTGACATGACACGAAGACAAAATAAAATCTATTTTCTAGAATCTCGATATTTTTGATAACAAAATCACGGGCACTGGACTATTCCCACCTCTCGTTCCCGCCTCTGCAATTCCTGTGCAGCCAAGATCTACAGCTTGACCGCCAATAACCCAACCAGTGAAGGTCAAGTTTGTCCCGGGGGAAAGTTAAACTGTCATTGGATCCGCAAGGAAACTAACCAGAAGAAATGATGTAGGAAAAAGTTCACTTTGATGCGATCATCACTTTTCAAGGCAAGACGTAAAAACATAACCCTCCTTCTGGCGCATTCGGGTAAAAATTTGTATTCAAAAACCAAGTCAAATTCATTTTGCCAACTAAGGTACAAAAAGCTATTTTATAGCTAGTTACAAAATAAAAGTAGCTATCCATTAACTGAACATCTAAAAATCTCACCCGAAGTGCAAATAAACATGAAGCCCAAAACATTTTAGCTGAAGGATGCCTAAGGCTGGTTACACACGGACTTACTGACTTATGCAATCGCAGACGAGATTTTGCAGAGATCTAAAACCCGAAGAAAACTTATGAAACGCCTTTGTTTGAAATTTGTGTATGAATAGGTACTTTGTATAGTTGTCGGTTTCTTTAATTGGACCGAAAACTCCAGATCTGATATTTTTAAAATAAAAGGAACTAGGAAAGATGTTTGTGAATGGAAACAAAACAGACAAGCCACTAAAATATAAAATTTAGAATACATATTAATATTGTGTTCATTGCTAAAATAAATAATGTCAGTCGTATTTGATAAAATCTAACAGTGCGCCATATAGAACCATTTCATATGCTTAAAATTATAATAAGTCGTAGTTATCTACGGACGCTTACAGTGCTACGGGCTACGAGTGTAGCAGATCAGTATATTAGGTGCATAGTTTTTCAAACAAAAAAGTAACAATTTATTCAAAAATTTTCAACTTTGTTCTAAAAAAGGGCCTCGAAATTCTTTCAATCGCGCTCAGCGTCGTAGTTGCACGTTACGGAAGCTTACAGTGCTACGGGCTACGAGCGTAGAAGATCAGTGTAGTATTTGCATAGTTATTATTAGAGTTGCCACGAATAGTGATTTGGCCGAATACCGAATACCGAATATTCGGCAACGCTGTCGGCCACAAATTACATGCTAGTCGAGCGCGTAAATAATAATACGACAGGTTGCGGGCGGTGTGAGGCTATTTGATTGTTTCATTCAATTGCGAGTAAATCACATCACGGCACGCATTGTCAGATTAATATAAATTACAAATTTATTAAAACGTTACGATTTTGCTGAAAAGTTTGTTCGTTAGTTCTTTTTCAATTGTTTGTTCATTAAAAGCTGATCCTCACAAGTGGTGGTCAGCTAATGAAAAACAATACCCAAACCTCTCGAAATTTGCTAAAGTTTATCTTTCTTCTCCCGGGAGTAGCGTGTATAGTGAGAGGTTGTTTTCTGAAGCTGGTATCATTTATGATGAAAAGCGTAATCGTTTCTTGAAAATAATGAATTGCTACCGTCAAATGCTGAAAAGCTTGTTTTTATCCATCACAACTTACCGCTGATTAATTTTACTTATTAAAGTATTGTAATTTGATAATAAAGACAAATCTTGATTAATATGATGTGTCTTTTTTTTCAATGATTTGGTATTCGGTATTCGGCCGAATAGTACCTATTATTCGGCCGAATACCGAATAACAAACAAAGTGGCCGAATAGGCCGAATACCGAATAGTAGCCGAATATTCGTGGCATGTCTAGTTATTATCAAACAAACGCCTCAAAAAATACTTTTGTATCAAAAAGTCCTCTTGTATGCGCTCAGCCTAAGAATACGTCGTAGTTGCGCGCTACGGACGCTTACAGTGCTACGGGCTACGAGCGTAGAAGATCAGTGTATTCTCGCCTGCGAACGGGTGCACACGTCTCGCTCTCTCGCGCTTTCTCTCACTCTTGCAATTTCCAAAAAAAAATTTCCCCTTCGCAACTAAATAATCACTTTTTGAGTTACATTTCCCGGTGGTGATCTACAGTTTTGTGTTACAGTGGTTTCAGTTGTAACAAGCTTTGTTTACTGTTATGTAACGGGTATGTATTCAGTTGAGTTTTTAAGTGTGTTAGATAAGAATTTCGGCTGTTGGTACTTTTGCAAGTTTAATTTAACGAAATTTTTACTGCAATAATCATTTAACACAAATTGTTTATAACAAAAAATTATAATATTTTAATGACATAATTTAAATATTGGATTTAAGTGCGTATATTTCAACAATTTTACAAGTATCATTTCAACAGTTTTATTTTTAAAAAAATCGTATTATTTAATACTTTAATTATATCTAAACTAAAAACAAATGACGCTTGCAACTCTATTACATATTCTTACGTCACTATCATTATTCTTTCTAATATCTATCTATCTATCTAATTTGATAGAAAAGTAAGATTTTCCCGCCAATTCTATTTAATATGGGGTGGGAGTCACCGCCCCAGACGTCTCAATCGGTGGTAAGAAATGGAACTAAATGCACCATTAATTTCAAAGAGAAGACTATTTAGGTATATGTACGTACATATAACTGAAAAGTAGGTTTATTGTCTATAACAAGTTTAGTAGTTGAAATCATGTACTGACTGAATCTTGAAGTAATACAGGGTGCCATTTTAAGTATGGATCAAATAAAAGTATTGATTCTACGGTTCAAATGCAACAGGGAGAACGAAGTTCAAATCTCACAAAAAATATCCTTTCCATACATTTGTCTCCGGTAGTCAACCAATTAGTATGGAGGTTTTATTTCGTTTGGGTAGGTATTGTTTCTAGGAAAGTTTTTGCTAACGTAAATCAATTCTTTTTGTTTGATCCATACTTAAAGTGACACTTTTTATATGGAAATCAATTGTCATATGTTAATATTTAGTAATGGCTTTAAAGTCAAATACGTATTACGGGACTATTCCCACCTCTCGTTCCCACCGTTGCGACTCCTAGCTGTGTAGCCAGGATCTACAGCTTGACCAAAATACCTATTGTAACATTTAAAAAATACAACAAACTAAATATTTTTATTAGATAAAGTATAAAGATATGCATTATAAATCTTGGCCATAAATCTGCTCTATTCAAGTGCCAACAAGTTTCACTAAAACAAATCTTTCTTAAATAGGTAGTTTCTTTAAGTTGACGACAAAACTTTCTTAAATACGAGTAGGTTGTTTCCTTGTAAAAACATTATTATTATGTAGTAAACACCAAGACCACTACATTACAGTCATGCATACAAATGTTTGTATTGTGCGGGTATCGAACCCGCAATCTCTTTCTGACACAGACCACCAATCCAGGCGACTATCTTTATACCAGCGGCCGCCCGCGACTTCGTTCGCGTGGATCCCGTTTTACCCCCTTAGGAGTAGAATTTTGCAAAATCCCGTCTTAGTGAGCACCTATGTTTTAAAAGGAACCCCCATGCAAAATTTGAGACTCCTAGCACTTGTAGTTTCTGAGATTTCGTGATGAGTCAGTGAGTATGTCAGTCAGTGACCTTCGCTTTTATAGAGATTCGTGGGGATCGAACCCACTTTCTTTCTATCTTTATATGTAATATCTTTGCAAAAGTAATATTGGATATTGAGGCCAAATGAAGGCGATTATAGCCCAACAATGTTGGCATTGGTCTACATATTGGATAGTTCGATCCCCGTCCGTTACTATTGTAGTGAATTCATTTCTAACACAAGCATACTATTAGTTACCTATTCATATTTAACTGGAGAAGTTCATTCTTCTTCTTCTTCCTCGGTCCCTTACTGATGAGGATCGCGACCACAGATAGTGTTCCTCCACAGACTGCGGTCATAAGCTGTGTGGACCGCACGATGCAAACTCCCGCCCACCGTCTTCCTCACTGCGTTCATTAGAATTAGAAGTTATTTAATCGAATTATCAGTTATTGGAAAGATTAATTTTAACAAATTCGCGATTAATTAATCAGTAGGCATTCACGTAAAAGGCAACCGTTACTGACTGAGCTGATAAAAAGCAAGAGTTTTAATTAGTCCGTCGGTCAATTTAGGTACCTATCAAAAAATACTCGAGACGTATTTTCACACTTTCAAACTAATGAAAATTAAAAGAGATAAAGCGCGCCAAAGCTCAAAAGAAGAGGCTCGTGACGTCAAGGCGTGCAAGTGTAGCACTTTGTGACGTCACGTGGAACTTCAAAGCATCTTAACTTCGCAATTACTTGTTTGACAAATTATTATTATTATTATTAGCCATTACATCTTTGATTTAAATAGTGTCTTAAATCCTCTTGAGGTTTTTTTAGACCAGTGGTTCTTAACCGGTAGTCCGCGGACCACTGGTGGTCCCTGGAGGCATTCCAAGTGGTCCATGAAGTGCACTTGCACGCCTTAGTCAAAACCACTTTTAACTGATTTTTGCACTCAAACTGGTTTACTTTTGACCGATTAAGATTATGATGTGCAATGGTCCCTGACAAGACAGAGATTTGGTAAAATGGTCCCTCATGACTTAAAGGTTAAGAACAACTGGTCTAGACACTATTGTTCTAAATAAAAATACGTGTCCAATATTTTTTCAAAATTTATTTGACGGACTTAAAGTTCTTTTTTAGGAAACTAGCCTTAAAATTAGGATTTTCCAAAATTCACCCCCTAAAGGGACGAAAGGTTTACTTTAATATCACAAACGATGCGTGTAAACGGTGTATTTGTTTAGATAAAATATTCGTATTTTTAGTGAGTTAAACGCTAGCAAAGCCACAGGTAAAACCTAGTTCAAAATAAAGATAATGAATGGGCTCAAAGCGTACCTACTCAAAGGAGAGAACTAGTTTTGTAAGGTAACCTTTTAACTGTAATAATTATTTTGGGGACCCATCCTGAATCCCGGAGCTTTCTCAGGACTTAGGATGTAATCTCGTGTTGGATAATAAGCTCTTTGTATAATGGCTTATACTTAGAATATAACGTGTGTAGTGACGTTGTTATCTTTTTAACGAGTGTAGAATAAGCTTAATTTGGAAGGAAAAAGCTTAGCCCAAAGCTTAACTAGCACAAAATTCCCAATCTAAAATATGTAACTCAAAGTTGACTGACTGACTGACTGACATAGTGATCTATCAACGCACAGCCCAAACCACTGGACGGATCGGGCTGAAATTATTTGGCATGCAGGATTGCAGGTTTTAACGTAGGCATCCGCTAAGAAAGTATTTTACGAAACTCCACCCCTAAGGGGGTAAAACGGGATCCACGCGTACGAAGTCCCGGCGGCGCTAGCGACATTAATAAAATAATAATTAACTTTTTAAAAAAATAAAACCGACTTCAAATGCGTGAACACAAAAAAAATCTAAAAAATAAAAATATTGCGTATAAAAAAGTTCATCCCCAATTTTCCACCCTTGGGGGTGAAATATTTTCTTCAAATTCGCATGAAACCACCCTTTTGATAATACCTATTCAACAAAAAAATAATCGTTCAAATTGATTTATAATCGGCGGAGATATTGCGTATAAAAAAGTTCATCCCCAATTTTCCACCCTTGGGGGTTGTTTTTTCTATTATTAAATTTAAATGGGACCACCCTTGAGGTATTACCTATACGCCGAAAAAAGATTTGTTCAAATCGGTTCATAATTGGCGGAGTTATCGCGTAACAAACATAGAAAAAAAAAAAACATACGGGTCGAATTGAGAACCTCCTCCTTTTTTGAAGTCGGTTGAAAAGTTGTGTTACGCCCATATTCACAAACATTACTATGAGGTCTCACAGTGCGCGTGGACGCACAGGGTGACACACGAACCAATCACAGAGCTCTATTCAACGCTGTGCGTTCGATTTGCAGCTTCACTTAAGTGTACGTCATACAGAATGATTTTAAATAAGAACTACCTATAAGATTTTAAACTTTCGCGTTCCATTTCAACGACGCCGCGAGCCGCCAGTCTGCTTGTGACCACGGCTGCAGCATCGCAGCCGAAACGTCAAGCCGTGAGTACATAATGTAACTCATTAATAAACGTCGCGTTAAGACCCGTGTCTTACTATTTTAAGAACTACCTATCTGTAGGATAATCCTTCTAAAAGAAGGCTTCTTAATAGCAAATTATTATTTCGTCCCATGGGTATGAGAAAAAGGCTGTTACGGGCGGGCATAAGGGAGTAATATTAGTTGTAAGTCTTCTTAGGAATCCTTTATTCTTTTCCCTTTATTCTTAGCAATATTTAATAATCTTTTATCTCTAATATTATTGAGCCAGTTCGAAAAAATTTATCGTTTGCGTATCACCGTAAGATTGTGTATCCGTCAGATTATAATCTCACGTAGTTAAGAGATGATAAATTTACATCAGGTGAGATGCAGGCCAAGAGCTTCCGTGCTTTGAAAAAGCTTATCAAAATAAAGTTCTTTATGTGTCAAATGGCCACCCACAAGGTGGATCGACGACCTCATAAAGGTAGCAGGAAGGCGCTGGATGCAGGCCGCCACCAACCGGAAATTGTGGAAATCATTGGAGGAGGCCTATGTTTAGCAGTGGACTTCCTACGGCTGAAATGATGATGATGATGATGAAGTGATAAATAGAAATGTATAAGTTTCCCCATACTTTTCTATAAGTAGGGTCATTATCTAATTTGTTCATTAGAACAATAGGAAACTCTCTCACAGTGATAAATTATTAATTTATTGATTGAGGTAGTTTAAGTACAAAATGACTCTAGCCAGTTTTAATGCGATGATAGAGAGTAAATGTGAAATTACGATAAATTAGATGGAAACTAGTTATATCAAAACTTTCAAGTTAGCAGAAAAATGACTTTTACTAACGGGACTATTCCAACTTCGTACGTCGTACGCTGCGCTTTCCGGTACGTGGCCTCCACTCCAGAACCTTGCTGCCCCATCGGCCGTCAGTTCTGCGTACTAAGTATGTGCCCTGCCCATTGCCATTGCCTTCAGCGTACTAATCCGTCGGGCTATGTCAGCGAATTTAGTTCGTTAACGGATCTCTTCATTTCTGATTCGATCTCGTAGAGAAACACCGCGCATAGCCCTCTCCATAGCACGCTGTGCAATTTTGAGCTTATTTATAAGGCCGGCCTGTTTCCTTTTTCATTTAACTAAGAAAAACGATAGCACGAGTTAAATTTTAAACTAAAGTTTAAAGCTAATTTCTTATCTAAGATGTAAAAGATGAGCCCACGACGTGTGACAACGTCCAAGTTGGTTGTTTAGACAAGGTACAAATGTTGGGTAAAGTTTATGTTTGCTATGTAAATAGTGGGGAGTTTAAATAGTTTATGTACTTAGCAGTGGTCTGAGAGAATAACTTAAGAGAACTTCATTAAGATCTTGTATACTTAGATCTCAACTGTTTAGATCTTTAATTGTTATAGATTATACTAAATAAAATAAGCCATTTATCAGGTCGTCAGTCCACCGAGTGGGAGACCTACACCGAGGAATCTGGACCGACGATTTGGTGTAGGTCGCGGGAAGAGCCTGGATGCGGGCAACGCAGGACCGGTCGTTGGAAATTCTTGGGGAGGCCTTTGTCCAGGAGTGGACGTCATTTCAAACGAACGAACTCACGAAACCAGATCGTCAGTCCGCCGTGGAGACGGCCGCCTACTACATCTTCCGGTCCATGGTCACTTCTGAGGCTGGTTTTAGTGTCACGCGGACTGTCCGGTGCGGACCCGCTCCGCACAGCCAATCTGTATGAACTTCTAGGGAGCGTTTTAGAGTAATGCGGTCCAGAGGAACCGCTCCGCTCCCTAGCAGTTCATACAGATCGGCTGTGCGGAGCGATCCGCACTGACAGTCCTCGTGACACTAAAACCAGCCTAACTTTTCTGCCTCAACAGTCATCCGTTCTACGAACTATCTTCCCCGCCCACTGGCTCATTCTAAACTATAGTTTTGAAGTTTAACTCGTCAGCAACACACTCCGACTTTAGTTAGTTGCCTGTCTAAACCAAACTTTGTCATTGTTAACATCTTTGTATCTTGTCTAGGGTTTCTGATTTCTCGACCTATTTTTTTTCTCGAGTTTCGGGAATTCTCGAGGCCAAAGTCTCGAGTTTTCTCGGGTTTCGAGTCTTTTAATTAAAACTGTTGAAATCGGTTGAAATATAATAAAAACACAGGTTTTTTAATCTAATATACCTACTTTTATTGCACAACAATCAATATTAGAATTTAGTACCACTTATTTTGGTAAGGAAAGAAACAAAACATAAAATCTTCTTTCATAATTAATATTAACTAATAATCACAACAAAAGTCATAAAGTCGTGTGTACTTTAAGAATAAATAACAATAATAACAATAAAAATCTGGAGCTACAATTGAATCACAACACAAGTCCAAACAGCAAAACTACGATAAATAGTTTTTTTTTTATAAACAAAAAATATTTTTAATCAGTTTCTTTTTTTTATGCATAACAAGGCAGTTATTCGACCACAATCGCACCTGATGTTAAGTGGAAAAGATAACGACTTGAATAAACTTTACGAGGAGGCACGAGTACCTAACCTAACAGACAGTTAACAAATTTTTCAGTCTTTAAATCAGTCAGAGTTAAACATACTTAATAAATAGGTATAGTATCTCGTTGGTGAACATTATTACCACGTTATTACTTAGTTTCGATTGAAAATGAAAAATGAAAATGAAAATGAAATATTTTATTCAGCGACACAAAACAGCATCTAAAATATGAAACAAAAGTAAAACTAAATAGAGTAGGTAATGATGATAAATTGAGATCATTACTTGCATTGCAAATCAAATCATTTAAAAAGAGAGATTAGGCCAGTCTAAAAGCAACGTTAACCTATGAAATAATTAAAAACTTACTTTTGTCTTAGAAAATAGGCTTTCAAGAATATTAAAGCTTCATATTGGAAACTCGAGAATTCTCGAGCTCCGGTAATTTTTTTCTCGTCTCGAATGAAGCCAAATTTCTCGAGTTTTCTCGAGTTCGAGAAAGCTCGAGCAGAAACCCTAATCTTGTCCAACCTACCTACTACCTATTATAATTTACTTTAAAAGAATGTTTGTTACGTTTTCACGCCTTTAAACCAATGACGATCTACCAATTGCTACTGCACAACCCATGACTTTATTCGCTGACGATAGTACAATAACTATAAATTGTAATGACATTAAATCATATAAAAATGACATAAACAATTCATTAAATTCGATAATTGACTGGCTAAATAATAATAACTTAAAAATTAATCTAAATAAAACACACATTATGCACTTTAATCAAAGATCCCTTTCTCCGTCTAATATCGAAATATGCTACAATGATATTTTAATCAGTGAGGTGGATACAACACGATTTCTCGGTTTACAAATTGACAAAAAACTAAATTGGAAAAACCATATAGAGGAACTGAGCAAAAAAACCTGTAGTTCAGCTTTTGCTTTGTTTAAACTTTCCACCGTAGTAAGTACTGATGCTCTGCTCACAGCCTATTATGGACTGGTGGAATCAGTCCTTAGATATGGTATCATTTTTTGGGGAAACTCAACGGATAAAGAAATAGCGTTTAAAAGTCAAAAACGATGTATCCGAGCTATGTTTGGCCTTCAGACAACCGATAGTTGTGTTCCATACTTTAGAGAGCATAAAATTCTTACACTTCCGTCATTATATTTATTGGAAATAGCACTATTTGTAAGAGCAAACTGTCACCTGTTTCCGCGGCTTGCTGACAAAGTTGTCCGCAATCGTCGCGATGGTAGCAAATTATGCTTGCATAATGCAAAGACAACTCTGATGCTGAATAGTGTAGTATGCATGGCTCCCAAAATTTATAATAAGATTCCCCAGGCCTATAAATCGCTTAATAATAATCTCTTCAAGAATAAATTTAAGAAACTATTAATTGAAAAATGCTATTATTGTATAAATGACTTTCTTAATGATAAATTTTGACATTATATATTTTTAAATTAATTTGTATTTGACTTCGATGTATTGACTTATAGTAATGATAAAAACAGACTAAGTAATTATAATTTTTACACGCCGAATATCGGTAAGACATGTTGATACTAACAAAATCTACTAACACCAAAAATATATTTCTGTATTGTCTCACACATGGTCTGATAAATAAAAATATCTTTATCTTTATCTTTATCTTTATGACGAATTTTGGAGTTTGATAGAATTATAGTACGAGTATAAGCACTACTTAGCGGCCGCCCGGACTTCGTACGCGTGGATCCCGTTTTACCCCCTTAGGGGCTGAATTTTGGAAAATCCCGTCTTAGTGAGCACCTGCGTTCTAAAAGGAACACCCATACAAAGGTTTCACCATCAATCCCTAATTTTTAAGTGACCCCTATGAAAAGAAATGCTTGTTATGTGTTACCATAGGGGTCACTTAAAAATTAAGGATTGATGGTGAAAACGGGCGTCAGACTCTACAAGTGCTAGGACACTTAGTTACTGAGATTTCGTGATGAGTGAGTGAGTCAGTCAGTCAATCAGTCAGTGACCTTTCGCTTTTAAAGATATAGAAGAAACTAAATTTAATATGGTAAGATTCACAGCCAATAAATTGATTACCTTGTCGGTCAGCAAATACTTTTTTTTTTTTTTCAATGGAATAAATAAATACTTAAGACTTTTTATACCTACATTTTAACTGCGTTGAAGACAAACAAAACAAATGAAATTGACTACAACTTAGTAATTGATAGTAAAACCCAATGGTTTTAAACATAAATCTAAGTTACAAATCCTTTGACCCATAAACAATCGTTGATTTAGTGTAATCAGTGTTTCAAAATTCGCCCACCAGGGCGGCGCTAGCGTCCAAATCACAGTTTATACAAGTTGAGATATTTATTGAATAAGTTTCGTTTTCCGTCCGCTAGGGTGATGTTTATAATGTTTTCAATTCATAGCTACGATTATGGTGAAAGTTTGTGAATTATCTTGTTGGGTTTTATTAATTTATTAACTTCACTTGCTGTGCGCGACTTTGTATGCGTGAAAACGGTTTTAACATTTTTTCCCGTTTTCGCAACATTTTCATTATGCTCGGTTCTGGTTACAAAAGCACCGGTTATAAAAACTCATGACTTACTTGACTTAAGGTTCTATGTCCCCTAGATGGGGCAGAGGGCGTCCACAACAGTCCTCCATCGCGTTCGGTCTTGAGCTTCGCGTTTGATCTCGCTCCAGGTCTTGCCGATTTTCTTCGCCTCGTCAGCTACAGTGCGCCGCCAAGTTTGCTCGGGGCGATCACGTTTGCGTTTTCCTCGGGGGTTCCAATCCAGAGCCTGCTTAGGGATGTGATCGGGATCCCTTCGGATAGTGTGGCCAATCCAGTTAAAACTAAAAACTCATAAAACGCATTAATTTTCGCAAACAGGCTTTTAGAAAACACTCTTACTCGTCCCAGCATTAACCCTACCACTGCTTCGGGACAATAAATGGGCCAGTGCTGAGAAGAAGCAGCGCAAGAAACACTTTCACTATTATAAATTTTACCTACTTACTGTTAAAGTTGAAGTAATGCAACTCAGCCTTTTAATAATCTACAAAAAGGGATTCTGTCGAAGGTATAGGATGACTTGGAAAAAGGAAAGAAAAGGTTATTTATCTTTAGCCTTAGTAATAGGGTCCCGAAGGCATTCTTTGGTGAACCTATACAGTAATCTTTTTTTAGATTTATTTAATTCTTACTTACAGCTTTATCTATACCAACTATTTGAAAACTAGCCAAGTCAGACCTTAGGTTAATACAGAGTGTGGTTTTATAAAACAACACCCATCTTAGGGGTGGTAGTATACACGACACTGATGCCAAATAAAACATTAAAAAAATATTTAAAATTTTCATGGAAAAATCCATGAAATCAGGAAAATTGTATTATTACGCAGGCGAGCTTTCAGTCAATGAATTTCAAACACACACGTGTTCACACGACAGTATTTTACGGGATCCTGCATCACAGCATCCCGCAAAACTGTATTAACCGTGGAAAAGACTCTAAGGCTCGGTTGCGCCATCTTACTTTAACTGTCACAAACGTCCAAAATCTGTCAAACTCCATTCAAAAATCACCGGTTATCGTTATAGTTACGGTCAAAGTTTGGTGGTGCAACTTAGCCTTAGATTGCAGTATACTCGTAATAATAACAGTTATGTAATACAAAGTACGCAAAATTAATTAGTTTCATATAATGAGGGCATTATCAGACTACGAGCTACGAATAGTTGCTACGAGCGAGTTTCACGACTACGACCGTAGACGTGACTTCGTAGTAGGGATAGCATAAAAAATGTCATTAGTTAATTGCAATATTCAATATTTCGAGCATTAGGATGCTCTGACTGATGAAGAAGATGAACATTTTAATATGTATTTGCAGTCCATAATTTTCATCAAAACCCGTTCAGCAGTTTTTGCGTGACAGAGTAAAAACTATCCATACATCCTCACAAACTTTACCATAATATTAGGGTAGGATTGATACTGCAGATTTCATGCATTTCCCAGTTCACTGCACACTGGTTTTGCTGACGGTACAAATACCAAACTTGGTCACGTAGCTGGAATTAATTTGATTCACCCTGTATAGACGCCAATTATAATAAATATCGGGTATTAGATTGTTAATAAGTAGGTATATTAAGATAATATTATGTGCTATTATCAGTTCGGAAAAACGCTCTATATTTCTTTTAACATTCTGGTATTAAGCAATGTGATAAATTATGAAAAAAAATAATGCTAGAATGCTTTTATGCGACTGCGCCAGGAGGGTCATGTTTTTAATAAATCCAAATTCATACGTACATTGTCATGTGTCAAGATGTAAGTCAAGATTCCCATCCCGTTTTTTGCAGGAACTATTATTTGCAGAACCCTATGTAGTAAAACCGTTCACACGAACATTTCCATTGCCCCGCAAAAAATCGATCCGTTCAAAGGAATTCGAATTTCAATCACACACTGTTTGAAAATTGTGTTCACATGACAATCTATATACCTAGTCTATATCTATAGAAGCAAAGGTCACTGACTGATTGACTGACTCACTCATACCGAAATATCAGAATCTACAAGTCTAGGAGTCTCAAATTTTGCATGGGGGTTCTTTTTAGAACGTAGGTGCTCACTAAGACAGGATTTTGCAAAATTCATCCCTTATAGGGGTAAAACGGGGGTTGGAAGTTTCCACGCGTACGAAGTCGCTTGCGGCCGCTAGTTCAGTATAAGATCTAGGGAAATCATATTATGATAGATTTGTCTCGATTTTAAACAAGGACTTGAGCTCCCCTGGCCTACCTGGAAGTCTTTAAATAGACTTTGGACGCAGGTCGGCCGTAGTAAGGACAATCTGTTCAGGTGGGGATTCTTGGATGGCTCAAACTTGGAGTTCAGGTGTGGTTTTGTTCCCCAGTCGACGAAGCACATGATGTCGTGCCCAGAGTGCCCAAACAACTGCACGCAGGAAGATTTAATGAAGGCTAGTGACAACGCCATTTTTGCGGCGGAGTTTTGGGCCGACGCTGTGTAGGTTTGTTGTCGACACGACAAGAAGAAGAAGATGGACATGATGCATTCGGTAAAGTTTTTAATGTGACAGACCAAAATTAAAGCGAGTATAGGCGCGTTAAAGAGCTAGTTCATGAAAAATGGAACTTGATTCCATAACGGAATACCCACAGTGATTTCACGAATATCCAGTGACAATGGAATATTCCGCCAAAGTAGTTGCCGCAAAGCCACATTGGGTTAGTGATGGGGAATAAACGATATTTTTGTTATCGATAAAAACATTTTTTTTATTAGACTCTATGTTGTTAGGTTACTAAATAGGTAAAAATATACCAACATAATTTATATTATGACAGCCTAGAGCCTGCTTTTGGGAATCGGGCAACAAGCGACACCAGCTGGAATAACAATTTGAATTGGGAAAATGTTGTTGAGGAATGAGCATGATAATGTTATTTCCGGACAAAGGCCTCCCCCAAGTAAATATTTAATTTTATGCAATTTTCATTTATATTTTTAATCACAAGAAATCTCATAAAAGTCATTTCTTTTTGTAAGTAGGCTTTTAAAAAGCACTTTTACACGTCCCAGTTCTAACCCTACCACTGCTTTGGGACAATAAATGGACCAGTCCTGAGAAGAAGCAGCGCAAGAAACTCAGTCAATTTTATCGATAGAATTCCCTCGCCACATCACTACCTATGCACATTCTATTCATGCGCAGTCTATTCCCACCGACCTATTTCATCTTTGGAACAGTTTTCCTTATATTTTCCAGTCGGAAAATACTCGTTTTTCCAATTACAGACGGATATTTCAAGCTTGGGAAACTGGGGAATTCTTTTCCGTGATTTTTGTAGTTTAAGAATGTTTTCATTCTTCCTTTTAGTTTGACATTAGGTGGGTAGTGTGATTGTTAACCTGGAATTACGAAAAGAAATTTTAAAAGTGGACAGCACGTCTTAGCATAATACAAATAGTGTAGGGCAGGGCTTTCCAAACTTTTATTTACTGTGATACCCTTAGGAATTTGCCTTTTTTTAGTTATTTTACCACCCAAACTGTGACGCACAGACCCTAGTGTGAGTTAAACACTGAATTGGATGGTTCAGCGACAGATAGCTGGCAGTTGATAAAAGATAGAAATAATAATTTACATTTTTGTGAAACAGGACTAAAAACTCTATCGATTAGTTGTCACCTTTTAAATAAACAACAACACTGGTTTTTGGTTTATTTCCGGGTTGTTCGTCAACTCGCACCTGTCAAACTTGCTAGCAGGTGCGAGGAGAGTTCAAATATACCTACTATCATAAATAAATACACACAATTAGTTATTATACCTACTCGTTTTATGCGCACCATAATAAACTGACCAATGAGAGAAATATAAAATTACTAGGTACATAAGAAAAACCAGAACTTATTTTCATTGAAACAAACGAATATCTCAGAAATACTAAAAATCTTAACTCTTTTTGACAAAAAAGTATATTTATTTAGGTCTAGACGTTTTATCTAGGCGTTAATACATAATAAAATCTGTTACAACCCCAAGAATGGCCTGAGTTGGCGCCAGACAGTCTAGATTTATTACTGTCTGTCTAAACAGCTTAAGACTTGTTCGTAATACTTTAGTAAAAATGATAAGACAATTTAAAGTAGTTTAAGATTTATACTTGAATATCTGGGGGCACGGCAGTGCCCCCACCAAGTCGAGCAAAAAAGCGGCACGGCCGTACCATCCTTTTCTCGAAGCAATTCAGGTCATTTTCGACCGCCTGTAACTTCGTTGTGGATAAAACTAGAAGGCTGAATTTTCATTAGCTATGCAGGCATTGTAAAGACACGGTATATTTCAAATTTCATTCAATTTGAACCAGTAGTTTAAGAATTATAACGGGTCAAAGTTTCTTAATTTTGTCACTCACTGACTGACTGACTGACTGACTCACCGATCATCAAAATTCTAAGGCACTTCTAGCAGACCTAGAAGCTTCAAATTTGGAATGTAAGTAGTGTTTGGTGTATGAATCAAGGAAAAACTAAAATATTTCGGGGCACGGTAGTGCAACCGCTAAGTCTAGCAAAATTTTTCAATTTCGGTCCAGTTTTATAAATATTTAACTACTTACTTAAATAACTTTGTAATACCATATAAATATAAAGGCGCACGGTAGTGTCCCCGCCAAGTCGAGTAAATTTTTTCAATTTTGGTCCAGTTTTCTAGATACATAACTGCTGTCTACAAAACACAAAAAGAAATGAGATCCCATCAAAAACAATACTTGTCAAAAAAACCAAGTCTCGCAACTCAGTTGTTCTACGGTAAAAAGTTGTGAGATCCATGTAATACCAAGTCCAGGCCAGGAAATCTTTAACTTTTTACATAAATATATTGCGAGACTTGGTTTTTTTGACAAGTATTGTTTTTGATGTAACAAAAACAATACTGGTTATAAATCAGCTGACAAAACAAAACTACCTCGTTAACATTTCGCTGGGATCAATACCTGTACACAAATTTCGCCCACTAAGCTAAAGCGATACATGGCGGAGTCAGTTGAGACATCGACTCGCTACGCAGGGAACGCGGGTTCGAGCCTACACTTCTGAGAATTTTTTGTTTTCAATACAATATTATTAATTTCATCGTTATAAAAGTAAAAAAGTTGCTCAGAAAGATGGATCCAAAAAAATGTGCAAGATGTAAGAAAACAGTTCCCAGAAAAGAATACTTAACATGCCTTAGTTGCAAATTGACATTTGATATAGAATGTTTAAATATATCCTGTAACCTATTTCAATTGATGAACAACGAAAAGAAACTTAGCTGGACATGTTTGCAATGTAAGCAAAATTTAAAAAAGAAAGATAGTAAAGGCAACGTAACCCCAACCAACTTCAAAGAAGTACGGAAGAATGCACCACAAAATAATTTGGTCCCGATAACGAAAAAATGCACACCAACTCAACAAACTTCATCAGTAGGAAATGTTACTACAAGGAGTAAAGCCAAACTAAGAACTTCGCCTGAGGAGGTAACTCTGTTTGACGATGAAATAATAGAGTCGGAGAGAGTGGCTGAGCCACAACGTCCACTTATTAAATCGAAATCTTTCGATACTTTGCATGATGACACTTCAATCATAAACAACACAATATCTAGAAGCACTGAATCGATACGTGATCTTGATATTTTGAATGAAATGAAACAAGAAATAAGTAATCTTCAAGAAAAACTTGTTGTAGCCGAAAATGAAATGGAAAATATACTATCTGAAAACTGCGAACTACAACAAAAAGTAAAATCATTATCTCAAGAAATAATCCTCCTAAAAAAGGTATACACAACTCCCTCACCTTCAAACCGCGAAAGGAAAAAGGAGAGCCCATTAAAAAAATCTGAATATTTAAGTCAAATTATGGCACTGGAAGTAAATGTATCCAAACTTCAGAATGAACTACTAAGAGCTCAAGAGGAAATCGCAAAGCTGAACGATATCATCACTGAATATCAAAACAATACACATGAACAGAAAAAAATTGCAAAGGAAAGCTCATTAGTAAATGCTTCGGATCAAATAAGAACACGTTATACTAGTGAAACCTCTAATAAGAAGAGAAAGCTGTGTATTATATCTACTACAAACAAACTAAAAATAACTAAAATGATACATTCAGATGATCTGTATAGCGGATTTGATATTTGTCACTATATAAAGACCAATAGTACGATAGATACCCTAACTAAAGACATCCAATCAAAAACTGGATCTCTAACATTGGATGACTATTGCATTGTTTTGATAGGTGAGTCTGATTTTTATCGATCCCAAGACCACGAGGAGCTGGTACAGCTGCTGAAAGACAGAATAAAGGGAATCACAAACACAAATATAATCATAGCTGTTCCAACTTACATATGTGGAAGGCTATTGTTCAATAATAGAATTGAAATCTTCAATAATGAAATCTATCGCTGCTTGTCAGAACGGAATAATGATAATATACATGTATTTGATACTAATAAGAGACTTACATTGGATATGTTTTCACCGTATAGCGGTAAACTTAACAACAAGGGCATGAGATGCATCCTGAAAAGCTTGGTAGATTTCATTTCATATCAACGGATTGACTGCAGAAATATTATAGATAGCAACGAAAACATTACATATACTGAAGAACAAGACAAAAATGAAAAATCGCAGTTTTTTCTTTTATAATAAAATAAACATATTACATCAGAATATATCAGGACTCATAAATAAAAGCGAAGAACTAGCCGTAAATTTAATAGAACTGCAAAAATCCAAACCTATCGACGTGATATGCATAACTGAACACAATATGACAGAAGAGAATAAAAATTATGTCACTATTCCAAACTTTCTTTTGAAAACAAGTTTCTGCAGAGATAAAAGAAGAGGAGGAGCGTGCATTCTGGTTAGAACTGGACTTCCATGCAGAGAATTAGAAGACATAAAAAATATATCTGTAAATTGGTGATTGAATGTTGTGCTCTAGAACTATTAGACCACAATATAATTATAATTTGTGTATATAGAATCCCTGGATCGAATCTAGATATTTTTTATGAAAAACTCGAATTGATTTTACAAAAGACGTGTATAAATAAAAATAAAAAAATATTACTATGCGGAGACTTCAATATAGATATCCTTAAAAAGTCATCAATGAGTAGAGATTTTGAATGTCACTTGGTTAGCTACAATTTAAAACTACAATTTCGTGAACCAACTAGACTTTCGAGTGGAACATGCTTAGATAACATTGCCACAAATTTCAAGGGATCCAAAGGTGAAGTGATTGAGCTCGCCCTATCGGATCACACTGCTCAAATATTGAGCTGTCCAGTAAAAAAAACTTGTTCCTTGCCCTTTTGGTTTATTAAACGTCGGGATTATTCACTGGAACACCTCGAAAAATTTAAGGAATCTTTGAGTTCTCTAAGTTTCTATGACACGTTTAACTCTGTCGAGGTGAATGAGGCATTTGATTTTTTTCATGATGATTTTAAATGTTTTTATGACTTATGTTTCCCTTATAAAACAATAAAAAGATCTATAAAAAATAAGCCGAAATGGATTTCCCAAGGAATAAGACTATGTTGCAAAAATAAAAGAAAACTTTTGTGGTTATCTAGAATTAATAAAAGGAATAAATGTTACCAAACAAAATTCAAAAACTACTCCAAAATATTGAAAAATATCATAAAATTAACTCAAAGAAAACAAAATGATAGAACAATTGCAATGTCAAAAAATAAAACTAAAGCCACCTGGCGCATAATTAACCAGTCGAAGACAATAATGCCTGTCGAGCCCATAACTAAAATTAAAATAAATGGGGAGAATATTGTTGACCCGTTAAAAATAGCTACTTCATTTAATAATTATTACATTGATCAAATAAAAATCAACAATAAAGCTTTAGACAAAAAAAATAATGTCCCAAATCATACTAATTCCATATATTTAGCTCCAGTAACAGCATACGACATTATAAAAGTAATAAAAAATTTAAAGAATACAAGTAGTGTGGGTATCGACGAAGTCTCAACTCTGGCTATGAAATATGTTGGAGAAATAATTGCGTTACCGCTTAGCCACATAATAAACTTAATTTTTAATACAGGAATTTACCCAGATAGATTAAAGTCAGTTATTGTAACACCTCTATATAAAAAAGGTGACAAAATGGATATATCCAACTACAGACCAGTAGCATTACTACCAATATTTTCAAAAGTAATAGAAAAAATTATTTACAATATATTATATAAATTTCTTGAAAAAAATCGAATATTGGTAGAAGAACAAAAAGGTTTTCGCAAAGGCATGACTATTAATTCTGCAATTTATGACTTGGCAAAACGTGTAACATTAAATTTAGACAAAACTAAACCAACTTGTGCTGTCTTTATGGACATGTCAAAAGCTTTTGACCACGTAGACCATACTATACTTTTAAAAAAACTATATCGCTATGGTATTAGAGGAAATGCTTTGAATCTAATAAGATCATACTTAGACAAAAGAATCCAATTCACAGAAATAACTCGCATATCATCTTCTAACAGTAATAAATATAGATCTGAAGGTAGAGTGATTAAATTTGGAGTCCCCCAGGGTAGTGTGTTGGGTCCTTTATTGTTCTTGGTGTATATTAATGACATGCCTAAGTCTATTAACTACCCTATGGTCTTGTTTGCTGATGATAGCACAGTGATTATTGAAACCAATCAACCTGATCAATATGAAATCACTATAAACGACACCATAAAAGACATAATTGCCTGGATGGATCATAACAACTTGAATATTAATTTAGATAAAACAAAGATAATGCAATTCACTCAAAGAAAACCGAAATTTAATTTAAACATAAATTATAACTCTGTTCCAATCGAAAATGTACATTCGATCAAGTTTCTTGGTGTTCTCATAGATAGCAATATGTCATGGGAATCGCATTCTATAGAAGTATGCAAAAGACTTTATAGATTCTCTTTTGCACTGACTAAACTCGCAAAAATAGCTGATCAACCTACTGTTCTGGCTGCATATCATGGCTTTGTAATGTCGACTCTACGATATGGGGTGATTTTTTGGGGCAATTCCTCTTACAGGGAAATTATTTTCAGAGCACAAAAAAGATGTGTTCGTGCAATCTATGGGTTGAAATCAACAGACAGTTGTAAGCCTATATTTAAAAAGTTAAAACTGTTAACCTTCCCGTGTCTGTATATTTTAGAAGCCTGCCTTTTTGTCAAATATCATCCAGATGAATTTAAAAGAGTGGAGTCGACAATAGCTCATCGTCTTCGACCTAGGAAACCTATGGTAGAAAGAAATATGTGTAAGACTGCATTAATGAAAAAGAGTTTCTTAGATATGGCACCAAAACTGTTTAACAAGCTTCCTAAGGCCTTGCTAGAGTGTGATGACAAAATGTTTAAAAAGGAACTGATCTTACTACTATTAAATAAAATGTATTATACCATTGATGAATTTTGTAATGATTCTTTAGGTTAAGTTTTGACATAATTTGAAATTGTATACTTTATGACATTAGCTATTATTCTGTTGTATTTAATAATTAGAAAGATTGACTGACTGCATTGACATAGATAATTTTGTAATACCAATTGATTTAGATTATATAATTATTCAAATTTATTAAGAATTCGTATGCCTATACGGCAGATCATAGTGGAACCTACTAACCCCTAACAACTTTGTACCTATGATAATGACGAATAAATTTCATTTTCATTTTCATTTTCATTTTCATTTTTCATTTGATGGGATCTACTTTTTCTGTGAGTTAATAAAATGACTGATTATAAAATACTAGCGGCCGCCCGCGACTTCGTACGCGTGGATCCCGTTTTACCCCCTTAGAGGTTGAATTTTGCAAAATCCCGTCTTAGTCAGCACCCACGTTCTAAAAGGAACCCCCATGCAAAATTTGAGACTCCTAGCACTTGTAGTTTCTGAGATTTCGTGATGAGTGAGTGTGTCAGTCAGTGACCTTTAAGTTTCGCTTTTCCTATAATTTTTTTTATTGTTTGTTTATACTAAATATACTTCCTTAAATTATGTATTCTATATCTGCTTATGCGTTACGTATCCATCTTCAACATCATACACATTTTCATGAATAACTCGTGTGGAAACGCGGTACTATCGTATATTTCTTTCGTGACATGTTATTAAAGGGTGAATAGCGCTATTCACACGTGAGTCCAATCAAGATATATGCAGTAGCTTCTCTTGTAGAATAATCACTAAAGTTCGTTTCAGCCAAATGACGTCCACTGCTGGACAAAGGCCTCCCAAAGATTTCCACAACTACGGTTCTGTGCTACCCGCATCCAGGTACCTACCGCAAATATTACCAGATCGTCGGTCTACCTAGTAGGAGGCCTACCCACGCTACGTCTTCCGACCCGTGGTCGCCACTCGAGAACTTTTCTGCCCCAACGGCCATCAGCTCTGCGAGCTATGTGCCCCGCCCACTGCCACTTGATTTTAGCAATTCTGCGGGCTATGTCGGTCACTTTGGTTCTCCTGCGGTTCTCCTCATTGCTGATTCGATCACGCAGAGAAACTTCGAACTCCATCGCCCTTTGGGTGAACTTAAGCCTTCTTAAGAAGCCCATATTAATCTCAGATCCGTATGTTTACAAGCCTATTTTTAGAAAACAAATAACTTTTAATACTAAGTAGCCCGACGGATTAGCAAGCTGAAGTGGCAATGGGCAGGGCACATAGTTCGCAGAATGGACGGCCGATGGGGCAGCATGGTTCTGGAGTGGAAACCACGTACCGGAAAACGCAGCGTGGGACTCCCCCTATAAGTTCTTCTGATTAATTTCATTGCGGGTCCAATGACAGTTTAACTTTCCCCCGGGACAAACTTGACCTTCACTGGTTGGGTTTTTATTGGCGGTGAAGCTGTAGATCCTGGCTACGCAGGAGTTGCAGCGGTGGGAACGATAGGTGGGAATAGTCCCGTTAAGTAAACCTACGTAGCCTGTTTTGATTGTGCCGCAGTAACTTTTACAAGAGTGACTGATGTTGCTCAGTTTAATTGAGTTTTGTTGAGCGAATATACTAAATCCCGTTGCCCTTTTATTGTGTGCAATGTTTTGTGAACGACCTTTAGGTCCTTGTGATGTTACATGAAGTGTATTAGAAAGATAAATTAGATTTAATGAAATAAGTTCATGTTGAGATACATTTTAACATTGCTAGAAACAGAGGGTAGGGATACAATTTTGAAGGGCAAGGGACTATGACGTCATCATGTCGTGCACTCAATTGACTAAATATGAGTATTTACTGAATTGAACGATACTGAAAATAGTACGCTTGCCTCTGTATGACTGTATTAATTTAAATACAAATATTTTTCCTTATTTCTTTCTTTCAAATGATACATTTTTTTATCTTAATGTATGTGATTAGTTTTTGGGGCAGAAGACGGCAGGGCCCCCACTAGGTGAACCGACGATCTGGTGATGTGCAGGACCGGTTATTGTGGAAATACTTGGGGGAGGCCTTTGTTCAGCAGTGGACATCATTTGGCTGAAACGAACGAACATGTGATAAATATACTCTATCAAATAAACACAAACTTAACATCAAATAAATGACTATGTACATATATGCAATTACCTAGATGAATCCATATTCAAAAATTGTTTTAGAAATAAATAAGATTCAAATAGTAATTCACTCTAAGAAAATTGACTTTTCACTTTTCACTCAACTCTAAAAGAAATCTCATCCAAACTAAATTGCAATAAAGTGAAAAATGACTCAACTCAGTCCACAATAAGGTGTCCATTTTTGCTTTGGCGTCTGCGAAATTGTTCCACCTTGTTACTTCCATTGCAACTGCTATATGTCTAGAGCTAAACTCAGTCAAAGCCTGAGTATGAGAGCGGCACGGGAGCGGTGACATTGACAGATTATGACGTGACAGAGCATAAAAATCTGAAGGCTCGCTGACGTTTGACGTCTCAAAACTACTTGTTTGCATGTTCTCTGGGCGAGTTTACAAAGATAACGTTATGGACATTATGTTACGCTAGTGATTACTAATTAATTTATTTAATGGATTTGATTATGCTATTATTATTATTATTATATTGTAATTGATTATTTTAATGTGTTTGGACATGTATTTTGAAATTTGTTTTATTATATTTTATTTTTATTTTATTCTGAAAATGTATGATGTAGGTAATCTAATTATTATTATTGAATTATGGTAAAAGATTGGCACTACTATTATATTGGGTTAGCCTGTAACATTAATAAATGTGTGTGTGTGTAAATAAATAAATAAATAAAAAAACCCTCCCGTGCCGTTCCCATACCTCAGACTCTGATTGAGTTAAGTTTAAGACCTATAGATCCAAAATGGCGTCTAAATTGCTTCGTTCCACACTGCTCTTTTATGTTCCCACTTTCAACTGGATTCACGCTTCCCGTATTCAGTTTTACGAAAATCTAGTTTGTGTTCACGTTCCCGTTTCTTGTTTTCAAGTGGCAGAAAAATGGGAAAAAGTGAGGAGTTTGTATGGAATTGTTGATGGCAGAAATAGGTGTTTGATTGTAGGTGATATTCATAGAATTAAGCACCTCTTTCTAAAATATACTGACTGACTGACTGACATAGTGATCTATCAAACCACTGGACGGATCGTGCTGTATGGCATGCAGGTAGATGTTATGACGTAGGCATCCGCTAAGAAAGTATTTTACGAAACTCCACCCCTAAGGGGGTAAAACGAGATCCACGCCGCTAGTTATAAAATAAACGTTTGTAGAATATCAATCAACTATCAAAACACTCTCTCTCAATGGAGTTTGTATAATTTGACATCACTTGTGAGGTCAGTAAGTACCTACTACAAACTGAACAAATGATTCTGATTAAATTAAATGAAAATTGAAGGTATACCTAAAGGCCAAGAACGAAAAAAAACATTCAAAAATCATTTGAGAATCGTAATTTTTGAACATTTTTTCAAAGATTTGTAAGCAGGACGTCCTATGGCTGAAATGATGATGATGATGATGACAAGCATTTAATTTGTCCTAAATAGTAATTAACTTCCTTATAGAGATATTTTATAATTTAGCCAAAATAATTTCACTTCCTAGACAGGAATTCGAACTAGGTACGCGTATTCCAATTGAGCAACAATAGTCGTAATACGCTTCCATATTAATCAGAATTCGCAATCGTCAGCTGCATACCGAAAACCGCAACACTCAATAACGTTAATTACAAAACACATCACTATTACGTAATTTAATTAGTTTTGCGGCCAAACCGGAAATAGTGCGGAAATGCGATCGACGCCATTTTCTTTTCCAATCGGGTAATTGACAAAGTCAATTGACGTACTTTTTAGAGCTGTCAAAACGCGCCAATTGCAATGTCATAGTTTTGGTATACCTAGTATTTTAGAGTTACTAGCGGCCGCCCGCGATTTCGTACGCGTGGATCCCGTTTAACTCCCCTAGGGGTTGAAAATCCCGTCTTAGTGAGCACCTACGTTCTAAAAGAAACCCCCATGCAAAATTTGAGACTCCTAGCATTTGTAGTTTCTTAGATTTCGTGATGAGTGAGTAAGTCAGTGACCTTTCGATTTTATAGATAAAGACGAGCTTTATATAGTATAGATGAATGACTTTATATTTCTGCCAATAGGGTTGAAACATCAGTCATTTTCACTGGTTTTTTTTGCTTTAGAGAGCTCCCTTCGAAGGCGAGTACGACTCGCACTAGGCCGGTTATTTTAAATTCACAACGTCCTGGCTTGCATTTCTTCTGATGGACTTGAGGGTGGAGAGTTTCACCCGGAATCCTCAACCACAGAGGAACTAGGTATCCAATCCACATGAGTAAAGATTCCGTTTCTTTACTCATGTGCTGTAACTTACCTCTAAGGGCCTTTTTTTTTCATCCCGTTGTTTTGCGATAGTTGACACAAATAAGCAATACTTCCCAAACTATTTTTCGAGGTCAACGAGGGCAACACTAGATGTGTACTCAATTTTTCTGGCTTTGGTGTGGCGTTCGGAAAATAACTGCATATTGGGTTTGAGTATGACTGGACATTTTCCGGTTCGGACGTATGAAAGGCAAGGTTAGTGGAAATAATACTTTTGATATTACTGAAATAGGGAAGCAATGGGACCGTTGACAACGTGGGAAATGTTTTAATAGATTAATTAAAAGATAAGATAACGTTAGGCCCATATTTATAGCGCGAACGTTAAGTTAATGTCAGACATAGATTCTGACCTGTGTTTGAATAAATATAAATAAATAAATAAATAAAAAAGGTTTGGTCTTAATATTGAAGTTCTTCGAATTAAAAGCCTCAATCTATGCTTCAAAATACATTCAGTTTTGAACTGTGTTCTACAGAACACATAATACGCGTCTTATGCCCGTTTTCACCATCAATCCCTAATTTTTAAGAGACTCCTATAGTAACACATAACAGGAATTTTCTTATCATAGGAGTCTCTTAAAAGTTAGGTATGAAAATGGGCATAAATCCGTAATTCACCCCCTGAGGGTACGAAACGTGGGTCTAGTGTGTTCGTTCGTTCGTTCGTTTCAGCCGAAAGACGCATGGTCGCCACTCAAGAACTTTCCTGAAGAAACAATAAAAGATTGTGATCTACATGGGCAAAGCTAGTTCACAACTAAGTAAGCAATATCTTAGTATAACACAGCCTTTCTTAGCACATACAAGTCCTAACCAAACACGTCAACTATGGCGATTTCCTTCATGTTTACTTGGCGTATTGGTCAGTAGGAACAACCTTATTCAAACAGACATAACTCAGCGGAACTTGTGTCAACTCATAAATGTGGCGCACCCGCTTGTGCCAGCTTAAGGTCATAGCACACTTATCAACCCGGAAAGGGATCAACACGGGAGACGGTATCGGTACGGTGCGGATAAGTGTGTTTTGCAGTACGAAGTTTTTTAAAAGAATACTGACCGCCTCGAGTTACGGTTACGATCTGTTTCAGGATTAAAAAGTGTGCTTTGTCCTTTACCGATTCGAGTTATAAGCTTCATCCTTTATCGAGTTAACTTGAAATTGCGCCTGAATGAAAGCGTTTACAACATCATCATCAATCAGTCATTTAGTCTCTATTGAAGGAGCACGACTCTCTCTAATTAACAGAGGCCAATGGAGGATCTTTCCTACACTCTCCACGCTGGCCAGATGGGTTTTGGAGGCACAAATAAATAATACCTGTTACTACAAACCGCATTTTCTAGTTTCTAGCTTTGAAAGTTAATAATGTAGTCAAATAATCTAATTGAAAAATGTAGAAAGAGAAGGAAAACTACATTCCCCATCCTTTCAAATTTTTCTACTGCGCTGTCACCTTTTGAAGAGATAAGTCATACACAATAGATAATATGTACCATCCTAGACTGCGTCTCACTTAACATCAGGTGCGATTGCGGTCAAATACCTGCCTTGTTCTGCATAAAAAATTGAGTTGACGTATGACGTTGAGGAGCATAGAGTTACCCATGTCTAACATTTATTATGTTTGCCAAAAGCCATGCTTGTTCATGTCTATTTTCCATGATCCGTTTGCATAGTACACAAAACAAGTTGACAATACAGGGTGTTATCGAAAAATTAAAGAAAAAAAGTATTTTTTTTAACTTCCAAACATAAGGCTCTATATTTTCTGTTTAATATCAACGTATAACTATCAGATGAATAAGTTGCAATTAGCACAATATTTTGTGACTATTTATAATTATACTTTGCCATTAACTTAAATATTATTATAATAAGATTGATTAGACTCTACTCTACTAACTACACTTCAATTTAAGTTGATGCAAAATTTGCAGCGTAACTACAAATTATGATGATCAGTAAAGGCTTGAAGTCTTAGGGGAAATTAAAAGTCTAGCCTCAAACGAAATTAATCAGATGTTGCTAAGAACACGAAGTTTGATTAACGCTAAGGAAGAACTTAATATTATCTAGCCTTTAAGTTAAAGTAAGCCGACGGATTAGCAAGCTGAAGTGGCAATGGGCAGGGCACATAGTACGCAGAACTGACGGCCGATGGGGCAGAAAGGTTCTGGAATGGAGGCCGCGTACCGGAAAACGCAGCGTGGGACGTCAACCTACAAGGTGGACCGACGACATCGTAAAGGTAGCAGGGAAGCGCTGGACGCAGGCCGCTAACAATCGATCAACATGGAAAGCATTGGGGGAGGCCTATGTTCAACAGTGGACGTCCTATGGCTGAAATGATGATGATGAAGCTAAAGTAAGGATATGAAATGAAACATGTCAAACTTATCTACATTTCATTTTCATCATAGTTAATGTTAGATTTAAGATCATAGGAGACTTATCAACTCGGAAAGGGATCAACACCGTATCGCCTGTCGCGCGCTGTCAAACGCGAGGCGAGGCGTTTACGTGCGGATAAGTGTATGGAGTTTCATACAAAGAATACTGACCGCCTCGAGTTGATACGGTTACGATCCCTTTCCGGGTTGATAAATGTGCGACGACCTTTACTCATAGGTTGTGACTTACGTTTGCTACTAAACGGGATACTACAAAAACAGTACATTCAAAAAAGCTATGTAACTGTGGAAACAAGCCCTGTAATTTTTCATAACACTTCATGACGTCAGAACATAAATTCACTCACCCTATATACCGTCGCGTTAGCTACTGTCAATACAGGCGCCATACTGAATAAATCAACTGTATATACTAGGGATGTAACGTTTCAATTTGGATTGTCGGAACCGGTACCGAAATCAAAACCGGAATCGGCGGGAGGCGAAAAAACGATTCTAAGCATTCAGCAGTCTAAGAAAATATAATTAGAATTAGCGACCCGCCCCTGCTCCGTACAGGTACAATATATTATACTTACTTATAAACCTTCCTCTTGAATCACTCTAACAAAAAACCGCATCAAAATCCGTTGCGTAGTTTAAAGAAACATACATAGGGACAGACAGCGAAAAGCGACTTTGTTTTATACTATGTACCTAATGATAATGATAATGAAGAAAGAAGGAAAGAAACATTTATTACAATGCACTTCACACAAAGACAGAAAGGTATCTACATAGACATAATACACATTTTCTCGCCTGAGCTGGGTAAAGATGACAAAATGTTAGCGGACAATCTATACAATGTAAAGACTCATTTAGACGATTTTTAAGAACTAATTTAATTAGTCTAAGCCAATAAAAATAACTTTGATTTTGAAATTAAGTTCAAGGAAAGTTTTCAAGGAAAGCACTTTTCTACGATCGATATCCGACATGACTTCCTAAAATCGGGGCCGAAATCGGAATTACTGGTGCAAAATCAATGGTAAGTTCCGAACTTTCAGAATCGGAATCGGGAGGTCCGATTCATCCTGTAACATCTCTAGTACAGCGTTTAACCCCATTACTGAATAATGGGCTCACAACTCACTCTAGTTTGTCGTTGCGAATGTACGCCATTTTGTTGTCCTCTTGTCTATGATGTTTTTAATGAAGTTACACTTAGCTTTAAATAGATTTAACAAATTAAGTAAAACCGATTCTTAAAAATGTCACCATTATAAATTTCAATTGAAAAAGCAATTAATTTTTATAAGTTCAAAGTTCCAATTTTAGTCAAAATAGGTTTCTAATTGCTTAGTTAAGTTTTTGTTTTTCAATTATTATTAATTGTTTTGAAATCAATAAAGGTCAGGCGTCATAGGTTATTAATAAAATTACATCATAGGTTCTTAATAAAGAAAATCAATTGGAAAATCACGTTTTTATCTCATAATCATAAAGTAAAATAATTGAATAAGAATTTGACAAATTCATAAGAAAAATAATCAATTTAAGCCAAAGAAAGCTTTAATTGTATTTCAAGTATTGTTTATCATCATCATTGTCATCATTTCAGCCACAGAACGTCCACTGCTGAACATAGGCCTCCCCCAATGATTTCCACATCATCCGGTTGGTAGCGGCCTGCATCGAGCGCCTTCCCGCTACCTTTATTCGTCTGTCCTGTGGACAAGCATTGTATTAATGTAATTATTTTTAAACCCAACTCGACCTTCGTTATCGGTAAGCGTTCTTTTATTCGTGTTTACACAAGTTATCAAACCTTGGGAAAAAAACCGCAAGAAAAGTTGCCTCTCTGCGTAAATGCCGTATAGAATGGCAAAATGTATTATCATTGGCGATCCTTGAAGGAAATGGAAAGGATCCTTGCTTATTTCGTGAATGGACCTTAACTTGTGACGTTAGTAGAGGTATTCTTAGAAATTCTTTGCTGGTATAGGATTGTCATCTGTATTACTTAAGTTTTTGAGTCTATTTTTAGAGGTACCTGAGATTGTTAGGAGTTTAAGTTGAAAACTCTTTGGTTGTATTATCTGTGGTGCTTGGCCATTTGACCGTGACTCATAGCTGACATTTTGAGAATGACAGCTGTCAATTCTGAAAAATAAAACGTAATGTATTTCGATAATTTAAGAGATTTACGAGATACCTAGAATATACACGTAGGTTACTTTTTCTCGTAAAAATGGATTCAAACAGAGTACATCTATCTATATCTATAAAAGCGAAAGGTCACTGACTGATTGACTGACTGACTCACTCACTCATCACGAAATCTCAGAAACTACAAGTACAATTTTGCATGGAACGTCAATAATTCAACCCCAAGAGGGATTCGTGGATTTAAATATAAATTACCCCTCGTGATTTTTTATTTTAAACAATCATAGGTAACCCATAATTTTCCATGCTAGCGATATGAAAACTGATTTTATGAGTCTACCACAAATACAGCTTACTTTCTTTGTAAAATCAACGCGAGCAAACCCCTGTCAAGATGTAACCACACATGTCGAATTTTGGGCCATTTCTATTCCAAGGATTACAAATCGAATATTTTAATAGCATGTAACCCAATATCGTCTCATTAACGTTTCAATTTACGCGTTTAACCCCAACCTGTTTGACCCAACACAATGGTTCAACCCTTAACTGGTATGAAATAATTTTGCTTGTTTTTGAACCGTATGTTATCGCACTAAAGTTCATAATATAAACAAATGTTTGAAGCATTTTCTCTAAAGCCCTACGCAGACGAGGGACTTTTGTCCCTTTGTTCGCAAAGGCCAAAAATCCCTAAATAGTAAAAAAATACCGAGAACTTATCACAGAATCAAAACACACACCGTGAATGATTATTCATTGTAATTTAACGATTGTCCTAGAATGGGTGAATCAATCTGCTATGGGAGGTAACATGACCTATGACAGTAGCTAGGTAAAAATATAAAAAAAAATACAAGCATTCGTCATCATCATCAGATCATTTAGTCTCCACTGCAGGAGCACGACCCTCTAATTTACCAGAGGCAAATGGAGGATTTGGCCTACACTCCCCACGCTGGCCAGACGGGTTGATGACTTAGCATAATATTTACTTACATTACAGTTCGTTTGTTCGTTCGTTTCAGCCGAAAGACGTCGACTGCTGGACAAAGGCCCCCAAGGATTTCCACAAAGGCCGGTCCTGCGCCGCTCCCAGGCTCCTCCCGCAACCTTCACCAGATCTTCGGTCCACCTAGTGGGAGGCCTGCCCACGCTACGTCTTCCAGCTCGTGGTCGCCACTCAAGAACTTTCCTGGCCCAGCGGCCATCAGCTCTACGAGCTATGTGCCCCGCCCACTGCCACTTGATTACAGCAATAATAGATTAAAATACGAATGTGCCGTTGGTCTTATTCTCTAAAAAGTCGATTTCTATAGCACATCTTGCTACCCGGTCTTCCGGGGACGTTTTTGTTAGAATTTGGAGGAGGGTTTGGGTATTCGACAGGTAGCCGATAAAAGTACAACGACGGCACGTCAACCTACCCCCAGCGCGATATTTTTCAGGGAATTTTGAACTTTATGTTGTTTTAATAGGGATCTAAATTAATTACCTAACTTGTAAGTTAACTTGTTTGCAAGTTAACGATCCCGTCCCTTCGAGGTCACGTGTTCGATTCTCAGTGGGGGCTTTAACTTTTTCAGTAAGATGGTTAACTTACTGTTAGTCAAATAATTTACTTTAAGTTTTTTTTAGTAAAATAAGTAAGGCTGAGTTGCACCATCTCCTTTTAACCGTAACAATAACAATAGCCGGTGCTTTTTGTATGCAGTTTGACAGATTTTTGACGTTTGTCAAAGTTAAAGTAAGATGGTACAACTCAGCCTTAGTCTTTTTTCAAAACAAAAATGTAAACAATTTAAATTTCAAAAGGTTTTTTTTCCAAAAAATGTTTCCCGTCCCTTCCTAAGCCGCTAACGAGCGAGTCATTGGAAACCTTCGAAGAGATCGCCAACCTTTTTCCATATTCAGAACGCGTGCTTGTAATGATTGAGCTCATTTATTAAACCGTAAGGGTTGACCCTAACGAAATGGGTGGAATTCACCCTGTATTTATAAAGGCCTGTGCAGACGGGGGACTATAACTTCAGGTACTTTTTCAACCGACTTCAAAAAAGGAGGAAGTTTTTAATAGGTTAGATTCATAAAACACAACAAAAACAAAATAAAATTTTGTCCTTCAAGCAAAATATACACTTTTGACCACGCAGTGACGTCACATCACATTCTAGGACACCCTGTACATCCTTTACATTTTGACTACATTGAATGATTTTCTCAAACGTCCACTCGTTCCATGCACTTCATTGTGATGTCATTAGCGTGCGTTGATAGATCACTATGTCAGTCAGTTAGTCAGTCAGTCAGTCACCTTTGAGTTATTATATTTAGATGGAAGTACATAATATTTCCCCCAATAGTTTATCAAAATCTTTCAGAAGCACAAACTTCCTAAGCTAATACTGTAACAGCTAAACTGCCATACCCCAACCAAACTTCTTAGGCCTTTGCCAAAACTTTATTCTTAATAGATGTTAAGATTAATCCATCTGACGTTATAGGGAAACTCAATGGATAGATGGAGGGGAAAGTAAAAAAGCAGATGGTTTTTTTAAGTATAGGTCGCGCAACGAGTCTTGAGGCCATCAACACAAGCAAAGATTTGTATCAGAATACATTTTTTCAGTCAGTATGATTATACGAAAACTTTCGCGTTTATATATTACTAGCTGACCCGGCGAACTTTGTTCCGCCTTAATGGCAATAAATAAGCAGACTTTTTTTTTTATTTCGAACGGGATAAAAAGTATCCTATGTCCTTCTCCTGGCTCTAAACTACCTCCCTGACAATTTTCAGCTAAATCGGTTCAGCCGTTCTTGAGTTATAAGTGGAGTAACTAACACGACTTTCTTTTATAATATATACAGGGTGTTAGGTAAATGGGTATATGAGCCGACACTAGCCCATGTTAACATGGTCATATAAATGGTATGGTGAAGTCAGAAAATTGATATCTTCATTTTAATTATTTTATTTTTCATACAAATCGGATTTTATAAAATTTATTTTGTATGAAAATTAAAAAAAATAAAATGATGATATTAAATTTCTGACTTCACCATACCATTTATATGACCATGTTAACATGGGCTAGTGTCGGCTCATATACCCATTTACCTAACACCCTGTATAGATTACTAGCGGCAGCCCACGACTTCGTACGCGTGGATCCCGTTTTACCCCCTTAGGAGATGAATTTTGCAAAATCCCGTCTTAGTGACCACTTACGTTCTAAAAGGAACACCCCCATGCAAAATTTGAGACTCCTAGCACTTGTAGTTTCTGAAATGTCGTGATGAGTGAGTGAGTGATTCAGTGACCTTTCGCTTGTATAGTAAGGATGGAAGATACAAAAATATCAACTTCATAATTTATATTGATTTACAAATTCTTATTATGCAAAATAATTATTCGTAGCCTGGTACGAATTGTACAAGCTTTTAGCTTACAACTAAAAAGCCCGTATTCACAAACATTACTATGAGGTCTCACAGTGCGCGTGGACGTCCATGGTGACACACGAACCAATTACAGAGCAATATTCAACGCTGTGCGTTCGATTTGCTGCTTAACTTAAGCAAGCATCGTTTGTGAATACGGGCGTAAGGCGCTTTGTAAAAATATCTGCTACATTATTACTAGCATGTTACGTAACAAACCACTTAAGAATATTACATGCTGTTAGGGAAATGTACATTATCATGTAGATACTTCGAGCAGTGTGTGTTGCCAGTGATGGTATATGGATCTGAAACGTGGTCGCTTACTATGGGTATTATAAGAAGGCTCAAGGTCACCCAAAGGGCGATGGAGCGGGCCATGCTTGGAGTTTCCCTGCGTGATCGAATCAGAAATGAGGAGATCCGCAGGAGGACCAAAGTGACCGACATAGCTCGCAGAATTGCTAAAATCAAGTGGCAGTGGGCGGGGCACATAGCTCGTAGAGACGATGGCCGTTGGGGCAGAAAAGTTCTCGAGTAGCGACCACGGGCTGGAAGACGTAGCGTGGGCAGGCCTCCTACTAGGTGGACCGACGATCTGGTAAAGGTCGCGGGAAGAGCCTGAATGCGGGCAGCGCAGGACCATGCATTGTGGAAAACCTTGGAGGAGGCCTTTGTCCAGCAGTGGACGTCTTTTGGCTGAAACAACAACAACATGTAGATACTATTAACAACAACAACATGTAGCGCTTAAATCAGTCAGTGCCTGAGTCATGGGAGCATATTATGACTTGATAGAGCATACAATACAAATCTGAAGTACATTTGAAGTCTCGCTGACGTTTTGACGTCACATACCGCAAGCACTCACTGAGTAAGGCTGGTTTTAAAGTCACGCTGACGCACGCTGACGCACGCTGACAGCGCTGACAGCCAAAATGTATGAAGCGTCGGCGCCGAGCGATCAGCGTCACTCAGGAACGTTCCCTTCAATTACATACACCTATTGATCTGTCAGCGCCGACGAGCGGTCAGCGCGATTCTAAAACTCGCCTAAAGGATAGACCTATAGTCTCCAATATGCTGTACCAAAGGCATTAATTTCAAAAACAAGAGCCGATAGGTCAAGCATCGCTCTGTCCCTTTCCTATAAACAGCATCGGGTAGAGACGGCCGATATATAAATCATTGATGACCCAAATACGGATTCCGATATCGGTGTCCATGTTTGGTATTACGTAATGAAATTATTGGGAGTTGAATACCTTTGGAAATATGTTTTTATTTGTTTTGTAGCTAAGAATAGCTGTATACTTGTAGTATAGTTGTTGCAATTCACGAAGGCGAGTGAGCTTTACATGTGTGGTGACTCGCTACTGTTCGTTTTTAAATGTTTTGATAGACATTACACTATCGTTATGTGCATGTACACATACACACAAGTAAAGCTCACTCGCCTTCGTAAGACGTAAATTAAAGTTGGTTTCCCGTGAATTTTTCTGCCAGTTACCCACAAGATCTGACTGAGTTTGTTGCGGCGCTTCTTCTCAGCACTTGCCAAATGTTAGTCTCGAAGCGCTGCTAGGATAAAAATATTATGAGACGTGTAAAGGCTCCATAGGATAAACGGTTCCAAGGATAAACTTTGGATTTTTTTGTTATCAGACTTTTGTAAGTTGTAGTTTATTTCATAGGCAACTTCTTATTAAACTATCAATGACTTTACCAGGATTCATGTTGATATTGTTAAAGAGATGACGTCACATCGTGCTACACTTTTGCAACGTAGTGACGTCACGAGCCCCCACTTGAACTTTGGTGCCCTTTAATATCTATGTCAATTTGATTTGACTAAGCAAAAAATTACGTGCTGGTTTTTTTATAACTAAACTAACGGACGAATTAAAACTCTTTCTTTTGTACCCAGAAAACATCTTTATAGGACAGTTTGCAAAATCTGTACTTACTAATTATGTAATATGAAAAAATATGTACGGGAACCAACCCCGTGACTTCTCAACCACTGCATCAAATACACAACTCATTAGAGACACAGTTCAAAAACCAATTATATTTTCTAATAGCTATAACACGAGCCATATTTGAAAGCAAACAAAAGTATAATGCTCAATCAAAGAAATATATTGCTATAAAGGCATAAAATGCTGCAAGAGAAATGTACACACAGCATACCAAGCTAAATGTGGCTTTTATACAGTCGTTATAAGAGTGGTTTTGCTATAAAAATGGCTGTTTTAAGGACTGTACGCTTGGTTTTCTTCGGATTTTCTCGCGTTGTAGAATTACTCAATTACTTACAGAGCATGTGAGTTAGAAGTCTGGTCGGGCTATTACTTTAATAGTGGTTTTAAAATATTTTCTACAGGGCTACCACTTTAGACTTCTATTTGTATTGTAGGTCACAAACATGAGTGTCAAGATGTTTGTCAACATCTACAGGGTGTTAGGTAAATGGGTATATGAGCCGACACTATCCCATGTTAACATGGTCTGGTCATATAAATGGTATGGTGAAGTCAGTTGATATCATCACTTTAATTTTTTTAATTTTGATACAAAATAAATTTTATAAATTCCCATTTGTAAGAAAATTTAAATAATTAAAATGAAGATATCAATTTTCTGACTTCACCATACCATTTATTAAATATGACCATGTTAACATGGACTAGTGTCGGCTCATATACCCATTTACCTAACAACCTGTAGGTATATCTATAAAAGGGAAAAGGACTGACTCACTCACTCATAATGAAATTTCAGAAACTACAAGTGCTAGGAGTCTCTAATTTTGCATGCGGGTTCTTTTAAGAACGTAGGTGCTCACTAAGACGGGATTTTGCAAATTTCAACCCCTAACGGTACGGGATTCACGCGTACGAAGTCGCGGGCGGCCGCTAGTATTTGTATAATTACTTAAATTTTCTTTTGAGAAAGATTTAACTTTGCTTTTTTTTGGTACAGTTTTAGACAGTGTACTAATCGACGACAGTTTCGTTGTTGGGTAGGTACATTACGTCCACTACTGAACATAGGCCTCCCCCAATGACTTCCACATCGCACGGCTGGTAGCGGCCTGCATCAAACGCCTTCCTGCTACCTTTATCAGGTCGTCGGTTAACCTTAGGGGTGGACGTCCCACGCTGCGTTTCTGGTACGACCCTTGATGCCCCATCGGCCGTCAGTTCTGCGTACTATGTGCCCTGCCCATTGCCACTTCAGCTTTCTAATTCGTCGGGCTATGTCAGCGACTTTAGTTCGTTTACGGATCTTCTCATTTCTGATTCGATCTCGTAAAGAAACACCGAACATAGCCCTCTCCATAGCACTGAACTATGAATAAGTAATACGAAACAAACCAACTGAATCGAGAACCTCCTCTTTTTTGAAGTCGTTTAAAAAGGACAAAACACATTTTTATGTAACATTTTCTTTCCCGACAAAAAACATCAACGAATTAGAGCCGAGGCAAGGTTTACGTTATTCGCGGTATATCACACGGTTGGCTTTTGTCACACTCGAGGGTGTGTGGTCCAATATTGAGGCTTAATCGACATTTAATTTTTATCTGTACTCGTAATTTTTTTTGTCATGAGAGTCCCTTTAACCCCTCATACTAAGCTAAGTATGCTTGTGTCACGAGTGGATTCACAACAAGTTGAGCGGCGGTGGGATTCGAACCCGCGTTCCTCGGATTTCGAGTCAATCAGTCCGACCTCTTCACCGTTCAGCTATGCTGGTTTCAATTTTCTTCTCAAATCTTTGTCACATGCGTAGTTTATTTTAACTTTCAATGTACAAAATCGTTGACATATCCATCATCAAGGTCATTTAGTCTCCTAAAGGAGCACGACCCTCTCTAATTTACCAATGGCAAATGGAGGATTTGGCCTACACTCCCCAAGCTGGCTAGATGGGTTGCAGAGTGTGCTGATGTTCACATAAATTTCGCCCTTAGTCGCCTCGACATCTACGAAAAGGAGTGGAGATGGTCATATTCTTCTCTGCCGGAACCAAATGGCATAACTTAGGGCTATACCTATTTCACCGGGACACCATGGCGGCGCAACCAGTCGCCGGCTACCATCAAAATGTATACAGCTCTCTATAGAGAGTTACTCACCTGGTGTCCGTTTGGCTGCGCAAAGCTGCATACATTTTGTTGGTAGCGGCGACTGGTTGCGCCGCCATGGTGTCCCGGTGAAATATAGCCCTTACAGTAAGTACAGTAAATAGTTTGTGTGCTAGGTTCGCCATAAGAATCCAGTGTTCGACAGAATCGGGACTAGCGTTCCTCAAATCTCGAAGCACACGATACTTACGCTTTACGTCAATATTTAAAATAGAATACAAAGAATAATGTTTTACGGGTATTTTGGTCCATAATTAGAAAGGTAAATGGAACCAAAATGGTGTCACAGCTTGAACTATACGGCGAAGGGTAAAACATAAGGCTGGTTTTCAGAGGTAACCATTACAGGGTTCAAGTTTCAATTTCGTTTCAATTTCATAACTTGGGCCACGTTGTTGACGAATGTAGTGATGTGAGGCAGCCTAACGACGCCCTCTGGTTAATGACAGCGTATTTGTACGGTGGCCCTTCTGGGCCCGGAGATAAGTGGAGATGCAAGCTTAAGTGTTTAAAACTAGTTTTTCCCCCGGCTTTGAACGTGTGGATTTTGGTATGGTATAGCCTATGTTACTCGAGAATAATGTAGGATTGTAACGGTGAAAGATTTTTACAAATCGGTCCAATATTTTCGGAGCATATTCAATGCAAGTAATCGAATCTTTTTCAAATATTAGACTGGCGTTTTCTCACGGCTTACCCGCGTAAATTTTGGTATGCTATATGTTTATGTTAGTGAGGAATAATGTAGGAATCCAATGGTAAGAATGTATGAAATTGGACTAATAGTTTTTGAGTTTATTCGTTACGAACATACAAAAAAATATTTTCTCTTTATGATAATTAATAGAAATTCCTCTTTATAAAATATTAGTACGCAAACTTAATTGCCACGTAGATTTTGTTTTATTGCATCCTACCTATTTCATATACGAGTGAAGTTTGTGAGGATGAATGTTACGCAAAAACTACTGAACGGATTTTAATGGATGTTATTGTTTACATTATTTTAGAGATATTGAGTTACATAACCTACTCATCAATTTATTTAAACGTTTTGGATACATTTTTGGGTAACATGTGGCTTAACCACAAGAACAACATGGATACATTTTTAAAACTTGCAAAAGTACCTTTCAGCCATTTTAGCAAATCCGCCATCTTGTTAAAACTGCCTTCTTCTTTCCAGGTCACCCCAAACCGTATCACCTGTAATTAAAGTTCAAAATACGACAACGATTACGAAATCTGTGATAAAAAAACAAGAGAGAATCAAGTGCTATTGCAAAAACCGTTAAAGTTTTAAAATTCGAATTTTAAACGCGTGTTCCTGTTGCGGTTTTTTAAATTAAATTCGATGTTGTTTTCTTTTAAAGAAGAGTAAGTGTTGTTTGAGTGTAGTCTTTTGTTTGTTTTTGACATTTCTCTAATTGTCTGTGGTTTTGTGAATAGTGACGTCACAAGAGTCGTCGTCCACGATGACGAAGAATTTTCTGACAGTCACCAACATCGTGAATGAGGGTATCAAGGGCAGCAAAATATCGAAGCTGGGACTGTCGAAGTACCTGTCGCAATCTCTGTAAGTATGAACCTTATTGTAAGGGCATAGAGTTCAAAATGCAATGAAGATTTTTTTGCATTTTTGTCAATAAAACAAGATAGCATTTGCAGCTCATTTTTTATCTTACAACTGTCACAGTCTCTGTATTACTGCAAAATAGCGCATCAAGTTAATAAAACGATTGTGCACTTTAATGTAAGGGCATAGAGTTCAAAATGCAACGAAAATATTGATTGTTATTTTTGCAAGTTGATCTGTTGATGTTGATAACTGTTTATATTGCAAAATCGTACTTAATACAACAGCAAAAAGTGCTAGGTACAGTGTTTCCCTTCATGTGCTGTTGCCCATATAGTAAATTTTTATCACTAGCTTTCCGCCCGCGGCTTCGCCCGCGTCTAATTTTTCGGTTTTTATTACATATAACCTATGACACTCAGCAATAATGGGGCTTTCTATTGGTGAAAGAATTTTTAAAATCGGTTCAGTAGATCCCGAGATTACCCCTTACAATTTGACAAATATACAAATAAACAAACTTTACCTCTTTATAATATTAAAATATAGATTATTTGGTAGCGCATTATCTAACATAAAATCTAGGCTCTATTTCTTTGCTTTAGGCAATTTGTTTTCAAGTCCTAGCAAAATATATAAAAATGTCATAAAAGCCATTTATTTCAGCAAATAGGCTTTTAAAAAGCGCTTTTACAGATTCTTATCTAAGTGCTTACAGCTTGTTACTGAATACAAAACTCTATTTCATAAAAATCTTAAAACAAGTACAAGTATCTTCAAACGTCATACTTTGTCAGTAAACAAATGAAATAACCAAGTAGGTACATAAGATTATTTTTTTGTAGCAAAATAAACCTTAATACAACAATGTTAGATGTCATTGTACAGCTTGATGTGCTGACTCCGTACTCGATTCACGTCCCAAACCTATTTTTAAAAGGAAATAAATAGGCACTTTACTTTAACACAGGGACGCATCTAGGGTGACCTTTTGGGGCTCAAAGTGTGACAGACTTTGTTAGTTTTTCCTTAGAATTCCCCACAGCACATCTACATCTACACAGTTACTAGACTGTCGTCGACGGTTCGAAGAAAAATACTGTTTTAGGTTTATCTTTAGGTTTTAAGGTTTAGAATATAGAAGCCAAGTACAGGCATGTTAAATAAACACCATAATCATGTTTTAAAACAGTCCAGTAAAGCTTTTAACATTACCTACCTCAGCAAATGTTCATTCTCATTACGTAAGCTATAAAATTCGTTCAATAATTTGACCATCAGTTTCATTAGCTCCCATAAAGCTCTGAGTATCACGGAGCCGCTTCCTTCTCTCTAATACCGCCCTGTGAAAATGGTAAGTATCTTGATCTTGGGCCCTGTCTTTCTCTTAATACGGCCCATATAAGAATTTCTCAAAATGAAAACCTACCATGAAGCTCTGAGTATCTTGACGCCCCCCTCCGATACGGCCATGTCTAAGAGGTAAATATCTTGGGGCCCCGTTTCTTCCCTTAATACGGCCCTGTATAAGAGGTTTCTCAAAATGAAACAATTTTGTTTGATGGATACCGGAATAGAAATGAGAACAATGGTATTAAAACGGAGTTAAATTCAAATTATAATGGTGCTGCATATAGCTTTGTTGATTTTGGCAACTTTTTGATTGGGGTTTTGATGGTTTTAGCGACGAAATATTTTGTTAATGTTTTGGATTGAATTTGTTAATGGTGTTTTGTGAAAAATACTTTATTTTAATCGTAAAAACCCACAGTTTTAAGAAAAAAAGTTAACATTAATTTTGTAAAGAGGTAAAGTTTGTAATCTCTAGATCTACTAACTAACGCCCGTATTCACAAACATTACTATGGGGTCTCACAGTGCGCGTGGGTCAAATCTCAAAGCTCTATTCAACGCTGTGCGTTCGATTTGCGGATTCACTTTTAAGCAAGCATCGTATGTGAATACGGGCGTAAGTCTTTCAACTTATTCTTTTACCTTTTTTCAAGCTTTTCAACCTGGAAAAAATTACTTTATGTGACAGAACAAAACCTTAAAATAGGCATGTTTCCAGGTTAAAAAAGCAAGAGTTTGAATTAGTCCGTCGTTTAACTTATCAAAAAATACTCGACACGTATTTTCACTTTTTCAACCCAATGAAAATTGAAAGAGATAAAGCACGTTAAAGTTCAAAAGAAGAGGCCCGTAACGTCAAGGCGTGCTTAAAAGTGTGGCACTTTGTGACGTCACATAACTTCAATGCATCTTAACTTCGTAATTTTCTTACATGTTAGATTGACAAATTAATAAAAATATACGTGTCCAATATTTTTTGTGAATGTAATTGACGGATTAAAAGTTTTTTTTAAGAAACTAGCCTATTGCACGTGTTTTCCCCAGGGTCTCGGACTTTATCTATGCTTAGTTTCATCTAAATTGGTTCAGTGATTCGAACGTGAGAGACCAACAGAGAGTTACTTTCGCATTTATATTAGAACGGATTTAAAAAATTGCTAAGCAATTGAAATTGAGTTAATATTAGTCCCAATTTAATTTCGTAGACTCAAATATTGACTTTTACCTTCCTGAGTAAAGACGGTGAGTTTTGTCTCAAACGTCGGTCAATTTTGAATCCAAAGGCTCGTTCCCACGGCTATCCAGTTTTGCGTGATACAGTAATGCAGGACCGTACAAAACTGATGATCGTTTGTATACTCATAAGGGTTTTTTCCCACGGAGATATTCCGTTTTTTTGCAGGGCCCCGTTTAGTATAGTACACGTGTGTTACACCCGTATTCACAAACATTACTATGAGGTCTCACAGCGCATTGACGCACGCTCACACACGAACCGATCATAGAGCTCTATTCAACGCGCTGTGCGTTCGATTTGCAGCTTCACTTAAGCAAGCATCGTTTGTGAATACGGGTATAAGTAAACGTTCACACGAACATCCCGTTTGTAGTGTCCCGCAAAAACCGATTCGAATCGAAATATTTATATAACTCAAAGGTGACTGATTGATTGACTGATATAGTGGTCTATCAACGCACAGCCCAAACCACTAGACGGATCGGGCTGAAATTTGGTATGCAGGTAGATGTTATGATGTAGGCATCCGCTAAGAAAGGATTTTACGAAACTCCACCCCTAAGTGGGTAAAACGGGATCCACGCGTACGATGTCGCGGGCGGCCGCTAGTTATACATACATATAGACCAATGACAGGTCACGCCACTGTCATGGGTCGCGCGACCTGTCATTGGCCTATGATCGCACGGGCGATGGCGATCTGCACGCGTTGGTGTGGTTGAAGCTTAAGAGCGTTTACGCCGTTTGGCGCAAAAACAGTACTTTTTCAACTCGTTACAATCATTAACCAGTAATACTACAAATATGTTATAGGCATAAATAGTTAGGCAATTTCGTCGTCTAAATAGTTAATTGAGAAAATATTGCGATCAGTTTAGTATTTAAGAATTCTATCAAGATAAGTCCACACAGGTTTTGTAAATTTCCACTTTAGCGTCAGTTTACAAGCTGAAATTTTTATAAAAATACTGTGAAAACGATTTAACAAACATTTATATCCTATAGCATAGATCCTTGGGCAAATAGTTATCTGAGAAAATTTTTAGATTTAAGCATTTTACAATAAGAAATCACAAATTAAAAGAACGTGAAATACCCAAAAATCAAAGTGATTTTTTCACCAATATTCTTCCTTTATTCAACATAAAAATAGCTTAATATAATAAAACAACATCTTCTTTAAAATATTTACTTTGAAACGATATTTAATTCATTGTTATTGTTTTGCTATAAACATTTGAAAACTATTAAAAAACGCCGCGCGCGAATCATTTCCAATGATGCCCCTTGAAACGCCGCGCTTCGCGTAAACGCTCTTAATTTGAATGTCAAAAACACATGAGTGTTTACACTTGTTCACACGACAGTCCAGTTTTGCTGGATCCTGCATTACTGGTTCCCGCAGAACGGGAACGAGCCGTAATTTGAATTTCGCCAAGTTCCACGTTAAGTTGTGCCCCCGAGGTTCAACTCGAGATTGCTATGTTTAATGAAGACTAACTATTTTAACACCGTGGTTTTGTGGTGTGAGCCATAAGAATATGGCGTTTTAAGGGGCAGAGGCCCCTTGAAAACGCTGTTTGTGCAAGATAGTAAGGATTGCAATACATGGATAGGACGGCCACTGCTGAACATACACTGAAAAAAATGTTTGGTTACTGCTTACACAACAAAAGTGACCACCGAACACCAAACGTTGTGTAAACTAAACAAATAATTCTGTAGTGAGCTAGATTTAGTTTGGTTATAGTTAACACTTACCTCCCCTTAGAGATCTAGAGAGATGCCAACTAATGTGCTTAGTTCGAAACCTCATTAGAAATTCACACACACCTTTGTGTGTGATTACTTTTAATCAAAATAAAAACAATACATCGTGAAGAGTGTGTTTAATGCGCACAAAATGCACACATTGCATTGAGTGCGGCTATTCGTTCACAAACCATGTTGCAAGTAATGTACGTACAGCACATAACTACGCAGTGACGTGCGATTGAATGTATTGTGTTAGTTTGAATGTGCTCATTATCCACTGCGGTACAGAACTCAACGTTCGCATAATCTTTAGTAATACGCAAGCAATGTAAACTGTTTACACACATAATGTCGCTGCTGTCATCATTGCTCGTGAGCAATGTGTTCTGTTTTTGGGCATATTTTTGCGAAACTAGCTCCGCCCCCTTTTCACATCTCCCTTTAGTTTCTGTGATCTGTGGGCCTTCCCCAAGGATTTCCACAACGCCTGGTCCAGTGCTACCCGTATCCAGGAGCTTACTGCGATCATCTAGATCGTCGGTCCGCCATGTAAGAGGCCTGTCTTCTTGTCTCTAGTGTTCTAAAATGGGACTATTCCAGCGTTGCCAGACGTCCCGATTTTGGCGGGACGTCCCGATTTTTAAATCAAATTTAAATGTCCCGCGCGGGACAGGCTCGGTCCCGCTTTTCGGAGAGAGACACTCACTTCACCAGACTATTGTTTGAAACGCCATATTATTCTAAAGAATAAAACTTTTTTAATTTTTTTCTTTTTTTATTCTAAAGACGAATTTAACTATAGAATAAATGTGATTTAAAATATTATTTTTTTGTTAAAATACATTTTATATGGCTACTTTTGCTATCTATTGTCACGTAAACGTAATTTTAAGTCAAATAAAAAGATAAATATTTGAAAACCTTTGATTAAATACGTTTTTTTTACTATGTCCCGCTTCTGACGGAAGAATCCCGCTATTTTCACTCAAAAAGTACCAAAGTCCCGACTTGGCGAAAAAAAAAAACTGGCAACGCTGGACTATTCCCACCTCTCGTTCCCACCGCTGCAACTCCTGTGTAGCGAGGATCTACAGCTTGACCGCCTACAACCCAACCAGTGAAGGTAAATTTTGTCTCGGGGAAAAGTTGATCTGTCATTGGACCCGCAACGAAATTAATCAGAAGAACATAGAAGGAGTTCGAAGTTAAGGTTCGACTGGAGGGATCCAGTGCAAAACGGATGATAGGAGACAAAACAAAGGTTCAGGTGTTCTAAAATACTTAAAAAATTAACTATTTTATAACCACTTTTCCTTGTACCACACACCGAAAGGGGCAACCACAGCGAAACTAAGTTAGGACGCCATCATAGCTCAGTAATATTATAAGATCCTCACCTTCATTATAATATACTTTGAGTCCTTGATAGAACCTCCGTAATGGTTAAAAAATGTATTCGAATACGTATTTTCCCTATATTTTGTACAGCTTTTAACACTTTCAAAAACTGGGGTAAAACTATCCTTTCCCTGGGTCCAAAGCTAATGCCCGTATTCACAAATATTACTATGAGGTCTCACAGTGCGCGTGGACGCACAGGGTGACATACGAACCAATCACAGAGCTTTATTCAACGCTGTGCGTTGGATTTGCTGCTTCAATCTAGCAAGCATCGTTTGTAAATACGGGCGTAAGTTATGGTGCGGATAAGTGTGCGGTGGAGTACGGAGTTTCATACAAAGAATACCGACTGCCTCGAATTGATACGGTTACGATCCGTTTCCAGGCTGATAATTAGTATGCTTCGTCCTTTAGGCATCCGCTAAAAAAGAATTCAAAATCAACCCCCTAAGGGGGTACTACAACCGGGGTATAAAGCTTACCGCGAGTAAATTCGCAAGAAAAACTAGCCACGAAATGAAATACGAATATCAAAAGGCGTCAGAAATCTAGCATTGAATTACCACAGCCTATTCTAGACCCGATATTTTCCTAGATATTCCGGTACGCCACCTCCGAACCGGTATTTGGGCGACCTACAAAAATATTGGCTACCGTTCCTGGCAAAGTGCCAAAGTCAACAAGTTCTTTGCTCTATGGTGTGTGATAGTAGAATATGTGGGGCGTAGACTTGCAAGAATTGCCGCATTGATAGCGCATCGATCGTTATTCGATTGTGCGAATGGGGCCTAAGACTGATTTAACGATCATCATCATCATCATCATTTCAGCCACAGGACGTCCACTGCTGAACATAGGCATCCCCCAATGCTTTCCACGTTGATCGATTGGTAGCGGCCTGCGTCCAGTGATTCCCTGCTACCTATACGATGTCGTCGGTCCACCTTGTAGGTGGACGTCCCACGCTGCGTTTTCCGGTACGCGACCTCCATTCCAGAACCTTGCTGCCCCATCGGCCGTCAGTTCTGCGTACTATGTGCCCTGCCCATTGCCACTTCAGCTTGCTAATCCGTTAAAAAGATTTTGGACGAAAAGATGTTGCGTAGTTTCCCGGACGCTGCCCAGCCGAGTTGGATTCGACGATTGACCTCCTTCTCAAAATTGGACCTACCTAGCTGGATCGTTTGTCCGAGATAGACATACTTGTCAACAATCTCGAGAATTGAGCTCCCTACTGACGTAAATTTATCGATAAAATCATCTCTAATTCGGATTAGCTATTAAATGTCCTCTCCCTGTGTTGCCTGGAGGAGATCTTAGCGATAAAACTGCCAAAATTGAATAAAGAACTAAAAAAATGCCGATAGGGCAAGGTTCTGGGGTGGAGGCCACGTACCGCAAAACGCAGCGTCGGCAAACCACAAGGTGGACCGACGACCTGAGGAAGGCGCTGGATGCAGGCCGCTACCAACCGTGCGATGTGGAAGTCATTGGGGAGGCCTATGTTCAGCAGTGGACGTCCTGTGGCTGAAATGATAATGATGAATCGATCGCATTGACATCATAAAATCAAAAAATCTATGTTTTGAGACACTACCAAATTAATAATTATAATTTAATTCCAATTGCTGAACTATCCAAAATAATCAACTATATCAAAGTATACTGCTCATCAATATACCGTACAATCAAAGCAGACAAGTTGCTCAACTCCAGTTAGTTCAAAAAGCCAGCACTTGGGGTATTAGTTTGACTGATCAAGCTTTCAACTTCAGCATCTATTAATAGACCGAGTTCGGAAATTTGGCAGATAGATCGTTTCATCCACGAAGACGCGCCCCACCACTTTTTGGTCGATGGATGTTCGGGATGCGAGGAGTTTAATCCGAGCAATCTGAGCGTCATTATTGTAGTGTGCGTGTGCACTCATGGATCATTTAGCGTGTAGGTAGGTACCGATAACACTCAAACATTAGTGGAAGTATGGTGGGGCGTGTCTTCGTGGATGAAACGATCTATAGAAAGGAACATTATTTTAGTATAAACAAGCTGACACGACAAACTTTGTAACGTCTATGTTCAACAGAAAAAATGTATGATTGTAATGGTGAAAGAATTTTCTAAATCGGTCCAGTAGTTTGGAAGCCTATTGAATACAAACAAACAATCAAATTTTCCCACTTTATAATATTAGGCTGGGTTGCACCATCTTTTTTTTTTTTTTTTTTTTTTTTTTTAATGGCAACCAAACCTCTCTGGGAGGTTTATTTCTGCCAATGTCGAGTGAAAAATAATTGACAAAGTTATCAATAGAACGTGGGTGTTTCAGTTCTATTGATTTTTCATGGATTCCGTGGAGTTAAGTATGCCCGTAAGCAGGTTTCGAGACGCCACCGGGTCCAAAGCGGGTTGTTCATACGACAACCCACTCGACACTCGATGCGCGCTCAAATTGGAAGTATTTCAATGTTTTTTATAATTTATCACTTCACTGCACTTTAGAACACAAAATAACACCAAATTTGTACACTAAAGTCCATTAAATAATAAATTGAAACCATTAAAACAGATCGACCATGCTTCCCGTTCAACTACCCTCCACGGAATCCTTGCACCATCTTACTTTAACTTTAACAAACGTCAAAAATCTGACAGATTTTTGACGTTTGTTAAAGACTGAACTGCATACAATACACACCGGTTATCGTTATAGCTACGGTTAAAGTAGTCCAACTCAGAGAACTAGTAAAGGTTTCTCTCAATCAAGGTTAAATTCCATGCCTTTTGTGAATAATATCGGACACAAACAGAAATACACTTGCACAAAACCTCTGGTAAAAGCTAGTTACATTTAGCAAAACAAGAACTTATTAATATTCATCGTTCAAATAGAAAATTCTAGAATGTTTTCATTACAACGCAGTCGTTCTGAACAAGTGGAATGTACTAATGTTAATTAAAAACGTACCAGTTTTTCGATTACGAATTCCAGACAGAATATTGTATCTAAATGATCAGTCAACGACCTAGCCTAGCCTAATTCTGTAAATAGCCAAACTTAATTGGCAGTGTGCACATAGAATCGCTTACTTTGGGCCTCATAAGAAGGCATCGGTATTTCTTTACGAGATCGAATCAGAAATGAGGGGATCCGTAAACGAACTAAAGTCGCTGACATAGCCCGACGGTAAGTTTAGTAAGCTGAAGTGGCAATGTGCAGGGTACATATTACGCAGAACTGACGGCCGATGGGGCAGCAAGGTTCTGGAGTAGAGGCCGCGTACAGGACGTCCTCTCACAAGGTGGACCAACGACATCATAAAGGTAGCAAGAAAGCGCTTGACACAGGCCGCTACCAACCGGTCATTATGGAAATCATTGGGGGAGGCCTATATTCAGCAGTAGACGTTCTGTGGCTGAATTAATGATGATGATGAGTGGCTTACTTTAGGGCTCATAAGAAAGCTCAAGATCACTCAAAGAGTGATGGAGCGTGACACACTCGGAGTTTCCCTAAAAAGTTCCGATGACCGCGGATCTAATGCCAATTTAACTTTTCCTAGGTCCCGGCTGCTGGTTGGGTTTTTATTGGCGGTCAAGCTGTAGATCCTGGCTACACAGGAGTTGCAGCGGTGGGAACGAGAGGTGGGAATAGTCCCGTTTAAGTATACAAGGCTGTTTAAATTCCACCTCTTGTTCCAGCCACCATATTGTCCTCAAGTTTGCAATTAATTTGGAACAGTTTGACACGGCGCGATTACCTGGCGTCTTGCCACTTTTCAAGCTCCATTATTAACTGGACCAAACTTATTACGTTGTTTAAATAGTGCCCTGTCTTGGTAGAAACACCGAAGACTTTGGGTACTCGTATACCAAACTGTGAATTAAAATTGAAACGTATGAATATGGGAAAACGCGTTCTACTTACTTTTCAATTAATTACCAAAAGCTACTAGTATTTTAGACCTTCCTATTATTATTCAGTGACGAAATTAAAAGGGGATACTGTGTATTTGCTAAAGCCCGCAGAACTGCTAAAATCAAGTGGCAGTGGGCAGGGAACTTAGCTCGCAGAGCTGATGGCCGCTGGGGCAGAAAAGCTTTCGAGCTTTCGGGCAGGCCCTTTACTAGATGGACTGACGATCTGGTGAAATTCGCAGGAGATAGCAATGATCTAATTAATACAACAACATTATATTTGACTAGCTGGCCCGGCGAACTCTGTTCCGCCTTGAAGGCAATAAATAAGCCATCGCAATTTTTCCTTATTTGCTCACCGTTTTGTCCTACCCTGGACTACGACAAACATTTTAAAACCAAAATCAGCTCAATCGGCCCAGCCGTTCTCGAGTTTTAAGCCGTTCTCGAGGCGAGGAGCTGGACAGATTTGCTACACCAAAAGCAGTCCTATGTAGCCCCGAGCAGTCGATGCTTTATATAAAACAACCATCAGACTCATTTAAAATACTTACACAAAACATTCGATCAATAAATAAAAACTATCATAATTTTGAAACACTCACTGCGCGTATCCCATTTGAATGTGACGTTTTTGTTTTGACAGAGTGCTGGTTACCATGCCTCAGTAATACATATATTCCAACTCCACTTAACTACACACTACATAAAACCTCAACCCACCTGAACCAAAGTGATGGAGTTGTTGTCTTCGTTAAATCAAATCTCTGTACAAGTCTGGAAGAGCCCGATTTTCAGTCCTCCGCCTCTGGCTTGATCGTAAAAATCAACTCGGACCTAGCTATCTTATGTGTTTATCGCTCTCCTTCTAACAAAAATATTGACACCTTTATCACATCTCTCTATACAATATTAGTTGGTTTAGCTAAATACAAATCAGTTATACTTGCAGGAGACATAAACATAGACATAAAACCGACATCGACAGACTCCCGCCAGCACGATTATTTAAACTGCCTCGCTTTTCACGGTCTCCTACCGGCTCACACTCTTCCAACCAGAGAGAACAATTGTCTGGACCACATCTTTATCCGCACGAACCTCCCATCTACTACACTTATTTTAGACTCCACGATCACCGACCACTACTCCTCATTGCTCTCCATTAAAAATAAACCCCACAGGATGAATATTGACAAAACTATTACCAAAATTAATTATGCTACTCTAGATGAAACTTTCAAAAACATCGACTTCTCGGCTATTCTTAAATCTGACGACCCTGAAATGTCTACCAACGAATTTATTAATATAATCTCAAGCGCCATAAAAAGTAATAGCTCCAAAATAAAAATTTCTTCACGGAGAACGATAATCAAGCCGTGGATCACTCCAGGCTTACTGCGGTGCATGAGGACTAGAGACAAACTTCATAAAAAACATATGAAATCACGTGAAAACGATATTATTAGGTTAACCTATACCAGATATCGTAATTTTTGTTCTAAAATTATCAAGAAAGTTAAAAGGCAATATGACACCCAAGAACTAAATAATGCTCGAAATAATCCAAAGCTATTGTGGAATAATATTAAAAGAATTACATATACTAGTAAACAACCAGAAACTTCCAATAAATTACTTACCTTAGCTCAAAATCCCATACAGTCCTGCAATATGGTAAATAGCTACTTCGTAAATATAGGAGAAGAACTTGCTCATAAGTTTAGTAGTGTCTCCCGGGTATCACACACGCTCCACTCGAATCAGCAATCTTCCTCCTTCGCACTTTCAGATACTGATGCTGAAGAGGTCCATAATACCATTTGGTCACTTAGATCGAATGCCGCAATGGGTGGAGATGGTATTTCTCCAGTCATACTTAAACGATATTCCACTATCTTGTCGCCCATACTCTCCCACATATTTAACCTATGCTTTCTTAAAGGCGTCTTTCCAACCGCATTAAAAAAGGCAATAGTACAACCCATTTTCAAGAGCGGTGACGGGAATCTAGTTACCAACTACCGTCCCATTGCAATCCTACCAGCTGTTTCCAAAGTGCTAGAGCGTATTTGTAAACAAGAGACTTGTCGATTACCTGGAACACTATAACCTTTTGTCGCCACAACAGTTTGGCTTTAGGAAAAAGAGATCAACGACTGACGCAGTTCACGAACTACTGGATACTATAGTTAAGTCACTCAACTCAAATAAAAAAGTACTAACCATATTCCTAGATCTTACTAAAGCGTTTGACACAGTCCCCACCGAATCTCTTCTAGTAAAGCTCGAAAAAATGGGTGTCAGAGGTAATCAACTGGACTTTTTTCATAGCTACTTATCAGATAGAACTCAGGCAGTTAAAATGAACAACTATGTTAGTAATGAACTGCCTATTAACTATGGCGTTCCCCAGGGCAGTATTCTTGGCCCGACTCTCTTCTTAATATTTATTAATGACCTTAGCAACCTTAGCATACCCAATAATCACATCATCTCCTTCGCTGACGATACCGCACTTACCTTTACAGCTGACTCCTGGTCGGACTTAGAACGGGTGGCCCAAGATGGAATCAACACAGCCTTTTCTTGGTTGACTAGTCACAAGCTCACTTTGAACACCTCTAAAACTAAATTCGTTATCTTTTCTATTAGCTCAGCTACACAGCCGCCAACTGGACTTTGCCTAAAGGCTCATTCTTGCTCTAACTGGTCACTATCCTCTTGCGACTGTCCACAACTGTCCACAGTAGATACAATTAAGTACCTGGGTATAAACATAGATAAGCACCTTAACTTTAAGAACCACATTCAACTCCTTACAGGTAGATTGCGTAAGCTTATCTTTGTCTTTAAAACCCTTAGGCATGTAGCGAACCCCACAATCCTACAGAACGTTTACTATGCACTGTGCCACTCGATACTTACGTACTGTATTTCCTGTTGGGGAGGTGTCCCGAAGTCTACTCTGAAGCCGCTTGAAGTGGCTCAACGGGCGATTCTTAAAGTAGCCACTTTTCGCCATATGCTCTTTCCGACACAAGAACTTTACCAGATATGCAAAGTTTTGACTGTGCGCCAATTATTTATACTTGATGTTATTCGTCTTCAACACAAAGTAACTCCTCATGTACAGATAGATAAACGACGTAAGGACAAAATTTATACAGTTCCCTCAACTGCCTACTCTTTCACCAAGAGATTCTTTTTCTATCTAGGACCCTCTTTATACAATAAAATTAACGCCGAACTTCCGTTATACCAACTTACATTTTTTGAATGTAAAAAAAGCTTACGATGCCTCCTTTTAACTAAAAGTTATGATCAAACTGAAAAGTACTTTCACACGCTCACTTAACCCTTAACCACTGACGTGTCATTTTGTTACACTAACACTGACGTACGTACGGCATACGTACGTAACTTTGAAGACCTCCTGATGTGTCAATAGAGTGTAACTTGGGTGAAATTTGAATTTAAATTATTTACACATGTTTATATTAAACAGACATAGTAAAAAAAACATAGTAACATTAATAGAATAGTATGATATTGGTGAAATCCTCCAGATGTAATAAAAGTTAGACAGGCATTTTTTTTAAATCAACACAGAAATATTCGATAACACTAGAAACTTCTATTTTGGCCATATTAAAGATTAATAACAGTTTTAATCAGAAAAAAATCACATTAGCAATAATTCACAAATTAAGTCACTTTTTAATACAGTTCATTTAGGAAGGCTATTTTCTATAGTCTTTCTTTGATTGATGACCTGGTCACCAGTTTGCTGTGCTTCAAACTAGCTAGGAAATATAAAAATATGGTATATACTCTTCAGAAGCAGTCAAATCCAAAGCCACGAAGTAAAGCTCCTTCACCATCATGATGATTGTCCTCGAAAACCGCAACAAATATAAAAAATTTCATCCACTGGATTTTTTGCTAATTTCTTCGTCATTTGTAATAATTTTTGGCGTAAATAAGGTTTTTTATATATAGACGGCCAAGTAAATAAATTAGACTGCTAACAATTAATTTTATCTATGAACCAACATACAAAAGCGATGTTGAAAAAGTTACACTAACACTGACGTTACGTACCACATACGTCGGGTGGTCTAGCTCTCCTACTTAGGGACGTGCTACCTATCTATTTTCTCCCGTCGCACACGCATCTCTGGCCACTAGGAAACTACCAAAAAGGACACGCAAAAATTCCCGCACAAAATGAAGTTTTGAACGAAAAACCGTTTGGCCGACGTACCACGTACGTACGTCAGTGGTTAAGGGTTAACGATGCTCATAAAATGTACAAACACGACTACTCTACACACAACTCTCTCTCACCACTCACACACATACACATACACACACACACACACACACACACACACACACACACACACACACACACGCACACATACACACACACTACAATAACAAATCCTAGTGTTCCTTTTCCTTTTTAATTAGGTTAATTAGTCTAATTAATAGTTAATACGCTGCCCTTGTAATCCTTGCCATACATCACTACCATGTCTGAGTCAATAATATAATATAATATCGGTTCTCTAATTAATTATAAATTGTGCCAATATCTGGGGTGGTGGGAGCCTGATGACCTGTACTACAGGTATGCAAATACCTATCACAGGCGTCAGTCTCACACAAACAACTTTGTTTTTGAATTGTAATTAATGTGCTTAAAAACTTGTGTCATTGTAATGTTTGTGATGAGAAAATAAATACTATTTATTATTATTATTATTATTATTATAATCAGACTAACGAACAGCAATTCATTTTTATTTATACATATAGATAGATAATATTATCAAAAAAATACACTACCGATTTTCTTAGGCTTTGCGGGTAAATTAATTAACAGAACCTAATAAATAAATAAGTAGGTACAAGACAACCAAAGATAATATTCGAGAACAAGAATGTATCAATTCAGAATCTTAATAAAAGCATTTTTTACACGCTACTCGTAATAACGCGCCAAGTTCTTGATGGGTGTAACACCCTCGCGTTGGCTTCCTTCCAGAAATGGATTATCAACAAGTTAGGTTGTATCGAAAATTGCAGCTGCCTTTATAGTTGTTGAGTTATGGGAAGAAAGTTATTAAAACGTAACTTAATTATCTATAGAGTTTGCAAGCATTAATATGAGTAGTTTTAGAGCCACTACACCAAACGGCTGACTGTATGAACAACATTTTACGGGACTATTCCCACCTCTCGTTCCCACCGCTGCAACACCTGTGTGGCCAGGATCTACAGTTTGACTGCCAATAATCCAACCAGTTAAGGTCAAGTTTGTCCCGGGGGTAAGTTAAACTGTCATTGGAACCGCAACGAAATTGATCGGATTGATTCCACGTAAACGATTCAATAATATTGATAACTATAGATTTTGCTCGCGACTTCCGTTAGCTTCAATCTTCACAAATATTAATCATCATAAGCTAGAAGTGGTACAGAATTCCCTTTGGCAGTAAGTTTGTCTAAGATACTGTTATTTCTGAGGTTGTTTCTATATTATATTTTTTAATAAATACACTTAATTCTCACGCTTTTTGAGTTGAGTACAGTATAAAATTAGAAGTGACACTATTAAATTTACATAGACCCAAGAAAAGTGAATAATTTTACATTGTTTTCTTTTGCTAGCTTTTGTCAAGTGCGACACTCACAATGAGATGATAATGAAAATCTGTTAAGTGCGCATCGGACTTTGCTCTTGCGGGGTTCTGTATAAATTAGTTTTCTTCTAAACATTTATTTAGCGCCATCTAGTCTGGAACTAAGCAAAACTTGTACTATGAGTAGCAAATACACTTACGCATACTTTCTAAACACCTTTATGTAAAAAACAGTTGAAATCTTTAATAACTGTCCAATGACAGTTTAACTTTCCCCTCGAGACAAACTTGACCTTCACTGGTTGGGTTTTTATTGGCGGTCAAGCTGTAGATCCTGGCTACACAGGAGTTGCAGCGGTGGGAACGAGAGGTGGGAATAGTCCCGTATAGAAATATCTGCGTGCGGCGCCGCAACGATGGTGCTTTGGTTCTTAGAGAAGTCATTTTCTTACGGAACCCTAAAATATACAACTGTACACATCCCATCAAACTTGTTGATGGACCACTATAAATATATAAACCATATAAACTTGTTGATATTCCAGTCTGGAAGCGCGCCAACGGGAGAATGGGAGGCTTGTAAAAACCACCATTATGGTGTTCGAGTGGTTTATGAGGGAAACTATTTATGGGAAAGATCTTTATTGCTGCTGCTTTGTTTTTGATATTATTCGGGGCAATACCTTAGATTCAACAATATTTATTACTTAACGCTGTAAACCCTTGAAGAGGCTGACAATAGTGACTGAGTTTTTTTGCGCTGCTTCTTCTCAGCCCATTCATTGGTTGTCCCGAAGCAGTGGTAGGGTTACACTAATACAGGGACGTATAAGAGCCTACTTTCAACTTATTTTTATGATTTTTTTTATTATCAAAGCCTAGATGGATATTCTTCATACAAGCGCTTAGTCTAAAGTGAAGCAAAAATCATACGTCATTGGAAAATTACTCTGGTACAGATAAATGGTGGAAGAAACTCATTCAAGTCACCTTTGCCAGCCTTTTATTTCTTACAAAACACACAATTGAATAAATTTTAATACAGTTCAATTACTTATGGTGGTTTCAATAGTTATCAAACCTTTATTTTGTCACCTATCATCTGCTCCTAACTTATATTCTTCTGATTAATTTCGTTGCGGGTCTAATGACAGTTTAACTTTCCACCGGGACAAACTTGGCCTTCACTGGTTGTAGGCGGTCAAGCTGTAGATCCTGGCTACATAGGAGTTGCAGCGGTGGGAATAGTCCCGTTACGGTGGTTTCTGAAGTTACTTCTGCATACACACAAATAGTAGATACCTAAATACAGTTAAACCTCCTTACATCTAAAAAGCGCAAGATCACTTACTCACTCATCACGAAATCTCAGAAACTACAAGCGCTAGAAGTCTTAAATTTTGCATGCTGGTTCCTTTTAGAACATAGGTGCTCACTAAGACTGGATTTTGCAAAATTCAACCCCAAAGGGGGTAAAACGGGATCCACGCGTACGAAGTCGCGGGCGACCGCTAGTAATACGTACGTAAACACAAAATAATTCTCACCCTCTTACATTAGACTGAAAATACCTCACCAAATGACAATAAACTTTAAGCTACAGCATTAGATGCTAAGATCGTTTAAGTTCGCATATTATTGGCATTGTTAACTGTTTTTGGTGACTTAAACAGCTTAAAGCACTATTTCGGTGTTTAAATGTGTTTAAATTAATGCTGATATAAAGGTCTGGTTATTAATGTAATATTAGAAATATCTTTAGATGAATAGCATTAATGATATTATTTATGAACTAGCTTTTGCCCGCGGCTTCACCCGTGAGAAATTAAGTTTGTCACAGATCGTCATAAATTATAGTGTGTATGTTATTCTGAGTTATAAACAATAATACTGTAAAGTTTCATCAAAATCCGTTCAGTAGTTTTTGCGTGAAAGAGTAACAAACATGTTAACATCCAGACATCCATACAAACTTTCGCATTTAGAATATTAGCAGGATGGATCTGTCACAAATTAAGCTGAGCTTTGTACGATTGACAGCACGTCAGATCAAACAGTTTCATCGAAAATCGCTCTTATTTCAATGTAGTAAGATTCCTCAGTGTGTAACTTGATATGCTGAGACAGTTAGGGGTCGTTCCCACGGCATCCAGTAAAGCTAGATCCCGCAAAACTGACTGTGTTTCCTGGAGAATAAAAAAAAGTTTGAATAAGTCCGTCGGTTTACTTATGAAAAAATACCCGACACGTATTTTTCACTTTTTCCAACTAATGAAAGATAAAACGCGCCAATGTTCAAAAGAAGAGGCCTGTGTAAAAGTGTAGCACTTTGTGACGTCACGCGGAACTTCAACGCAGCATTACTTCACAATTATTTGTTTGATTGACTAATAAAAATATTCGTGTCCAATATTTTTTTATAATAATTGACAGACTAAAAGTTTTTTTTTGGGAAACCAGCCTATTATGTCGGCTAACAACTTTTCTTCTACAGGTCCTCATCACATTCCTACGTCATCCCTATCCAGAAAAATCAGGAAAAAACTGTTTCTACAACTCCCATTTGCAACTTACTGGCGTTCATCTACTTATATTGGCCCAGTAATGTGTGTTACATCAAACTTGGCACGGCAATCGCTCCCTGGAGAGTCCCGAATATTGCGCACATTCAATGTATTTGTCCCTCTCACACGTATAGAGAAGCTTGGTAGAGTAAGGAAGATGGATGATCGAATGAATTACGCCCGTATTCACAAACGATGCTTGCTTAAGAGAAGCAGCAAATCGAACGCACAACGTTGAATAAAGCTCTGTGATTGGTTCGTGTGTCACCCTGTGCGTCCACGCGCACTATGGAACCTCATATTAATGTTTGTGAATACGGGCATTAATGTTGTGAATAGACGTCCAAAATCGTTTTATTTTTAATTAAGTTATTAAATTATTCACTTTTCTCACACCAGCCGGGCTAGGATGCGCGTCGTGGACGTCGTCATCAACAACATACTTTATCAACGTCAAAATCTATGGGCAAAATCGATGAAATAAGCGATAACCGCTTATCGGGCCATTTTATCAAATGTAAGCGATAAGCCCATACGTTTGTCATCTAAAATCGTCGATATATTTTATAGCCCGGCAAGAAAAGCTTGCTAGAGTAAGTGAAACCAAAAATTGAATGAGTTAGATCATTTGAGGTAGATGAATCGTTTTTATCTCTCACACACTAAGGCTGGTTTGCACCATCTTACTTTAACTTTAATAAACGTCAATAAATATCTGTCAAACGCCTTACCAAAAAACCGGTCGTATCGTTAAAGTTACGGTTAAAGTTAGGCTGACTAGGCTGTTTGACAGATTTGTGACGTTTGTCAAAGTTAAAGTAAGATGGTGCAACTCAGCCTGTGGCCAAGTTTTTTGATTCTTAGTTAAAATAACTAATTGTAAAATTTTGCTACTAATGGTTAAATATTAACAAAATATAAACAAATAGTTAAAAAATGTACTAAAAGTCAAGCTAACCATTGTACGAAAATCATGTTTTCTGATATTTAACCACTTGTCATTTGACATCTGTCAAATTTGACCATTGGTTATTTTAACTACGAATCAAAAAACCGGCCCTGATAATCTCATTAGAGTAAGGAAGATGGATGCTATAATGAGTTAATTATTTTGTTAAATAGACCCCCAAAATCGGTTTTATCTGTCTCTCTCACACAACAAGAGAAACTCACTAGAATAAGGGAAACATAATTGAATGAAATGGTGTTATGAATAGACGTTCAGAATCTGTTGTTTCTGTTTTTCTTATACGCCTAGAGAGGTTCGCTAGGTTGATGAATGTGTTTTTTCTGTCTCTCTCAGGTTTACATACCAAGACGAACTGGCTTATAAACGATGCAAGCGAAAGGTCGTGGATTCAATTCCCACTTTAGGCAGTTTGATTTTTTCAAGTTATTTATAATTTTCAAGGAATGAGTTAATTTTTGAAATATGAATATACCCCCAGCATAGTTTTTTTCTGTCTCTCTCACACATTTCTAGAGTAAGGGAGATGGATGAATGAGCTAATTTCGTCAGTATACCCCTAGAATTGGTTTCAGTTCGCAAACGACGGCAGTAAACCGACATTCAAACTGATTACTTGGTTGTAAAGTTTATAGTGGTGAAGGGAAGTTTGAACAAGTTGGTCTGGCTAATTCTATACGAATTAGAAACTGGACCGAAACAGAAATAGTTAAACTAGCGGCCGCCCGCGACTTCGTACGCGTGGATCCCGTTTTACCCCCTTAGGGGTGGAGTTTCGTATAATCCGTTCTTCGTGAGCACCTACGTTCTAATAGGAACCCCCATGCAAAATTTGAGACTCCTAGTACTTGTAGTTTCTGAGATTTCGTTATGAGTGAGTAAGTCGGTCAGTCAGTCAGTCAGTCAATCAGTGACCTTTGTCTTTTATAAATATAGATTTGATAGTTGATAAATTTTAACCCCATTTCATTGTACTCGTAGTTCTAGCGCTTAAGAGTAGGCGCACACCGTTGATTTTTAGTTGGCCGATAGTTGTGCCCGATTTTAATTTGTATGAAGAATCGGCCAAATCGAATCGGCGTAGTGTGCGCACTCCCATACATGCCCATACTGATCAACTGCCCGACTAAACTATCGGCCGACGAAAAATCAACGGTGTGCGCCTACTCTAACTCAGTCAGTGACTGAAGTATGAAAGTGGCACGGGAGGGGTGATTTTGACATTTATGACGAAGCATGAAAATTTGAAGTCTAGCTGACATTTTGACGTCACAAAAAACACCCACCCGTGCCTCTCCAATATGAGGCACTGAATTTTGCACCTAGAGGTAGGGAAAAATAGTTACACACATCCTAATGTCAAAAGTACTAAACACACCCACAAAATTTCATAAGAATCAGCAAAGATCGAAATTCATTCGAGCAAACTCGCGGGCAAAAGCTAAGATTAAATAAATTAGTTTCTACTTTTGCTTGTAAAAATAAAGCAAAATTGAAATCCTTTGTTATTTTATTAAAACGAACCTCGTAAATTACGGTCTGCTAAATACTAAGAAACATTTTAATCACCTTCTTTGGGTTATTACTTCTGAGAATTTCGCAAAACGCGTGACTAAATTGACATTACGTTATAAGATTGTTAAGCGTTAAGTAATCTTATTTAATTACATGTTTATGTTATAAAACCAATTAAGTTTAAACTTAATGTAGTATTAGAGGCCGGTAGATCTATTCTCATAAATAAAACACTGGATACTTAGCATTCACATAATATTTCTATAATTTAAATACAATAATTCATCACTTAGCACAAAAGAGAGAAACACAGAAAAGTTATCACCGCGTGTCCCTTTATTCTAACGTTTGGTTCTAGTGTGACATTGACATTACGTCAATGTCACTATGACAACAGCTCATTGGCTATAACGATACAGTTATTTTAACGTTTTAGATTTTTCACAATGAACAGTAGTTAAAATCAAATCTAACTATAGTTTATTCAGTACATAGGCCCTTTCCAGGGCTTTTATACATGTCCCAAATATAGCTTGCCCTACCACCACTTTGCGACAACATTATGGGCATAGTTCGTACGATCGTTTCAGCCAAATGATGTCCACTGCTGGACAAAGGCCTACTCAAGGATTTTCACAACAACTTCCAATGACCTTCGCCAGGTATTAGTTTAAGTAGTAACAATAATAATCATCATCAGGTCATTTAGTCTCCACTGCAGGAGCACGACCCTCTAATTTATCAGAAGCAAATGGAGGATTTAGCCTACACTCCCCACGCTGGCCAGACGGGTTGGGGAGGCCCTGATGTTCGCATAATGTTTCTTCCTTAGTCAACGAAGAGCCAGTAGGATCCCGCAAAACTGAACTATCGTGATCACTTATGTGTGTTTGAAATTCGAATTACAAATTCGAACGGAATGGTTTTTTGCGGAACACTGCAAAAGGGATGTTCGTGTGAACGTTCACATTAAAACACATATACTAAACGGGATCCTGCAAGAAACAGGATGTCTCCGTGGAAAGAAGATCTACATCTTTGCGCTCCACAATGCAAAACCTCCTAAAGCCTAACGGGATTATTCCCACCTCTCGTTCCCACCGCTGCAACTCATGTGTAGCCAGGATCTACAGCTTGACCACCAATAAAAACCCAACCAGGGAAGGTCAAATTGTCCCGGGGGTAAGTTAAACTGTCATTGGACCCGCAACGAAATTAATCAGAAGAACATAGGAGGAGTTCGAAGTTAAGGTTCGACTTCCCTCTAATGCAAAGCTTAGTCCAAATAATCAAGATTCATTTTAGATTTACTTACTTTATCTTCCCAACCTCACGCAGTAACTAGTTTCCAACTTCCGCCATTTATTCGAGCTTCGATGGCGCTAATTTTCTCGTTAACGACAACGTATTGGATACTATTTTGGTTGATAATTAATATTTTGTGCTTTGCCTTTAATTAAGTTTCACTAATCAAAGGATTTTAAGTGGGAGTGTAAATTAATACCTTATTGTTTGTTGAGTTGATACTAAAGGTATAATTTTCCCATGCCATGCTTACGGGACAGAGTCTTACGGGACTATTCCCACTTCTCGTTCCCACCGCTGCAACTCCTGTGTAGCCAGGATTTACAGTTTGACCGAGAATAAAACCCAACCAGCTTACTTTATGATAGCAAGTGTAATTAACTATATTAATCATATAATTAATAAGCATCGATTTAAAAAGGTCCTAAGGCATGTTATTATTGATAGGTACCTATATTTTGGTGTTGAGGCAGAAAAGTTCTCGAATGGCGACCACGGGTCCGAAAAGCCGGCCTCCCACTTGGTGGACTGACGATCTCGTAAAGGTCACGGGAAACTCCTGTGTAGCCAAGATCTACAGCTTGACCGCCAATAAAAACCCAACCAGCTTACTTTATGATAGCAAATGTAATTAACTCTATTAATCATAATTATTAAGTATCTTATTTAAAAAGGTCCCAATGCATGTTGATACTTATTTTTTGGTGTTAAGGCAGAAAAGTTCTCGAGTGGCGACCACGGGTCGGAAAATGTAGTGTAAGCCGGCCTCCCACTTGGTGGACTGACGATCTCGTAAAGGTCACGGGAAACTCCTTGATGAGGGCAGTGCAGGACTGATCGTTGTGGAAATCATTGGGGGAGGCCTTTGTCCAGCAGTTGACGTCATTTGGCTGAAACAAACGAACGAATATTATCATAGAACAGAGTCGCCCCATAATATTACAAGTTAAAACTTCAAAAAAGAACCAACTAAAACAAAAATTACAAAACAAATCCTACCAATATTTCATCTAAACGAGCTGAATTTGCCTAAATAAGTATATTAGTATTCGTAAGCGAGCATGTTCGATCCCCACTTACTTCACAAGTATCCTTAGACCATTAACATACTTTGGTCCCAAAAATTCGTCTTTTGTAGGATACTTAAAAACAACTCTGAACTCGACTGGATATTGATTGGGCAGGGAATTGGTGAAGGACAGGGAGATGAGCCAACACAGTTTGGAGCATGATATCTGGAGGTTATTATCAGAGTAGAAATTATTAAATCGCCTGGAAACCGAGTAAGCGCAAGAAAAATGAAGCACTTCAAAGTGAAACTAGAATACTGGCTCTGTTTTTTTACATTTTCACTATCATAAGTGAAAACGTATATAAGATGACACACACCATAGGATTGGACACGCCACATAAATTGGATGACTCATGACATACACCTAAAATCCGTTAGATAAAGCACTAAAAACCAAGCTATATTGGAACCAAAGTGGTGACTTTGAGACTTGCAGACAAACAATGTTTTTTTTTTTTTTTTTTTTTTATGTGATAGGAGGCAAACGAGCAGACGGATCACCTGATGGTAAGTGATTACCGTCGCCCATAGACACCCGCAGACCCAGGGGCGTTACAGGTGCGTTGCCGGCCTTTAACCTCCTGAGACCCCCGGTGTCACTCGTGACACTTGAGTATATATTTTTTTTACAGCGCCATTTATTGGTATTTATGAAAATTATTAAAAGTGTCTGAAACGTTGGAATATGTCACATATCTAAAAAATTGCTACCTCTCACGAAAGGGTTTTTGATTTTGTAAACATTAACTGAAATTTTGAATTCGCGCGACCTCCGACATGACACATTCCAAGAAAGAAAATATTATTTAAAACAAGTTTTTTGGTATTCTTTTGTATTTTTTGTGTGCTACGATAATATATCTCTCAGATTGTGCGATAAAACTATTAAAATGTTTCTATTGTAATAAGTATTTTCGTCAATTAATTCAAGTGTCACTGGTGACACTTTGGGCACTCGTGACTTGAAATATTGTCCTTTTTAGGATTGTCTGATGGTAACGTCAAGTCAATGTTATGCAACTTTGATTGATGTCTACTCACGGACATTGCCCGCGGGCGGCGTGACCGGAGGGAGCGGCGAGCGTTCGGCGAACGAACGAGCAATGTTCGGTTCGCGAGCGAACATCGAAGAAGACGATCCTGACGCACTCTCTTCAACGACTTTGCACAAAACGGTCTCGATAACATTGTAAATTTATACCGAATAGACAATTAATTGTATACAGTCCACTCTTTCATTTAATTAACTTCCACTACACTCACTATCGAAGTAACATATTGGTCCATCTACCGGAAAACTGAATCCCGCTGAAGAAACGACTGCGGTATCGAACTTTGACCCCGCGACACGTCCGCCGATCTATTGCGCCGTGTCACCATCGCTATCCGAGGAGTTGAAGATCAGAGTCACCTGTGGAATTTCTGGATAAGGATACGGGTATTTTGTGAGTTCTTTCCAATTTATCCCTCATTTACATCTTTTCCTAAATTCCGTTACTTAATTCTTGCATAAGTCCAATTCACAACACTTTTCTTGCTTTTTATTTGAGTTGGCGCAAGCTAATTAATTCGCACGTCATTCCTTTCCGCTAGCGGTGCCCGTACTGCCGCCACTAGTTTTTTTGTCAATAATATTATAAGCGCACGGGCCAGTTTCGTAGATATTACTACTTATAGATACATCGCTACCGTTAGACTGCATCAGCTGAGCGCCTATTCATACGAATAATATTAATTTACGCACCATCTTTATTTACGTCCGCACGAATTAGATTTTTTCATAGCCCTTAATTATTTTACCTACCCACAATGGCTGAAAAATTAATTAAACAGCGCGGCTCCGTAAAGGCTAAGCTTACTAGTTTCAGCAATTACATGACTGTTATAAAAAGCTGCAAACAACTCTCGGACCTACAGGTTCTCGAACTTGAAGGTCGATTTAATAAATTTGAAAGCTTACATGATGAATTTAATGATTTACAGACCGACATTGAGCTGCTATCAGACAATCCAGAGGAGGCCTATGCCGAGCGCTTCAAATTCGAAGACACCTTTTATCCGCTGGTTGCACAGGCGCGAAAGCTCCTGGAGGCCAGTCAGCAACTTCAGAACAAGCTTTCTGCAGGTTCCGTATCAGGCTCCGAGGTATCAGGTGGGGCGAAAAGCAATTTTATACGTTTACCTAAAATAGACCTACCTCATTTTGATGGAAGTTATCAGTGTTGGCTGGAATTTAGAGACACCTTTCTCTCCTTAATCCATAACAATAATAGTATCGATAACATAAGCAAGTTCCATTACTTGCGTGCGTCCCTAGGGGGAGCAGCCGCCGAAATTATTAAAAATATTGATTTTAATAGCGATAATTATATAATGGCATGGGAACTATTATGCGATCGATACAACAATAGTCGCCTTTTGATAAACAACCATATTCAGGCATTATTAAACGCTCAGCCCATTAGCAATGAGTCTAGTATTGCTTTGCGCCAACTAATTGACGTTATAAATAAAAATATACGGGCGTTAAAAGCGCTGCGTGAACCCACTCAATATTGGGACACGCTCATTATTTATTTAATGGCTCTAAAACTAGATTCTATCACGTTTAGAAATTGGGAGGAGTACCGCAACACTCTGCCTCATTCACCAACACTAGTTCAGTTTTGCACATTTATTAACAATAAAGCCGACTTACTTGAAACAATAGAAGACAATAAAAAATCAAATACAACACAAATCTCAGAAACAAACAAATCAAAAAGCCTTATTATAACATCTAATCAACACAATATAAGTAATAATAGTAATATGCAAAATAAAAATAAAATTATTTGTCCATTATGTTCACATAATCATTTTCTTTACTCATGTGATTCTTTTAGAAGTCTTACTGTAGAAAATAGATTACAAAAGGCAAAATATCTCGGGGTATGCATGAACTGTTTACGGGAAGGCCACGTAGAAAAGCGCTGTAGGTTTTCATGCTGCAAATATTGCAAAGATAAGCACAACACTTTACTTCACTTAGACCAATCCAACAATAAAGTAGAACGTCATCCAATGCCTACTACTAGTAACAATGTTTCGTTTTCTGCAGATATACTACCTAATTCTCAAAGTCATATCTTGCTTTCCACAGCTGTGGTGAGAGTGGTGAGCGACAAAGGTCAAAGGTACAGCGCCAGGGTCCTGCTCGACAACGGTAGTACAGCTCACTTTGTTACTGACGCCGTGTGTACCAAGCTTGGATTGTCCCGAGTTGGCAACAGTTCCAAGGTTACAGGTATTAACAATATAACTAGTACTAGTACACAGTCTTGTAACCTCACCATCGAATCAATGCATAATGAGTACTCAGTTAAAATTAATTGCCACATTTTGCCTGAAATAACTAAAAAATTGCCAGCATCCTACATAAATATAAATTGCATACCAATTCCTACAGGACTAATTTTAGCGGACCCATCATTTAACATTCCAACAGATATAGATATTCTGCTAGGAGCTGAAATATTTTGGGATGTAATTCAGAGCAATCACATAAATTTAGGAAGAAACTTGCCAAAATTATGCGAAACGAAATTAGGATGGTTAATTTCTGGTTCCGTACCTACTAATAATAATTTAAACGTTACTTATTCACATTTTTGTAATTTTTCAAAAACAGACAGCATAGAATTATCAAAATTTTGGGAGCTAGATTCAATTTCTCCTAAACATTGTCTTTCTTTGGATGAACGCGCGTGCGAAGAAAGTTTCACGTTAAATACCAAACGTAGTCCGGACGGTCAGTTTATTGTTACCATGCCGCTCAGTGCGGATCCCGGCGTTCTCGGTGACTCATACGCTATGGCTAAACGTAGGTTTTTAACTTTAGAGAAACGTTTCGAGCGCGATGCTACATTTAAACGTATGTACATGGATTTCATGGATGAGTACGAATTTTTGGGTCACATGACGGAGGACACAAACTTATCAAACGGTGATCGGGATAAAATTAGTTATTTCTTGCCCCACCATGGCGTATTACGAGAATCTAGCAAAACAACGAAGCTGCGAGTAGTTTTTGATGCGTCTGCTAAGTCTACGTCAGGCGTATCACTCAACGACATCCAATACGTCGGTCCAACTGTACAGAATGATTTATTTTCAATTTTAATTAGGTTCAGGCAACACAAATATATAATTTCTGGAGATGTTGAGAAGATGTATCGAGCAATTTTACTAGATCCTAAGCAACGCTCCCTACAACGTATCTTATTTAGAAGGAATCCCTCCGAGCCGCTTAAAACTTACACGTTAAATACGGTCACCTACGGGACGGCGTCGGCACCTTATCTCGCGACCAAGTGTCTTGTGAGCCTCGCTGACGTCACGAATAATGAACAAGTCAAACGTAGTATACAGCATGATTTTTACGTCGATGATTTATTGACTGGGTCGGACACTATTCGTGGGACAGTTGAACTTTGTCAGGAAATAAAGGCAATATTGGCTTCGGCAAAGCTAAACTTAAGAAAATGGCAATCTAATAGTCCTGATATTTTGAAGGAAGTCGTAGATATTGAAGACAATTGCAACCTTGACTTAGATTTGTCGGATGATTATTCATCGAAAACTTTAGGTTTGTTATGGATTTGTAGGCAAGATGTTCTATCATTTTCCATAAACATTGAAACTCCTTCGGACGTAACAAAAAGGCATATTCTATCGGTAATAAGTCAGATTTTTGATCCGCTGGGTTTAATTGGACCCTGTGTTGTCGAAGCAAAAATAGTCATACAGAAACTATGGTTAAATAAGTGCGATTGGGACGATACCGTACCTGAGGATATAGCATATCAATGGTGTTCATTTGTAGATATGTTACGGTCAAAGTGATAAATGTGAAAATTGTGAATAGTCGCCGGTTATTATGAATAATTACCGCATGATTTGGTTAATGTGATTAATATGAGGTAATTTATGTGTGTATAAAACTAAATAGGCGGCTTAGGGGTGGCCCAAGGGCCACCCCCGCCGCACCTTAACCTATTTTTCACTTTAAAACAAAACATTATGTTATAGGCATCATGGAAAAGTAATATTATGCAAGAAACATTCCAAACTCATTATGCCAAATTATATTAATATATGATATCAAAACGTTCAAAAGTTTGGCTGTACACGAGCACGTACACAAGATGTTGTTCTCTTTTAAGAAATTTGTTAGTACTAAGGTTGAATTATTAAATAATCACTGTTAAATGTGATTAATTTATCACTTTTACCGCGACTGTCGGTGATTATTCATAGTGACCGGTTATTGTTAATAATTTTCAATTTGTCACATTAACCGTAACAGATACATTGAAATGTTTGAATTCTCTGCGCATTCCGCGATGGTTTTCATGTGATAATTTCATAAGTCACGAGATACACGTGTTTACAGACAGCAGTGAAATGGCATATGGCGCTTGTTTATACATACGATCTATAGATAGCTCGAATGCAGTCACGATACGTTTATTGACTTCTAAAAATCGTATAGCCCCCATAAAACCCACAACAATGCCAAGACTCGAACTATGTGGAGCACTTTTAGGCGCAAGACTGTGTACTAAGGTAAGGGAATCCCTTACTTCAATGATTAGCCGCTGCATATTTTGGTGCGATTCGACGATTGTGCTGGGTTGGCTATCCAGTTCGCCTACTGATCTGAAACCTTTTGTAAGACATCGTGTCAATGAAATACAAGACACCACTTTAGGGTCAAAATGGAACTATGTGCCAACAAAGGACAATCCCGCGGACCTTGTTTCTCGAGGGGTGAAGGCTGATAATATCAGCGATTCCAAATTATGGTGGTCGGGACCTGCATTCTTATCACAAGATGAATGCTATTGGCCGAAGTTGTCCAAGTGTATCGAGAAACAGGATCTGCCAGAGTTGATTTGTAATCTTGTAAACGAATCAAATAATCAAATTCCTGACTTGATTAATCACACTATAATACAAAAATTAATACACAAATATTCTAATTTTAATTATTTACAAAGAATCTTAGCCTACCTTAAACGATATATGTACAACTTAAACAATAAAAATAATAAATTACAAGGTTGTCTGACAAATCAGGAAATTGAATCATCTTTGAAATGCATTATACGTACAGCTCAATATGAAATGTTTCAGAATGAATACCTGATTCTGAAATCCGGGAATACGTTGCCTTCTAAAAATCGATTAATATCCTTATCTCCTTTTTTAGATTCGGACGACATCATTCGCGTCGGCGGTAAATTGGATAATTCGCCTTATGATTACAACACAAAGCATCCGATGCTTTTATGTAGCAAGCATCACTTGACAAAAATTTTGTTTCAAACAACTCACAAAAAATTACTACACTCTGGCCCTCAATTATTATTAGCAAACATACGTCAGAAATATTGGCCGTTAGGAGGTAGGAACCTGTCAAGAGCCACAGTGCAAAAATGTACAGTGTGTTTTAGACATAAAGCACAGAATATACAACCCATTATGGGACAGCTTCCTAATTCACGTAGTAACCTTGAATATCCATTTTTAAATTCCAGTGTCGACTATGCCGGTCCGATACTTATTGCTGATCGAAAGGGTAGAGGATGTAGACTTATAAAAACGTATATTTGCATTTTTGTCTGCCTAGCTGTTAAAGCCGTTCACCTGGAGCTTGTCTCGGACCTCACCAAGGAAGCATACATGGCTGCTTTAAATCGTATTATCGCGCGCCGTGGCAAGCCTCGTAGTATATTGTCCGATAACGGCACTACCTTTGTCGGTTCTTGCAATCAATTGCGTCACTTTTTGCAAACTTCAAATATTGAATATGACATTGCACTGGAAGGAATCGATTTTAATTTTGTACCTGCTTATTCCCCTCATTTTAATGGCGTTGCTGAGGCCGCAGTTCGCTCAACCAAGCATCATTTAAAGCGACTTCTAACGTTAACTCACTTCACGTTCGAAGAGATGGTTACGTGCCTAACTCAAATAGAGGCCATTTTAAATTCCCGACCTCTCACTCCTCTTTCACCTGAACCTCTTGATTTCTCTGCCCTAACTCCTTCACATTTCTTAATTGGAAGGTCACTCACATCCGTTCCACATCCACAGGTGACTGACAACGGCAACATTACCAGATTGGAGCGATTCCAAAGAGTGGAGTTCATAAGACAACATTTCTGGAAGAGATTTAACACAGAATATATATCTTTGCTACAGCAGAAAACAAAATGGTCCACATCCAAAGGGAACATCACTGTGGGGAGCCTGGTTCTGGTGAAGGATAAGGCGCTCCCACCTCTCTGTTGGCTGCTGGGTCGCGTCGTGCAGACCTACCCGGGCTCCGATGGCGTGGTGAGGGTCGCCGAACTGAAGACAAAGAAGGGGACTATCCGCCGTGGCTTCAACAATATATGCCCTCTACCAATTTCTTGAAGTTTCCACTTCAACCCGGGGAGCATGTCTACTCACGGACATTGCCCGCGGGCGGCGTGACCGGAGGGAGCGGCGAGCGTTCGGCGAACGAACGAGCAATGTTCGGTTCGCGAGCGAACATCGAAGAAGACGATCCTGACGCACTCTCTTCAACGACTTTGCACAAAACGGTCTCGATAACATTGTAAATTTATACCGAATAGACAATTAATTGTATACAGTCCACTCTTTCATTTAATTAACTTCCACTACACTCACTATCGAAGTAACAGAGACAGATGATGAAAAAATTAATGCTCCATCCTCAGATCAGACCCTGGATATCATCCAAGACCAGAGTACTTATCAATACCAATCAAATGAGTCAAAACTCGACAGAGTTACATGGTTTAGTCACAGAGTTTCTATGGCTACCTTCCGTCTCCATCATCAGATCAGCTCCATGACCTCATTATATTGAAGTTTCATCTGAGTTACATGTCTATGCAAAATTTCAGCTCAATCGGTTGGCAGGAAGTAGCTCTAATTCAGCTTCCAAGATTTTACTCAAACATACATTCACACATTTATTGCAAGTTAAATTAAAGTTTGTAATAACAAGTTCAATAAAAGCTGTTAAAAAGTAAATCTTATGATTCTAAACAATTGCAGATCAATTTGAAACTAAAAACACCTATTTTACCATACCTGAAGTAATTAAAATATTAATTAATTCAAGCCCGTTTTAATGTCTTTGAAACCCGTAGTGTCACTGGTGACACCCCCCATTTTGGCGTATGTAGGGGGGCTAGATTTTTTTTCGCATTTTTTGTTAGTTGTACATATGAAACTTAGCCTGCCTTCCAAAATTCAAGACAATCCGACAATTTTTAGGGGTCTGGGTCTCAGGAGGATAAGGTAATGTAATAATAATACCAGAATGGTCTACTACAGCGCCATTCCCTGTATCATAGAGATCATTATTAGAGCCATACATAGCTCGCAGTCGACTGCTGATAGTTTTTAGTCAATCCATTTCTAAATTACATTGATGAGTTTCCAAAAAATCTTTTGTTTATTGTTTTAGTTCTGCATACCTACTTAAATGCCTACTAGTTTTACTGTAGAGCTATGCATTTTCCAAATGACCTTTAAACTCTCTTTCTGCTTATTTATTTTAACTTTACCTACAATAAAATTATACTGGCTGTTCATTCTGTGCTGTGAATTGGACCAGGAAAGAGCGACTCGGTCCCTTATTGTCATTTCATGTAAATGAAGGGAATGGAAAAAATGTATTTGAACTCTGTTATCGTGAGAGGCTGGGTTTGCGCAATTCAGTCTACATTGTACGAATTTGAGGGTGGAAAAATAAATTAATAAGCACTTTCCGATGGGGCAGCAATGTTCTGGAGTGGAGGCCGTGTACCAGAAAACGCAGCGTGGAACGTCTACCCACAAGGTGGACCGACGACATTATAAAGGTAGCAGGAATGCGCTGGACGCAGGCCGCTACCAACCGGGTAACATGGAAAGCATTGGGGGAGGCCTATGTTCAGCAGTGGATGTCCTATGGCTGAGATGATGATGATGAAGCACTTTGGTTTTATTTAGGAGTAGGAACGTTCTAGATTATCTAAATTTTCTAGTCATTCTCCGTGTTGACTGATTGACTGAATTGATTTACTCATACGTCGTATTCATTCCTCTACTCTACCATTCTTTCCGTGGATGTCGTACATGATTATGCAAGCGTTCTTCGACATTCGTTTCTCCATTGGACTGATCACCAATAGGACGTTTTGTTTTTGAGAGATGCATCGATATAATGTTTTACCTACGGACGTTTCGCCGACAGAATGATTCGCTTTTGTGTTTCGACGACAGGCGTTTTCCACTATGGATTCTTCACCGACAGAACTTTAAACATCAGGCCTCCCCAACCTTCTGGCCGCTTTGGGAGTGTACAACAAATCCTCCATGTGCAAATGCATCTGGTAAATTAGAGATGATTGTTCTCCTGCAGTGGAGATTAAATGACTTGATGAGTGATGATGATTGATACATTTCTTTCTTTATTATCACACTAAATTTCTCGATTCTTTCAGCGTGATTAATGTACTCGTAGGTACTTATGAAAGGTATACTTCAACATTTTGGCATTCAGCTTCCATTTTATCTGTACACAAACATACTTTACTGAATGAAGCATTTACGCCTTCCATTTCTGTATTACCTACTTCTTTTTTGTGTTTTATTCTGTATTGTTTTGACCAGCATAGAAAAGCTTTTCATACAATTGTTACCACAACACAAACTTCACGACAACAGCATCGAACGCGTCGTCAATAACGAACTGTGTGCAGACTGGTGTCGAATGTGGAACTTTTATTTATACTACGTTTTAGGGACACAACAGACATGGTACTTTTAGCACATTTTAGCGACTTTATCGAAGCAGCATCGCGATTTTTCATGCGTTCGGGCGATGTATCGGAATCGCGTGTTTTAGCGACTGCTGCCGCTGCGTCAAGCTCAAAAAGTGACTCAATCGCCGTATTTGGTTTAGTCTGCGATTTGGAATGTGTTGTCGCAGCATTCGGCTTCTAAGAAGCGGCTAAATCGCCGATCGCCAATGCTAAAGTAGCATGTCATTGTATGCTAAGGCTGAGTTGCACCATCCTACTTTATTTATTTATTTATTTATTTGGAATAACAACAGCCGACACATATAATAGACTTAAATCAAATATTTTTCTTAAACTAATTAGGCCAAAAAGGTTATCCACAGAATTAACTAATTTTGCTTAAACTATCAACTACTTTGACTTTAACAAATGTCAATAATCTGTCAAACTCCATACAAAAACACCGGTTACTGTTGTAGTTACAGTTAAAGTAAGTTGGTCCAACTAAGCGTAACACTTTCTGATTTGACCATGACAAGCAGCTCTGCATTGAAGTTTGTGTTGTGGTAAAAATTGTATGAAATTCTGTACAATAGCATCGAACGCGTCGTCATCAACGAATTGTGTGCGGACTCGTGTCGAATGTTAAACTTTTATTTATTCTACGTTTTATCGGCTCAAAGCGTTGTTTGTGTAGCCCAAACAGTACACATTCTGCGACCGTGTTCTTTAAACAGGGTGGTTTAATCCACGATTTTATTTTACAGACAACAGACCAAGCTAAGTACATAAATAAGTACGTTGCGTATTCAAATCGCCAACGAAAGATTTAGTATGAAAACTTAAACAGCGTTCCTACGGCCGTATCCATGTCCATGGACATTTTTACACTGCGTCTAGCAAAGTTTGTACGATGGGTACTAGACAACGGTTAAATATTTGAGGACGGATAAACTGAGTATTACCACAGAATACATAAGTATTACTGGTATTACACACTAATTTTGTCAATTGATATTGTTTAATTCAAATGCTACGAATGTCGATTCACCGTCAATTTTGTGATGAGAAGGTTAAATACGCAAACGATTCGAAGACAAAAAAATTTCTTACTGTACACATTCTGTAACCACGTACTTATACAGGGTGGTTTAATCCTCCAGCTCAAGCTGAAAACAGGGGTATCTTAAATCATCGTAATACAGGTTATTTTGCAACAAACATGTATAGTCCACTGTACACTTGGTTTAACTTTGAATTTTAAACACTGTAAAATGTAAATTATATGAGAGAATAAGCCAAGGTGGCTTTGTTTGGTAGCCCTTAAATACAGACGTAAAAAAACATAACCCTCCTTCTAGCACAGTCGATAAAAAAATGTATCACAATAAAAATAATGCTACCTGCAATATCCAAAAAAAATTAAATGGCTATTAAAAAGATGATTTTGGTAAGTGTTCTAATTCCAGTATGTACCTACGTGTATTATGTACACCCGTATTCACAAACGATGTTTGCTTAAGTGAAGCAGCAAAATGTCGAACGCACAGCGCTGAATAGAGCTCTGTGATTGGTTCGTGTCACCCTGTGCGTCCACGCGCACTGTGAGACCTCATAGTAATGTTTGTGAATACGGGCGTAACTCTCGCAAAAGAATCTGTCACAAATCAGCGTCACATCTCCGGGAATTGTAAATGAATTGTTTTAACGCGCGCCCTAGCAAATAAAGTTTAAGCGAAAAATGGCAAGAGACAAACAGAGCTATTTTCGCATAATTTAAATGTAACTTAATATGGATTTCCACTAATTTAACCCATCCAGCCCAGGTGTGCAAAATCGGCTAACAGTGGCATTTATCCGGGGAAAAAATTGTAGCGAAGTGTCCACCAAACTGGGAAGGGTGAAATTTATTGCGGAGATCGCTGCTCAATACCACGGAGAAGGATTTATAACCCGGGCTAGTGCTGCCGAGAGGTCGATAAAGTATCGATACTTTATGAAAACATAGTTCTTTACTTTTCAGAGCCTATTGCCAGTCTTTCTACACCTGCAGTCTATGGGTTGAGTACACACAGAGAACGCTTTCAGCCGTGCGCCTTGTTTAGGATGCTGATGGATTAGATATGTTCACTGAGGCTCGCATAGACAGTTTCCCAGTCGTCATACGCAAGCGAGTTGACTCCGCGTGGCGCCGCGTAAGAGACGGCTCCAACAGCCTCCTGGCGGCGATAGGAAGTCGCTATTGCTGCCCTATCTTAAAACATTGGAACAGCGTCTATGTGGCGGCTTGAGACCTGCTCTAGTTAATAATGTACTTAATACTCAATTCTTTAATGCATCCATAATGTTACAGGTTACATTGTTAAAATATGCTATCTTTTCTTATTCTTTTCTTTTATGTTTTGATTACTAACACTAGTTTATAAGTACTTCTGTAACTACTAACTAACCCACTTTGGAAACTTATTTCTGAAGTAAACATTTATTATTATTATAGTTGCTTGTATCGATAACTTAACCGCTAAATTAAACCGCATCTAAAGACTGGTTTGGTGGTAATAAGACCACCTGCTTCAGACTCAGAGGTACCGGGTGCGATTCCCATTGGAGCCAGATTTTTTGTTCGGTTTGGTTGGTAGTTGTTCTTAGTCCGACTGTCTAGCTTACTTAAGTACTAGCTTACCTAATTTTGTCGCCATATCATAATTTTCCATCAGGGCGTTCTTCTTTCCTTAATTCAAACTCTTTCTAATTACTTACTCTTCTGTTAATATTGTCGTTGCGGGTTCAATGACAGTTTAACATTCCCCCGGACAATGGTTGGGTTTATAATGGCGGTCATGCTAGATCCTGGAATTGCCGCGGTGGGAATAGTCGCGTTAGTGACACTGTTATGTGATAATGTACTTCTTTGTATTTTTTTCATGTCCCATTGTAGTAAATGTAAATTAAAAACATCGACAGATCCGAAAATTATCGATATTTTCTTACTTTTGCTCAACCCTATCCAGTCCACTTTGAACAATTTATGCCCTACCCATCTTCTGTCGTTCGAACTGACCGTTTAACGTAAGTAGAGGTCGCTTAATTGCAAATACAATGTGTTTCAAATACATTTTTCATTCAATATTGTAGTAGGTAAATTCAGTTGAGTGAAAAGGGTGGATTTTTGGGCAATTATTTATGTATCACATCGACTAAAAGATTTATTTTTCGGGTTCCAATTGTGGGATTGGATTTTTTGTTACCACCGAGGTGACAGTTTGGCAAATACTAAATAACTAGCGGCCGCCCGCGACATCGTACGCGTTGATCCCGTTTTACCCCCTTAGGGGAAAAAAATTCACTATGCCTAATGTCAAACAAGTTAATACTAATATTACAGTAAATAATGAACGCATTGAACTGATAAACTCTACTGTCTTTCTAGGTATTACCCTAGACTGTAAATTACAATGGGGCCCCCATATTGCTGCCTTGGCGGGAAGACTTAGTTCAGCTGCCTTTGCGGTGAGAAAGATCAGAAACTTGACTGATGTTGAAACAGCAAGGCTTGTATATTTTAGTTATTTTCATAGTATTATGTCTTATGGTCTTTTACTGTGGGGCTCAGCAGCAGACATAGAATCAATTTTCATTTTACAGAAAAGAGCTGTTCGGGCATTATCCTGCTTTCGCCTCCGAGATTTATTTTACCGTGTAGTACCCCCGTACGACAAGCCAATCCGCACACAATATTCAGCGCAGTAGTAGTAAAAAACAAAAGAGCGGGCAACCCCACCCCTACCACGCTGTGGGCTCGGTGTCCGAGCGGTCTCATTCCTTTGTGCGCACGCGCAACGACCGCACGCAGTATAAGAAAAATGCTTAAGTGACGTCACCAGGACGTTTTTACCGACAAGAAACGTAATTATTTTAAGTTGTGCAGTGTAGTGACGAGAATTAGACCCAACACAAGGTTGGTTGTAACAACTATTTTGTGTAAGTGCTCGTACATTTTTATTATAAGCGTTGTGACACGACGCGTAACTTTGACCCATTTTTAGCTCCAAGTTAACGCGCGATGTTAACCAGTAGCCATTTTTTGCTCCGAGGTAATGCGAGATGTTACCCAGTAGCCATTTTTTTGCTCCGAGGTAATGCGAGATGTTACCCAGTAGCCATTTTTTTCTCCGAGGTAATGCGAGATGTTACCCAGTAGCCATTTTCTGCTCTAGCGAGTTAATACGAGATATTAACCAGCAACCACTTTATATTCGGTCATCTTTGCGGGTCATTTTTTAACCAGTAGCGTTAATACAAGATATTAACCAGCAGCCACTTTATGTTCGGTTATTTTTTAACCAGTATCCGTTTTTTGCTCTAGCGAGTAAAAACGAGATATTAACTACCGAGATAGCCAGGTATTGTAATATTATTCACTTTTACGAGTTAAGTATCTTCCTTTCGGCCATTTTTAAAAGCCGTAAAAACAGAACATAATGAGCTCATACAGAAAAATGTTGCGTTTCTACGAAACTACCCACATTAAGAGCTTGCCTTCTTGGCCTTACACCTTATGAACCATCAACCGTCTTGGAGCATGATGACCCGGCGCCGCGGACGCACTCGCCCCAGTCGAGCCTCCGCCTGCTTTTATAACGACCGATGACCCTGTGGCCATACACATTGTTCAATGCTACAAAGGGTAACTGAATAATTTTGTTGTTTCGTATTTTTATACATTACACCAATCGATATTGGTCTAAATACAAAGGCTAGTAAGAAAGAAATAAGTATCAGATCAAAATTCAAAGTGCATTTATGTAGATTCATTACTTGCTATTATAAGGTCAGAATAAAAGATCCTAAATAAACCTTAGGCCGGTTTGTTGACCGAACCGAGTCGAAGTGGAAATAAATGCCTACTTTATATATGAAGTATGACAATATGTCGTGTTTTCTATGCAACGACTCATATTAACTGACATTGTGATTGTGAGTACTTATCAGTCTCACATTTTTTTTTGTTGGAAACTTACAAAGATCTTTCTACATTTCCGGTCGGTCGACCAATTACATCGACGGTCGACAACTATAACTCATTATAATCCTCTAAAACGGGAAAAGAGGTATTTATTTGATATGACAACTAATCCAGGCTGCTGCACTGAATATATAATTTAAGCTTTAGCCGTTCGCATAACTGTGTGAATCGAGGCTTTATACAGAGGCCGTACCGACAAGCTACGCCCTGCTGTATGGTATGATGGGCTAAGACCTATCACCCGCCCGCGGCGCAACCACGCCGCCTTCCACAAGCGCAGGCGCCTTTATTTACACCGCAGCGCCGCGCCGCCGCCGCCGCATGCCCAGCGCTGCCAGCGCAACGCGGGAAGCGCCATTAAAGACCGACCAGAACACCAAGGTAACCCGCGTCCCTAGACGACGCGCCATCTATGTACAGGTATGTGCTGGCCGCTTAAAATATTTTTATTTTAAATGCAATGTACATATTATCCGGTTACAGAATTTATTGTACCGAGATACCTATTCGATTCCCGAATCGAACCCAGATGATTTTTTTCATAATCTTCATAACCATGCGAGTAAACATAATTAATTATACAAACAAATAATTATACACGTCGGCGCAGAGACGTTGATATTAAGAATATTCTTAATCGCATCCGTCAACACGAGTACATTCTGAGATTACCCACTTGTTAAAAAAAAAAAAAAAAAATGTTCCTTGATGGTGGACTTAGATAGCGTTTATATAAGATGCTAAACAAAGTTTATGTGGTTTAAGCACTTCAAAAGGGATGATATTTTAAACGCAATTAAACTTTTAACAAAAGATTCATTTATGGTTTAAAGAAACTTATTAATATATGTTTATTACATAAACACGATAGCCATTGAAAAGCAAATAGGATTATGGTCTTATTTTAACGGATGTTTGTTTTGTATCTGAACAAACAGGCAACATTTTTGTTTGTCTCTTTGCGGCCTTGCTTTAGCCCTGATATTTTTACAAAGTTTATTTTTTTATTCATGACGTCTCACCAGCTTGTATCTATAAATAATAGATAAAATCTAAGAGCTTCCTTAAACTGTATCGGTATCGGTACATAAGATGATGTCATTTTTTCTTGTATTGGAAAAACATTATTATGTAGGTTTGTACCTACTAATCAATGTATGATTAATGCTAATAATACTATTGATAGTCTTACAAAGTAAGGCTTCATCATCATTATTATTATTTATTTACAAAAAAAAAAAAGGTCAGTTTTAACTCCATGTACTGTTTTACAATTGGTTCGTATAAATTATTTATGTATAACGTTAGAATTCTCATAAGAAGAGATGCGACATCATGAAATACATTGAATCATTTCTTATCTTGCTAAATCTTTTAGACAAGCAAAGTATCTAATTATGCGTTAAAGCGATAATAACTATGTCTTTATAAATATAACACAATAATAATTACATTGTAATCAATGTAATAGAAAATTATTGACGCATCAAAAAAGAAATCGGGCCGCTTGTAATAACAACCGGACTAGTGGACTTTGGTCAGTCAAAGAACGAATCAACCACATAAAATAAACTATGTATTATGTAGGTACCTACCAGTACTAGGTACCACTACTTGTAACCTTCAATTTAGATTAAGGACATTTTTTAATGATACCAAAAAATAATGCGATATTATTTTACGAATCGATAACGCTGCCACAAACTCATAATAATGAATGAGTCTTTCTTCCCTTTCTATGAAGTATAAATTGAGAATTAGTATTTTGTTATTTTTTCTTAACATGATTATAAAAATTCAATCATCACAGTCATAATACTGAAGCTGACTGAATCAAGGTGTCTGAATAAAGACACGGAGTAGGAGCTTGGTTTAATATTGTCTCAGAAAATGTTAGACGCTTTGGTTTCAGTACATGACATAAAACTATTTTTTGTTTTTTGAACTTTGTTTGATATTTAGTCATAATTCATATTTTATCGTCTGGCGTAGAGATTTCTACACGATTAACATGAATTAATTTCAATTAATTCGCCTTAGAATGGCGACCATTTTTTTTAGACGTTAATACGTTTTTTCACTAAAAATAAATAAATAAAAAATAAAAATAAAATAGAATGCCGGGGCAACAGGTACATCAGTAGTACCATATTGCCCATTTAAGCTTACCTTTCCTTGGCAGTGAGTTTTGTATTTGGCAGTCGTTGATCAAACAAAACGTACCAGACTCCGCTATACACTCCGCAAATAATAAATAAATTTTAATATCCTTCTTTCGACATTTTACACTACGCTCCTAGTCCCAAACTGAGCAAAGCTATGGGTCCTAGACAACGGATATAAACATACTTAAATACCGTTTTTATATACATAAGTACATATTATACATAGTAACACCTAGACCCATCACAGAAATTAAAATGTATCAATTCAATTTCTGCCCGGCCGGGGATCGAACCCGGGACCTCTCAGCATAGTAGTCCGTTTCGAAACCACTACACCAAATGACTGACAAATAAATATTTTTACAATGCTCAATTACATCATTGTACCTACCTTACTCTATTTTCTTAGCATATTCTAAAGTCGGGTGCATCCTATAATAACATTAAATAACCACCGCTTAGCAATATCGTTAGTGAAATCATATAATTTATTGAAATATATAATTATTTAAATAAATATTATAATTTATAGGTCAGGTTTCAAGAATCAAAAGATTGCTATTAAATAGTGCTATTAAATAGAAACCAAACTTTTTCCTCGCAACAGTGTTACTTGGAATCCAAATTAATACTGTTTTGGAATACTGGTCAAACTGTATCCAAATAAATTAATAAGTTTTAATTAACCACATTATTTATTTATTTAATTAAAATGCAAGTGAGCTTATGTTTTACAACAATCAGAGTGTTAGCCTTGCAGTCACTGTGATCGATTCGGTGTTAACCACTACCGTCGTCAAGCTCAGTTCTGAGATGAAACTGGATAAATATAGGAAAGGAGTGTCGACACGAGAGGGCGTTCGGCCCACACAGCACGCGACACGCGGCAGTATGGCCTGCGGTTTGCGCCGCTGTCAACGTTGACACAATTAGCCAGTGTGCTGGATAGACAGGATGCTCTGTCAACTGTCTTGGCAACTTTTTACAATCAGTAGTCGTACATAACAGTTAATAGAAGTACAAATAAATGTATATAATAATACTCTATAATGAACAAAATCTTGTTGAGACCGTGATACTTGTTATTGTTATGAATAAGTGATGCAATACGATTATAATACAAAAATATTGCTTTATTATGTATTTAGTACATTGACATTTACTCTCTTAACCATTTAACATGGACATTGATCCATGCTCTAAACATCTACACGGTAAAATAAATCTCGGAGGCGAAAGCAGGATAATTTGATGATCAAACGAACTTACCAAGTGAAGTTCGATCTGAATTATCCTGTTTTCGCCGAAGAGATTTAAGGTCCCTCCCAACCCGAAGATTTCTATATCTTCTTCCCTGGAGGTAAACGTCAATGTCATCTCTTCTCTAAATATAATGAGACCGCTCGGACACCGAGCCCACAGCGTGGTAGGGGTGGGGTTGCCCGCTCTTTTGTTTTTTACTACTACTGCGCTGAATATTGTGTGCGGATTGGCTTGTCGTACGGGGGTACTACACGGTAAAATAAATCTCTTCGGCGAAAACAGGATAATTCAGATCGAACTTCACTTGGTAAGTTCGTTTGATCATCTAAATATACGGTCTTAAACCACGTGACTCGCTTAGAGAAGTTTTTAAAGAAATCAATATATTGACTGTGGCTTCGCAATACATATTTGATAACATTATGTATGTCCGTAAACATATACATTTATTTACTAAGAAAAGTGACGTCCACTCATTTAACACGAGACATAAGAATAAACTTGCTGTTCCATCATTTAGGTTGCATAAGATAGGTAATTCATTCTTGGGGAAATGTATTACCATATTTAACAAAATACCACACAACCTTGTCGAATTGCCAATAAACAAATTTAAGATACATATAAAAAATACCCTTATGTCCAAAGGGTACTACAAGGTTCGAGACTATATTGATGACAAGGATGCGTGGTCAGTTCAGTCTGCACATATTTGATGTACTTAAATTTGACTATTCTTACCGTTAGATAATTCCTGGCAATAAGTGGTGACTGAGTTTGTTCCGGCGTTTCTTCTCAGCACTTGCCATATGTTTGTCTCGAAGCGCTGGTAGGGCCCAAAAGATAAGGAGACATGTAAAGTGCCCCATAAGGGCTACCTTTTCTTTTTTTATTATTTTCTATTGACGTTCATAAGTGCCACTTGTGGTCTAAACTGAATAAATATTTTTTGATTTTGATTTTGATTTTGATTTTTGATTTTAGGGATTGAATTTTGCAAAATCCCATCTTAATGAACACGTCTTAGTCCTACGTTCTAAAAGGAACCCCCATGCAAAATTTGAGACTCCTAGCACTTGTAGTTTCTGAGATTTCGTGATGAATGAGTGAGTGAGTCAGTGACCTTTCGCTTATAATATATGATCATTTTTATCTGGTTATTATTGTACTTTATTATCGGAATATTATGTAGGGTGGGTAGTCGAACAGTGAACCAACCAGATACGCTGAACCACCGCCATATTTCAAAAAGTATGACGTTGCCAGTTCCACCGAACGAGTCACTACGTGTCTCGTGGATGCCCTTACCCTCTCCCGTAGTGCGCCGGCGACTGTGGCTAAGGTGTGAAGTGTGGCTGCGAATTCTTTGTTTCTTGACGACAAAAGATAGTTTTTTTAGTTATGCTTTACGATTTTTGTATATTTTGCTATTTATATTAAGTACGAAATCTATTTGGTATCAAAATTATTGTAGTTTTATCTGTATAATGAGCACATTCCGTAATGACCATTCCGCGTACTTCTTATTGTTTGTGAACTCATAAGTTGTAGTGTATGTTTTGAACAGTGAACCAGGTTTTCAAAGTACACAGTGAACCGGTTGACTGTTTTTTTATTTAACCACCTAACGGTTGATTAATTACCTAAAGGCTTTAAGAGGCAATTTTCAGTTATTTTTGTTTAAAGAAGGATTTTTCTTTTCAATTGTGTCTTGTGTTATTTTTGTTTTCTGTGATTTTTTAAATGAAGACTGTTTGTTTACCACCAAAAAGGTTGATTTATTGATTACTTGAAGGCTTTATTAGACAATTTTTAGTTATTTTTGTTAAAAGAAGCATTTTTCTTTTCATTTGGGTTTTGTGTAAGTTTCGTTGTTATTTTTGGATTCTGTGATTTTTTATGAAGACTGGTTTGTTGAAATAATCATTTTTATTTCCATTTGATTTTTGTGTTGTAAAAATAAAAGCTGATTATCTAAAATTATGTTGTTTATTTTCCAAAATCATAATTTTTACTCGTAATTAACTTTATGGTTCACTGTTGAAATATGGGTGGTTCAGTGAAAACTACCCGTAGTACACAGTGAGCCAAATTTCATTTTTTTTTAAAACCTAATTTAAGTTACCTTTTTATTGCTGAGGCTAATTTTAAGCCTAAAAATTAGAAACCTTATTAAATTACCTGACTGATAAGACCATAATGACATTTCTAGCTTCATTTTCCAGCTAATTAGAGCATTTAGAAAAAAGGCCGGTTCACTGTTCAACGATGCACCCTACCTACTCAGCATGGTTACTGAAAATAGAGTAACTTCGAACTCCTCCAATGTTCTTCTGATTAATTTCTTTGCGGGTCCAATGACAGTTAACTTTCCCCCGGGACAAACTTGACCTTCTCTTGTTGGATTATCGATGGTCAAGCTGTATATCCTGGCTACACAGGACATATCTTTTACAAATGCCTCTATTAGTAAAATAGATGCCATTTCGCTACAAAATTGTATAATCTGACGTGCTATCGAGTCTCTATTACTTCTCTAAAAGCAAACGACGTATCGTTAGACATCTATCGATGCAGCTTTGCGCAACGATGCGGCCGTTTCCCTGCCAATGCGAATTTTGCAAGGCTAGCTGCTTCAAAGGCTTAGACTAGGATTAGAATAAAAAAATACTGACACTCCAAAAATATCTTTAGGAATACTGCAATAAGACTTTAAGGGTGAGTTGCACCACCAAAATTTGACCGTAACTTTGACGATAACCGGTGTTTTTTGTATGGAGTTTGACAGATTTTTCACGTTTGTCAAAGTTAAAATAAGATGGTGCAACTCTCAACATGTATAGATAGTTCCATCCACGAAGACGCGCCCCACCATTCTTCCGCTAATGTTTGAGTGTTATCGGTACACGCTAAATCTATTAAAAGCGAAAGGTCACTGAATGACTGACTCACTCATCACGAAATCTCAGAAACTACAACTGATAGGAGTCTCAAATTTGGCATGGGGTTCCTTTTAGAACGTAAGGTGCTCTGTAAAACGGGATTTTGCAAAATTCAACCCCTAAGGGGGTAAAACGGGATCCGCGCGTACGAAGTCGCGGGCGGCCGCTAGCACCGCCAGTTTATTATTGTGTGAACCAATCTTCTATACTTACTAATACATATTATTATTATAAAGCTGAAGAGTTTGTTTGTTTACTTGAACGCGCTAATCTCAAGAACTACTGGTCCGATTTGAAAAATTCTTTCGGTGTTAGAAAGCCCATTTATCGAGGAAGGCTATAGGCTATATACCATCACGCTACGAGTAATAGACGCAGAGCAACAATGAAAAATGTTGCAAAAACGGGTTTTCACGCGTACGAAGTCGCGGGCACAGCTAGTTTATCTAAATCTATCCATTAAATACTTTTTCCTTCTGTTTAGTTGTGTGAAAAGGCCCACTCAATTTTATTTATCCTTAAAGGATGTGGGTAATTCGATTTATTAAAGATCCTCGCAAAAAAGGTGTTCAGTTTGGGGGTAAACGAAAGCTTCGCATTTAAGACGTCAAATTGGATTTATTTTGATTTAGGGATAAGACGGTTAGTTGGGGTAAATCGGGTTACCTGTTGGGCGTTTTTGAAATGGCCGATGGGGTACGGGACTATTCCCACCTCTCGTTCCCACCACTGTAACTTCTGTGTAGCCAGGATCTACAGCTTGACCGCCACAAAAACCCAACCAATGAAGGTCAAGTTTGTCCCGGGGGGCCGATGGGGTAGTGGTGCTATTGCTAAGTACAGGGTTTCAGGTTCGAGAACGTTCGTTCGTTCCAAATGACGTCCACTACTGGACAAAGGCCTCCCACAAGGTTTTCCACAATGAACGGTTCTGCACTGCCTGCATCCAGGCTCCTACCGCGACCTTTACCAGATCGTCGGTCCACCTAGTAGGAGGCCTGCCCAGGCTACGTCTTTCAGCCAACAATGCTGTTAACATTGTTGTTATGGCGACAGACTTAGGTAAGACGGTGGTAGCTAGCCAGGCGGACTTACAACAAGCCCTACCACCAACCAAACCAAACAGAAAAATCTGCCCCCACTGGGAATCGAACGCGGGACCTCTGCGTCTGAAGCAGGTGATCTTACCACTAGACCACAGAGGCGGTTAGTATGTAATAGTATTTTATTGATTCAGGAATCCAACAACAAAATCTTTATGCATTCTTCCTCTATAAAAACTTTCAACTACCCTCTACCTCGTTACCCTAGAACCTATGAACATTAGAAGGTCCACAAACAACCCCCCCTCTCCCCCCTTCCTGGCAAACGTCCAGAAGTCATTTGTAACGGACCTGTCGTCAGATAATAAAAATTTGTTGTTAGGGGCTAAGGGCGAGCTGGTAAATTAGAGAGAGTTCCGTATATATTTTTTTTGTTTTTTCATCTCTTGCACCAGTGGCAATGTAAGTATTTGGCCTGTACCCTTAAGCTTCAACATCACCAACGCGTGCAGATCGCCATCGCCGGCGCGATCAAAGGCCAATGGCAGGTCGCGCGACCCAGTAGGGTTGCCAGGCGTCCGGATAAAGCCGGACATAGTTAGGCTTTTTGATTGCGTGTCCGGCCAAAATAACCGATGTCCGGCCTGTCCGGCTTTTGTTAGGCTTTTTATTTGGCTACCGCGCCAGGCGAAAGTCGAGCCACAGAATAATAAGAAGCGCACGCATCAGGACGTTGGGCAACCGATGATGATAATACTCACTCGTGAGCTATGACACTAATTGCACCCCCTCCCCCCGTCATATGTCCGGTTTTAGGGTTAAATGTCCGGCCAAATGAAGCACAGAGTCCGGCTTTTGTGGTTTTAGACCTGGCAACCCTAGACCCATGACAGTTCACGTGACGCGACCTGTCATTTCCCTATGATTGCGTCGTGATCGCGCCAGCGATGGCGATCTGCATGCGTTGGTGTGGTTGAAGCATAAATGTTTCACAATCTACACCAGCTGGCCTAAAAGACCGCATTGGCGTGTCATTAAAAATATCTCCATAGATTAATGTGTATAGAAAGCAATTTATTTTTTGCGGAAATCTTCTCAATAAGAGAACGGTTTTCTTTATACTTACAACGATACAGCTAGTGGGATGCAGTCTAAGATGGTACATATCTCCCCTGTAAGTGCCTATACCCTATACTCTCGCCTTGAAAAGCCCCGGATTATAGTCTTCGGGAAAGACAGCAGCAGGTAGCGAATTCCAGTCCCTGGCTGTTCGCATTATAAAAGAGTCATCGAAACGCTTAGAAACATAATCTGAAGCTCCATTATCTTCTTACGGGACCCTAAAATGAATAGGACTGGACGAGACAAAATGACGTCACGCTTCCATGTTGTTAGCGTGTAATGCGAAAACTTAAAATTAGAATGTTTATGTACGTGTTTTTACATGTTTTTGCTTTTACCTTGACTGGGATATGACGGGGTAATAGAAAAAATGGGGTAATTTTTTGCTCAAATGCAAAAATAAGGTTTTAAGAGTGACATTATTTAGAATGAGTCTATTTTATTTTTATTCAGGAAGCACTGAAATTAATTTTACAACTTCACACAACCAATTGGATATTTGACATACTGATCTTTAAAAAAAACACTTCTACAAGAACACAGTCACAAAAATCCCAACTAATATTATAAATGCGAAAGTAACTCTGTCTGTCTGTCTGTCTGTCTGTCTGTTACGCTTTCCCGCTTAAACCTCGCAACCGATTTTGATGAAATTTGGCATAGAGATAGTTTGAGTCCCGGGAAAGAACATAGGATAGTTTTTATCCCGGTTTTTGAAACAGGGACGCGCGCGATAAAGTTTTTCTGTGACAGACAAAATTCCACGCGGGCGAAGCCGCGGGCGGAAAGCTAGTTCAATATAATTGTTTTGAAATGAACAAGAATTTGGTCAATATTGACTTTTTTTAGAGTAATATCAATCATTGTCAAATAATAATATTATTGTCATAATACACACACCGGCAGATTTAGAGGAACGGAAAAAAAAGCATCAATATCATCATTATTTTAGGAAAAAAATGCCTAATTATGACATTATTTTTTAATTTAATTCTAAATATGAAAAAAATAATTGCCAACAGTATATTTTTTTAATTATTTTGTTTAAATTACCCCATCAACAGTTTCGTTGAGTGTTTTGAATTGAATGAAGCTTTTGCTAATTTGAATTTCTTTTACGTGAAAGATGTTTTTTTTCTGAGAATTTTGTTGTGTAAGCATTCAGTTACTTATAAGGGTTTATTATGCCCAGCTTAGCACCGTCAGAAATCATTAAGGCAGATGAAATGAGAAGTAACGGCCATGCATACAAATCGGCTGCCGTAAGACGTCGTTGATCAGTATCGACCACCCATGGCAGTAACCAACGGTACAGATTGATCATTTCTGTCGTTAGGAGGAGGGTTCAAGTCAGAAAAAGGCGTACTTCGCGACGGGATGACCGTTTTTTACAACTTCGAGTTAACAGAAAGTCGCGGTTACCTGCTGTTCAAGCCAGAAATAACCTTAAAGACACTCGAGGAGTAAGAGTGACTGAGCCCACAGTTCACAGGAGATTTACTGAAGTTGGTATAGGGTCGTGCATACCCGAGAAAGCTCCAACTTGTGACACAGCACCGAAAAAACATATTGAACTTTTCACGTGAATATCGTGATTGGGTCTTGAACGACTGGAGGCATGATCTCTTCACTTATGAGTGCAGAGTTCTCTTAAACCAGATCGATGGAAGATAGCGAATATGGAGACACAAAGAGAACGTAACATTTAGTCTTCATTTTGAAAATATCGTGATTTATGGAGGTAGCTTAATTCTGGTGTGGGGAAGGATTTGTTTGGGAGCTCGCACGGAGTTAGTGGTGGGTGATGGAGGAAATACGACTTCTGAATGGTACACTAGGAACATTTTAGAAGAACATGATGTGCCATTTACTCCATTTATTGTGGACTCCTTTAGTTTAATTCACGATAATGTTCGTTTTCACAGTGCTCGCTCAGTACAGGCACATCTAAACCATTTGGATATACCCATGATGCAGTGGCTGGCAAGATCCCTAGACAAGAATCCTATAGAGCATGTCTTGGACTTTCTTAAAAGATTTGTTAAATTCAGAATACCACCGGTGGTGTTGAGAAACGCGTTACTAGAGGAATGGCAGACATTGCCCCAAAATACCCTTCATAACATTAACTGCAGCATGCTCAGATGAATGGAAACCATCATCAGAGCAAGAGGGGGAAATACCCATCATTAATTAATTCATTTGGTTAGTGATAAGCTACCCTAATTTTTAATCTGGCCACAATTTCTAATTTTTGTTCAAAACTGAAAAATTGAAATTTCGTTTCGATGATTTTTTATTAAATAAAAACGACTAAATATTTAAAAAATCTATGTTATTTTATTTTATTTTAATTATCTCTTTATTTTGTATAATAAATATTTCATAGATCAGTAGTAATTTTCCTTATTTTCATACTTTTTTTTGCGTTCCGCTAAATCTGCCGGTGTGTGTATTATAAGTAAGAAGCGGCAAATAGTGATGTCAAAAATGCACTAAATATTACTGAGAAGAGGTTTTCGAAAATGATCTTATATTCTGTATGGTTCTAATTTAAACATCTCTTTGTTACAGGTAAGTTCCAGTTAGCTGTTAACAGGTCCATTGGGAAAGATAAGTGAATTTTAAAGAACTTTTAAAAAATAGCTTAAAAAGAGGTCATCGTGAATTTTGAAAATGAAGGACGGTGTGGTTTAACTCACCTCATAATACAAGCATTAAGCATAGCTAGAGGGGTTAATAGTAAATGCTAGTAATTTATTTGTGTAGTAAGAATGTAATACACACTAAGGCTGAGTTGCACCAACTAACTTTAACCGTAACTATAACGATAACCAGTGATTTTTGTATGGAGTTTAACAGATTTTTCACGTTTGTTAAAGTTGAAGTAAGATGGTGCAACTCAACCTAATAAGGATAAACAATAGACAATCGGCAACCGAGTATAATCGAATAAGGTTTGACAATAGAGTCGAAACGATTTCAGATTCGTTTTGAAGCAATTTGCTCAAAGTTCAAATAGATGACCCACTTAGGCAAAGGTCCGATAGACCTTTTTGAATGGGTATTATGTACATCTATTTCGAATAGAGGTATTTATCAATCTACTTAAATCGTGTACTGACCAAGGGTTCGTTCTACAGATCTCAGAAATTAAAGAGAGATGTGAAAAGGGGGCGGGGCCGGTGTCGCCGCAACATGCCCAAAAACAGAACACATAGCTCGTGAAAGCAATGATGACAACAGCGACGTCATAATGTAAACAGTTTACATTGCTTGCGTACTAAAGATTAATCGAAAGTTGAGTACTGATACCGCAGTGGATAATGAGCACATATTTTGATTACTCTGTGTGTGTGAATTTCAAATCGACACTGAGTTTCGAACTCAGCGCATAAGTCGGCATCTCTCTTTATCTCTATGGTTCGTTCCCACGGCAATACAGTTTTACCGGATCCAGTATTGAAGGATCACACTGTTTAAAAAGAAATCGTTGATTTTTATGAGTAATAGTGTTTCAGAAACGTGGTTACTGGTTCAATGATTGATTATTGTACAAAACAGTGAAATACTCCTGACACACAAATTCAGTGTCATCCAAAATCGGTTTCGTTCGACAGCTCGTGGTTGTTACTCTACTCCGAAGGAATAACTTTGTGGTATAAAAACGTCGTAAAAAATTTGGTTACTTTGACAACTTTACGAATAGACATTTTGATCTCAAGTTCAAAGAAATTTCCATAGCGTTTGATAACAGTACCCATAAGATTGAAGTTATGTCGTAAAACTGGAATCCTGAAATTGTCACCAAATTTTTGCGAATAACAAAGACTTCTGAAGGCAAGCATTATCTGATTTTTGTTAGAGGTTCCGAATATTTATATAACTCAAAAAAACTCATAATTCCTTTTTTTCTTGTAAGTAGGCTTTTAATAAGCACTTGTACACGTTCCAGGGTTAACCCTACCACTGCTTCGGGACAATAAATGGACCAGTGCCGAGAAGAAGCAGCGCAAAAAACTCAGTCACTATTTGTCAGCCGTAACGAAGCACCGAGTTTAGTAAAACGGGACTATTCCCACCTCTCGATCCCACCGCTGCAAGTCCAGTGTAGCCAGGATCTACAGCTGGACCGAAAATAAACCCAACCAGTGAAGGCTAGTTTGTCCCGAGAAATAAGTCTCCACTACAGGAGCACGACCCTCTCTCATTTACTAGAGGTAAATGGATGATTTGGCCTGCACTCCCCATGCGGGCCAGACGGGTTGGAGAGGCCTGATGTTCGGATTTATTTCGTTTTTAGTTGCCTTTTAAGAGATCCATGATAAGAGTAGAAGCAACTAAGGGACAAATATGCGAACATCAGGCCTCCCCAACCCGTCTGGCCAGCTTGGGGAGTGTACACCAAATCCTCCATTTACCTCCGGTAAATTAGAGGCTCATACTCCTGCAATGGAAACTTAATTCCTAAATCCATCAGCCCCCTTCCATCACAGGGGAACCAGATGCAGGTTAGCGTACCATCCCTACATTGTCGACATTCCACCAGGTCGCACTAAGCGTTTCGATGACTCTTTTATAATGCGAACAACCAGGGACTGGAATTCGCTGCCGGCTGCTATCTTTCCTGAACACTATAATCGGGGCCTTTTCAAGGCGAGAGTGAATAGGCACTTACAAGGCAGATATGTACCATCTTAGACTGCATCTCACTTAACACCAGGTGCGATTGCGGTCAAATACCTGTCTTGTCCTGCATAAAAAAAACCTGATGATGACAAAAATCGTCAAATAAGCAATCCCAAAGGAACCCTACCTCATTTTCATAAAATTCCCTCGGGAATAATTTTTTGAATCACACCCTAAAACTCTCATAGCGTTGATATAAATATGAGTATTATTACCAAAGAAAATTGGGCTCACAATAAAGATGTATGAGGCCCAAATTGCCTTAATATAAAGTATGTTTTAGTATGTGTTTACGTGGATTGCAGGCGTTTAATTTACAGTTATGTAAAGTAATAATAATATACGGTTATGTTGCTGCTGACGTAAATTTTATAATGACTTGGTACTTGCCTACATAAAAGTGAGTTTTAACACAGTTATCAAAATTAAATGCTTCATGCTAAAATTAGCTTTTGCCCAAGTGTGAAATCATCATCATTCCAGCCACAGGACGTCCACTGCTGAACATAGGCCTCCTCCAATGATTCCCATGTTGCCCGGTTGGTAGCGGCCTGCGTCCAGCGTCTTCCCTATCTTTATGATGTCTTCGGTCCACCTTGTGGGTGAACATTCCATGCTGCGTTTTCTGGCACAATTAATAATTACATTTATAATATTAGTACATTTTGTGAAAGGTTGATAGGAAATAGTATCCTACTTAGAGTGTTTTTAATGTTGTGCGGATTTTATTCATTTCATCTGAGTTTGTTGCGGCGCTTCTTCTCAGCACTTGCCAAATGTTGGTCTCGAAGCGCTGGTAGGGTAAAAAGATTATGAGACATGTAGAGGCTCCTTATGAGCAAACTATTTGACGATTTGTAAGTACTATAATAGTCTTCTATACAAATAAATAAATTTTGACTTTGACTTCTTCACAGACGCAGGATTGTCCTGCGTGCGTATTCCACGCATTCATCATCATTTCAGCCACAGGACGTCTACTGCTGAACATAGGCCTCCCCCAATGACTTCCACATCGCACCAGTGCCTTCCTGCTAAACGGAAAACGCAGCGTGGGACGTCCACTCACAAGGTGGACCGACGATTTCACGCATTACGAAAAATAATTTACTTGCATGAAAATTACTAACGGGTGTCACGCATGCGGGGTATGCATATTGAAAACACGCATAGGATATAATACTAGGGTACCTAGGTTTAATTAGTAGGATATATACCTACCTAATTATATTACCTAAGCTCTCTGGCCCTGAATGTTTTGTATGTGCTCAAAATGTGGGTACAGTTGCTAAATAAAACTAAAACTACACCTCAAATGAACAAAAAGGACGGTAGGTACCCCAAAACTTTCGGGCAAATTAGCGCAGAGCTGAAAACAGCTCTTTTTAAAGCCTGTTGAATTTTTACCGCTTTTAGGGTTTCATAACCACTGGGTAAAAAGGGCACTGTTACATCATACTATCTGTCTTTCTATCTATCTATCAGTGCGAGTGTTTATAGCTACTTATATCATAAACTTTTATTTATAGAAACAAAAATAATAAAAATTATATCAAAACTCATAAAACTCATTTATTTATGCAAGTAGGCTTTTAAAAAGCACTTTACACGTCCCAGTATTAACCCTACCATTGCTTCAGGACAATAAATGGGCCAGTGCTGAGAAGAAGCAGCGCAAAAAACTCAAGTCACTATTTTTTACCTAATACATTTTATTAAAAATTTAAAAAGTAGGTCTCTTTTTCACAACTTTTCCAAAGTACATAATATTATTTCAAGCCAGTTCCAAGCTCGCATTTCTGAATGTGACAAATGCAGGCTGGATTATAAATTGTTTGAACAATCTTTCATTTTAACTGCTGCACAATTTTTCGTACACAACTTGCCTTTAATTTGGTAGCAGGAAGGCGCTGGATGCAAGCCGCTACTGGTCAATTTGGAAATCATTGGGGAGGCCTATGTTCAGTAGTGGACGTCCTGTGACTGCAAACCTGATGATGAAGAGGAACTTAGCTTTCTACAGGCTCGTTTGTTCGAAACGAACGTTTCAGCTAAATGACGTCCACTTCTGGACAAAGGATAAACCGCCTCTGTGGTATAGTGGTAAGTCCATCTACTTCAGACGCAGAGGTCCCGGGTTCGATTCCCAGTGGGGGAAAATTTTTCTGTTCGGTTTGGTTGGTGGTAGCGCTTGTCCTAAGTCCGCCTGGCTAGCTAGCACCATCTTACCTAAGTCTGTCGCCATAACAACAATGTTAACAGCATTGTTGTGTTCCGGCAGTTAGAGGTAAGATAGCCAGTTCCTCCGTGGTTGAGGATTCCGGGTGAAGCTCGCTTCCACCTTCGGCCTGATCGTCACTTACCATCAGGTGAGATACAGGCCAAGAGTTTCCTCGTTGAGGATATAAAAAGGCCTCCCCCCAAGGGTTTCTACAACGACCGGTCCTGCGCTGCCCGCATCCAGGTACTTGCCGCGACCTTCACAGTTATTTATGGTATTTCTAACGCAATATCTGACTAAAACACCCCTTCCTTCATTCCTTTGGGAGGCTAAAATATGAATCTGTGATATGACGTCATAGCTTTCACCCTTGACGACAAAATTAAAGGGAAATGTCAGAGATTTTCTCAGAAACAATTTGGGAAACAAGCTAATTTTGTATGTTCAGCCAAATTATAAATCTTCACACGCTTATTGACTTGTCCAATTTAATGGCATGACAACAACGGGTGTAACCATTATGTTGAGCTTTTAAGGATATTCCTTTATTCGCTCCTTTTCAAAAACCGGGATATTTTAGGGTTCCATACCTCAAAAGGAAAAAACGGCACCCAGGATTACTTTGTTGTCCGTCCGTCCGTTTGTCTGACCCTTTTTCTTAGTAACGCGTGGATGTATCAAGCTAAAACTTATACTAAATGCTCAGGTCTACTGTCCCTTGGAGCTGTGAAAAAATCAAACTTCTAAGCCAACGCAATCAAAAGATACAGCCGTCTAAGCCGCAAACAGCAAATTTTCGACATTCGATTTATAAAAAAATTAACCATTACCATCACAATCATCATTTCTCAGCCACAGGACGTCCACTGCTGAACAGAGGCTTCCCCAATGCTTTCCATGTTGCCCGGTTGCTAATCCGTTGAGCTGTGTCAGCGACTTTTCGTTTAAAAATTAATATAACAACAAAATAAAATGCAGTTTCCATCTGTCCACGCCTCGTCAAAATAATGGTCGCCATAGCAATTAAGGGAGTGCCAGTAGCAGCCGCCAAGGAAGTGAATTAAGTGGCCTTCTACCGTTTAATCTCGTGGGAAATATTTAATTTCGCTCTTAGCCTGTTTTACAAAGGAACCGATTCTTGAATTGTTGAATGAAACGAACGAGTGTGCCTTTTGGAAAGATAAAGCTTTTATGGCTGATTATGTCCCTGATAGCATTAACTTATCTTTTAGATATTTATAACATAAGAAGTCAATTGACCAATCCCAATCTGCCGGGCAGCGTTTTGGAAACACAACATCTTTTCGTCCAAAATACCTCAGAGCCGCAGTTTATAATGAGTGTGTTACCAGTTGCAGTGATGACATGGCTCCGAAACGTGGCCTCTCCCTATAGGCCTCATAAAGAAGCTCAAAGTTGCACAGCGTGCTATGGAAAGCGCTATGCTCAGTGTTTCTTTACGAGATCAAATCAGATGTGAGGAGATGCGTAAATGAACTAAAGTCGTTGACATAGCTTGACGGATTAGCGAGCTGAAGTGGCAATAGGCAGGGCACATAGTATGCAGAACTGACGGCCGATGGATCAGGAAGGTCCTGGAGTGAAGCCACGTTGATAGACGACCTCATAAAGGTAGCAGGAAGGCGCTGGATGCAGGCCGCTGCCAACCGGCCAATCTGGAAATTATTGGGCGTCCTGTGGCTGAAATGATGATGATGAAAATACCTGAAAGCGTTAGTAACACTCACAGGTTTTGAGATGAGATATCGGACAGATGAAGTCACCTCTATAATGTTGGATATAGCATATTTACCTACTATAGATCGTGTCATCCACGTAGACGCGCCCCATAAATTTTTGGTCTCGGTCGCGCGGGGTGCGGGGAGTTTGATCCGAGCAATCCGAGCGTCATTATTGTAGTGTGCGTGTGCACTCATGGATCATTTAGCGTGTACCGATAACACTTAAACATTAGCGGAAGAATGGTGGGGCGCGTCTTTGTGGATGAAACGATCTACGATGGTTTGTAATTCGTAGATTCGGTTTTATTTGAATAAGCCCTCTGGTAAATCAATCCAACATTTTTAAAGAGGATAACATCAAACGCTTTTAATTGAACGTAAAAATAATTCTAAACAAATTCTCAGGAAATCTGCGGGCGGAATAGAATCAAAAACAAATTAATTTTTCCCCAAACAAGATTTACATATTTTCAATCCAAAAATTCGTTCATTCTAACCATTAATCTAAATAGAAATAAAGTATATCCCTCAAGGAATATCCCGTATCGTAACGGATTTACGCCCGTATTCACAAATGCTTGCTTAAGTGAAGTAGCAAATCGAACGCACAGCGTTGAATAGCTCTGTCATTGGCTCGTGTCACCCTGTGCGTCCACGCGCACTGTGAGACTTCATAGTAATGTTTGTTAATACGGGGGTAAGACAATTCAGTATCGTACCTTTGATAATGGCCCTTTCTGGGATTCCAGTTTTGCAGGAATCAGTAATGCAGTAGTTTTTTTTTTTTTTTTATACCGCCAAACTAATTTTTCTACATAACCCAAAGGTAAACTGGATGAGAATGCCTTATGGCATTAAGTTCGCCTAATGTTAATATTTTTGGCATTGAAGTATAAATAAATAAATAAATAATGCAGGGGGATATTTCCTGCAAAACTCAAAACTGGGCTGTCGTGTGAACACACAAGTGTGTTTGATATTCGAATTCCAAATTCGGTGGGCTGAGTGTGAGTTTACATCAAACGTTCTCACTAGTGAGCGCGTTAAAAAAATATAAAAAATTTAGTTCTTGAACTTTTCCGCTAGGGGCGCTGTACAATCGTCATTGACATTGAATGTCATTTTTTGGGGATACGGGATATTCTTGTGACTAAACCGGATCATGAAAAAAAAACAGTTCCTGCAAAAACCAGGATGTCTCCATGAGAAACAGCCCTCATTCTAAATAGAAATAAAGAATATCCCGTATCGCAACGGATTGAGATAATCCAATTCGTACGTATTCGCCTCAGGTAAAACATTATTTGCTGGGGTGGGCGATCGCGCGTTAAAACAATTCATTTACGATTTCTGGAGATGTGACGCTGATTTGGGACAGATTCGTTTGCGAATTAGAGATATACGCCCGTATTTACAAACATTACTATGAGGTGTTACAGTGCACGTGGACGCACAGGGTGGCTCACAAACATGACTATGAGGTCTCACAGCGCGCGTGGACACACAGGGTGGCATACGAACCAAAATATGTATGTAAACCCCTTTGCTTGTACTTGTGTCTGTCTTGTTGGTTTCCCTAAATAAATAAATAAAATAATAAATAAATAAACCAAGCACAGAGCTCTATTCAACGCTGTGCGTTCGATTTGCTGCTTCACTTAAGCAAGAATCGTTTGTGAATACGGGTGAAAGTGTTATAGCAATCCAACATTGAACTGTCCCAGATATGACATTGACAGAAGGGCACTACTATCATCATTATCATCATCTCAGTCATAGGATGTCCACTGCTGAACATAGGCCTCTCCCAATGCTTTCCATGTTACCCGGTTGGTAGCGGCCTGCGTCCAGCGCCTTCCTGCTACTTTTACGATGTCGTCGGTCCACCCATGGACGTCCTACGCTGCGTTTCCCAATAAGCAGCCTCCACTCCAGAACCTTGCTGCCCTATCGGCGGTCAGTTCTGCGTACTATGTGCCCTGCCCATTGCCACTTCAGCTTGCTAATCCGTCGGGGCTATCTCAGCGACTACTATCAATGCTGGGTTATTAGTTCCCATTTTTGTCATTTTAGACACACTGAAGTGTCCCAAATAATTATGACATTTACAAGAGGGCGGTATCAATGCTGGGTTATTAATTTAAATTTTTGCCACTTGATATTTCAATATTATTATAGTTCTTGCAACTCACAAAGGCGAGTGAGCTTTACTTGTGTGTGTACGTGTACATACACATAAAGATAGTGATGTCTGTCAAAACTTTTGAAAAACGAACAGTAGCAAGCCACCACACATGTAAAACTCATTCGCCTTCGTGAATTGCAACAACAATGGATGGATTATAACCATGTTCTTTCTTTTTTACTGAAGATGAGCTCCAGATTCTTTTGTAAACTAACAGTGGGTTATTTTATAATTTAAATACGTCAGATTATAATCTGATGGAATTCACAATTTTACGGCGACATTATCTGTCTACCAAATATGCAAACGGTGTGATCTTTATAACTATAGCAATAGAAGCTATTATGCATTGTCATTATATTGGGAATGCAGGTATTGATTGTGCCGAATCTGTCTGAATGTGTACAACTGGGTCAAGTTGCGTCGGTATATCATTAATGTACAGTCTACCACACGTCGGATATTGGATAATAGCACTTATCACAACTGCATAATGGCTGTTTATTACATCTACGGTTTGCGCCCTTTGATGTATGCCAAAAAAACTTTAATAGTATCTGAGTTTCTTGCGCTGCTTCTTCTCAGCACTGGCCCATTTATTGTCCCGAAGCAGTGGTAGGGTTAATACTGGGACGTGTAAAAGTGCTTTTTAAAAGCCTATTTGCAAAAATAAATAAGTCATTCGATATCGACTGCGTAAAGTGTGTCCCCTCTCCTTCATGACGATCGGTCAAAAGAGAGATGCAGGTTATGGCGCGAGAGAGCTGATCTCCCCTGCCCTTTTGCCCCTATGTCTGAGAGTCCTCCACCTGGACATGAGCTCCCCTGGCTTACCTGGAAGTCTTTAAATAGACTTCGGACGCAGGTTGGCCGTAGTAAGGACAATCTGGTCAGGTGGTGATTCTTGGATGGCTTAAACATGGAGTGCAGGTGCGGTTTTGTTCCCCAGTCGATGAAGCACCTGATGTCATGCCCTGAGTGCCCAAGCAACTGCACTCAGGAGGATTTGATGAGTGCTACTGACAACGCCACTCTTGTGGCGGAGTTTTGGGCTGACACTGTGTAGGTTTGTTGTCGACACGAAAAGAAGAAGAAGACTGCGTAAAAAAGTGACATTAAAATGTAGTACAGCGCCCCTAGCGGAAACTTTCAAGAACTAAAATCTTAAATTGTTTAACGCAGATCGAAGGCGTTTGAAGTAAACACCCCCAGATCGTTAAAACTCGATCTAGCTCCAATATTTATTCATACAAAGAATATTGAAGTAACATTCTCGACATTTTAAAGTATTAAGAATTCGTATTGTATTTTCCCCAGAATCTGAACGTACATTTTCAAGAATACAACTGGGCGTGTTGTTCTGGACGTGACTGGAATCAGGAAGCTTAACATTCTCGTTGCAGTCTGGTGTAATAGGACTGGCTTCTTCCATTGTATAGGAATATAGAGGCTTGTTCTCATGGCGACATACCGTTTTTTGCAGGATCCCGTTAGTACACGTGTTTGATATTAACGTTCACACGAACATTCCGTTTGTAGTGCAAAACTCCGATACGTTCGAATTTGTAATTCGAATTATAGCACATTATTATGTGTGTTCACACGAAATTTTAATTTTGCAGGATCCTGCAAACGGGATAGCCATGCGAACGAGCCCTTAATCTTACATTACAGACTGTCACTCTTATATTTACCTACTCAAAAAGGTGACTGACATAGTGATCTATCAACGCACAGCCCAAACTGGGACACAGGACGGATCTGGCTGAAATTTGGCATGCAGGTAGATATAAATAAATAAGTATATAATATCCTTCGACATTTTACACTGCGCTTCTAGTCCCAAACTAAGCTAAGCTTGTACTACGGGTACTAGACTACGGATATAAACATGCATATTATAGGTACATAGAAAACACCCAGTCCAATACAAACAAATATGTTCATGCACACAAATTTTTGTACTGTGCGGGAATCGAACCCGCAACCTCCGGAATAGTAGTCCGTTTCGAACCACTACACCAAACTAGATGACGTAAGCATCCGCTAAGAAAGGATTTTACGAAACTCTTGTAAACATCCGTTTTTTTGACCGGACAACGGCCCGATTTTTCACCGGATTTAGCGGTGGCGTATAGTTTATAATGAACGTGTGCACATGCATCGGACATAGGTCCGGCGAGAAAATTGACAGCAAACAAAGGATATCCGTTTTTTGACGGTCCGTCGTCCGGTGAAAAAACGGATGTCTACAAGCGCTCTAATGGGGTCCACGCGTACGAAGTCGCGGGCGGCCGCTAGTAATAAATACAAATACCTATATATTTAGATACTTTAGATTTGTTTTACTCTTATTGACAATGGACTCCTAAACAAACTGCCGACGCTAAGTAATACCAAATGATAAATCAATGCCACTTACAGCTCGCTCAATGTAATTCAATCAGAGATCTTAGAGTATAGAAGACTGGATCCAATTTGGGAGCGATGTAGGTTAATTGAGGACTAATGGAAGGAGACTCTGAGGAGACTACGATGCGTATTGTGATTATTGTGAATTACTTTACGATTATGAAGAAAATTTGTTAATTTCGGACTTCAGCAAAGCATAAGTAGCACAGATGGTGGCGTAAAGCTATGCATTTAGTTGGGAACTTGGGACGTATATAAGTGCCTTGTTTCTTTTTCAAATCAAGTAATTTATTTGTAAAACATAGGTGACGGAATACAGGTGGTACATAATACTGTTAAATGTCCACAAATATTGAAAAATAAACAGCTCCAAACATAGCTAATAGAGTTGTAAGGCAATTAATTGATTTTTACTTCTGAGGTAACATAACATGTAATATGAGGTAACGGGAGTATTCCCACCTCTCGTTTCCACCGCTGCAACTTCTGTGTTGGCCAGGATTGACCGTTAATAAAAACCCAACCATTGAAGATCAAATTAATATGAGGTAAACAAATAAACAAAAACATAGAACCTATGTTATTGTTACAAAACTAAGAAAGTCCTTCTTTTTAAAAGTGAGCCAAAAATAAAATTTCTAAATTAGGATACAAATTGCTATCATAGAGTTCGGTGCCTATTTCAGTCAGCAGCCATTTTGTTTTGAAAGATTGTAAAAGTAGATTGGGCAACTTAAATGCTTCATTTTGTCCTTGAATAAGTCTTGAAAATTACTTCTTTAATGTCGTTTTCAAGATTTTAACGACAAATTTTACGGCAAAACAAAATGGCGTACTTGATTGGACTTTTATAGATAATATTCAGTTGATTGCGTGAACTAGATAATTTGCTGTTTTAAACTAGGTTTATTTCAAACCTATTTGTTCCGTTAACATTAAGGTTGGGTTACACCATCTTACTATAACTTTGACTAACGTCAAAAATCTGTCAAACTCCATACAAAAAACACCGGTTATCGTTATAGTTACGGTCAAAGTTAGGTGCTCAAATCACTGTACGTAAAGAAAATAAACTTAAATAGGTCTCTCAACAAAAGTTGAGGCGCATTACACTTACACTGATGTGATTATTAGAATACAGAACACAACACATTATTATCTTACATTAAAGTTCAAATATCAAATAGACTACTAACCACGTTCTTGTTTTATGTCTGCAAGCGAGACAGAAAGCACTTTTCAGCCTATACGTACATACATGTTGGAATTTTGTAATGCCACCTGGAGGGAAAGTATAGAATAATATTGTTATATTGTAGATATAAAATTTATCTCAAAGAAAACATTCCTTTATTTTTGAATAGAAATAGAATTGCATTCAAACATTTCCAAAAATTTGCTTGCCACACCCGAGAATCGAACCAACTAAAATCTGTTAAAAATTACAGCCTGTATTTTATTACATCGATCGTTAGGGTTAATAATAGGATGAAATCACTCTAACAAACTTGATTAATCAAAAAGGAAAACCATGAAATCTTAAATTATTTTAATTATGTACAGAAGATTGTATGGTATGGTAGTGAATTTTCGAAAATAAGACAGAGCCTAGGTGACATAAAACATACAATGAAAGAGCAAGTAAACTAAGCAGTGCCACCCTGTCGCACAGTGATGCCCATCGCAATGGGACCCCACTCAGCATATGCCGTGGCCCCCGGTGAGGGAGGCCACGACGCTGGTTTTCAGTGTGCCCCATGCCGAGAGGGAGTCACGGACACTAACCTATACTGCATAAAATATACATACATAAATAATAATAATAGTGCGCGTATAAATTTTAAGTGTAAATACAGACGTAGTAGAAATATACGATATAGACGAAGTAGAAAAGATGTGATAAGATATTTATAAATAAAAAGATAATATTTAAAAAACAAAACTGTGTGTGTGTACATAATAATAATAATAAATTGTAATGTATTAAAGTGCGTTTGTGTATACTGTGATTGTGTGTGTCTCGACGTCCGCAATTAAGAGTACTTTCCCTCCAGGTAGCATTACAAAATTCCACCCTGTATACATTTTTGCTTGTGTTGGTCTCAACTCTTGTTGGACGACCTATATATATTAAGAGACGGACACAAAAAGATTGTTACTCAAATTGTCCCAACTACCAATCACGTTAAATAACACGTTGCTTGTTTTCTACCCCTTAATTTTATTCGTAATAGAGCTCCATTGGGTAAATTGAAGTCTTGAAAAACCAATTAGTTTTCAAGTAACGGTTAATTTAGAATTTAAGTCGATTTAACTAAATCAATAAATGATTATTTATATTTTAGTTTCTTACGGCGCTTCTTCTCAGCACTTGCTTAATATTTGTCACGAATAGAGCTCTGTGATTGGTTCATGTGTGACTCTGTGCGTCCACGCGCACTGTGAGACCTCATAGTAATGTTTATAAGTCAATTTCAACCTAAAAACTATCCATAATGGCTTTTAACCCTAAAAATAGCACAGCTCATTATCTTTTTAAACCGGGTCACATTCATAACCCACTTCAATGAAGAGGTGGGAAGGTGGGAAGATGGTAAAGTGGGAATTCGTTTTAATGACATCCCGACGGATTTGAGGATTTTGGATGTCAAAGAATTATCCGATCCCGCCTTCCATTCACCCTTTATTCGCTAATCCATGAAAGACCCACTTATAAGTTTAAATACCTGTCGCTGGGGGTTTTAAAGAATAGGCAATTCACGAGGATTTGAGTACGTGGATTTGGTTTAGTTTGAAACAAATAAGTACCTTACTTATGGGCCTAACTTCGAACTCCTCCTATGTTCTTCTGATTAATTTCGTTGCGGGTCCAATGACAGTTTAACTTACCGGGACAAACTGGGCCTTCACTGGTTGGGTTATTGGCGGTCAAGCTGTAGATCCTGGCTACACAGGAGTTGCAGCGGTGGGAACGAGAGGTAGGAATAGTCCTGTTATGGGCCTCATAAGAAGGCTTAAGGTCACCCAAATTGCAGTGCAATGCTACGCTTGCAGTTTTCAAACTTGACCGAATCAGAGATGGGGAGATCCGTTAGTGTAACCAAAATAACCGAAACAGTCCACAGAATTGCTAAACTTCAGTGGCAGTGGGCACATAGCTCGTAGAGCTGATGGCCATTAGGGTAGAAAACTACTACTTTGCCACCATCAGTGACACAGAAACTACTTAATGACAAATAAAAATGGTCATGCATCATTTCAGGAAAATATTAATAAGACTAAGGCTGGGTTGCACCATCTTATTTTAACTTTGACAAACGTCAAAAATCTGTCAAACTCCATACAAAAAACACCGGTTATCGTTATAGTTACGGTCAAAGTTAGGTGATGCAACTCAGCCTTAATAAGCCTAGGTGCAGACCACTAACTTTTAGCATAGCCGATAGTTGAGTCGGGCTGTTAAACAGTATGGACAATGAAAGTGCGAAACATTACACCGATTTGGTATCGGCCGATTCTTTATACATATTAGAATCGGGCCCAACTATCGACCAACTAAAAGTTGGTGGTCTGCGCCTAGGCTAAGTACCTATCTCACTTCCTTTATCCGCTTTGCAATGGAGGGAAGTCGAACCTTAATTTCGAACTCCTCCTAATGTTCTTCTGATTAATGTCGTTGCGGGTCCAATGACAGTTTAACTTTCCCCCGGGACAAACTTGACCTTCATTGGTTGGGTTTTTATGGCGGTCAAGCTGAAGATCCTGGCTACACAGGAGTTGCAGTGGTGGGAACGAGAGGTGGAAATAGTCCCGTTTCCTTTATTTTAGAACTAGGATTATAAGTCAAATTACCTATTTACTAAAGTAAAATGGCTCATCTTTTCAAACATGTAAATGGGGATAATAATATAAGCTCTCTACACGTCCCAGTTACCCCTTTGAGTCAAACATAAACATTCATTATTTTTTCTGTGCTTGTTTACGTACAAGTTGGTAGCTCGTTAGTCACACGACAAAAGTAACAAGTTTGTTTGTTGTGACACGAAATTGCTTGCAACAAACTGACATAACTCAAAGGTGACTGACTGACTGACTGACATACCTAGTGATCTATCAACGCACAGCCCAAACCACTGGACGGATCGGGCTGAAATTCGGCATGCAGGTGGATGTTATGACGTAAGGCATCCGCTAAGAAAGGATTTTACGAAACTCCACCCCTTAGGGGGTAAAACGGGATCCACGCGTACGAAGTCGCGGGCGGCCGCTAGTCCCAACTAATATTATAAATGCGAAAGTAACTCTGTCTGTCTGTCTGTCTGTCTGTCTGTCTGTCTGTCTGTCTGTCTGTCTGTTACGCTTTCCCGCTTAAACCTCGCAACCGATTTTGATGAAATTTGGCATAGAGATAGTTTGAGTCCCGGGAAAGAACATAGGATAGTTTTTATCCCGGTTTTTGAAACAGGGACGCGCGCGATAAAGTTTTTCTGTGACAGACAAAATTCCACGCGGGCGAAGCCGCGGGCGGAAAGCTAGTTATAAATAATAGTTTATTAGGTATGTAGCGCATAATCAAGCAGGGGCTTGAGATCATATTTCACCTTTATGAAAAACAACAAAGTTTTGTGTTAAGTACATTCAGAGACCAATAGATGGCACTATACCTTTTTACATCGCGGTGGTGTGTGATTGTTTCTGAAAGGAAGAAATAAATAGGTTTCATATGTAAATTACTAGTCATGTTGAGGACAGTGAGGGATCAGAGGTAAAGGAGTGAAAAATATAAGAAAATATCCAAGTAAATTATTCGCGTTTAATTTCGAGACGTTGCTTACAAGACAGCTATCAAAAAACAGATTTATTCTTAAAAAAATAAAATAAAAAAAGTATAAAAGGCAAAGAGGTTCGGTTTGCCACAAGTCAGGACTCAATTTTTTTTTTATTTTCTTAGTGTGATCAGTGACTGAATTGTAAAAATATTTTTTTGTTAATGTCACTTGGATTTTCATGATGAATAATTTGTGACGTTCCACGACCAATGACCATTGGCTGATATAATGATAGATTTATAGTAACATTAAGAGCCATTTCACAAAAATATTCCGCGCGAATTTAGCTGAAAACTGTCAATGCAACGTCAAAAGAGTAAAAAGAACGCCGAAATGGACAAAAAAATCTTGAACCGTGACCGTAGTAAGACTTGATATAAGTAATTAATTTTAAGGTAGAATACGGTTAATAAACTTGATAAATTAATTTAAAATTTTAATAGAGTTTATTTAGTCTTTTAAAGATTTTTATAATTCGATTAATAATGAAACACGAATAGGTATAATATGTAAAATATTATATTAAGTACAAAATAAAGACAGTCAACATAGTGAAAAAAAAAACTGCCCCCTTACAGCTCCATCATCGGACTCTGGATATCATTTAGGGACGAAATATTCGTCAAGGCGAATTACACAAGCCCAAACTCCATAGGGTTCTATTGTTTTGTTACGGAGTTGCAATGGAGGTGGCCATTGCAACTCAATTCATCTTACTATGTTACTTCTTACTAGTCTTACTAATATTATAAATACGAAAGTTTGTGTGGATGTCAGGATGTATGTTACTCTTTCACGCAAACACTACTGAACAGATTTTGATGAAACTTTACAGTACAGTACAGCAGTATTAGCACAGAATACATAATAGTAGCAACAGAAATCGCAATTGATCAGATGCCGACATTTTAACGGTAATAATAATAATGCAAAATTTCCAACGAACCTGGTGCATTCGAAATCGCACGCACCGTAATACTACGCTCATAAGAGCGCAATTTTTTTGTGATCAGAATTTATCTAGCTCGCAGCTCAAGCGTCAGGGTTGTATAAGCAAAGTAAAATAAATAAAAACTTAATTTTAAGAAGCATTTATAGTATTTACGATTGGTAAACGTTAATCTAGTGGTGTTTGTATTTCGTACCATCTCCAAAGTACCTATTAATAAACTTCAGTGTTGCGATAATTCGAAATTGGACAAACGTTTTAAAAGGTGTAGTGTCGGAAACAAGACACGGTGAAGTAAAGTTAATGTTTTTATTAGCTAAAATTGTAATTGCCTCGCTCTATATTACATGGTTTCATATATCAATATGTGGATTACGTAGTGGGATGTGTTTCCACATAAATAATACATAAGTCTAGTAGACAAGTTATTTTCTGTAAAACATTTGTTTGTAATTCCTGTTATTTTTAAAAAAATAAATTACTACAGTTAATTATTATTTATAAATATTACGATTTTCCATTATAAAGAGGAAAAACAGTGCTGTTGGAACAATAAACCTTGATTGCGACGATGATCGGCCGAGCGTGTATAGAACGCGTGTGTACACACAGGCGCGTGGCGGCCCTGACTGATTTGCAACTTAGAGTTGTCGCGCGCTGTAGGTAATTATCTCGGCCGGCATAGGCGAGTGACAGAGGCCTGGTACTAGTCAGTCTGTGTTCAACTATCACTCGGGTCGGATGTTCCTATCGCAAGATCGTTGTTGGTTCACTCAGTTCCAATACGTCTCTAGAGTCTCTTTCAACTGAGCACTAGTGCTGTGTGTAATTATTCTCGTGAATATTTATTTATTTATTTATTTATTAATAGGTACAGTTACAGTACATAGAATACTACTTATTTAGTAAAAAATACAGCTACAAATCACTTACAAATCTATGGACCAATTACAACTGCACACAACTATGCCTAATAACTTAAGTGCTTAGATAAAACAACAAAAACTAATGTTAGCTACAACAACAACTAATCCAACAATCTAATCAGCATTTCTTAATTTATTTTTAAAAATATACTGAGTTTATTAATTTCTACGAGTGGATTTCATTTTTCCTGAGACCTAAACCAGAAGACCCTGTCGCCAGCGACAGCGGAAGCTCATCCATCCCTGGCATCGACCAGAATAACAATATACACCACTACATTTTTATCACCCAAAAAAAAATTCTGGGTAATGAGTTATTGTTGTAGTGACAAAGGGGCGGAGCCGGTGTCGCAAAAATATGCCCAAAAACAGAACATATTGCTTGTGAAAGCAATGATGACAGGAGCGTCGGCATAATGTAAACAGTTTACATTGCTTGCATACTACTAAAGGTTATTCGAACGTTGAACACTGATATCGCAGTGGATAATGAGTACATATTTTGATATCTTTGTGTGTGTGAATTTATAATGCGACACTGAGTTTCGAACTCAGCGCATTACTTAGCATCTCTCTATATCTCTATGGAAGCAAGTTAAATCCAAAATAACATTCTACACCTTTTTAACCTCGTCAGGTAATAATTTTAATAAGATACGAAGCGTCATCTATCAATAGAGAATATATTTTAGAAGTTAATAAATTATGCATAAAATATAAACACTTTAGTTAAATCGTAGAATTTCTAAAAACTAGTAAAGAAATCGTATTGAAAACAATAAAATATTTATTAAAACGTCAAACTATCGAAGATTTTGACCAAAGTTTTTGAAAATATTTTATAACCTACATAGAAAACATTTAGGATTCTAATCGTGAAAGATTTTTTTTCGTAGCCTATTGCCTTCAAACAAACAAATAATCAAATCTTTCCTCTTTGAGTATAGATTTAACAACAAAACTCTCTCGATACAACGCTTCTTTTTCTTCTTCACGAAACAAAACTCAAAGCGGATAAATAAATAAACAAATCTTTGGACAATTTTACAGCGCCATCTAGTCCCAAAGTAAGCAACTAATATGCTTGTGTTAAGGGTGCTAGCCAGCTTATTGGATATACTACTTACAAACTTTTTATAATTTATTTATTAAAGACCCAGACCCGTCAAAGAAATTATAATTCATCATTTCAATTTCTGCTCAGCCGGGAATCGAACCCGGAACCTCTCGGCATATTCGTCCGTTTCGAACCACTACACCAAACGGCCGACTCGAAACAGGGACCTCTCGACATAGTATCAAAAATATTTGGTCGCCGTATAAATCACCGCTTCACGACACGAACGCACGTAAACGTCATGGCGGGAAAAATGACACAGGTCCTGCCTTGACGGGCGCTCGCGCCATACTAATCGATGTCGGCTTGCGCATTGTAATTTATACTGTTATTCACATCAATATTTTGACAAAGTGGTTACTAATATTTAAACAATAACTGTAGAAATCAATTCTCCAATGAATATTCTTTATTCTGGGATACTTTTATTGCTGTTATTGCTGTGTATTTAAACCAAAAATTACGATCAAAATGTGACGTAAATCTTAAAAATTTGCTAAATTATTTTTAGATTTTACTCAATAATGGTAATGAAATTCAAGAATCCGTTTGATTATTGGACTACAAGAATATATGTCCGATGATTACTATATATTTTTAAGTTTATTATACGAGCATAAATAATAGATACAGGACTTTGAAAATGAGTCTGCGGCAATTTTTCCGTAAAATGGTTGTGGGAGATGGGGCACTGCGAATTAAGCAAAAGAGTTTTAGTAAATCCGTTACATTAATGGTCAACAACAAGGATTGACCTATCTTTTGCAGTTAGTAAATAATCTCTGGGTGTTGCTTAAGATAGTAATTCATGCTTCCGAAATCTTAGAAATTCGCACGAAAATGTAAAATGGCTCTTAAGGGCCTAGGATATGAATAAAGTTTGTTCTTACATGATACTAAACATAAAACTATTCTTGCTCCATAATAGTTCCAATCCAAAACTCGAATCTTTTCAAATAAACTCTAAACTTGAGATCTTCTTCAAAGTTTAAGAACTTTGAACAATATCTGGACAGACCAACAAAACTGTTACATTGAATATATCCGTGGGAAAGAATTGCCAATTTTGTTCTTGAAAGTTTTGAGAGGCAGTGGTTCTCAAACTAAGGACATAGCACACTTATCAACCCGGAAAGGGATCGTAACCGTATCAACTCGAGGCGGTCAGGTTACCGTAACGTAAACGCCTCGCCTTAAGAAAAGCGATACGGTGCGTGTCCCGTTTATTGGTACGCCACACGAACATCCCGTTTGCAGTGACTTGCAAAAAATCGATCCGCTTGAATTTGGCATTTCAAAGTTCAAACACACACGTTTGTGTGTTACATTTGGAAGCGCTGAAAGCAGGCCGCACCAACCGGGCAATATGGAAATCATTGGGGGAGGCCTATTTTCAGTAGTGGTTGACTTGTAGCTCAAATAATGACGATGTCGATGACATAAGTATATGTATACACCGCCTCCATGGTCTAGTGGTTAGACCTAGAGGTCTCAGAAACGATTCCTAGTCGGTGAAAATTTTTTTGCACGGTTTGGATGGTGGTAGGATTTGTTTTAAGTCCGCCTGGCTAGCTAGCTTTAAATTCCCCATTCCCCGTCCCCATTTTTACCCGACTGCGCCAGATGAAAGGGTTATGTTTTTGGAAGGAGGAACGGGCGCGATAAAGAATTAACTGTGACAGACCGAAATTCACGTGGGTGAAGATAGTACAGTCAGCGTCAAATAGTTTGTGCCACCTAGTAGAGTAGCCAATAAGTTCGCAACAATTCTCTGTTACAATTGGAATAAAGTTCTGTTGTCAACTGTTTGTCCACTTTGGGTGTCACGAACTATAATTTGCCACTGACTGTACCTACTAAAAATAAAAATGTTGAGAACCACTAGCTAGTCTCAAGTTGAATACTTTAAATTTGAGTCTTGAGCTCCTATAAATTGAGTTTAGTCTCAATTTCAACTCCGCTGTGTAAGTTCACGTTTCTACTCGTATAATAGTTTGCTGAATTCAAATAGTTCTTGCATAACTGAGTCAAGTAAAGTTGTACTTCATTGAGGCTTCGTAACTTCAATTTCTTTGAATAAAATTAACCTAATGATATGAAATCACCGTGTTGTTCTGACAGAGTAGAATAAGACCTTAACTCTTCCCGTAGATGTCATAAAAACGGGACTATTCCCACCTCTCATTCCCACCGCTGCAACTCCTGTGTAGCCAGGATCTACAGCTTGACCGCCAATAACCCAACAAGTGAAGGTCAAGTTTGTCCCAGGGGAAAGTTAACTGTCATTGGACCCGCAACGAAATTAATCAGAAGAACATACGAGGAGTTCGAAGATAAGGTACGACTTCCCTCCAAAGCCATAAAAGGCCACTAAGGGACAAACATCCTCTCCCCAACCGTCTGGCCAACGTGGAGAGTGTAAGCCAAATCCTCCATTTGGGGTGACATTGACCTAATAATATGACGTGATAGAGCATATTATAAATCTGAAGGAGATGAAGTCTTGCTGGCGTTAGACCTATAGTGTTTCCTTACTCCTTTTGCCATCATTCTGCAATCGGTTGAAACAAAAGGTGAGAAGTAACCAACTTAATTAATTTAAAATATAGAAATATTCGAAAAGCGAAAATAGGTCAGCTATCAAATAAATTCCTTGTTTTGTTTCTTCATTGTTCCAGTATTATTATAGACGGTGCTTTTGTGCGAATGAGTGCACATGAAGTTAAAAATTATAGCAATTTATTACCGTTGTAATAAGAGCGATTTTGAAACGAAAATTACTGGTCGAATAATAACTTTTATACTTTTTGAAATTGCTAAGAATTTTTCATGAAAAATGTCTTTTGAGATGGAGGGGATATTTTGAAGAATATTGCTGCTTTTGAATTAAAATTACTGACTTTGAAGTATTTTTTGAGAGAAAAATTGCTTTTTTACAAACAATAACATTTGAAAACGAAGGTGATGATTTGTTTCAGTTTCCTTCATCTATCAGTAGTTAGAAACATGAATTATTGTTTATGTAGGTTATGAAGCTTTGAAAAATACGCATAATATAAAGAAAGCTCGTCTGCAAGTCAAATAAATCAAATTAGTAGACAGATGTAGGCAGAAAAAACACGTTTATCAGTGAGCTCACTGATTTACAATAAGAAACGTGTTTTGGTTTTATACTTGTAAGTAGGCAACCAATAAAAAAATTACGTACCCATATTATTATTATTTGACTGATGACAATTTGCATGAAATAGGATTTTTTTATTCATATTCATTTATTTATTGCATCACATATGTATGTATGTACAGTAAGGTCTTATAAAATATGTAAGGTAAACATATGGGCCCTGCAAGGGCATTGCAATTTTACTCGTATTTACAATAGCAATCAAATAAATTATAGATGTCTTTGATAGGAAGTACATAAAGCATTTGGAATATAATGTCTATTATTGTATAAAAATATATTTGAAAAATTACGCATACTGGGCCGACACTTTTTTTTTATAAAGTCTCTCCAGGGAGTAGGAAAAAATAATTCTAATAATTATCATAATGAGTATAGTAGGTAACTGAATAACTGAATGTCATATAATGGGTGATACAATATGTAGATAATAGTTAAATGTATGTATTGCATAGTACTGTATATGTGGGCTTATCATTATAATATTCATTTAAATCGTAGTAACACTTGCTTAGTAGAAATTTTTTTAGCAAATTAATAAATTTATTTGTATTTGGTTCAGATTTTATGTATGTAGGTAGTTTATTATAGACTTTTATCGTCATTGCGTATGGTCCTGTAGCAGCCATGCCTAGTTTGAATAGAGGTAATATTAAATCATTAGGGTATCGAGATCTTGCATTTACATTTCCCTTTTTTGTGTATAGATTTGGATATTTGCGCACAAACTTACATAATTCCAAGATATAAATACATTTTAGTGGTAGTATTTTATATTTCATAAAGTATGGCTTACAGCTTTCAGTATTCTTTATTTGTGCCAGGATACGTATACACTTTTTTTGGAGAATAAATATGTCATCTGAGTCCGTGCTGTTGCCCCATAGTATGATCCCGTAAGAGATCCAAGCGTAGCTGTAGGCATAATAAGCAGCGAGTGTAGTTTTTAGGTCGGAGTTTCTTTTTAGTTGCCTTAGGGCGTAAGTAAATTTAGATATTTTCTGTTTAATTTTAATAATATGCTGTTTCCAATTTAAATTACAATCTAAGTCAAGTCCGAGCAATGTAGCAAAATTTACGCATTCAATACTTTTACCATTGAATGAGTAGTTAATGTTTAGTGGAGTTTTTTGATAGGGCCTAAATTGTATTAATTTCGTTTTTGAGTAATTTATTTCCAAGTTGTGGTCGTCCATCCATGCTTGTATGTTATTAAGGTTTTCCGTCAATTTTTGGTTAAGATCAATATTAGATCGGCATGAGGTCACCGCCGATACGTCATCCGCGAACATAACACAGGGGATGTTAACGTATTTAGGAAGGTCATTAATATATAACAAAAATAGGACACATCCTAGGACGCTGCCTTGAGGTATTGAGCTGGTCGTGGTGATCTCGTCCGATCTGATTTAATATCCTTCTCTTGGAGTAAGTTATTGTATTTGTGCAGTTACGAAAGTATTTAATTTAATAATTTAATTGATTTTATTTTAGAACAGACGTTAATTTTTCTACGATAGTATGTGGAACCCTTCACCTGCAAGTCCCTGTGCTTAGTCCGTTTTAATATCGCACTTAATTCAACTACAAAAGGTACAAGTAGGTACTACTCCATTACCGTGATCCTCTCAACATGCCTACCGAGCAACCATATTAATTTACAACTTGCAAATAATCCATTTGCAAAAACCCTGCTAAACTAATCCAAACCGAAGTATCAGGTAATAAAACACAGTTTAGTACAGCACACGCTTCAGACAGACCAGAATTTTATGTGCCCAGAAATTTAGGGGCACAATAAATGTCTGCCGAATGATTTGTGGTTTGACCAGAGAATTTTAGGGAATTTATTACTGATCTGTTTTATTTTTGGCTACGTGGAATTTATACAGCCTGAAGCACGCGACTCTATCCTTAAAAATGTCTAAGTTTTTTTTATGCATGACGAGGCAGGTATTTGACCGCAATCGCACCTGGTGTTAAGTGAGGTGCAGTCTAGGATGGTACATAATATCTGCCAAAAGTGCCTATTCACTCTCGCCTTGAAGGACGCTCACCAGCCACCTGGCGGTCCACAGTGGCCAAGGACTTAGATCGTGCCCAGACAAATATTATTTTGACAACCCAGGAAAGACTGTCCTGGAGTCACAAAACGAGGAGAACTGACCCCAAATAATGGGAAAAAGGGAAAGGGAAAAAAAAGAAAAAGAAATTTACCTGGAGATTGTCATAGTGCAAGCGTGTCGTATGGTTCTAACAGAAGCTATGGCCACTTCAACTCTTCCCGTGGATGTCGTAATGGCGACTAAGTAGGGACAAATATGCGAACATCAGGCCTCCCCAACCCGTCTGGCCAGCGTGGGGAGTGTAGGCCCAATCCTTCATTTACCTCTGGTAAATTAGAGAGTCGTGCTCCTGCAGTGTAGACGAATTAAGCAGTTAAGCCTAGGATACGCGCCGCGATAAGTTTTTGTCGTGGTATTTTATCGATTTCACGCGATAAGCCCATACTTTTTTCATCTAAAATCACGGCGCGCATTCTTTAAGCTCATAGCAGACTTATCAACTCGGAAAGGGATCAACACCGTCTCGCCTTTCGCGAGCTGTCATCACCTTTCGCGTGCTGTCAACCGCGAGGCGAGGCGTTTACGTTACGCTGCGGATAAGTGTGCGTTGCAGACGTTGCAGTATGGAGTTTCATACAAACAATACTGACCGCCTCGAGTTGATACGGTTACGATCGTTTTCCGAGTGGATTGGTGTGCCGGCTGATGACGAAAATAATGACGATCCCAACATTAAAGACCTTTCTTCAAAACATAATAATGTTGATGGTTGACAACAAAAATGCGTTCAAACATAACTCTTTATAATGCGACATGTTGTCACGAATTCCTGAAAACACGTTCCCTTTTGTAGCTCAAGTCATTCAGGAAAATCGTTGGGAGATATTGAATTGATTCACTGCCGTTACAAAGACGCGACTCTGATCGGAATTATTTGAACGTGCCTGGCAAAAGTGAAGTTTAATATTTGTCACAGTTTTGTTTTGAAAAACTCTTTTTGAAAAGTTTAATTATTTATCCTAATCCAAATAATGAAATGCCTAGTTTCTTAGAAAATCATGCAATTGTGCCTCAGGAATTTTAAGTATGGTAAAATTTCGACAAAAATTATGAAACAAGAGTGTATTTTATTACGGCCGGTCTATAGCTGATTAAGTAATATTCATTTTCATTCTATCTATAAAAGCGAAACTGACTCACTCACTCACTCATCAAGTGTTAGTCTCAAATTTTGCATGGGGGTTCCTTTTAGAACGTAGGTGCTCAATAAGACGGGATTTTGTAAAATTCAACCCATAAGAGGGTAAAACGGGATCTGTGCGTACGAAGACGCGGGCGGCCGCTAGTTACTTAAAAAAGTATTCAGCAGGGAGGTAGTTCTTCCCCTGCTTTGGCAAGGACTTAGAAACATCCCAGGCCAAAGTTTGGCTACTCTTGAGCATAACTTTCAAAACAGTTACGTCATCATTTCTAGAATAATAATATGTTTCCACTTCAAATAACAAAGTTGAAATAGTGATTAAATAGTAAGCCAATATCGTCTAGACAAAACAAACAAAATGAACTAAAACCAATTTAATTAAAACCTAACTAACCACATTCATTTTAACGAAACCAATAGCCTAACCGTTGCAAACTTATCTTGAAATAACAATGGCTGCCAACATAATACCGTTAACGCCTCGACCGGAAGTGGCCGCCATCTTGCGGCGTTGAAGCCTCATTTCCGGCGCTTTGAGCCTCTGAGTTTGTAGGGTCAATTAGAGATTTATTGTGAGGGTATATTGCTTTTGTTTAAACGCTGAAGTTAATGATGATCTAGAACTAACTTTATAATGATATTATGACGTTCGTTTTCTCTGAACTTACTATCTTACTAGGTACTGGTTCGATTCAGCCAAATGACGTCCAATGCTGGACAAAGGCCTCCCCCAAGGTTTTCCACAATGAACGGTCCTGCGCTGCCCGCATCCAGGTTCTTCACGCGACCTTTACCAGATCGTCGGTCCACCTAGTAGGAGGCGTCTTTCAGTCCGTGGTCGCCACTCGAGAACTTTTCTGCCCCAACGGCCATCGTCTCTACGAGTATGTCGGTCACTTTGGTTCTTCTGCGGATCTCCTCACTTCTGATTCGATCACGCACTGGTAATTAGGTAGAATAGTAAATATCCCTTAAATGACATTTACATTATAAAGGTAGCAAGAAGGCGCTGTCAACATGGAAATCATTGGGTAGGCCTGTTCACGTTCAGCAGTGGATGTCCTATTGCTGAAGTGATGATGATGATGATGAAATCACATCTCCAATTAATGGACGCTCTACAACATTTTGAATTGTAATTGAACTGCTGTGTCGAAACACAATTTTAGTTACGAAAGGATTCTACATTGGATGCGTTCTGCGATCAGCGGTCAGGGTCTAATTTACTTACTGTCGGTCGGTACATTTTGTATTGATGCGATCTGACCGAGCGGGCACGAGCAAAGAACGCAAACCGCACCGATCACAGATTGCCTTTTGACATCTGAAAGATTAAGGTTGTCGCATATATCAACCCGGAAAGGGATCGTAGCCGTATCAACTCGAGGTGGTCAGTATTCTAACGCCCACTTATCCGGACTGTAACGTCAACGCCTCGCCTCGCAGTTGACAGCGCGCGAAAGGCAATGACAGCTCGCGAAAGGCGATAGCGCTCCTGCACACGACGCCGCCGCCGCGCCTTTGCCGCGCCTTTGCACTGTTTATACGCGCCGCGTGAAGCCCGCTGCCGCGCCGCCGCCTTGCCGCTGGCGAAATTATGCTTTGATGGCGCGGTGGCGGCGCGGCGCACACAGGTGAAATGTACGTAATTTGTGGCCAAAATTAAAAAAAGCAAAGTTACTCCGATTCTAAATTAGTAACCTAATATAGGAACAAGACATATGGCGCCATCTATAAATGATATTTAAAAAGTTTAACACTTTTTATCCAGATACCCACAACATTTGATTTAAACAGTTTTTCTTGTTGAGTAATTTTTATAATTTTTAGCTCTTGTTTAACAACAACGTTTAACTTTTATTTAGTTGATATTTGGTATAAAACATATGGATTCTATACTTTCAGGTTAGTTTATTATTTCTGTATTACTAAACAGTCTACATTACTTACTATGTTATAGATATATAGGTTTGAATAGAAGTCTATATTTTAAGAGTTCATTTTTTTTAAACAGTGAAAAAGTTCATGATCAAGCGCGATCAACCCGTTTCTTTTACATATTTCGAAAGAACATATCTATGGCTTTCATATGACACCAAAATTAGCAGCGTCAAACTGCGTCACCTAAACAAAATATTGCAAAACAGACAATTTTTATGAATTTTAAAAATACTCATAATATGTTTTCAGGCAGTTCCCAGAATAGCATTCCATTAGTATTCCCTATCCTTAAGATGTAATAAAACTTTTAAAAGAACCAAAAATAACTTCTGCATCGTAATTGTATTTTTAAAAATTTATCAATTTTTTAACAAATTATTAGTAAGACTAAATACATCAATGAAAACATTTGTTACTTTTTCTTTTTAAATCACCTTTAAACTATTATTTTAGACAGACTACAGCAATATATAGGCATAAACACACTTAACGTAATTTTGGCCAACTTTTGAGCAAATTTCACCTGTGTGCGGCGGCGGGCTTTACTCGGTGCGTATGAACAGTGTAGGGGCGCGGCGACGGCGCGGCGGCGGCGCGGTGGCGGCGTCGTGTGCAGGAGCGCTTACGGTGTTGATCCCTTTCCGAGTTGATAAGTCTGCTTTGAACTTTATCTTGCCTTTGACTATGACTGCTGACCGCAGAACGCATTCAATGTGGCAAATCGTTTAGAGTGAGTGATGAGTATTTAAAACAAAATATTTCACTCTAACACAAAATCAAAATATATTAAGATTTATTGTCCCCCAATATCGTGTACAAATCCCAAACTTTTCCCATTAACATGATTTACTGAATAACAACTTTGCTATCTAAAATTTAAAAGCTATTTTTCAACGCTCCCTTTTTCGTTGGCGATTCATTGTTGAGAGGGAAAAAAATTTGCATACAATTCCAAGTTTTTGGAGTTTCTTTGGACAAACAAAACTGAGCTTAAATTTTCAGGAGCAAAATAATTAAGGCATATACAAAATAGCTAATATACCGTTCCAAATGCATATAAAAAACTTCAGTACTAATTTTATGATTATTTTTTATTTTTATTACAGCATTTTTTGTTGCCCATTTCAACTATAGGCACGTGGTCACAAACCGTACTTCTACCCTTCTATTTATGATACTAGCGTCCGCCCCGCGACTTCGCACGCGTGAACCCCTTTTTACCCCCTTAGGGGTGGAGTTTTGTAAAATCCATTCTTAGCGGATCTCTACACAGTACACCCTATAAGGAGCTTGCCAAATTTCGAGGTTTTAAGTATTATAGTTTCTGAAATTTCGTGATTAATCAATGAGTGGTAGATTTAAATGTTCACTCATTACCTTTCTCTGTCTGTAGAAGTATGTAGGTAGGTAAATAAAATTTAATTGTAGTGTTGTCACTACTTATAAAAAGTTCCAAAATAATTCGAAATTAAAAGTTTACCTACTAACAAACGCAACTATGCAAAATAAATATTCTAAAGAAATCTACTCACCAATAATTTTCAGAGCGTCCATACCATTTTTATTATCAAAGTCCTTTATTTATTAAGTTAAAACAAAACAGAAACATTCCGAAGTTTCCTCGCTCAATATTATCTTTTCAATATACTACAAGTTTTCAACAAGAATTCTGAAGAAATAGCTAAGGAAGAAAATAAAAGTGGATTGGATTTTAATTAGAAATGTTCGACAGACGTCGATGTTGGCGCTAATTTCTTTTAATCAATTTGTATTTCTTTTATTGTTTTTCCCATTTTTTCCCTCCCCTCCTCACTAAAAATTAAACTGTTGTCTTGAAAAATCTGTAAGAATTCACAATAATAGTGCTTTTGATGAACTTTCAAGGAAAACTATAACGGTTAAGATAGATCAATTAACTTAAGAGTAATAGTAGTTTAACTCATGTATTATAAAATTTCTTACCTAATAAAAGTTCATTCGAAGAAAATATTAAAAATTACTTTAGATGAAGCAATTGCTTCCTTGCTGCGCGTGGCACGACACCCACTTGGCAATTTTTTTTCTTTTTGTTTCTACCCACAACAAAGCTCTTGGCCTGCACCTCACCTGATGGTAAGTTATGATCAGGCCGAAGGTGGAAGCGAGCTTCGTCCGGAATCTTCAACCACAGAGGAACTGGCCATCTTACTTCGTTGCGGGTCCAATGACAGAACTTTCCCCGGGACAAACTTGACCTTCACTGGTTGGGTTTTTATTGGCGGTCAAGCTGTAGATCCTGGCTACACAGGAGTTACAGTGGGAACGAGAGGTGGGAATAGTCGTAAGATTTAATCCACCTTATTTTTCGAAAAATCTAATTTGGAAGTGGAAGAAGCCCTCGAAGAGATATTAAAACGGACATTATAAAATTCATAACGGCATCTCCGTTATCGAAATATTTAAACCCTTAATGGCCGTCTCCAAAACATAATCTTAAACTGGAATTGGTCGTAAACCGTTTATCTGTACCACTAAAACAACAATAAATATAACCTCCATAATAAAAGGAGATAAATTTTTATGTTTATCTTCTTACGGATTCGACGATTCAGCAGTGACGTAGCGGATTGTTGATGACTTTGTTATTCCAAGGTTGTTATTGGTTAAGACTTATAAAATTCGCCATGAAACAAACAAAAAAGAATCTATAGGTCTAGCTAAACTTAGTAAGTGCCTGAGGTATGAGACGCACAGTACAAACATTTGTGTGCATGAATATATTATTTTGTTTGTATTGGACTGGGTGTTTTCTATGTATAATATGTATGTATTTACAAAAAAAAGTATTTAAGTAGGTATGTTTATATCCGTTGTCTAGTACCCATAGTACAAGCTTTGCTTAGTTTGGGACTAGAAGCGCAGTGCAAAATTTCCAAGGATATTTATTTATAGATCAAGAGTGTCTGTCCATGACTGTAAATTATTTTACTGTAAACAGACGATGTAAAAAGAATAATATTAAAAGCCAAATTGGTTTCGTGGATTGAATTAATTTTTGTTTGGTATAACGACGTTAAGGCGGGGTTACAATATGATTTACGTATCGTGAATACAAAATAAAAACTGTATTAAGTATTAACATTTCCAAAGTGTTTTTTGAAGTCTAATCTGTATGTATAATCTGTCGGCTGTAAATGTTCAGCCATACTACACAAAACATAACAAATCATAAATTGATGATCAGGCAAAAGGTGAAAGCGAGCTTCACCCGGAACCCTCAACCAAGGAACTGGCTATCTTAGTTCCATCTGCCGAAACACCATAATGCTCTTAAGATTGTTGTTACGGCGACAGACTTACGTAAGATGGTGGTAGCTGAACTGAACTGGATGACCCTACCACCAACTAAACCGAGCAGAAAATGCCCTCACTGAGAATTGAACCTGAGGCCTCTGGGCCTAAGGGTAGTCTTACCACTAGACCACAGAGGAGGCTTACTTCAAAATTGGGATTCGACAAAGCTCAACGTGGGACATTCAGACGTCTAGATGGACCAACGACCTCATAAAGGTAGCAGGAAGGCGCTGGATGCAGGCCGCTACCAACCGGTCAAAGGAAATCATTGGGGGAGGCCTATGTTCAGCAGTGGACGTTCTGTGACTGAAATTATACTGATGTAAGCTCAACAATGCGTAACCAGCTTTACCTTAACACCCACTTTTACAATGCGGATTATTTTTATGGCTTGTGACACAGATGCGACTACAAAGGGCTAAACTTTTATGACCAAAAGTATCCGCGAGTTTTTTACACGCTTACCGTAAAGAGCAGTTAATGTTCTACTACGTAATTGCTTCTGTTGAGTTAACAATTCACACCTTCGTATTTTAACTGAAAGTCGTCCACTCCTGGACAAAGTCCTAAGGATAAACTTGACCTTCACTGGTTGGGTTGTAGGCGGTCGAGTTGCAGATCCTGGCTACACAGGAGTTGCAGCGGTGGGAACGAGAGGTGGGAATAGTCCCGTAGACCCAAGGTTTTCCACAACGACCGGCTTGCACTGTGCGTATTGGACTTGGTGCTTCCCACGCTCTTCACCAAATCGTCGGTTCACTGTGTGGCAGGCCTGCCTTAATAACATCCTTAATCTATTTATTTTATTGTATTTTAGCCCACGTCGTCGTACCTACAACTAGTTGTGCCCGCGACTTCGTACGCGTGGAAATAGTTTAAATATTTTTTCCCGTTTTCGGAACATTTTTAATTGATGCTCTGCTTCTTTTAGTAGTTTCGTGATAGTATGGTGACGGCAGAGTAGAATAAATTTGTCACCAACCCCTACTCTTCTCACGGATGTGTCGTAAGAGGCGACTTAGGGACTACACATCAAACAGAGAACAGGCAGCAGCGCTCTCTGAAAAACACCAATCTTTTAAACTTCGATCTCCAACCCGCCTGCCAAGCGAGGAGATTATGGCAAACCCTCCACTATTGTGGAGGAGGCTCATAGTCCAGCAGTGGACTGTAAAGGGCTGTTGATGATGATGATGAGATTCGTTGTAAATTAAATATAATAATATTTTTATTTAACATTTGGCAGTTGTATTAAGAAGTCTCTAGGCAGTAAGTAAGTAGTTATAAGCACTCCAGATATTTCAGACCCCAAAAAAAATGTACTTCAAAAACCAGTACATCATAAAACGCCCGTACGTGGAAAGGTTTTATGGCTAGAACCCTAAAACGCAAGCCCGAGAGTAATAAAATTCGAAAACGAGCCTGCCCCAGCCGAGTTATCTTAACCGGAAGTGGGATGGGGATTGCCCGCTTCCGGCGACCGAATGCTTCCGATTAAGCCTTTTGCATGGAGCTTTAAAATCTACCTGCCATTTTCAGGTTACTACGCTGACCGTGAATGGAATACAGCCTTTTCTGTGGGCTTACACTTATTGATATTGAGTAGAAAGAAGCGACGTTTAAAGTAATTGCCTTGAATTGTAACAATTAAACATTACAATCATTTCATTCGGTCGTTTTATCTCCACTATATTATTATTATATACTGGTTCAAATTGAATGAAATTTGAAATATACCGTGTCTTTACAATGCCTACATGGTTACTGAAAATTCAGTCTTCTAGTTTTATCCACAACGTAGTTACAGGGGGTGGAAAATGGCCTGAATTGCTTCGAGAAAAGGATGGTACGGCCGTGCCGCTTTTTTGCTAGATTAAAATATGAATTCTGTTATTTTTGCGTAAAAGAATAACAAACATCCAGGCCTTTGTCCAGTGGACGACATTTAGCTGAAACGAACGATCGCCACTAAACGAAGACTCCTTGCCTTCTCTTCTCTTTAAGAACTTAATGACAGCAGAATCTATAAAATATCTATAAAAGCGATAGGTTACCGACAGCCGACTGACTCATTCACTCATCACGAAATCTCAGAAACCACAAGTGCTAGGAGTCTCAAATTTTGCATGGGGGTTCCTTTTAGAACGTAGCTCACTAGGACGGGATTTTGCAAAATTCAACCCCTAAGGCTGGTTTTAGTGTCACGCGGACCGTCCGGTGCGGACCCGCTCCGCACGGCCAATCTGTATGAACTTCTAGAGAGCGTTTTAGAGTAATGCGGTCCGGAGGAACCGCTCCGCTCCCTAGCAGTTCATACAAATCGGTTGTGCGGAGCGATCTGCACTGACAGTCCGCGTGACACTAAAACCAGCCTAAGGGGGTAAAACGGGATCCACGCGTACGAAGTCGCGGGCGGCCGCTTAATTAAATAAAGTCTTAATACCAGTGATACCAGTGACATTTCATTAACATAAAGAAACATTGTACCTAATTACTTCTCAAACATCTAAACGGAGTAAACGGATTCATTTGGATTGTAATTTATTCAAATTAGCTTGTTTTGTTCTTGAAGTTCATTAATGTAAATTCAAATGAAACCTCATTCGAATGAAGTAAACAATGTTAACCGTAATGTATAATTGATCAGACATACTATAAGTCTAGCTCTTAACTCAATCAGTGCCTTAGTTATAAGAGCGGCAAGGGAGAGTGATTTTGAGACATCAAACGTAAACAAAACTGTGAGACCTCATAGTAATGATTGTGAATACGGGAATTAGGCCTGTTTCACACATAGGGATTTTAGACGACAATGTCTAAAATCGATAAAATGTTACGCTTACATCCTAGGCCTACTGGCATTGTTATGAGCTGTTCACCATGTCATCTCGTCTCAAAAGACCTATTAGGACGAGTAGCAAAAGTAAAAAATATTAATTAGGTAGGTAGGTACACCCCTCGGTGGTGTAAGACCACCTTTTTAATACCCAGAGGTCCTTCTTTCGATTCATCATCATCATCATAATTTCAGCCACAGGACGTCCACTGCCCAACATAAGCCTCCTGGATGGACGTCCAACGCTGCTTTTTCCTTCTTTCGATTAGGTAGAAGAAGAAGTCCGCCTGGCTAGCTACCGTATAACGGCATTGTTGCATTGGCAGTTGGAGGTAAGATAGCCAATTCCTCTGTGGTTGAGGATTCCTCTATAATTACTGTCGTATTTTAGACTTAGATTTTTAATTGCTCCGAAATCCGGCGGATTTTTCAAGTCATTTTTCACCGCCTCACGGTCTATTGGACAGGAACAGAGCTTGTGACTTAATTATCATTAATTAAAGGAACAATTAATCAATGTAGGATTATATTTTGCAGACACCTCTTAATATTTAAATTAGCTCGAAAAATATAGGCGAAAGCAAAGATTTATGTGCGGGGGAATTAATGTTGAATAATGAATGTACAAAATGTTTTTCTTAACAGTTGGTTCTGAAAAACTGGTCAAGTGCGAGTTGGGATGGTCATGATTCACAATATTATTATGAATGCGAAAGTTACTCTATCTGTCTGTTTGATACGCTTTCACGCCTAAACCACTGAACAGATTTGGATGAAATTTGTTATAGACATAGTTTAAGTCTCGGGAAAGGACATAGGAAAGATTTTGTCCCGTTTTTAAAACAGGGATGCGCGCGATATAAAAATTCTGTGACAGACTTTCACGCGGGCGAAGCTGCAAGCAAAAGCCATCAAGAATATTTTTGATCCATTTATATCAAAAGTTCACTTACATCATAGCAAGTTTCTGGAGTGGAGGCCCGTACCGGAAAACGCAGCGTGGGACGTCCACCCTCAAGGTGGACCGACGACATCATAAGGTACAGGAAGGCGGTGTGGACGCAGGCCGCTACCAACCGGGCAACATGGAAAGCGTTGAGGGAAGCCTATGTTCAGCAGTGGACGTCCTATGGCTGAGATGATAATGTCAGGGATGTTATGGATATGAAGTTTCGGTTATGGATACGGTGACGGATATTAGACCCGGTTATACCGGTTTAGATTACGGTTAGGTACTGATAGTAAATCATTTCGGATAAATAGGTAAAACAGGCGGGTATATCAGAATGGTGCCAGGGGATGCCAGACAAGACAAGTCCGCCTTTGTCCGAAACTATCCAAAACTTTTGAATCGGTTTCGGTTCGGTTACAGATATTTTTTTTATTTCGGATATCCGATAGTTTCAGTTACGGTTACGGACATCACATCCCTGATGATGATCATAATTTACACCAAAACAAAATCCTCCCCTCTGCAGTCGCGTAAACATCCAAATAAGCCTACGTAGTCCGAATAGTCCTTAATGTTTAATGCAGGTAGCGTCAGCATAATTGTCTCGCTCGTTAGCAGACGGTACTTTATATAGCCACTAATTGTTGGGACAATTTAAGGTTTGCTATACAAAAGTATGTTATCTACATAAAAAATATCTATAGCTTTGTCTATAGCACTGGAGGGAAGTCGAACCTTATAGATCGTTTCATCCACGAAGACGCACCCCACTTTATTCCGCTAATATTTGAGTGTTATCGGTACACGCATGATCCATGAGTGCACACGCACACTACAATAATGACGCTCGGATTGCTCGGATCAAACTCCCCGCACCCCGCGCGACCAAGACCAAAATTTGGTGGGGCGCGTCTTCGTGGATGAAACGATCTATAGCTTCGAACTCCTCCTATGTTCTTCTGATTAATTTCGTCGCGGGTCCAATGACAGTTTAACTTCCCCCGGGACAAACTTGACCATCATTGGTTGGGTTATTGGCGGTCAAGCTGTGGATCCTGGCTACACAGGAGTTGCAGCGGTGGGAACGGGAGGTGGGAATAGTCCCGTTTATAGTTTTGGCCTATGACTTCGCCTGCGTAAATTTCTATGTGTAACAGAAAGACTTTAACCTTAGGTCTAAAATTAACTCTATAGGTCCCGGTATAATTTCACTTCTCCGTAGTACAACATAGAAAAAAGTGCGCAGAAACAGTTTATGCCCTCTTCAGTACTATTCCCACCTCTCGTTCCCACCGCTGCAACTCCTGTGTAGCCAGGATCTACAGCTTGACCGCCAACAACCCAACCAGTGAAGGTCAAGTTTGTCCCTGGGCAAGTTACTGTCATTGGATCCTCTCACATCGCCCTCTGGTCATTTAAATATTTTTATCATCAGAATCTGTATTTTTATTGTTCTGTTAAAACGTCTTCTACGTTTATTACTAGGTTAAATACAGAACGTTAAATTAAAACCCACAAGTCCTCAGAACGTGGCGGCACAAAGGTGCCATCTAGCGAGAAATTTAATTATATCTTAAGAGCGACTTGGGACTGAGTTGAAGGCCGAGTGGCAGAACTGTGTAAGTTAAATCATGGTGAAATTTAATTTCTTTTATAATGCAAATCAATCATTATGCTCATAAAAGTATCTTTGTAATTAATAGTATTTGATTTGGCTTAGCTTAGCATTTGATAGTATTTGATTTGGAGATTAATCATAATAAGACCGCCTCTATGGTGTAGTGTTAAGACCACCTGCTTCAGGCCTAGAAGTCACGGGTTCGATTCCCAGTGGGGTTGATTTTTCTGTTTGGCCAATAGGTCACTAACCATAGTGATACGGCTTTTTAAGTCCGCTTAGCTAGTTACTACCATTTTACATAAGTCTGTCGCCATAACAACAATGTTAACAGTATTGTTGTGTTCCGGCAGTTAGAGGTAAGATAGCCAGTTCATCCGTGGTTGAGGATTCCAAGTGAAGCTTTTCACCTTCGGCCTGATCATCATTTTCATCAGGTGAGATGCAGTCCAAGAGCTTCCTCGTTGTGGATAAAAAAAAAGCTAAAATAACTAATTGTTAAATTTTGCTACTAATGGTTAAATATTAACAAAATGTAAACAATTAGTTAAAAAATGCACTAAAAGTCAACTAACCATTGTTCGAAAAACATTTTTTTCTGAACCACTTGTTATTTGACATCTGTCAAATTTGAATTTTGGTTATTTTAACTACGAATCAAAAAACCGGACCTTAGACACTGATGAACTCGTAATTTTCAAGTGTAATACTTACGTGGGTTCGATTCCCGCTATTTTTTCATGTTCTTTTTTATCAAATATACTTAGCTTCTAAAACCTGCAAGAAAGTATGAAGGTCATACAATTTTTAAGACAACTCCAAAGTAAAAGTATGTCTGAATATGCCAGTACACGTGGTCTTGCAAAAGGCTGTCATCGCGCACAAAGGGAGGAATGTAGGTCAAACGCCGCCTCGTTACTGCTACGAAAAGCGAAATCGGGTGCACGGTAGTGGAGCGCCAAGTTCTGGAAAGATGGAGGGATGATTCCCACCTCTCGTTCCTACCGCTGTAGCTAATGTGTAGCCAGGGTCTTCTGGCAATAAAAACCCAACCAGTGAAGGTCAAGTTTGTCCTGGAGACTGAAGGTCAAGTTAAATTGTCATTGGACCCGCCACGAATTTAATCAGAAGAACATAAGAGGAGTTCGAAAAATGACACGAAGTAAATTTTCATGAAGTGAGCCTAATGCCTCTTTGTTAATCGGTAGACTTCTACTATTTAATAACTAAACTTCGGTCATCATCATCATCATCAACAGTCTTTTACAGGTCGCTGATGGACTATGACCCTCTTTCACTTTAGTGGAGGATTTTACCATAATCTCTACGCTTGGTAGGCGAGTTGGAGATCGCAGTTTAAAAGATAAATGTTATTAAAGAGGGCTGCTGCCAGTTCTTTGTTTAATGTGGTCATGTAGTTAATTAAAAGAAATTTTAACATTATAACTATGGTTTTTAATTAATTTATGTCCCAATCTTTTAACGTCGAACTCTGCCCATTTTCGGAACTCAACTTGGCCTGTTTTTTACATTGTTTAGCGAGATATTACTCGAGCTGCAGTTTTGCCGGCTACTAATACTATCTTTGTGATTAAAAACCGCAGAATGGGTCTCGTTTTAAATATTTTTTAACAGAGACTCATCCGCCTCTGTGCTTTTGTGGTTGGGAATCAGTATTATTGCAACCAAAGTAGTCTTAAGTTCTTGGTAATACAAAGGTGGACCGACGATCTGGTGAAGGTCGCAGAAAGTACCTGGATGCGGGCAGCGCAGCGGTCGTTGTGAAAATCCTTGGGGGAAGCCTTTATTTGGCTGAAACGAACTAACGAATACAAAATTGATATAGAAATAACTTTAAAATTGTCATGAAATAGACAAATGTTTAAAAACAAATAAATCTATGATCATTTGAATCTTTTACAACGTTAAAGTAAGACCTTAAATTCTTAACTTATGTTGACAGTAACACTCACACATAAAGATCACGTAATGAAAATCTGCTGTTCAAATTGTTGCAAGCTTTTTACAAAAAACCACTGAATCCTCTTTACGACAGCTCTCTGTAGTTACTACAGTAAAGTGGAACAGTAAGCCAACTTCAAAAAACTTCGTTATTAGTATGTAGGTCCTTTTCAGTGCACTAACACGTCTCAAATATAGCTAACCTACATTTTCGGAAAACAATATCAGCTGGTATGTACCTAAAAGAAGTACTAATTTTAAATCACAAAATACATTGGGCAGTTGGAAATAAGACAGCTTCCACCTTCGACGACTGAGTATCACTTTCTGTCAGGTGAAATGCAGGCCAAGAGCTTCTGTGGTTAAATACAAATGTGTGTGGCATCTGGCAACACTTCGGGTCAAAATGCCCTTAATGCCTCCAAAGTTTGTCCCTCGAACTTACTCTTTGTCCGCGGCTTGATTTTCGAGTGATTGCGCCAGTTTAGTGAAGGCTTTAATTTTGGTCTTTGTAAGTTCGAATTTTGTGATTGTTGCGAGTTTAGGTTCGTTAAAGATTTTGGTTAAATCGAGCCACGTTTGTGTGTGGGATGTTCACCCACAAGGTGGACCGACGACTTCAAAAATGTAGCAAGGAGCTGGATGCAGGCCGCTACCAACCGGGCGATGTGGAAATCATTGGGGGAGGCCTATGTTCAGCAGTGGACGTCCTGTGGCTGAAAATAAACCCCAATCTTATTTACTTTGATGAAGACCGTTACTTTAATTTAATTTGCTTTGAACTCTGTGGTTTAACTTTTGGGACGACAAGATTTCGGAGTAACTTTCAAATTGTTTATTAGTGGTTAACTTACTTAGAAAGTCTGAAATACACATAATACTTTTTCAGTCCTTTTATTTGAGGAGATTTTACTTGAAAAAACTATTCTCCTAGTCCTATTGTCCGATGTAATATAAAAATTATGTTCGGAAAGAACTTAAAAATACTATGTATTATGACACATTGTAATATATTTATACATAGCAAATCAAAATAAAACTGCACTTTAGTATTTTTTTATCCTCAATGAGGAAGCTCTTCGCTTGCATATCACCTGATGGAAAATAATGATCAGACCGAAGGTGGAAGCGAGCTTCACCCGGAATCCTCAACCACAGAGGAACTGGCAATCTTACCTCCAATCGCTATAACACAAAATTGCTGTTAACATTGTTATGGTGACAGAATTAGGTAAGACTAGCTTTTGCCCGCGGCTTCACCCGCGTGAAATTTCGTTTGTCACAGATCGTCATAAATTATAGCCTATATTATGTTATTCTGGGTTACAAACAATAATATTGTAAAGTTTCATCAAAATCCGTTCAGTAGTTTTTGCGTGAAAGAGTAGCAAACATCCAGACATCCAGACATCCAAACGTAGAATAGTAGGACGATGCTAGCTAGCCAGGCAAACTTAAGACGAGCTCTAACTCCAACCAAACCCTACAGAAAATGCTGCCCTCACTAGAAATCGAGCCCGGGAACCCTAGGTCTAAACTAGCTCTTACCATCAGCCAAACCACAGAGGCGGTATAAAAAAAAGAAGTCCTATAATCCACCTACATTTTTCGTTACATACCCAAGTAGCATTTTACTCCATTTAAGAGTTCACATTTAGTTCCAATGTGTACTTAAAGCATTAGTACAGTTCACTCGTGATGTATAAGCTGTATTATTGCAATTAATTACACCTATACCTGTCTAAGGGACTTATAGGAGTGTAGACTAGTGTAGAGTTATACTTTTATACGATTGTTGGTGTTATAATACTCTAACAACTATCCTTTAGTCAGCCGTCTGACTAAGAGCATTATAGGAGGGTAGAGATACGGCAATCGCTGTTTAACGGCCTACTTGTACGATGTTATAGAGCTAGCATTTTAATAGAACACACGTGGTCATTTATAAAGCCAAAGGCTGTTATGTTTACTTGTTTTAGACTGTTATACAGCTAGTAGCTGTAGTAGGACTTGTTTGTGATAATTAAATAACCTTTTTTTACTATCTGTACAAAAGTGTTTCAATGGTTCGCATGTGCACTGTAGGCTGTTAACCCTTTCACGCATATGGGACACATTTGTCCCCGCATAGTTTTTACGATTTACAGTAATACTAGTTAAGTTAAACACTTTGTAGTTTAATATTCTTACATTTTATTATTATCTTTTATGATTATGCGCTATAAATAATAAAAAACGCGATTCCTTGTGTAAAAAAACACTGGCACAAAATGTGAAAAAATTATTCGTTAGACGTTAAAATTAAAAAATATTTTTATATTACTTAGCAGCTTTTTGGCCATTATTTTTTTTCCGATTTACATTCACTAATAAGTATAATTATCGTTTTACTACATATTTTCGATTTGCTTCGTATGCATAATGAATATTATGTAAAAATCTGTATTGGGACACGGGTGTCCCTATGTGCGTCAAGGGCAACTTGGTTCTTACTAAGGATATTGTTTGCCTCGTTATAATTTGTATGTTTATATTGATGTTTTATTTATAATTCACACATTTTTTGTAAATAATTGGTCTACAAATCGCCTTGAAGAAATTTCGCTTAGGAAAGACGAAATTTAGAAGTCATGATGACTGACAATAGTGACAACGAAGATGGTTTCCTCCTTGATGAAAGGTGGTTCTTGGTTACTTGGTGTCTACTGCTGGACAGAGGCTTCCCTGAGGATTTCCACAACAATCGTTCCTGTGCTGCTCGTATACATGAATGTATATGAGCAGCACGTGAACATGAGGCCTGCCACACTGCGTCTTCCTATCCGAGGGCGCCACTCGAGAAATTTTCTGCCCAAACGGCCATCACTTCTGCGAGCTATGTGCCCTGCCCACTGCCGCGAAAGTTTGGTAATTATGCGGGCTATGTCTGTTACTTTGAGTCTCCTGTGGACTCCCTCATCACCCTTTGGGTGACTTTGAGCTTTCTCATAAAGCCTATAGTGAAGGAACACGTCTCCGTTCCGTGCGTCATCGCCGCCAAGCCAACACACATTGGTCGAAGATTTTCTGTCAAAGGCTTGAGACACTGCGGTATTTTGGATAAGAAGATGTCGCGAAGCCTCTCAGATGCTGTCCCCCCAAGTAAGATTCAATGATTGTAGTCACAGCACGGCTGAGACCTTTGAAGACCTAGAATCAATGCTCTATGGCCTCAGTAGAGGCTCTCAATAAATGGGATTCAAAATAAACATGGACAAGACGAAAAAATTATGTCAAATATCCGTGTTACACGCACTCCTCTGAACGCTGAAGACTCTACACTCAAAGTTTTTCTTGAAACAAACAGTCTAGTTAGGTAGGTCTAATTTCAAGAAAGAGGTCTATGATGAGATGAGGATCAAATATAAAAATACGTAGGATATGATGCTATCTATTTTAAATGTCTTATTACAAATATTAAAAATAAGCTTATTCATTAAATTTGATGTGTATTTTTAGCGTGATTTGTATTTATTTTGCAATAAAAGCGTCGAAGTATTTTATTTTCAATATATGAGGCAATGTATACCTTGACGCACATAGGGACATATGTGTCCCCGACTGAAAAACACTGAAATACATAGCAATTATATTTTCTGTACTACTTTTATGTTAAATTAGACTAAAATAAATAGATATAACTTTAGTTATACAATTCTTTAGAAAAAATAAATTTATGGTTTGGAATTGTTATAAGCGTGTAAGGGTTAAAAGGACTATATGTGTTGTCCATTAACATCAATAGCAGTTTATTTGTCCACAAGTACTACTCTTATTTGCTTTAAGCTGAACATGAATGTGAATGTGATATTCTATTACACTTTTCCCCAAGCCTGTTTTTAGTTGTTCATGGTGGTTCTGTACATGATGCAGAGGAAAATATTATGCCTGAACCTGAAAGTTCCCTTCAAAATATACAGATATCAGAGTGTGATGATTGCAGTTCTAGTGATAGTGAATACAATTTTGATTTGGACAATTATTTATTTAACCTTTCGCAAAAAAATAAGAACATGGGCTATTGAAAATCGTATTCCTCATTCCGCTTTGAATAAATTGTCAGGCATAATAAACGAATTTAAACCGGGAACACTACCGTCTGATGCTTTAGGTATTCATACTTGACTATTAGTACCTGGGCTAGGCGATTTAACGGACATTAATAATTTTTATTGCGGATCTCTAAAATTTCAGTATTTGAAAGAATTAAAGATACACAATTGACCTGAACTAGGTACATCTTAAAGCTGTACATAAGTTCACATTAGAATAAATTTATAGACATTAGCGCTGTAGTGGTACAAATGTGGAACTTCATATAGATAACAGCATTCTAACAGAACACATGTGAACCTAATATACGCTCACCGCATTAAATCAGAGTTATAACAGTTCACATAGCCGTATTTCATTTCCACCATTTTGTTCTACATAACCTAAAATATTTACCAAATAAATCTCCAAAATTAATGCAGATTTATTACAAAATTCGCAGATAGAGCGATTGAGGTTTGGTTTCATGTTATAATTAATTACCGTAATATAATTATAATGCCAATACAATATCAAAAACTGAAAATTGTAGATTTCCTCTCAGCCAGTTTTAAATATTTTAAAATGAATATCGCGTTTTTACAGAGGCGCGTAAATATTTTAGCTGTAAATATGTATACATTTCACGATAAAGTTGCATTCCCAATGGCATTAACATTATTAAGTATTTAAAACCCGTGTTATTATTTGCATAAATGATTATCTTGTTTCCCTCTTGGCACTCACGTACAAATACCAAACTAATATTAAAATGTGGAAATAATTTAGGACACACGTGAACTTTATGTAGCATTGAAGTACTTTTGTCTGACTTTATAACTTTGAAAGCTGTGCATTTAGCCACTTGTTACTCTTTATTACACTCACGTACGTTGTATGGTTCACACTGCGTCCCATATAGTGCCGTAAGTCAGCCTTAAGTCCGATGTTACTACTTAAACTGCTATTATAATGCTATTATACTGCTAATGTACAGCCATAGTGAACTTAAGGCTGTCTAATTTGTGCCCAAACTGGTTCTATAAAAGCATTATAGCAAGCTATACAGCTCGTATACAGCTGACATACACAGCTTGTGGAGTACATGTGAACGACTAGTGAACTCTTAAATGGAGTAAAATGTTACTTGGGTAACCATACTATCGACTGAACAACATCCAAATAAATCTATTAAAAGCTTTCCTCGCACAATACAATAAAATGTAACGCGAAAAGCTGGTAGTCCGATAATTCAGTGACGTAACTTCCGGTCCGCCATCTTTTCCGGTGCGGCCATAATATCCTGTGTCAGAACGTTATGACGTTTATGTCAGTCGGATTTTGACCGTAACCTATTTCGGGGTATTTTTCCCTCGCTAAAAATATGTATATGGTCACTAGCGGCCGCCCGCGACTTCGTTCGCGTGGATTCTGTTTTACCCCCTTAGGGGTTGAATTTTGCAAAATCCCTCTTAGTGAGCACCTACGTTCTAAAAGGAACCCCCATGCAAAATTTGAGACTCCCAGCACTTGTGGTTTCTGAGATTTCGTGATGAGTGAGTCAGTGTATATTCTGTCCATCTTGTGGACGTGCTAATACCTAACCTACTCTGCAGTGATTATAAAGGGTTTAAAAATAATTTACTTTACCTTACATTGCCTTTCCCTGGTGCATCTTTTCTTAAAGGTTACTTAAACATTTATCTCGTCTCCTGTCATCCGCTTTGCACTAGAGGGAAGTCGAATCTCAACTACAAACACCTCCTATGTTCTTCTGATTAATTTCGTTGCGGGTCCAATGACAGTTTGAATTTCCCCCGGGACAAATTTGGCCTTCACTGGTCGGGTTATTGGCTCAAGCTGTAGATCCTGGCTACACAGGAGTTGCAGCTGTGGGACGAGAGGAGGGAATAGTCCCGTCTTAGAATCTTTACCTTACATTATGTGATAGTCCAAGCCACAGGCAGATACTATGTGATATACCAACAAATTCAGGTTATTCAGGTGACCTATCACGTAAGCTGGAAATATGATTACAACTTTGAACAGAACTGTAGATTCGTTAGCACAAAGGTAACTTCTACAAACAAAGGTCCTATTCTATAAAACGTACTTTGTATGTCAGGTATGTCTAAAACTGGAAAAAAATATTTTCCAAAATTGCTCTTATTTAATAAATTCATAAATAATTTCAATAACAATAATAAAATTTAATTAAAATCTCTTTAATTATTGGATATCGACTGACGTCAGATCCGACAGCTCGCTCCGTCAATTCACTCACTCATTCAAGTGCTGTTACTCACTCGGTCGTTCACTTTATAGCAATTCCAGTGGGTCTAGTCAAAATGCCATCGCAAACCAATGGGAAGTTTTCACTAATGTCAGTCGCCGCGTCACCAGTGATTCGATTCGATCGGAAAATGGCAGCCAAAATGCACATTGAACCACCAACGACGCGGCGATATAAAAGTTCATTCAAAATCGAAAAAAAAGTTAAAAAATGTCTATGACTTTGCGATTGTTTTTACTTTTTCTAGCTTTTTTTTTTTAAATTCGTTTCTTCCTTCTTTCTGCTCTCTGTTTACGTCTATGCTTCGCTGTCAAACTAGCTGTCAAAACGACATCGCGATACGGATTTGTCAAAACAGCCTTAGGGTGGGTTGCACCATCTTAGTTTAACTTTGACAAACGTCTAAAATCTGTCAAACTCCATACAAAAAACACCGGTTAACGACATAGTTACGGTCAAAGTTAGGTGGTGTAACTCACCCTATTGTTTTTCGATCGAATCGAAGCTTATCACCGGGGTTTTAGTAATCGCAATGAAAATGGCGGGTTTTGCGATTCGATTCGATTTTGATTGAGTCTTAAATGCATGTTGGCTAAGCCTTTGTATGGGAAATTTCAATCCAGTCTTTCGATTATCGATAGGTAGGGCTTTGCGATTCGATTTTTTGCCGTTTGACTAAGCCTTTTTTGTTATCGACCTCTTTTGCGATTTGTTTATTGGTTTGCGACTGGTTTGCGATGGGTTTGCGATTTTAAAGTGCGTTTTGACTAGACCCGCAGCACCGGACGGTCAGTCGCTATCCAACCTCTGCCGTGAACGGACATCTCGAGGAAAGTTTGTGAAGTGTTTAGTAGTGGAAATACTGCTCGAGCAAACCCAGGTTAGTAAATTTTAAAATGTATATTAAGTATCTATAAAATAAGGAATATTAGTGTTATAAAGAGAAAAGATTTGTATAGGCTCCAAAACTACAGTACGAGTACTGATTTGAAAAATTATTTCACCATCGAATCCTTCATTACTCCTGATGAACCTAGGCGGTACAAAGTTCGCCGGTTCAGCTATAAGTAAGCACATAAATCAATCAGTGCCTGAGGTATGAGAGCGGCACGGGAGGGGTGACATTGACATATTATGACGTGATAGTGCATACAAATCTGAAGGAGATCTGAAGTCTCGCTGACGTTTGACCATCAAAAAACACCCTCCCGTGCCGCTCCTATACCCCAGGCACTCACTCAGTTAAGCGCTAGACCAAGACTGGGTTGCACCATCTTTAACAAACGCTAAAAATCTGTCAAACTCCATTCAAAAAACGCCGGTTATCGTTATAGTTACCGTTAAAGTTACGGGACTATTCCCACCGATCGTTCCCACCGCTGCAACTCCTGTGTAGGATCTACAGCTTGACCGCCAATAAACCCAACCAGTGAAGGTCAAGTTAGCCCGACGGATCAGCAAGATGAAGTGGCAATGGACAGGGCACATTGTACGCAGAACTGACGGCCGATGGGGAAGCAAGGTTCTGGAGTGGAGGCCGCGCACCGGAAAACGCAGCGTGGGACGTCCACCCACAAGGTGGACGACATCATAAAAGTAGCAGGAAGGCGCTGGACGCAGGCCGCTACCAACCGGGCAACATGGAAAGCATTGGGGGAGGCCTATGTTCAGCAGTGGACGTCCTATGGCTGAGATGATGATGGAGGTCAAGTTAAAGCTTGGTGGTGCTGTAGTTTGGACATAACAATCCATCGAATCAATGTATCGATAGCTTCCAGAATAAGCCCCCAGTCCTGGATTTATACACCGATCTAAACAACTATCCTGGAACGTGGATCGCGTACTAATCACGTCGTTTGCCCGGTTCTAATGGGTTTATCCGGTACGGTCTAATTTGTATGTCTTTGTTCTCTATTTTAATTGGAGTTTTTTGTGTAATTGGGTAGTGTTTTAGGATTCCGTAGTCCTGACAACTACGAACGAAAGAAATACGTCAGAGGTCTTTTAACGGGACTATTCCCACCTCTCGTTCCCACCGCTGCAACTCCTATGCAGCCAGGATCTACAGCTTGACCGCCAATAATCCAACCAGTGAAGGTCAAGTTTGTTGTTGGAAAAGTTAAACTGTCATTGGACTCGCAACGAAATTAATCAGAAGAACATAGGAGAGTTCTAAGTTAAGGTTCAAAGAGGTCTTATAATAGAATCTACAAACGTCCTCATTTGCGCAGTCAGACAAAAATGACAATCACTTCAATAACTTTTCAAAAGCATTCAACCGAACAGAATATCGTGTCCAATGAATTTCTATTCATATCCGCTTTCTCGCTCACGTCGTCGGTTATCTCTTTCGTTTCTTCTCGTTATTAAATAAACGTCCGTCCCACGTTCGGGGTAGTGATGTAACGAGTGTGACAGTATGTAAGAATAGGTATTTGAATTGAATCGATAGAGTTATCGACATTCGAGGGTACTTAAAGGCCGTCGCATATTTATCGACAAAATTGCCCAGATTTGACAAAGTTTTGTATAATTTTCAAACAAAGGTAAATAAGTACATCAGAGAGGACTAGGTTGAAAACGACTTTCACGAAGTCACAGGGAAATACTTATCGTTCGTTCGTTCGTTCGTTCTAGCCGAAAGACGTCCACTGCTGGACAAAGGCCTTCCCCAAGGATTTCCACAAAGTCCAGTCCTGCGCCACTCGCATCCAGGTTCCTCCCGCGACCTTCACCAGATCGTCGGTCCACCTAGTGGGAGGCCTGCCCACGCTACGTCTTCCGGCTCGTGGTCGCCACTCAAGAACTTTCCTGCCCCAGCGGTCGTCAGCTCTACAAGCTATGTGCCCCGCCCACTGCCACTTGATATTAGCGATTCTGCAGGCTATGTTAGTCACTCTGGTTCTCCTACGGAACTCCTTACTTATCGTATTAGATTATAATTTGCAATGTAAGTTTAGTTTGATTTGCTGTCGACTGTGTATTTAGTTGAATTTTGCATTCGTTTATCTAAATTAATCTAAAAATTCACAATCAGGATTAAAACTTTTTCTGAAAACTTTAAAAACGTTTTCAAAAATAACCGTGTACGTACATACTCGTATATCCGAAAACGAACACATCACTAGTTCCAATGGTTACACAAGTTCAAAGGTATTTCTTATGAATCTAAAGGATGTTCAAATGATTAAATCTAGTAGAGGGAACGAAAATAGCCTTTGGAATATTGTTTTCTATTTAGAAATAAGAATATTCTTATTTGCCTACATTTATTTATATTTGGGTTCGTACAGCTGATTGGGGGAGCATTTATTATCAACTAGCCGCCGCCCGCGACTTCGTACGCGTGGATCCCATTTTACCCCCTTAGGGGTGGAGTTTCGTAAAATCCTTTCTTAGCGGATGCCTACGTCATAACATCTACCTGCATGCCAAATTTCAGCCCGATCCGTCCAGTGTTTTGCGCTGTGCGTTGATAGATCACTATGTCAGTCAGTCAGTCACCTTTGAGTTATCATCATGCTTATATTTAGATGCATTTTAATTAGTACTTGTTTCGGCTTTTCTCAAAAAATGTTTTATTATGTAACTTCTTATGTATTTTCCACTGATTTGGAAGTCCTTTGGCCGCAAATAAGCTATCGCGAACAGGCGTATTTTTTAACCTGATCGAAGCTTCTTATACCATTTTTTATCTACAAATGTCCCTTAACCCTGCAAATGACTTGATCAATTTGCCCTACATCTCGAATATGATACCTAACCCTTCACAGTTCACAGCCGATCAGTGTGACCCTGAAAGATAAGCTCACAGAGCTTCCTGAAGATTATAGAGCTTTCACGGCATGAGTTACCTACGTTATCTAATACCTTGATGCGAGCTTCCCGAGCTTTTGCCGTAAATATTTATAAGATAATTCCAGACTTTTATACACTTTTAGGAAGTTTGGTGTGTTGAAGATGCTTGGGGGTTATCTTTGAGGTAGGTAGAAAATGAATACGTTATGGTTGATAAACACTTACTACCCGTTCGCGCAAGTTTGCCGGTCCGTGGAATGCGCGTCCCCTCTTCCAACCGCGATCAAACGCAATTAGTTAGTGATTAAACGCAATTAATGTGTCTTATTTTACGCAAATACACAATTTTTATCAATAATAATAATTAAAAAATATTTTAAATATAGTTTGTCAAAGTTATAGACGCTTCCCTTCGAGTGACGTCATATCGCCAGAGGCAAACTTGAAGCGAACGGATAGTAAAGATTATTTTGTATTGATACTCTAGCTACCCATAATTTTATTTACCTATGTACTAGCGGCCGCTCGTGACTTCGTACGCGTGGATCCCATTTTACTCCCTTAGGGGTGGAGTTTCGTAAAATGCGTTCTTAGTAGATGTCTACACCCTATAAGAAACCTACCTGCCAACCATTTTTTGCACATACAAATTAATGCAAGTTTTGTTAACTATAGTCCCTTAAAATTGTTTTAGCCACCCAGCTGATATAAACAACAATATTGTGAAGTTTCATCAAAATCCGTTCAGTATTTTTTGCATGGAAGACACAAACATCAATTTATTCATCCATACATAAAGATTGGATAACATACGCCTGTATTCACAAACGATGCTTGCTTAAGTGAAGCAGCAAATCGCTCAGCGTTGAATAGAGCTCTGTAATTGGTTCGTGTGTCACCCTGTGCGTCCACGCGCACTGTGAGACCTCATAGTAATGTTTGTGAATACGGGCGTTGTTCTGTCACGTAAAGTGTTTACCCACTTAAGCTTCAATAAAAAGACTAACAAACTTATTTTTTGTCCACAGGTAAGTCAATCTCTCCAATAGAAGGTGGAACTGTCAACTGCAAGAAAACTTAAGTAACGGTGAGGACGTAGTATAAGGAGAACAGCCAGCTCGTTTAAAACTCTGAGCTGGTGGTTTGCATGCCCAACAACACATAAAACTATGTATGAAATTGCTTTTATCTCAATCTGTGAACAATAGGCTAGTTGCCTACAAAAAAAGTTTTAGTCCGTCTATTATAATTATCAAAAAATATCAAGTTCAAACTCTTTCAATTTTGAGAAAGCTAAAAAAAATACGTGTTAAGTATTTTTTGCTGACGGACTAATTCAAATTCAGTTAGGTTTCAGCTGGACCCCTCTGCTTTATTCAGAATGCTCCGCCATGAAATATTTTGAGAGAAGTATCTTTCCAAAGAATAAATATGATACTTAGTAAATTTAAACATGGTCAAACAATTTATTTGTCAAATGACTTTCCAAAAAGAGCTCGCGAACTGAATAAATTGCAGTTCGTTGTTTTAAAAAAATATTTTTTGCCAAATGAAAATTTGCGTAAAGTGCCTAATTATTTTGCGATGTGATATTTTGGTAAAAGGTTTTTGAGCACTTACGTCATTAAAACATGGGAAATTACGATCAGTCACATCAAACAATCTCACATCACATCTTTTCCACAGTCTTCATATCTAGACACACGGCAGCGTGTCAAGCCAAGTTCAAGCAAAGGAACTGGCTAGCCAGCGCCGAGTGTAATATTACACGAACCATTTGGTACCACTTTTGACCCTTCTCTAACTCAAAACCTCTTTAACGTAAATACATAAAGGAGGTTAGATTAGACTTGGCCAGTTTTTATCAAAACTAAAAAATATTATGTTGATAAAACGGCCGATGTTATCAAAACTGGCCAAGTCAAATCTAACCTCCTGGATTTTGCATAGAACTTGGCACTCATTTAGATCTCCATTCTTTTTGCGGGGAAGCCCACAGCCATGCATAATTTTTGTATTGAACTTGGCTCTCCTTTTTCACATTTATGTTTTTGGTGGGATTTCCATTTACTGGTAAATGATTTTAGTCTACCTTTATCTTTTCATAGGCTTTATTATAAGAAAATTAATGTATTGGCTGCTCCATTCACCCTATTGAAAGGGGAAAGGCAAGGTCAGTTTTTCCTGGAAGATGTCACCCGCAAAGAGGGGAATAAATTCAATTTGCTATTTTCCCTGTTTTCACTTCGCAAGCGGGGTATTTTTAGACGCTTGGTGTTTTAATGGGGTAATATTATGGTATGCTACAGTATTGGTGTCTGGTTCTTTATTTCAAACAATAATTGTGTCACTTATTGAATTTCTTTTATTTATTTATTTTATGTTATCGAACATAATTTATACACTACGCTATCTAATTTAGCAATTACTGGATTGCCGTAGGAACAAGCTTTCACTGAGAAATAACTTTCTTTCTAGTTTAGGATAAGTAACTGTATACTGTACATTGAATAATTCACTCAAAGTATAAACATAAAAAATCCTTGCAACAGAACTTTAGTCGAAAATAATAAATTAAAGAATGGAGTAGCAATTTTTTAATTTCCCGCTCGCCAACGACTTTAATAAACCTTTTTAATGTAGCTTCTACAACGTTTGAAGTAATATAATCAACGATAAACTTGCAAGATGTTTATTAAATTTTGATTAAGGAGTTTTAAACTGGTTCAAATTGATATAAATAGTATCCTTTAATGTTTAAACAGTTGACTTAAAACAATGACAACATCATCAGGTCATTTAGTCTCCACTGCAGGAGCACGACCCTCTAATTTACCAGAGGCAAATGGAGGATTTGTCCTACACTCCCCACGCTGGCCAGACGGGCTGGGGAGGCCTGATGTTCGCATATTTGTCCCTTCGCCTCGTCAACATCTATGGGAATAGTGGGAGTGGTCCCATTCTAGTCTACCAGAACCACAAGAAAATGTTATCATCATCATCATTATCATCTCAGCCATAGGACGTCCACTGCTGAATATAGGCCTCCCCCAATGCTTTCCATATTGCCCGGTTGGTAGCGGCCTGCGTCCAGCGCCTTCCTGCTACCTTTACGATATCGTCGGTCCACCTCGTGGGTGGACGGGACGTCTCAAAAAGGAAAAGAAGTTTCATAAAATTTACCTCATAAATGGGGCAGGCCTCCTACTCCAACGATCTGGTAAAGGTCGCGGGAAGAGCCTGGATGCGGGAAGCGCAGGACCGTTCATTGTGGAAAACCTTGGGGGAAGCCTTTGTCCAGCAGTGGACGTCATTTGGATGAAACGAACGAATGAATGAAACTCAAAATATAGTTCATTGGCAACATAGATTATTTCTCTTCCCACAATTCCCACTAGAACCACTTTACCCCGCTTATAACTTCCCAAAGCTTTTCGTTATTCCGTTATCAAGACACGCTTTCGAGAGGTAAGTAAACAAAAGCTTCGATAAAGCTCCGAACCGAGAGCCCTCGACTGGAGGGTGCTTGGAGATGTTGAGCTTTTTAAGCTCTAACGAGTGTGGTGTCACATGTGATAGATTGGAGGTGTGTTTGTGAAGATTTCGTTAATGTATTTATAGTCGCATTTATCTAAGTAGGTATGAGTCAATTTAATTAATTGTGAAATTGGAACTTATTGGATTCCTTACCTGTGGATCCCGTTTTACCCCTTAGGAGTTGAATTTTTCAAAATCTCGTCTTAGTGAACACCTACGTTCTAAAAGGAATCCCCATGCAAAATTTGAGACTCCTAGCACTTGTAGTTTCTGGGATTTCGTGATGAGTGAGTGAGTCAGTGACCTTTCGCTTTTATATCCGCGACTATTTTATCCGCGTCTATTTTAGCGAGACGAGTATTTGACACCTAGAGTAACTAGTGTAGGCAGATGAACGAAAACAGGCGACTTGACCCAATGCCCAGTCATCAGTATGTGCTGAGCTTTTTAAGGTTGGAATAAGCTTTCAATTCCATACAGAATACTGGCCATTTTATACTTCTTTGTGACCGTAATAAAATTGGTAAGGCAGTGTGGTTATAGTGAAGTCATAATACAGTAAGTTTACGGGATGTACGCCTTCCGGCTCGTGGTCGCCACTCAAGAACTTTTCTGCTCCAACGGCCATCGTCTCTACGAGCTATGTGCCCGCCCACTGCCTCTTGATTTTAGCAATTCTGCAGGCTATGTCAGTCACTTTGATTCTCCTGCGGATCTCCTCATTTCTGATTCGATCACACAGGGAAACTCCGAGCATAGCACGCTCCATCGCCCTTTGTTTGGGTGTGAAGGTCTCGGGAGGTGCCTGGATGCGGGCGGCGCAGGACCGGTCTTTTTGAAAAATTGTGGGGGAGGCCTTTGTCCAGCAGTGGACGTATTTCGGCTGAAACGAACGAACATCCTATACTGCATCTCACTTAACATCAGGTGCGATTGCGGTGAAATACCTGCCTTGTCTTGCATAAAACAGGACGTAGCACAATATCAACCCGGAAAGGGATCGAAACCGTATCAACTCGAGGCGGTCAGTATCCTTTCATATCCGCACAGTAACGTAAACGTCTCGCCTCGCGGTTGACAGTGCGCGAAAGGCTATGATAACTCGTGAAAGGCGATACGGTGTTGATCCCTTTACAAGTTGATAAGGGGACCTTTAAACAAGCTTCACCCGGAATCCTGAACCACAGAGGAACTGGCTATCTTACCTCCAACTGCCGGAATACAACAATTCGTTTTTTTATTGTTGTTCCTCATCATCATCTTCATATCAGCCATAGGACGTCCACTACTGAACATAGGCCTCCCCCAATGCTTTCCATGTTACCCGGTTGGTAGCGGCCTGCGTCCAGCGCTTTCCTGCTACCTTTATGATGTCGTCGGTCCACCATGTGGGTGGACGTCCCACGCTGCGTTTTCCGGTACGCGGCCTCCACTCCAGAACCCTGCTGCCCCATTTATTGTTGTTATTGTATGTTATTTAGAATGAGATAGCGCCACTGTAAAGTGAGGTCACTGTAACTTGCTAGTGGCAAAGACAGTGACGCCAACTAGTGAGCGTAGAAGACTCTCATTTGCACTCCCAAGGATGGAACTACTGTAGAGTAGGATCATCCGGATCATGTCAATCGCCAGTGGTGCCAATTGTTCGGTGTTAAGCTTCACATAATAAAATATGTAGTGTTTTGAGTTACCGATAGATGGCGCTGTGTGTAGGTTGAATCGCGGTAACTTTTTAGATACAGTCAGGTACAATCTTGGTTCGGAATAAATGAGCCTTGGCACTGGAATTATGGTTTTATTCATTTTTCTGACTTGTTCACCAACTTTTTACTTTTTACTTTTTAGTTTTTTCGCGCTCGCCGCGCGCCGCGGCACGGTCACGTACTTATTGTCTCCGGTAAATTCTAGTATAATAGTGGTTAAAAAGTAAAGTGATAGCTCCAAATACATACTGTTCAACAGCCCCTGGACCAAGCTAACCAACTGTGATAGTGACAAGATATCCTAGTGCATAAATACAGTGCCGTTGTGAATTTTAAACGGAATCGTTAGCTGACATCATCATCGGACCGGACGGACACTCGGAGCTGTTCGGGTCATGCATTGTCCGCTCGGCAATAGTCGCGACACTGGCCGTCTGAGTGAGTGAGGCGTCCGTGGCGCGCTACGAAGTGCTACGACGCTCCCCCTCCGTACCTCCCGCAACCTGCCCACTAGGCGAGCGACGCAGCTGTCGTAGCGCCAACCGTAGCAGTGAAGATTTAAAGCAATTGCTTTGTGACTGTTCATTTCTGTTCGTTTATAATACAAGAATTTTTACTTCAACAAAATGAATTGCGTGGCATGTAACAAAAGACTTAACTCTGAAGGTTCCTTGAGATGTACGACATGTGGAGGACTATACCACTACCAGTGTCTTGGCATGACCAAGGCGCAATACTTGAGTAACCAACATGTTTCCCTCAAGAATACCTGGCGCTGCCCTTCGTGCACAAATGTGACGCGTCGCAAGGATGACAACACGCCGGTTGCGCAGGCCGGCAGCGCCTCAACTAAATGACACAACTATGTCATGTAAAGATAACTCACCACCGCAGAATGCGGACCAATCCAAACACACAAGCGAGACACACAGACCTATAATGGACTCGCGCGCTCCTGCATCAACACCTAATCAGCCGACAATTACCTATGCCCAATTTGGAGAGCTATTAGATCAGAAACTAATCCATATTAAGGAGAGCATCACTAGCGACTTGAGGGCAACTATTCGCTCTGAAATTAACAGCGCTATGGAGAAATACAAGGCGGAATTCAGCCAGAGTATTGAGTTCCTAGCGGATGAACAGCGAGACTTCAAAGTGGCTATTGGTGCAACACAAGCTCAAATCAAATCCATTGAAACGGAAAAATCGAATCTTCAATTAGGCCTGCAAAACATCGAACGACGTCTGGCAGCTATAGAAAAAACTTCGAGAAGCCAAAACCTGGAGCTTCATTCGGTCCCTGAAAGGAAAAGTGAGAACTTGCAGGATTTGTTAAAGAACCTAGGAGACCAGATAAAAGTGAGCTTCCCGGACACAACCACGGCACGTAGAATCGCCAAATTCGATAAATCAAATAATCGTCCTCGCAACATCCTTGTGACGCTGCCCTCGGAACGTCATCGGGACATCGTTATCGCTGCTTCTAAGAAATACAACAGGGAGAACTCTGCTAGCCCACTGAACTCATCAAACCTCGGCGTTCCTGGAGAACCAGCCAGAGTGTATGTCGTGGAGCACCTGTCTCCCGAGTGTAAAGAACTATACGCAGCGGCTAGAAAAGTCGCAAAAGACCGCAAATACAAGTTCGTCTGGGTGAAGTACGGAAGAATTTTCATTCGGAAGGACGAGAGTTCCACTCCAATACTCATTAAAAACTTGGAAAGCTTGTCCGCGTTGACATAAGTAGCTTCACATTTCTATAAATATTTATTATTATTATTAATAAGTCTGTCGAAACGTCTTATTGCTCGTATTATGTTGTTTTTGGTCTTATATATGAACCGTAAAATAGTAATTAAGTTCGATTTTAACGAATCACCAACTTTTTGTAGGTATTGCGACTTGTTTTTGAAATTGCATGAAGTTTGTTTTTGTTACTTTTACCAAGTGATGTCAAGATATTTATGTTATGGTGCGAATTTGCCTTTTTTTAACGCTATAATTTTAATGTTTTGTTTCGGAAATGAACTACCACATTTGCATACAGATTGCAACTTAACTCTAAACATGCATGAATTTTTTAATTGCTTTGTGATGTCGAAATGCATACAGCTGTCTTTTAATGCGATTTACCTTATAATTTTAATTAATCATCTTATAAATGAATCTTATGTACTACTGCTACTCTTATATACATAATTTATCACCACGTGTTTTTAAAGCCACATAAACTCCATTACTATGATTATTACCTAGTGATGTCAAAACACAAACCGTTCTCTCATTATACTTCTATTATGGATTTTGTAATTTTAACGAATCTGGTTTTTAATGATGAATTATTACTATTATATCATGTCAACTCTCTAAATATATATTTATTTAATTTTTTACTTGCTATATCATATATACATATTATTTTATACACATATTTCAACATGATTTTGAAACTGCTTAAATTCCATTACTATGATTATTACCTAGTGATGTCAAAAAAAAAACCGTTCTCTCTTAATACGAATTTAAATTTTATAAATTTAATGAACCTGGATTTTAATAATGAATTATTACTATTAGATCATGTCAGTTTTATAAATATTTATTTACTTCAATGTCTATGTGCTATACCTGATATAAGTGGTTGCGTCGGTTTTAATCACACACATAAGGGGATGTACTTTTTATTCTCTAATTTTCAACCTAACTTAACCCGGAGCGAACCAGCCCACGGTCAGTCGTGCGACCTCTGTGCCCTAATTTCCGCAGTGATATCTGTCACTCAGAACCGAAGGTTTTATACTGTTGGCTTAAGTTTACTTCTTTAATGGCTAACTTGGATATATTAAGGGAGCTAGACACTAGCGAAATCCCCTGCCACGTAGTGAATCTTCCAGAAACATGCAAAACATACATAACAAATCATTACAATCTCAAAGTTCTCAGCCTCAACATAAGAAGTGTACAACAAAATTTTGACCAATTTCTGGTAGTTTTACAAAGACTCAACATATCACTCGACATAATAGCATTGACGGAATGTTGGATACACGAGTACTCGGTAGTTCCGCAGATAAATGGCTTTTTGTCGTTTCGAACACATAAGTTTGTTAATAAAGCGGGGGGGGTCATAGTTTACATTAGGAACACACTGGAACCCCAGGTCTCCGAGCCTGACTTGCTTGAGGCCAACTGTTTGCAAATTGAAATTAAACAATACAAGACAACTCTTTTGGCAATTTATCGCTCACCTTCTTTTGACAACATCTCTCCATTCATTGACTCACTTGCATCCATCATAAATTCTTTTAAACACTCACCATGTGTAGTAATGGTGGGTGACATTAACATAAATATCTGCGCCGCAACCAATGACACTGAGGCTAGCGCAAGGTATTTGTGCGTACTAGCAGAACTAGACCTTATTCCTGCAGTCACCAAACCGACTCGAAATAGCGCTTGCCTAGACCACATTAACGTAACGTCAAAATTTCAATCGGTGTCTGTCATTTGTAAGACAAACATTACGGATCACGATCTCATTATCGCAGGGATAAAACTCAAAAATTCCAGAAACAAAAGACATAAACGCTTCACCAGCAAAATAGACTATACATCAATGGAACTCGAACTAAGTAAAGTGGACTGGCACTGTGTTGTCGAAGGCACCTCGGTGGACGCTGCCGCCGAAGCGTTTACAGACACATTGGGATGCGCTATTGAAAAAAACACATCCAGAAACCCAGTTGGTCGGTCTAAAATTACATTTAAACCTTGGATGACACCGGGTCTTATTAGGTGTTCTAAACACAAAGATAGGTTACATGCACAGGTAAAAGAGAACCCGCAGGACCAAACAAAAAAGAAAATCTTCACACGCTATAGAAATTTTTATATTAATCTATTAAGGAAATTAAAGCAGAAACACGAAGCCCTAGAATTGGAAAAAAACAAAAATTCTCCAAAAAGGCTTTGGAACACTATTAGGACAATAACACATACCAACAAAAGTAAAGAGAAATCACACATACTAACACAAATAAAAGACTCTAAAGAAAACTCTCTAAATTATTGTAATGACTACTTCTCTAATGTTGGAAAGTGTTTGGCTGAGAAAATTCTTGCGAGTTCCAATGACACTCAAGAAACGCTGGCTGCCAAAGTTTCACTAAAAAACCCTCCGGTACATTCGTTTTTCCTTGAACCTACTGACGTAGCCGAAATTGAGTCAATAATTATTAATCTGAGAACAGATAGCGCACCCGGTCTCGATGGTATAACTAATAAGCTTCTGAAGGCAGTGAAGAACCACATAGTGCACCCTCTTACAGCTATATGTAATCTCAGTCTCTCTGAGGGAGTTTTCCCTGCTAAATGGAAAACGGCTGCGGTCACTCCTATCTATAAATCTGGTGAAAAAAATGAACCACATAATTATAGACCAATATCTTTGCTGAGCGCTTTCTCAAAAATTCTAGAAAAACTAGTAAATAAACGTTTAGTAAAATTTGCAGAAAATAATAAGCTACTTTCAGACAGACAATTTGGCTTTAGGCAGGGTAGGTCCACGGAGGGCGCTATATCCCTATTGACCAGCCTCGTCACCGAAAGCCTTGACAAGGGAAGAGCTTGCGTGGGAGTGTTTCTTGATCTTGCAAAGGCTTTCGACACGGTCTCGACGTGTATCCTCATAAGAAAGTTGGAGGGAATGGGTATACGTGGTATTGCACTGAACTGGTTTCAGAGTTATCTAACGGACCGTTACCAATGTGTCAGGATCGATGAACACAAAAGTGTACCTAAACTGGTGGAGTTTGGCGTACCCCAGGGTAGCATACTCGGCCCTACACTCTTTACCCTATATATCAACGACATATTGGTTACCAACTTGGTCAATGCTGAGATGATCTGCTATGCCGACGACACCGCAATTATTTTCCACGACGCGACTTGGGATGAAGTCTCCGAACGTGTAGCTGATGGGATGAGAGTTGTTGCTGCCTGGCTTCGGAGCAACTTGTTGACACTAAACCTCCAGAAAACAAAGTTCCTCTGCTTTCACAAGACAGTGGCAACCTCACCCTCCTTCACTAGCATTAAGATTCACACATGCCACCAAGACATGCAGGCTCATCAACACTGTAATTGTAACGCCATCAGCAGATCTCCGGAGATTAAATATCTTGGTCTGATTGTGGATGAGAAACTATCTTTTAAAGCACACATTGACGCAACTGCCAAAAGAGTCCGCAAACTTATCTACGTCTTCAAAAATCTGAGAAATGCAGCTGACCTACACCTCCTGAAAACGGTTTATACTGCCATATGTCAATCTATAATATCCTACTGCATCACAACTTGGGGCGGCGCGACGTCTAATAATATGATTACACTTGAGAGAGCTCAAAGATCAGTAATCAAAGTTTTACTTAGGAAACCAATAAGATACTCCACCCAAGCACTTTACAAAGAGAGTGGTTTCCTCACGGTCCGTGGCTTATTCGTTCTCAGGGTAACGATGCACATGAATGCAACTGTCATTAAATCAGATGACTATAAAACAATGCTCAAGAAACGAGTTTTTAAAATACCTGTCCCAAAGACAAAAAGTACTTGGGCCATGAAGTACAGCCACTTTCTTCATCCACACGTCTTCAATAGGGTTCAATCACACTGTTGTATAAAGAACTGCTCACTACTTGAAACGAAAAAAATTGTAACGGAGTGGATTGGCACCCTATCTTACGACGATATTGAAAAGCTTTTAAAGATACTAAAATAATTTTAAATTATTTTATGTATGATTAATTTATTTCTAACTTATACCATTTTATTTTTTATATTATATTAACCTATTTTAATTATATCATTTTATTTATACTTTATTTTTATTTTATTATTAAATGAACATGAATAATGAATTGTTGCAGGTGAATTATTATTATTATTATATTATTTTAATTTTAATTTTATAAATGTAATAGTGAGTAACGGATGTGTATCATGATCGGCTAAATTTATAAGAGACAAATTCTGCCAATAGATTGTCTACAGGACAGGCTTTGCCTAGTGTAGAAATCTATATTTCTATTAGAATAAGAAACATTGTAATACAAATTTAGCATTGAATGATAAGTTATGTTACTTGTAAGTTTTCCAGTTTGTTTGTGCTAATTTTGTTTTATTGAATAAATTTTATTATTATTATTTTATTATTATTTATTTTAAGTGTAAAACGATAGCCTTCAATAATACCTGCTGACTGTAACTGTATTACGTCATAGGGGATATTTCTCACATAAAACTCGTGTTAAACGGAGGAAATAAAATTTACGATCTTGAACTGATACCGTTAAAGTATTCTTACCGTTTTTTACCATTGAATCGGTATCGATAACGATGTTCTAGGAAGTAGGGTAATCTGGACATAAAACACTTTAATCCGAGTTTATTTAGACTTATAAGAGATAGTCAATTTTCATGTTCACAATGCAAGTGGAACTCTTTTTTTTTTAATTAAGAAAAATGTGTTATGTATATGCTAAGGCTGAGTTGCACCACCTAACTTTGACTGTAACTATAACGATAACCGGTGTTTTTAGTATGGAGTTTGACAGATTTTTGACGTTTGTTAAAGTCAAAGTAAGATGGTGCAACCCAGCCTATGAATGTCGCTGTTCATTTCCTTAATATATTTAAAAAAAAACCAAATGCAGTCCAAAAAAGTAAATACTTACTTAACTTTCATTATCATCAGCATTTCAGCCATTATGACGTCTACAGCTGAATATAGACGTCCCCCAATAATTTCCATATTGACCGGTAGGTAGATAAATAAGTTGCTAGACATTAGAGGTGTCGAACAGTATACGTTCAGAATCAGAACACATACATTCTCTCTAATATGGTCGAGTGAAGCGATGGCTGGTTCACTCGTCATGTCTGTGAACAGGCGCTGCTTTCGGGGACTAGTCAATCCAAGTTATTCCAATTTATGTATGCGAGTCATTTCTACTAGTATTTAAGTATCTTAATCTGTAAGTCTAGATATTAGCACGTCACTACCTTGTTTAGTATACCACGCAATTTTGTATACCCATTATAAGATACACTATACAAGAATGCATGGTAAATTCAGTGAACTGATCCTGAATCGAATGTACTTACTACTGCTATTTCTATTTATTTATATTAACCGGCAGACAGTGGTGACTGAGTTTGTTGCGGCGCTTCTTCTCAGCACTTGCCAAATTAATGTTGGTCTCGAAGCGCTGGTAGGGTAAAAAGATTATGAGACATGTAGAGGCTCCTTAAGAGCAAAATGACGATTTGTAAGAACTATTTATTAGTCTAAACAAATAAAGAAATTTTGACTTTGACTTTGAAATTAATACCAATTTCGATTTTATAGATAAGACAACTTTTCCATTGGTGTTACGAAGCTTGCTGCGACAGCTAGTTTTGAAATTAAATACAATTTTCATTATTGATGATCACAAACAAATGCTTTAATATTATTTAAGTGCATTTTTTTAATCAAAATACATACTTTTTGTTAAACCATGATTGAAGATTAAAACCCCATAATGCACCATAGCTGAATTTAATGGGCCTAAAGCCACATCTGCCACTTAATTTGCAATGTCATCAATCGTTAAGTTTAAGTTAATTTCTCTCCCAGTTAATTGAATCTACTTGACTCGTAAAAGCCTTTTGTGTGATGTGTCCACACGTTTAGTGTGTTCCAGGATAGTCTTGAATATCAGTACTAGCAGCCACCCGTGACTTCGTACGCGTGGATCCCGTTTAACCCCCTTAGGGGTGGAGTTTAATAAAATCCGTTCTTAGTGAGCACCTACGTTCTAAAGGATTTGAATCGAAGAACATAAAGAGAAAATAGAGAAACAAACAACGCGACATTTTTTATACAGGGTGTCCCAGAATGGGTGAATCAAACTGATAGGGGAGGTAGCTCTACTAATGTAGGTACTATTCCTAAAGAATATGAAAAAAAAAATTTGAGTTCGGATTTTTTTTTAAATAATGTGCTCTAAACTCAAAATTTAGTCATTATTTGTTAAAAGTTTGTTTACAGATAAACGAAGCGATCATGTACAATTAATATTAATAAGAAAAAGTACAAATAAACTCCAAACGCAGCAATTATAGCCAGATACTTAGGCAAAGCTGATTCATTTTCACTTTTAAAAAAAAATTTTTTTGTGTCCTTATGCACTTTTTTTTTCATATTTTTAGGGATAGTACATTAGTAGAGCTACCTCCCCTATCAGTTTGATTCGCCCATTCTGGGACACCCTGTATGAACTAGGTAGGTACATTAGTCCATGGCACAGAATACATAATAGGAGCAATCCGTGGTCACAATGAGACCATTTTTTTTTGCTATTTTAATAGAACGCGAAACTTTAAAATCTTGTATTGTACCTTAAATGTTATAACTTGGTCACCCTACTTATGTCCCAGACAAGGCCCCTAATTCCCTAATTTGGGTAAATAAAAGAGATGAATGGCTGGATCTGATAGTCGCGGGGATTTGGATGGCTCAGCAAAATCTGCGGTTATCAGATTTAAAGGCTGAAAGAAATTTAGCGTTAAGACAATTTTACTAAGTGTACTTACTTAAGAAACGCTCTTTGATAGGTATTAAATTGCTCTTTTGATCAACTCTGTAAAGATAAGGATGATCTTAGTTTTTTTTATCCACAACGAGGAAGCTCTTGGCCTGTATCTATTTCACCTGATGGTAAGTGATGATCAGTAGGTGGAAGCGAGCTTCACCCGGAATCCTCAACCACGGAGGAACTGGCTATCTTACCTCTAACTGCCGGAACACAACAATGCTGTTAACATTGTTGTTATGGCGACAGACTTAGGTAAGATGGTGGCAGCTAGCCAGGCGGTCTCAAAAACACCTTCCATCCCGTGCCTTTTCCATACCTCAGGTACTGACTGAGTTAAAACCCTAGACCTATAGTTAGGTATTTCTTCCTATTCTTAGACTTTCCGTATATTATTACATACAGCTTTTTGTCGGTCGATAGTTTGGTATATTAGGTCATCAGTCCACCTTTGCCTTCTGATTGGACCATCTGCATCACAAAGTCAAATGAAATCTATACTATAGTCTGGTCTGTGAGCACGTAGAATTTTGTCCAATGACCCCAAGCTCACCCATCCTTATCGCTCGCGCGTAATTATATTGCTGTCGCATAGTCCAGCAAAAGTAACTCTGTCTGTCTGTCTCACTTTCACGCCTAAACCACTAAACCGATTTTGATGAAATTTGGCATAGAAATAGTTTAAGTCCCGGGAAAGAACATAGGGTAGTTTTTAACCCAGTTTTAGAAACAAGGACGAGCGCGATAAAGTTTTTCTGTGACAGACAAAATTCCACGCGGGCGAAGCCGCGGGCGGAAAGCTAATTCAAAATATATTAGTACATACAAGTTTACTTAGATAGCAATTAAAACCTTCACTTTGCGTTTGCAGGCTTCACCAAATAACTTTGTGAAAGCGTACGCGAACACAACTTCATAATGTTAAACATTTCGTGCAAGCTTTTACCACCACTTTCAATGCGGACTTGTGACATTTTCTTAAAGTTCTTAAACTTTTGACGACGGGACTAGTCATAAAAAGGTCGTTTAAGTCAATCATAGTCATAAAAAGGCGGTAAAAGTTTCTGCAAATAAGCTTTTATAAAGCACTTTTAGTATTTCGGTGTTCCGTTGCCACGTTTCCACCACTGCGCGCTGCGCTCCTGTGTAGCCAGGATCTACAGCTTGACCGCCAATAACCCAACCAGTGAATGTCAAGTTTGTCCCGTAAGAAAGTTAACTTTCGTAGTTAAGTGGTAAGAAGAGCCTGGACCCTGGCACCGCAGGGCCAGTCATTGTAAAGACTTTAGCCAACAGTGGACGTTTTTATCTTGAAAAGGTGTGTGTGACCCATGTTTAATATAAAGCCACACCTATACATAGTGCACCGCGACCCACTAGGATCTTTTGTGCTGCCATTTACTTTATTTCCTTATCGACGAAAATTTATATCCATTATGAATTATTAAGTGCCTGGGTGAGAGGTACCTACTGTCATCTGGTGCTGACCCCAGCAGACCTATATAAAGCTCATAGCAGACTTATCAACTCGGAAAGGGATCATCACCGTATCGCCTTTCGCGAGCTGTCAATCGCAAAGGGTTTTCCGTCCGTCCTTATGTGTTTCATGGACTCCACATGTTATGTGGCTCATTTTGTAGGTTCATGGTATATCCCAGTTACTCGGGCTTGACCATGTTACTTCACACTATGTCAAGCAAGTCAAGCATGTTTACACCAAGTTTATGATGTTTATAATATGTCAAGCATATTCAAGCCAAGTCGAGTTTATGACGTGTACATAAATTTTGATTAGCATCCCAAATTCACAGCTCCAGTGGTTCCCCCTCAAAGTTGGTACAAAGCAAACGCGCTTAACTGCCGCCGTAGAGGACGTGTATAACAAACATCCTGTATACATAATGTATACATTGAGGATGTACTATCACCTGCGACTGCGCTTGGTGACGTAAAAATTGCAGGATGGAAAAAAAGGCCCAACATATTAATTTAAACTTACTAACCTTTCGATGTTAAGACGTTAGATGTGTTGACCATTCGATGTAGTGATAAGTTTCATGTTGCAAAGAATCAAGTTGTCATTGTGACATATTTCCCGTACTAAAACTGTCAATTTTGCAATTTTATTCTTCAGTAAGGTATTCGATGATTGAAAATCAGCCCCAAATGACTTCACATAGTTTTGACCGCCCATAAAAATAGTGAAAAAATAGCGAATTTACTAGGAAGTTCATTACATCCATAAAGTGAAAACACTAGCAGGATATTGTACTTTTTTTATCCTTGTTTCCCAAAACAGCTGTAAGTATAGACGGACAAAATAACATTTCGTGTAAAAAAACGTCAAAATTATGTAAATGTAAAAGAGTTTCACTCGAACCAAATTCAATTAGGTGTAACTCAAAGAAAAATGTATTTTATATTTCGAAAGCTCCAAAGAAGTTAGTGTCGTAAATTAAATTACCTCCTTTCATTTTTAGAGTGTGAAAAATGAGAGAAGTGATATAAAAATAACTTAGAAACTTCTTAATAATTCGATTACTCAGAAAGTGTTGAATTTTCAAAAACGAATTTTATAGGGCTATTTTTAACAGTGTCCTTTTAAAAAGGATAGGAACTAGGTAAACCTAGATCATGAAAAACTTTACACCAACTGTACCATTAATTTTGGTTGAATCAACAGCAAGTTTGAAGAATAGCTATTTCTGTGACACAATTTTCTAATTATATTTATGTGGTTTATGTAAACAGGACTATTCCCACCTCTCGTTCCCACCGCTGCAACTCCTGTGTAGCCAGGATGTACAGCTTGACCGTCAATAACCCAACCAGTGAAGGTCAAGTTTCTTCCGGAGAAAGTTTAACTGTCATTGGATAATTTAAGTAAGTACATAATAAAACCATTTTTATAGATTTCCTCAATCATTCCTGTGCATAATAGTAGAACTGGAAAATCTAAAGTTTTCGTTCCAATTTCCCAAATAGATCTCAAATAATGAGTCTGCCACAAAGTTACAACCGCCATTGTCTATGGAAGCAAAAGATAAAAGACTGTTATTAAAAGGTACAGTAGTTGTAGTTTTCAGATGAAAGTCACAGCTCGTTGATTTAGCCGGTTTATTTTTAAAACTAGCGGCCGCCCGCGTTTTCGCGTTCCGCGCGTTCCGTTTTACCCCCTTAGGGGTGGAGTTTCGTAAAATCCTTTCTTAGCGGATGCCTACGTCATAACATCTACTTACATGCCTTTCAGCCGGATCCGTCCAGTGGTTTGGGCTGTGCGTTGATAGATCACTGTCAGTCAGTCGCCTTTGAGTTATATTTAGATGAGAAGACAATGAAACAATTTAGTGTGAATGATAAACTTTCGTTGTTTTCGTGTTGCATTATTTACTAAGGCTGAGTTGCACCACCTAAATTTTACCATAACTATGACAATAACCGATGTTCTTTGTATGGAGTTTGACAGGTTTTTGACGTTTGTTAAAAGTTAAAGTAAAATAGTGCAATTCAGCCTAAATTGTACACTTTTTAAACAAAATTTATAAATATTGTTAAATAAATAAACAGTTTAATATGACAATGACCTAACACTTATTTTTGTTCATAAATTTCAAAACAACACAAAAAAAACATGCAACTTTCTCCAAATAAACTACCCTCAACTTATTCCATACATCTCAATTGCAATACCCGATCTCACACACCGCTCCATGAATATCCCTATTGGATTCCAGACCGCGCTCCGGAGCTGGAATTTCCGTTCCTGGTTCTGGAATTCTAAAAATCCAGATGGTATTCCCGTGAAACGCAAACCGGTCGCTTATCCAGATGTGGTCTGGGACGTAGGTCAAGTTTTACCCGACTGCTGAATGAAGGCTATGTTTATCATGGATCTCGTTTTACCTCCTTAGGGGTTTAATTTTGGAAAATCCCATCCTAGTGAGCACCTACGTTCTAAAAGGAACCCCATGCAAAATGTTAGACTCCTAGCATTTGTAGTTTCTGAGATTTCGTGATGAGTGAGTGAGTCAGTCAGTGATCTTTCACTTTTATGTAGAGAATAATAAAGAAGTGAAAATGAAAAATCTTTATTCAGTTTAGGGTTTTCTGCCCGCGTCTTTATCCGCATGAATTGTGTTCTGTCACAGAAAGACTTTAGTCATCATAATCATCATCATTTCAGCTACAGGACGTCCACTGCTAAACATAGGCCTTCCCCAATGATTTCCACATCGCCCGGTTGGTAGCGGCCTGCATCCAGCGCCTTCCTGCTACCTTTATGAGTCCATCTTGTGAATAAGAACGGTAAGACTTTTACTATCCTATGCAGGCCGCCACCAACCGGCCATTGTAGAAATCATTGGGGGAGGCATATGTTCAGCAGTGGACCTCCTATGGCTGAAATGATGATGATGATCCTATGCTTTTTCGTGGGTCTTGTAATATTATCTAATTATCAATTTTCATCAAAATCCTGTCAGCTGTTATTGTGTTTTTTCATCTATTTTTTTATCAGCTCAGAGGCAGTTATTCTAGTTTATTCGATAAAAATTGCCAGTTTCAATTAGTCGGACTAGATAGCATCTGGCTCCCGGTCTATAAACCGGCTTTGAAGAAACTCTTAGCTTCACCGATTTGTTGGTGAAAAGAACACGAAATGGAGTAGGGTCATGTCGCCTGATGGCGTCCACCACCCTATTTATTTCATGATGAAGCACTATAAAACAAGTGAAAAATCTATACCGACATACTTTCAAAATTGGCCTTCATTGGTTAGGTTTTCATTGGCGGTAAAGTTGTAGTCTGGCTGCACAGGAGTTGCAGCGGTGGAAATGAGAGGTGGGAATAATCCTAATAAATTAACAAAACCGAATGCAATTTTTGTGATTATTAAATAGATGTGACTGAGTTTCTTCCGCCACTTCTTTTCACCATTAGCACATGTGTTGCAATAAAAAAAATTAATTTTAATTATGAACGGTGATACTGCTCAGTATTTTCAGCTTTTTTTCAAGACTGATCTGTCGTTTGGAAACGACCTCAGATCATAGTTCTATGATCTGAGGACGCGATTAATATGTATGTTTTTTGTTTTTTTATTTATTTAATAATTATATTTATTTGTTCAGTACAAACAGTCCCGTTAACCCCTCATGGTCCCAAAAATATAATATGTTTGTGTTTCGAGTGGGTTCACCACAATACTCCAGGTGGACGCAAACAGGCAACTTGACCTTGCAAAGAAAAGTCTAGGTTTCAAGCTTCCTTTTCAAGCACGCTTTTGAAAGAATTCCCTAAATGTTACGAGCGTTTTCATTTCAAACGTTAACTTATCTGGTCTTGTTGCTGGAAATACTTTCTGCAATACCTGCCAGTTTATCAGGCACCTGATAAAGTTACTGATATCTGGCAAATAAAGTTATGAAAAAAATAAATGACTCTGGTGACTTATCTGCTAGATATCCCTATCCGAGACCCGGACAACAAAATATAAAGGTTTCCATCCATAAACTGTAACTTTTTAAACCCCAATGTGTTGTTTATATTTTTCTTTTTTTTAACTTATAATTATGTGTAGGTACCTACCTATCTACATGTAATTTTGTTATTTATAGTAGTAGTAGCAATAAAGATATTTCGTTTTCATTTTTTTCATTATAATAATAAACATAACTCTTTCTTTTTATCATTCTTAAAATAAAGTAAGACCCGTTCTTACTAACCAGGTAAACGACCCAAGAGTCGTCCCATCTTGAAAGAATACACGGATCCGTGAACAAATCGAGTTACATTCCCGAAGATCACTACAATAAGCCTTGACAAACGCGTTTTCTTTCTAACATAGTGGCCCTTTTATCCTAAAGATAAGTCCCAGAAACACATAGATGAAAGAAAAGTTATAGAAGAATATTCTTTAATTACCTACAGTTGTAAGGCACATAGTACGCAGAACTGACGGCCGATGGGGCAGCAAGGTTCTGGAATGGAGGCCGCTACCAACCGTGCGATGTGGAAGTCATTGGGGGAGGCCTATGTTCAGCAGTGGACGTCCTGTGGCTGAAATGATGATGATGACCTACAATTGTAGGTAATAGAGATGTTTCCTGGGTAAAAAAAGCAAGAGTTTTAATTAGTCCGTCAGTTAGTTTAGGAAACTAGCCTATTACATCCACGCATAAGCTGGACCTACGATACGATAAAGGTAGCAGAAAGGCGCTGGATATGGGCCGCTACCAACCGGCCATTGTAGAAATCATTGGGGGAGGCCTATGTTCAGCAGTGGACGAACCTATGACTCAAATGATGATGACTTAAAACAGCTTAACTTGTTATTGTTTATTAGGTTTTTTTTAAAGGTTCTGAACTTAAAAAAGTATATAACCTCATCTGAGACACGTCCTTTTGAGCTACATGAATTCAAATTTTTTTTAGTTTAAAAAAATGCGATAGTTTTGTGTTGATTCTTTTCTGGGTTAATAATGTGTGCTACATCCTTTACTCGTAAGAATAACGTCTTAAAATCTGTTACTGCTTCAAGTGGGACTTAAAAAACGACCGCTTCTACGCTATTTTCAGCCCTAAAATAGATATTTATTGCTCTGAAGGCCAACGGTTGTGTCTAGGAATATCGATAGCACATTCTAGACCTTTTACTTTTTATAGACATGAAGGAAGTTAGCTCTATTTAAAGATAAAATGACTGAAGCTTATTTTCAATTGTTACCTTTTAGAAGATTATATTCCTACTAGCGGCCGCCCGCGACTTCGTACGCGTGGATCCCGTTTTACCCCTTAAGGGTGGAGTTTCGTAAAATCCTTTCTTAGTGGATGCCTACGTCATAACATCTACCTGCATGCCAAATTTCAGCCCGATCCGTCTAGTGGTTTGGGCTGTGCGTTGATAGATCACTATGTCAGTCAGTCAGTCACCTTTAAGTTATACATATACAGGGTGTTTCTTGTAAGGTGTCAAGCCGAAGGCAGGTGATAGGTGAGGACTAGACCTATCGATTTCACCCCCATGTATGTTCTACGATTTTTCATAGTTTAGAAGTTATCGTTAATTTTGTGATTTTTTCAAATTGTATGACCCAGTAGGCTTTAAATTTTTTTATCTTTTTTTTGGGTCGACTTTTCTCAGATTTCTTTTTTTTGACAGATTCCCTATTAATTGCAGATTTTTGAAAAAAATGATCAACTTCCTATCTTTGATGCAAGATACAAAATTTTTGCTAGAAACATAAAAAATATGCTTTTAGCGGTACATTCTAAAATTTTCAACTTAAAGGTTTGAAAAAAAAAAGAACTTCCATAGGTCCAAAATAATTTTAAAAACTGCGCAGTTTTCTGAACTTTCATAATAACACAAAAAAACATGTACTTAATAGGCCATTATTTTCTGTAATCGCTCCACTCAAGTGGCAAGTTGGAGATTCCGTTACATGTTTTTGACTTTCTTAGGACTAAGTAATATTTGCAATCCCTTAAGTTTACGTTATGTAGAACACATTTAGAGACAATATCTGAAAAGAACATTTTTTATCCACAACGAGGAAGCTCTTGCCCTTCTTCTGGTATACAATAGGGAATATGAAAATATTGATGAACTGCGGACAAAGCTGACTGAAGCACAAAACCAAATTAAAATGAAGAAGGTTTTACGAAGAATTTTTTTGCGTCGTTGTCGAATGTGCATTCAGGTCAACGGCGGACATTTTGAACATTTACTTAAAAATTAAATTATTACACCCATTTTTGCTCTCTCTCACACACACACACACACACACACACACACACACACACACACACACACACACACACACACACACACACACACACACACACACACACACACACACACACACACACACACACACACACACACACACACACACACACACAAACTCTTTCCCTTTCTCTCACACTAATATGTAGGTATATCGAATTTAATCGTAAAGTAACAACCACCACTGTGGTCTAGTGGTAAGGCCACCTATTTAGGACAGCCAATTCATCTGTGGTTTAGGATTCCGAGTGAAGCTCGCTGATCATCCATCAGTTTCCATCAGGTCAGATGAATGGCAAGAGATTCCTCGTTGTGGATAAAAAAATGTTCTGTTCAGTTATTGTCTTTAAATGTGTTCTACGTAACGTAAACTTAGAGAATTGCAAACATTAGTTAGTCCTAAGAAAGTCAAAAACATGTAACGGAATCTCCGACTTACCACTTTAGTGGAGCGATTACAGAAAATAATGGCCTATTAAGTACATGTTTTTTTGTGTTATTATGAAAGTTCAGAAAACTGCGCAGTTTTTAAAATTATTTTGGACCTACGGAATTTCTTTTTTTTTTTTAAACTTTTAAGTTGAAAATTTTAGGATGTTCCGCTAAAAGCATATTTTTTTATGTTTCTAGCAAAAATTTTGTATCTTGCATCAAAGGTAGGAAGTTGATAATTTTTTTCAAAAATCTGCAATTAATAGGGAATCTGTCAAAAAAAAGAAATCTGAGAAAAGTCGACCCAAAAAAAAGATATAAAAATTTAAAGCCTACTGGGTCATACAATTTGAAAAAATCACAAAATTAACGATAACTTCTAAACTATGAAAAATCGTAGAACATACATGGGGGTGAAATCGATAGGTCTAGTCCTCACCTATCACCTGCCTTCGGCTTGACACCTTACAAGAAACACCCTGTATATTTAGATGTACTTTTACATTTGCTTATCTTTTCTTATATGTCATTATATCCGCTTTGCAATGGAGGGAAGTCGAACCTTAACTTCAAACTCCTCATAAGTTCTTCTGATTAATTTCGTTGCGGGTCCAATGACAGTTTAACTTTCCACCGGACAAACTGGTTGGGTTATTGGCGGTCAAGCTGTAGATCCTGGCTACATAGGAGTTGCATCGGTGGGAACGAGAGGTGGGAATAGTCCCGTTTTTCAACCGACTTCAAAAAAAGGAGGAGGTTCTCAATTCGACCCGTATGTTTTTTTTTTTTTTTTCTATGTTTGTTACGCGATAACTCCGCCAATTATGAACCGATTTGGACAAATCTTTTTTCGGCGTATAGGTAATACCTCAAGGGTGGTCCCATTTAAATTTAATAATAAAAAAAACAACCCCCAAGGGTGGAAAATTGGGGATGAACTTTTTTATACGCAATATCTCCGCCGATTATAAACCAATTTGAACGATTATTTTTTTGTTGAATAGGTATTATCAAAAGGGTGGTTTCATGCGAATTTGAAGAAAATATTTCACCCCCAAGGGTGGAAAATTGGGGATGAACTTTTTTATACGCAATATCTCCGCCGATTATGAACCAATTTGAACGATTATTTTTTTGTTGAATATGTATTATTTGTGTTCACGCATTTGAAGTCGGTTTTATTTTTTTTAAAAGTTATTTATTTACACCAGTGATATTTTGGCATGATAGATTAAGACGTGATTGCTTTAGTAAGCTTCATTTCCAATAACCAAACTGTCAGTAGTGTCTGTTTCTGGCGTGACAACAGCGTGACTTAAGCGCGACGTAACTTTGAATGTGGTAAGAAGCGACTAAGGGACAAATATGCGAGCATCGGGCCTCCCCAACCCGTCTGGCCAGCGTGGGGAGTGTAGGACAAATCCTCCATTTGCCTCTGGTAAATTAGAGGGTCGTGCTCCTGCAGTGGAGACTAAATGACCTGATGATGATGATTCACTAACTAAATTACTTTTCATGTCACGTTCATTTTAAGCTCGTTAAATCAAAAGGCAATCAATCCCCATAAAATGGGAGTCCGGCTTTTTATTTAAATCGGGATTAAGTTAATTCTGTGGTTAACCTATTTACTTAATCGATGGTGGTTTGGGGCATACGGCTGTGTGGGATAGCGAGCGGGGATGTATTTTGTAAAGTATTAAGAGAAAGTAATGTTCGGGCATGACTGAGTCGGATCTTGCGGTAGTGCTACATAGTCTAAAATACGATTTAGAAACGACCATCACCCATCATTTTCAACCGACTTCAAAAAAGGAGGAGGTTCTCAATTCGACCCGTATGTTTTTTTTTTTTTTTTTTTTCTATGTTTGTTACGCGATAACTCCGCCAATTATGAACCGATTTGAACAAATCTTTTTTCGGCGTATAGGTAATACCTCAAGGGTGGTCCCATTTAAATTTAATAATAGAAAAAACAACCCCCAAGGGTGGAAAATTGGGGATGAACTTTTTTATACGCAATATCTCCGCCGATTATAAATCAATTTGAACGATTATTTTTTTGTTGAATAGGTATTATCAAAAGGGTGGTTTCATGCGAATTTGAAGAAAATATTTCACCCCCAAGGGTGGAAAATTGGGGATGAACTTTTTTATACGCAATATTTTTAATTTTTAGTTTTTTTTTTGTGTTCACGCATTTGAAGTCGGTTTTATTTTTTTAAAAAGTTATTAATGGATGAATAGTATTTTATGCTCTGTCAAAATCAGGTTGTATTTAAAAGAATATACTTTTAAAAGAAATAGGTATAGGTTGTGACGGGTGTAGAAATCCAGCAGCAACTGTAAAAACTTTTTCTTACAAAAGTAATGGAAAATTGTAGCCTTTTACGCTTTTGTAAGTTGCTTACCAGCCGTAATCACTACGACTCTCAAAGAGTGTTACATTTCCAAAGTCGTAAGCTAATTACGTTGCTTACTTACGAGTAAATTTTTAAGTTTAAAAGAGGCAGTCTCCTTCTATTTGAATTATTACAAATTCTGATTATTTTGTTCATTCAAATCTTTATTGTGTTCGCCGTCCTTACCGTCCGTATGTCCCGTGACCTCCCTTCCGGTATTCCTGAAGGAACAAGATCCCTATTGAGGTAATCTGGAGGAGGGATGCCTCCAGTAATTCCCAACATTCTTGCGCACTGGGTGAAGATTGTCTACAGTACACGATGTAGGGTAGAAAGATTGAGTAGATTTAACTATTTTAGGCCCTATTCGACCAAACTTTTATCCGCCTCTGTGGTCTAGTGGTAAGACCACCTGCTTCAGACGCAAAGGTTCGATTCCTAGTGGGGGCAGATTTTTCTGTTCGGTTTGGTTGGTGATAGGGCTTGTTCTAAGTCCGCCTGGCTAGCTACCACCATCTTACCTAAGTCTGTCGCCATAACAACAATGTTAACAGCATTGTTGTGTTCCGGCAGTTAGAGGTAAGATAGCCAGATCCTCCGTGGTTGAGGATTCTGGGTGAAGCTCGCTTCCACCTTCGGCCTGATCGTCACTTACCATCAGGTGAGATACAGGCCAAGAGCTTCCTCGTTGTGGATAAAAAAAATCCGGAAATATCTCCTGGTATAACTGGCACATTGACAGTTTCAGTATGGGAAATATTATGTCAAAACTGACGATTTATTCTGAGATTAATATTTACTCTTGTTTGGTCGAATCCACCCTTAAGGTCATAGCAGACTTATCAACTCGGAAAGGGATCAACACCGTATCGCCTTCCGCGAGCTGTCATCGCCTTTCGCGCGCTGTCAACCGCGAGGCGAGTCGTTTACGTTACGGTGCGGATAGTTTACGTTGCAGTATGGATTTTCACACAAAGAATACTGACTGCCTCGAGTTGATACGGTTACGTTTCCGGGTTGATAAATGTGCCACGTCCTTAATGGCGAAAGATTTTTTTAAAATCTTGTTTAGTAATTTCGGAGCTTATTTGACAATCAATCAAATCTTTCTCTTTAGAACATTATTGTGACTAGGCCTACTTATCCTTTGTATTTTGTAATACGTATGTAATAAGCAAAATCAATCCTTAGGTACTTTGTCTCGTAGACAATGTCATCATCATTACGCAAAACTTGTATTTTAATTGGATCGATGTAACCATGTGGACGGTTGCTTAGTTACAATAATACTATTGTAAGTAGTAATGTCGGTATACATTGTATAAAAGCGAAAGGTCACTGACTGACTCTTGACTCACTTGACTTAAGGTCCTATGTCCCCTAGATGGGGCAGAGGGCGTCCACAACAGTCCTCCATCGCGTTCGGTCTTGAGCTTCGCGTTTGATCTCGCTCCAGGTCTTGCCGATCTTCTTCGCCTCGTCTGCCACAGTGCGCCGCCATGTTTGCTTGGGGCGACCGTGTTTGCGTTTTCCTTGGGGGTTCCAATCCAGAGCCTGCTTGGGGATGTGATCGGGATCCCTTCGGAGAGTGTGGCCAATCCAGTTAACCAGATATCTCTAAAGTTCCCCAAGCAGGCTCTGGATTGGACCCCCAAGGAAAACGCAAACGTGGTCGCCCCAAGCAAACTTCGCGGCGCACTGTGGCAGACGAGGCGAAGACTGACTGACTCACTTATCACAAAATCTCAGGAACTACAAGTGCTAGGAGTCTCAAATTTTGCATGAGGGTTCCTTTTAGAACGTAGGTAGGTGCTCACTAAGACGGGATTTTGCAAAATTCAACCCCGGGATCCACGCGTACGAAGTCGCGGGAGGCCGCTAGTTACCTAGTTGAGTATAATCTTTATTTATTTTTATTTTTATTTTATTTTATTTTGTTTTACAATACTCCGAAATCGAATACCTACCTACTTAAAAGATGTAAAACTATAGGCATTTATTCTTCTTCAAACACAATAACTAATTCGTGTAACACAAGAGAGAACAGATAAAAAGTTTTTCTAAATTAGCCATTTTTCGCGAACAAAATATCCCCAAAGTTTGTATTTGCAAAGTTTTCTTCTTCTTTCCAATAACAAGACGATCTGAAGGCCGCAAATCCGCAAATGTCTCACCCTATATTCTTATACAAGGTGCCATGAAAAGAGTGACTCATAAAATATAGAGATGGGTTACACAGACACAGTTCACTGCACTGTGTATAGTTGTTGCAACTCACGAAGGCGAGTGAGCTTTACTTGTGTGTGTTGTACTTGTACATGCACATAACGATAGTGTAATGTCTATCAAAACTTTTGAAAAACGAATAGTAGCGAGCCATCTGTATGTAAAGCTCACTCGCCTTCGTCAGAGTAAATACAAATGAGTCAGGTCATCTTCATAGAAACGCACAACTCCCCGCTAATCCACGCTAAATTTTGTCAGTGTGTGCGTGCGCGCCGCATACGTATTGGCGCGCTCACATATAAACAGCGCTCGGTGCGTTTCTATGAAGATGACTTACTCAGTTGTATTTACTCTGCCTTCGTGAATTGCAACAACTATAACATTATTAACGGGACTATTCCCATCGCTTACAGTGAATGTTAATAGGACTATTCCCACCTCTCGTTCCCACTGCTGCAACTCCTATGTAGCCAGGATCTACAGCTTGACCGCCAATAAAACCCAACCAATGAAGGTCAGGTTTGTCCCGGAGGAAAGTTAAACTGTCATTGGACCCGCAACGAAATTAATCATAAGAACATAGGAGTTCAAAGTTAAGGATCGACTTCCCATGACTATGTGACATTAATCATCAGGTCATTTAGTCTCCACTGCAGGAGCACGACCCTCTAATTTACCAGAGGCAAATGGAGGATTTTACCTACACTCCCCACGCTGGCCAGACGGGTTGGGGAGGCCTGGTATTCGCATATTTGTCTCTTAGTCGCTTCGTACGATATTCACGGGAAGAATGGGAGTGGTTCTATTAAATGTTCGGTCGTAGTCCACCTGCTTAGTTCACCTAGGCGGATTATGGGCACTTCATTTTATTCAGCCAAGATGGCGCTGTATAAAATTACAAACAAAAATTTCAGGTAAAATGTCGTTCCTTTAACGTTGTCGGCTAATATGACATGACAGACAAATAAAGATGATATTTCATCGTATTCTACTTCAAAAGATCCAATTCTAATGAATGAAAAAGAGAATTGAAATTCCCTACATTTCTCGATAGCAGAAAATGCTTGCTGATTTTGCAGAACGTCTCCAAAAATACTCGACAATCCAAAGCTCCATCCATTACATGCTCGTTCGACAGACTTTCTAACTGAAACCGGCAGGTAGGGTAAGAAGAACAGCCAAATCATTTCAGCAGTGGACGTCACTGTTGAAAAAATGCCTCAAGGATTTTAGCCACAGCCACATTTTCTATAAGCCATTGAGTTATAATGTATAGTAATATTACTTAAATGCTGCAAACAGGCTTTTAAAAAGCGCTTTTACTCTTCCCAGTATTACTTTAATACTACCACTGCTCCGGGAAAATACTTAAATGGGTTAGTGCTGAAAAGAAGCGGTCACCGTTTCAACAACGAGCGGCCCGAATCCAGGCGGTTTCCGCAACTTTCACCATGTCATCGGTCTTCCAAGTGAGAGGCCTGCCTACGCTCCTTCTTCTAGCCACTTGAGAAATTATCTGTCCCTACGACCATCAGTTCTACGAAACATGTGCCCCGCCCACTGCCAATGAAGTTTGCGCCACATCATTACATTCTTAATATTTTATGTAGGACTACATGTAGCCGAGTTGAGATTTTAGACATCTTGAAAAGAATAATAATTGTAGAGATGAAAAGAAAATTTAAGTAAAAAACGACTCTTTTCTCCCGGTTTTCCTCATCATCATCGCTCCCACATCATCATCATTTCAGCCATAGGACATCCACTGCTGAACATAGGCCTCCCCCAATGATTTCCATGTTGATCGATTAGTAGCGGCCTGCGTCCAGCGCTTCCCTGCTACCTTTATGATGTCGTCGGCCACCTTGTGGGTGGACGTCCCACGCATCGCTCACACATTCTGAGTAAATTCAATCTTTCTTTCAAAAAAGTCTCAATTTAGCGCTTCATTTACATTTATATCGATCATATCGATGACTTGGCTGTTCATTGTAAACTGTGTCCCGGTGACCCAATTCCTAATGCAATAGTTCGCTTATTCGCTATTGTACCGATTGGGAGCCAATGAGTATGGCTGGGCGTGTGCTAGCGATATTGCTGCTTTGTGAAGTCCCCAGCTTGCATTTACCCGACTACAGTTAAGTTAAGGAGGGTTATGACATTTTCAGCGTTATTGTGGCTTTTTCTGATGGTCATCTACCTGATGTTCCAGAAAATAATTACACTGGACCACAAAAAGGGTTGGTTACTTTCATAAAACTTATTGAAGATTTTCGATGCGATCCATAAAAATTAATAAAACTCATTTATTATTGCCAATAGGCTTTTAAAAAGCACTTTTACACGTCCCAGTATTAACCCTACCACTGTTCCGGGACAATAAATGGGCCAGTGTTGAGAAGAAGCAGCGCAAGAAACTCATTTACTATGCTTCTTTCTCAGTATAAGTCCATCTTATTCTCATGAATGAAGTAGGTGGCAATGTTTAAGATTTAATAAGTACTAGAATGTATAAAAGCGGCTTTCAAAGAAAAAAAACTTTTAAGTCGCTATATTTTTTGTTGCAAAATTGATGTGCTTTTGGAACTTTTTCAGAGACTGCAATTTATTCGTATTTTCCGTATTATATTAGTTGCCAAATTAACCGATACATCCACAGGTCAATCGATCATGTCGCCATTTTTGTTCATGACAGACTTATTGTGTGGAACAAAGGACATTGTGGCTGCCACTTGATAAATTATCCGGCGCTTTTATAAATGAAGTGATTGAATCATTGGGAGTTATTTTTTGGTGGAAAATAAATTAATATGTAATGTCTCTGCTTGGTACGAATTTTCGTTTCAACCTAAAGATGTTCATTATTTCAGCCACAGGACGTCCACTGCTGAACATAGATCTCCCCCAATCAATGATTTCAATATTATCCGGTTGGTAGCGGCCTGCATCCAGCGCCTCCCTGCTACCTTTATGAAGTCAGTCCACCTTATGAGGGAACGTCTCACGCTGTGTTTTCTGGTACGCGACCTCCACTCCAGAACCTTGCTGCCCCATCGGCCGTCAGTTCTGCGTACTATGTGCCCAGCCCATTGCCACTTCAGCTTGCTAATCCGTCGGGCTATGTCAGCGACTTTAGTTCGTTTGCTCCGAGTATAGCCCTTTCCATAGCTCGCTGTGCAACTTTGAGCTTTTATATTAGGCCTAAATTTAGATGAAGAAAGATGTCCACTATTGTCCACTGCTGGACAAACGCATCTCCCAAGATCCCGCATCCAGGTGCTTCTCGCGACCTTCACCAGATCGTCAGTCCACTGAGTGGGAGGACTGCCTACACTAGTCTACTAGATTCAATCAATAACTAATATTTTTAAAGGTTACTTTATTTTTTATAAATATGACAATCGTAACGTAAGTTAATAAATTCCTTAATAAGTGTTATAATTTTGTATTTTTAGTATAATTGGCTTAGAGAATGAATTATTACTTCCAGAAATACACAAAGGGCAAAAGTCAACGCTTGTTAATATTAATTAAATAATTAACGCGATAAAATACAAAGACTAACAGCCTAGACGGAACTTTTCAAGACGTTTTTCATTTTCTTTGGATAATAATGGATCGTCAAAGAATTTTGATAAAAATAGGAAGAACTAGAATCTAGTTCAAGAACTAGATTTTAATTTACTCTAAAAAGTAGGTAGGTTAGCGACAAAATGTTCTCATTACCTCTATCTTTTATCTTATAATGCAAATGGTAGATCTATATTGTTTAACAAAACACTGGATACATAACTTGCATCTATTTATTAACATAATATTATATTTTTAACCGACTTCATAACCATAATATTATAACATCCCAAAATGCGCTTTCCGAAATATGACGACCAACTTCGAACTGAGAATTTTGAGAATTATACAGTAGTCTCAGTACAATTTTTTTTAAATCCTTCCTGAAAATTAATGTTTCTACCTACTTAAAAAATTGTGTGCGTTAAAGGAGAAATTTCTGGCGCAGAAGTGTCAGTCTCCTCCTACATCATAATCATCACTTCAGCCATAAAACTGCTGAACTGCCACTAGGTGGACCGACGATCTGGTGAAGGTCGCGGGAAGAGGATGCGGGCAGCGCATGACCGTTCATTATGGAAAACCTTGGAGAAGGTCTTTGTCCAGCAGTGGACGTCATTTGGCTGAAACGAACGAACGAACTGCTGTACATAGGCCTCCTCCAACGATTTCCATACTGACCGATTGGTAGCGGTCTCCATCCAGCGTCTTCCTACTACTTTTATGAGCTGGTTGGTTCACCTTGTGGTCCTACGCTGCGTGTTTCGGTACGTGGTACCCACTACAGAACCTTGCTACCCAAGACCAAATTTTTCATACAAAACGAAAATTTCATACAAAAGTAGCACAATGCAACTTGAAAAGAAGACAAAGCGATAAGCGTTTGTATAAATCTTAGCAAAGAATAGACACCTGGAATCGAGACTCAAAGTTCAAACCGAGCAACTAAAGAGTTAAAACTTAAATTTAGTATCGCAAAGTTGAATTGGTTTTGCAAAGATAGAGCCATTTGATTTGTGGGCTAGGTGTCGAACTGAAAGTTTTATTTTCGAAATGGAGTGGTAAGTTTCTATTCTGAATTGTGAACTGTTTTAAAGCTAAACTTCTTATTTTTTTAAACTGTTAAAATTACTACTTATTTGTCTTACGGTATTTTCAAATATTTTGATAAGAAAAAGTAAAAAAGAAGTCCTTAATTTACAACACAGGGTTTACAGACACTTTTTCTAGCGGATGCTGCACTAAGCTGTGCTTGTGTGATGATGTTAGATGACAAACGTATGGGCTTATCGAGTAAAATCGATAAAATGGCGCGATAAAATCTTATCGTGACGCGCATGCTAGGCCTACTGGAATGCTCAACCACAGAGGAACTGGCTATTGGCTATCTTACCTCCAACTGCTTTTGTCTGTTCTCTATGGGTCTCGACTTCCAATTCGTATGAATAATCCTATTTTTCGTTCGTTTCAGCCGAAAGACGTCCATTGCTGGACAAAGACCTCCCGCGACCTATTGTATTCACGGTGTAATAATATAAATAAAACGTCAAAATTCCTTTTAATAAAATAGTGGTTACAAATCATCAAATAATATTTTGAAGTTTTGCTCCTATATGGAGCCTTTAGTTAAGTAGGTACATGTCTCATAATCTTTTTGCCCTTTTTTTAATCCACAACGAGGAATCTCTTGGCCTGTATCTCATCTGATGGTAAGTGACGATCAGGCCGAAGGTGGAAGCGAGCTTCACCCGGAAACTGGCTATCTTACCTCTAGCTGCCGGAACACAATAATGCTGTTAACATTGTTGTTTGCGACAGACTTAGGTAAGATGGTGGTAGCTAGCCAGGCGGACTTAGAACAAGCCCTACCACCAACCAAACCGAACAGAAAAATCTGCCCTGCCTGAAGCCCTACCAGCGCTTCGAGACCAACATTTGGCAAGCGTTCCAATCGTTCCATTTCGTACCAATTTATATATACGTACCTTCACCTATGTATATGTATACTTTTCGAAGCATCTAAGATTCACCACAACATATTTCACACGTACAATAATGTATTCATTCCCAATATTCCGCTTATTTCCCAGAGGGCGGTGTATTGATGTCGTAAGTTTATAGAGGGCGCTGCGTTCGCGTGAGGTCGTTAAAATCAGTTTTGCGTTTGTTTTTTATAGTTTTTTGAGATTGGAATTAAATATTTGCATACGTTTGATGTCTGTAATATGGTTTACTTTTTATAGTTTGGAAAAATGGAAAAATATATTTGTTTTTCGCTCTAGTGATTCGAATAAAGTAGGATAAGCATGGCATAGTTTTTATCTCGGTTTTTGCAGGAAGAATTTTAGTCTTTCTGTAACCGTATACATTTTTTAGGGTTTGTCCACGGGTTTCCTCAAATTTTGAAGTCGTAAACTTCAGAATAGCACTTAAAACCAGGGTCAAATAAACATATTACTACTCCTTTGAGTCGCGCAGTCGGGGAAAAACTGACCCTAAGAAAGAAAATAAGTAAAGAAATAAAAATAAAAAACAACCCGACTCGAGACTGGAAAATTGTGAAAGATGATGATGATAAAACAAAATAGAATTTTCTCTCTCACAAATGCAGTCAAAGCAAAAATGCCTGCCATTATTACGTGAAAATGTGTGAGTTTTTCAACGAGCATGCATATCACAATGACAGCAGATGAGGGTGAAATTGTATGGAATTCTAAGCACCCTTTTTCCGCCGCCCACGGCACAGCGAAAATCAAATTTCAAACGTATCACCGTTTACGATGGTACCTTGTACGTGCCGATTAATGAAAAAGCGCCCTATGGTGGGGGTGGCTTAAATTATATTTCACATAACCATTAATGTGAGTACTTACAGAGCCATCTAGCGAGCGGACTTTCAAACTTTATTTACTCAGATTTAGCGCCATCTGGCATCTGTGGCCGTTGCTGAAACTATTAGTGCTGGCGATTTCACTTCATGCCACCAGGAGGCGTTTTTCAGGAGCCCGTCTGTTCTCGTTTATAACGAAGAAAGAGTTTCTAATAACTTCATAGATGGCGTTGATCTGCGTAAGCTTTATTTAGCATAGAAGCAATAAAAGGCGTATTACTTTAGATACGCTAGATGGCGTGGTATAGAATGTAGCAAAAAGTGTTTCCAAATGATTGCAATAATAGATGGCGTTGAATAAGCTTAATTTAACATAGCAGCATTATGATTAATGTTTATTTTATATGCGTTAGATGGTGTTGTACATTTTTCTAAAGGGTAAAAGGATAATAAATTCCAAGAAAGAATAAAATATTGAAATCAATAGCCGTCTCAATAACATGGAAAAAAATAATATTTTAAGCTCAGCTTAACTACCTTTATTTATCTTTACGATCTTTGTCAGAATTAATGAAAAAGGTTTTTGGAGGTAAATTATGTACTTTAATAACACATAAAGGTACTCTGAACATCACATTAAGCTAAATAATGTGGTGCCTATCTTATGTAGCCGTAAAGTTACTATTTTCTATCTCAATTTCTCAAATATAGTCTGTAGCTTTTGCCCGCGGCATCGCCCGCCTGAAATTTTGTTTGTCCCAGAAAAACTTAAAATGTTTCAACAACCGGGATAAATACTATCTTAAGTTCTATGTGTACTCGTATATTCATTCCCAAGTAACATTTTACTCCATTTAAGAGTTCACATTTAGTTCCAATGTGTACTTAAAGCATTAGTACAGTTCACTCGTGATGTATAAGCTGTATTATTGCAATTAATTACACCTATACCTGTCTAAGGGACTTATAGGAGTGTAGACTAGTGTAGAGTTATACTTTTATACGATTGTTGGTGTTATAATACTCTAACAACTATTCTTTAGTCAGCCATCTGACTAAGAGCATTATAGGAGGGTAGAGATACGGCAACCGCTGTTTAACGGCCTACTTGTACGATGTTATAGAGCTAGCATTTTAATAGAACACACGTGGTTATTTATAAAGCCAAAGGCTGTTATGTTTACTTGTTTTAGACTGTTATACAGCTAGTAGCTGTAGTAGGACTTGTTTGTGATAATTAAAATAACCTTTTTTTACTATCTGTACAAAAGTGTTTCAATGGTTCGCATGTACACTGTAGGCTGTTAAAAGGACTATATGTGTTGTCCATTAACATCAATAGCAGTTTATTTGTCCACAAGTACTACTCTTATTTGCTTTAAGCTGAACATGAATGTGATATTCTATTACACATTTCCCCAAGCCTGTTTTTAGTTGTTCATGGTGGTTCTGTACATGATGCAGAGGAAAATATTATGCCTGAACCTGAAATTTCCCTTCAAAATATACAGATATCAGAGTGTGATGATTGCAGTTCTAGTGATAGTGAATACCATTTTGATTTGGACAATTATTTAACCTTTCGCAAAAAAATAAGAACATGGGCTATTGAAAATCGTATTCCTCATTCCGCTTTGAATAAATTGTCAAGCATAATAAACGAATTTAAACCGGGAACACTACCGTCTGATGCTTTAGGTATTCATACTTGACTATTAGTACCTGGGCTAGGCGATTTAACGGACATTAATAATTTTTATTGCGGATCTCTAAAATTTCAGTATTTGAAAGAATTAAAGATACACAATTGACCTGAACTAGGTACATCTTAAAGCTGTACATAAGTTCACATTAGAATAAATTTATAGACATTAGCGCTGTAGTGGTACAAATGTGGAACTTCATATAGATAACAGCATTCTAACAGAACACATGTGAACCTAATATACGCTCACCGCATTAAATTGGAGTTATAACAGTTCACATAGCCGTATTTCATTTCCACCATTTTGTTCTACATAACCTAAAATATTTACCAAATAAATCTCCAAAATTAATGCAGATTTATCACAAAATTCGCAGATAGAGCGATTGAGTTTTGGTTTCATGTTATAATTAATTACCGTAATATCATTATAATGCCAATCCAATATCAAAAACAGAAAATTCTAGATTTTCTCTCAGCCAGTTTTAAATATTTTAAAATGAATATCGCGTTTTTACAGAGGCGCGTAAATATTTTAGCTGTAAATATGTATACATTTCACGATAAAGTTGTATTCCCAATGGCATTAACATTATTAAGTATTTAAAACCCGTGTTATTATTTGCATAAATGATTATCCGCCCGAGTTGTTTCCCTCTTGGCACTCACGTACAAATACCAAACTAATATTAAAATGTGGAAATAATTTAAGACACACGTGAACTTTAGGTAGCATTGGAGTACTTTTGTCGGACTTTATAACTTTGAAAGCTGTGCATTTAGCCACTTGTTACTCTTTATTATCCTCACGTACTTTGTATGGTTCACACTGCGTCCCATATAGTGCCGTAAGTCAGCCTTAAGTACGATGTTACTACTTAAACTGCTATTATAATGCTATTATACTGCTAATGTACAGCCATAGTGAACTTAAGGCTGTCTAATTTGTGCCCAAACTGGTTCTATAAAAGCATTATAGCAAGCTATACAGCTCGTATACAGCTGACATACACAGCTTGTGGAGTACATGTGAACGACTATTGAACTCTTAAATGGAGTAAAATGCTACTTGGGTTATGTTATGTAATTATTTTTTTCTAAATTCATATTAATTTTATACCGCCTACTTTATTCTCAGTTTGGCCACAGAATAATAATAAGTACTACGTACAGAAGTTTTACTTCGCGAAGGTATTTAAAAAAATGTATGCTCAATGTCATTAACAATATGGTGTAATTTAGCCTGTCTCAAGAGTCAAGCACCATTTTGTTGACAAACGTCAGTGATCGGCACTGCGCCGAAGCTATAGGGCTGACTTCGGTAAAATGATGTGACGTGAGGTGCCAAACTGCGGAAAATGGCGGAGGAAATACATGATTTAGCATGAATTATCATGAATAATATTAACTACTTATTTACCTTTCAGTGTCTTGAGGCAACTTAAAAAAGTACATTCTGTGTTTTTATTATTATTTAGGCAGTTAAATACTGCACAGTATTTAGTACACCATTTTCTTTATTTTCTTCTTCTATTTACAAGAATAGGTACGCGTGCGTGAGTCAATGTTCGCTCGTATGTGAGGCCTTGTCGAATAGTATCCTGTAGGTGGGCCATCGTGCGTGTTTTGTTTTCGATGTAAACTCGCGGAGATGTACAGGCCTGGTTTGGCCCTAAGGTTGACTGGAGGAAAATGCCCAAAGGCATTAAGTCCGCCTTATGTACACCGTTCTTTGTGCATGTAAGTTTAAAATAAATAAATAAATATCCTTCCCGGGACTCAAACTATCTCTACACTAAATTTCATCAAAATCGGTTCAGTGGTTTAGGCGTTACAGACAGACAGACATAATTACTTTCGCGTTTATTAGTAGATATGCCATACATTAGCACAGTCACATTCCAATTCCGCTAATTCGTTCCACCGTCATTTGTAAACGAGGCCGAGCGTAAATATGGTTAATTTGTAATTTATTAAGGACAGTGTCATGAAAGCATTTTGATGTCATCAGGAAAGTACAATTTTGGCGAAGTATATTAATAATATTTACGGGACTATTCCCACCTCTCGTTCCCACCATTGCAACTCCTGTGTACGGGACTATTCCCACCTCTCGTTCCCACCGCTGCAACTCCTGTGTAGCCAGCTTGACGCTAAACCCAACCAGTGAAGATCAAGTTTGTCCCGGGGGTAAGTTAAACTGTAATTGGACCCGCAACGACATAGGAGAAGTTCAAAGTTAAGGTTCGACTACCTTCCAGTGTAAAGCTTAGAGCTATATTTGTTAGCATTCATCATCATCATTTCAGCCACAGGACGTCCACTGTTGAACATAGTCCTCCTCAATGATTTACATTGGCCGGTTCGTAGCGGCCCGCATCCAGCGTCTTCTAGCCAACTTTATACATTTTTTGCAAACACCCGTACCGCAAAAAACAGTAGGTACCTGCAAAAAAACTGGATACCGCCTTGTGAACACGCTTTTTTTCATATTTTATTTTCATATTTTTAGGGATAGTACATTAGTAGAGCTACCTCCCCTAGCAGTTTGATTTACCCATTCTGGGACACCCTGTATAATGTTGTTTTCAATTATTAAAAAATTAATACCCTAATAAATAATCTATTCTATTATGTGTCATAGCTAATTCCAGTCTATTGTTACGAGTGGCGCATTAGAAAAATACACGCAGACAGTGTGCTTTCAGAAGTGTATGACCTAGTATGACCTGACCTATCAACCTTGCGGCACAGCGCGAACTTTGTATGTCGTCATACATATTTGGGTTGGATAGTGCTATCCACTTGGGGAATCTTGCAAACATCTAGAACGTTCGGTTTATTCAAATTTTAATGATGTAGATACACTGCTGGATATAGGCTTCCCCCAAGGATTTCTATAACGCCCAGTTCTGCACTGCCCGTATCCAGGCGCTTCCTGCGACCTTCACCAGATCGTTGGTCCATCTAGTGGGAGGCCTGCCCACACTACGTCTTGGTCTTGCGGCCCAACGAGTAGTATGGATACCAAAGTTAAACTGGGCCTATTTTTCCATTTGTTGGTGAATTCTTTGATAGCCTTTAGAAGTTATCTCTCAGATAAATAATTCCTAGAATTTTTACTAATTTATAAAAATGTCCTCTATGTTGTCTGGAAGTCATCGCTGCAAAGCGATAAGATCGCCTAAATTGTGCCGTTTCTTGTGTTGGTAGGTACATCTTTCTTTTCTTGTTTTGTGTGATGTACAATAAAGTGTTTATCTAACTACTTATACCACAGAATATTAATAAGTACCTCATAAGTACTTTTGAGTTGAGACAAGTTCATAGCACGCCACAGAATAATGATTTTCAGACAAATGAGACAAGCAACGAACACTCCCAGAGGAAATATAATTATCAAGGCTATGAATTTAACTGTTCTTAAAATTAATACCATTGCCATGTTTCAAGAATGCTTTTTGGCAGCTTTTAATCTTCACTTTTAGTTCATCCACTTGTACTAATTAATATTATTAGAAACTGTCTTTTCTAGGTTTTTATCCCGTTTTAACTACTCTTTCTGTAACAAGACAATTTCATTTCAAAAGTCAGTTTGTCAATTTGAAGGAAAATCCTTTAAAACAAAGTCTTCTCTCTTTTTATTGTCACTAGCAATAATTGTCAAGAATTCAGTTCCTCAAAAGATTTATCCTTTTCTCGAAAATATTTTGTTCGGAGACAAACATTCTTGTTTCTTTTTATTCTCTTTGAGCTACAATACTTTAACTTTAAGACCGTTTCTGTATTTCCAGAGGTTACTTCAACAAACTTACAATAGTACAAACTTTAGTTCTGATATTAGTGTAAACTAGCTTTTTCCCTCGGCTTCGTCCACGTGAATTTTGGACTGTCTTAAGCTTCAACCACCCCAACGCGTGCAGGTCGCCATCGCCGACGCGATCTCATAGGGAAATGACAGGTCGCGTGAACTGTCATAGGTCGTGCGACCTGTCATTGGCCTTTGATCGCAGCGGCAATGGCGATCTGCACGCGTTGGTGTAGTTGAAGCTTTAGAAAATCAAAATCAAATCAAAAATAGACTAATCTTTTAGTCAGTACATAGGCCCTTTCCAGGGCGCTTATACACGTCCCAAATATAGCTTGCCCTACCACCACTTCGGAACAACATAATTATGGGCTGGCGCTGAGAAGAAGTGGTTGAAGAAACTCAGTCACCTTTGTCAGTGTCTTTTTCAAATATGTACAGCAAATACTACATTAAACCACTAGGTGGACCGACGATCTAGTAAAGGTTGCGGGAAGAACCTAGATGCGGGCAGCGCAGGACCGATCGTTATGGAAACCCTTGGGGGGAGGGTTTTGTCCAGCAGTGGCATTTGGCAGAAAGAATGTAAAAAATGCGAGCTAGACTAGAAAGATCGACTACTTTTAGCGCTTACCGCCTCTGTGGTCTAGTGGTAAGACCACCTGCTTCAGACGCAGAGGTCCCGGGTTCGATTCCCAGTGGGGGCAGATTTTTCTGTTCGGTTTAGTTGGTAGGGCTTGTTCCAAGTCCGCCTGGCTAGCTACCACCATCTTACCTAAGTCTGTCGCCATAACAACAATGTTAACAGCATTGTTGTGTTCCGGCAGTTAGAGGTAAAATAGCCAGTTCCTCCGTGGTTGAGGATTCCGATTCCGAGTGAAACTCGCTTCCATCTTCGACCTGATCATCACTTACCATCAGGTGAGATACAGGCCAAGAGCTTCCTCGTTGTGGATAACAAAAAGCACGAATTCATGCAAATCTCACCTAACGACAAAACCTCCTTTCTGCAGTCGGGCATAACCTTACATTCCGACTAAAAGCTCACGTAAAATGCGTTTCACAAAACACAATGTGACACAACAACTATTATGAAAGTAGCGACAGCAAAATAATTTGTAGCCCAATTTCCGTAGTTTCTTTTATACTTAAACTCATGTAATTCAAAATTAAATTTTAACTTATAGGTATTCTATTCTCATGCCAGATCATCATCATCATGTCATTTAGTCTCCACTGCAGGAGCACGACCCTCTAATTTACCAGAGGCAAATGGAGGATTTGTCCTACACTCCCCACGCTGGCCAGACGGGTTGGGGAGGCCTGATGCTCGCATATTTATCCCTTAGTTTCTTTTTACGACATTCTCTGGAAAAGTAGGAGAAGTTCTATAAAAGACATATTATTCTATCCTTCTTCTTCTTCGTCGCTACACTCTTGCCAGAGTGGTCGTGGTCGTCACACCAGGTCCGGTGGCAAGCCTCACAATCCGTCGCCATTCCTCCCGCACTGCAGCCTTTCTTGTGCACACGTGGAGTGGACAATTACATAATATTCTATAGTCCTGAGAAGAAGAATTGCAAGAATCTCTGTCAGTTTTATTTAGTCATCATCATAATCATTTAATTTTCAGCCACAGGACGTCCACTGTTAATTCTAAAGCACAACTTTACTAAAAAGGCACTTCATTCTGGTCTTAAAAATTTAATTAATTTTAAATTTCCTGAAAATTAAGAGTTTTGATTGCATTGTCATTGAAAAAAGTAATTTAATTGAGTTGACAAAATAATGATGTCACTGGCTAGTATTGCCATACAAAATCTATGGGAGTCTCGTTTTGACAGTTTTAAAAAGTAGGTACATCAATTGATTGGTGGTGGCAAATACCCTATTCTTTTACCATTAGTATTAGCAATTAGTACATTAGTACTAAAACATAGGCAGTACAAAGTTCGCCGGGTCAGCTGATTTTAACTGGTACTAGTGAACCAGCTACAATTAATATCAGAGTCTATTACGTGACAACTTCTAAAGAAGATTAATATTAAAATATCGTCTTAAAAGAGCTCGGGATCATTTTTCTTGATCAATCTGAGAAAATATTTGCGGTCTGACAGTTTAAGTAATAAGATACGCAAAGTATGAGTTGTTATATGTTTTACAAAATATAGTAGTACCTACTATAAACACATTTGTACGTACTATAAGTACTAAGAAAATAGTCAAATCTTGGAAGTTTTGATTTACATGATTGTTTGCCGTTCACAATGGTATTTTTCAGTTCTCTGGTAAGCATCCCAACTAAAATTATAAAGTAGTTAATTCAGCGAACTTGAGCCCGCCATTTTTGTTGCGATTGAAAAAAATCGTTTGACAATCCTTGTCCTGAAGGCCTGGCAGTATCTGTACGGTCTTGACGAGTTAAAAAAAAATTGGTGCAGTTACATTTTGGAGTGTTATTTTTATGTGAAAGTTTGCGAATATAGATTAGTGTTAGTTACTCTGTCACGCAATAACTACTGAACGGATTTTGATGAAACTTAGCAATATGATTTTTTATATCTCGAAATCTATACTAGCCAATACTAATATTATAATTGCGAAAGTAACTCTGTCTGTCTGTCTCGCTTTCACGCCTAAAACACTGAACTGATTTAGATGATATTTGGCATAGAGATAGTTTGAGTCCCGGGAAAGGACATAGGATAGTTTTTATCCCGGTTTTTGAAACAGGGACGCGCGCGATAAAGTTTTTCTGTGACAGACAAAATTCATGCAGGCGAAGCCGCGGGCCGAGAGCTAGTAACGTATAAATTATCCTTAATGGGTTATAATTACAACGATCTGTGACAAACTGAATTTACGCGAGTAAATAACCCATAAGCAAAAGCCAGTTTTATTGTAATATTCTACTTCTAACTTCCGTTTTAAGTTGATAAGTCCCAAAAAGGTTTATATTATGCCTTTTTTGCTGTCCCTACCGCTAACGAGGCACGCGCTCTGTCCTTTTGCCTTTTGCCTTTGTGCCGCTAATTATCTGTGCTGAATATGCTGACTGTACTTTCATAACGCTTCTGGGAATGATAAGTTTTGCTATGAAAATATACAGGGTGTGAGAACAGTTGGAGAGGATTAGCAAATCTATACACTTATACATACAAATATGTAACACAGTCGGGTTAGTTATACAATTCATAACTCCAGCTGTTCTTGCTGAAAAGAGGTGGAATTGTGTAAAGCAATCGTAATCATTTGACAGTTCATAGAGTTCGATAAATTCAGTTAAAAAAAGCGTTTGACAGAATAATCGTACGCTATGAACTGTCAAATGATAACAATTGCTTAAGAGTAGGCGCACACCGTTGATTTTTAGTTGGCTGATAGTTGTGCCCGATTTTAATTTGTATGAAGAATCGGCGTAGTGTGCGCACTCCCATACATGCCCATACTGATCAACTGCCCGACTAAACTATCGGCCGACAAAAAATGAACGGTGTGCGCCTACTCTTACACAATTCCACCTCAGATTTTGATTAAAGGTACTCGTATCATAGGGAGGTAGCAACTTTTTAGCCTACTATCAAAAGATCTTATTTAGCACGACCTAATTATTGTCTGTTAGACGGTACGAAGTTCGCTGGGTCAGCTAGCAACAAACGACTTGCTCTGACTTTGCACGAAATTTAGACATTTTAACCTTCCTCTTGCTTGAATCACTCTGTCTATTGATGAAAATCGCTTTAAAATCATATGCGTAGTTGTAAAGGTTTAAGCAACGGGAGTGACTTTTTTTTCGTCAGGAAATGCATGAAATTGCATACCCACTGTCCCGTAGTCACTTTTATATAAATCCACAGGAAGAGTGGAATTGGGCCTATTTTACAGTGCTGAAAGAAACTTCCCAAACTCATCTAGCCAGCGAGGGGAGTGTGCGAAGCCTCCTCTTACTCTTCACGAGAGTGTCGTAAGAGGCGACTTAGGGACTACATCAAACAGAGAACGGGCAGCAGCGCTCTCTGAAAAACATCAATGTTTTAAACTGCGATATCTACCCGCCTGCCAAGCGTGGAGATTATGGCAAAACCGTCCACTATAGTGGAGGAGGCTCGTAGTCCAGCAGTGGACTGTAAAGGGCTGTTGATGACGAGGGGAGTGAGAAATGTAGGTCTCCATTTCCTCTGGTAAATTAGAGAGGGTCGTGCTCCTGCAGTGGAGACTGAATGACCTGATGATGATGAAATAAAACCAACTATAAACAATACAGACTGTTCGTAAAAGTATTGATTCATTTGAAAACTTGCTTATTCGATTCGTATTTCATAAAAAAATCAGCAAAGTGCGAGTCGGATTCTCTCAAGGGTTCCGTACTGTCGTATAATTAATTAGAATTTTCTATTGTAAATCTACTTGCTATAATGGAGTTGCAGTGGTAGGAAAAGTCCCTTTTGACCGACTTTAAAAAGTAGGAGATTCTTAGTTCAGTTGTTTTTTGTATTTCTCTTAACCATCATTCTGACGGTTAATGAGATATTAGCCCGCTCACAAAAGGTAATCATCATCATCATTTCACCCACAGGACGTCCACTGCTGAACATAGGCCCCCTAATTATTTCCAGATTGACCGGTTAGTAGCGGCCTGCGTCCAGCGCCTTCCTGCTACCTTTATAAAGGACAGGGAGATCTGCCCCTCCCACTAGGTGTACCGACGATCTGATGAAGGTTGTGGGAAGTACCTGGATGCGGGCAGCGCAGGACCGGTCGATGTGGAAATCCTTGGAGGAAGCCTATAAATAACTAAATAAAAAAAATGTGTGTCCTATGTCCAGCAGTGGACGTCATTTACACAGTAGATAAATCAAACAGTACGGAAGCTTCATACAAACGCTCGAAATCAGACTCACGCACACAGACGCACGCTTTACACGAGCTCTTAAGCGAACCTCGCAGTCCATCCGTCGCGAGTGTCGCGCGCGTTGTGTTTTTAATAATAATTTTATTGCATGCACTGTCCGCTGTATTTTTAAAAACATGCCACGAGTGAATTGCGTAGTATACGGCTGCTTGAACTCGGCATCTTCTAAACCAGATCTTTCATTTTTTAAACTTCGTAATAATTCTGAATTGTAAAAATGATTAAATATTACTTTTTAAATAAAGTGCTTAAGTAATTACGCTTTTTAACAATTTATGTGTTCTATTTGATAAAGTAATTTGCTCTGCACGCTTTTGTACTAAGTGATGAACTGTATTTAAAATGAGGCAATAGGTATGTGAAAGTAAGTATCCGGTATTTTATTTATGAGAATAGAACTGGCTAGAGATTCTACTGGCCTCTAATAGTAATTAATCAATTTATTCGATTGTGTATTCGATCATTGTAGAACCTAATTAACGTTTTATTTTTTTGTTAACTACTTAGTCAATTAATTTATTCCATTAGGTATTTGATAATTAAAAAACCTAAATAAACGTTTTAATAAATAAGTAAGTATGAACCTTATTAATTTTATAAAGGTTAAGAGTGCCAACCCTAACACTCAGTTGAAGTGTAGGTATTTAACTCGCCGAAAGGGCTAAGTTTCCGTACTGCTTTAGCTCATATATACTGTGTCATTTAGCTGAAACAAACGAAGCGGCTGTCCAGCGCCTTTCTGCTACCTTTAATAAGGACTGACAGTGTAGGTTTAGGTTTTATTTTATTTTTTGAAGGGACGCGCGCTGGTAGCTTGAAGAGCTTTTCCAGCTTCACCGGGCAGAGTGGCGAGTACAGAAGGTACTCTAGCCGTTTGGCGAACGCGCAGTCGGTCGCCAAACGGCTAGAGTTTGCCCGACGTTCGCGATCGGGCCGTATCGAGCGCATAAGGCGCCCGATCAGTGGCGAACCCAACTAGAGGGTTGCCCACCGCGGTGTTGGACCAAAGTCCAGCCTACGGCGGGCTCACTCCAGTGGGCCCGATCGAGGGGACTACGGACGCGGCCTGAGGGCGCCACGGTAGGCTCGGACCTCGGCTCAGGCCGTGTCCGGGGGACGGATTGGGGGGTGTAGGTTTAGCGTCTAAAAGGGTTTCTTTTACACTTTCTTAGTACGGAACCCTACAAAGTTCTCGATTTATGAAGCAATATTAAAAATTCTTTGCTAAAGTACCGGCGGCAGGTTTAGTAGATGGTTTAACGAGAAATTTGTTCCGTTTAAAGTATTAATTTTGTTTTATAATTAGTTCTTTAACTTCGTAGAAGTGGTTAAAAAGTTAATGTTAAAACTCGAGGTTCTGGGTTCGGTTCCCAGAGTAATTTAGTGTATTTTTTCTAGTTTCAATAAGACATTTTTTTAATTCAAATTTATTTTTATTTAGTTCGAAAATCCGTAATTATTATGAATTTAATATTAAATGTTCTATCTGGATAGTCTGGAACTGAAAGAAATCGCATTCTAGCGATAAGACCCTCCCTTCAGCCTTTCCAATTTTTTGTCAAAAATAGGAAAAGTAATAATTTGCTCAAAAATTATAAAATAGTTAATCAAATGAGTTAGATAATAATTAAATAACAAAAAAAAAAAACAATATAACATTAAAAAAAAATACATACAGCCGAACATAAGAGCCTCCTCCTTTTTTGAAGTCGGTTAAAAATCGCATTTTGACAGCTGATTCGTAAAAGAATGTCAATTGATTAATAATCTCAATCAGTTCCTCAAAATTCGTGCAAGTTTGAAGTTATAACTACACCCTATATAAATGTACAGAAGACTGCATATCCACACAACACCTTGCAACTTATGTAGCTGTAATTAGGGTCTATTTTACAAAACATACCTCAACCAAATGTGGCTCGGCACATCAAAATGTAATCTTATGTCATCGCAATAGCTTCTACATTCAAATACCTCACCGAGAGTGGCCCATTATCTAAAAGCGCAAGTTATCAAGGATACACTGATCGATCCCCGGCCATCTATCTGTCCCTTTCACCCCCAAACTACACCCGGTATTTCCGTCCTTTTCTCCCTGATATTACGGTGAAATGGCTTACCATTGTTTTTTTACAATGGCCACTGAAAATACAGGGTTTCTTTGTAATGGAATTAGGTTTACATGTGTAACAAGAAAAACAGAAAATCTTGTTCTAAAATTGAGGTATGAAATGAGAAAGGGCCCTTTCAAATTAGGTCTTTCCCGAGCATTATATCCGGGCCTTTTCAAGGCGAGAGTGAATAGACACTTACAGGGCAGATATGTATGTACCATCCTAGACTGCATCTCACTTAACATCAGGTGCGATTGGAGTCAAATACCTGTGTTGTTGTGCTGTGTTATGGAAGGCGCTGGATGCAGGCCGCTACCAACCGTGCGATGTGGAAATCATTGGGGGAGGCCTATGCTCAGCAGTGGACGTCCTGTGTCTGAAATGATGATAATGATGACCTGCTTTGTGCTAAAAAAAAATTTTGAGCAGAATGTCAGACGTTAGTCGTGAGTGTAGTATGTGCGTCACTACGCACACACTCACATCCCTTACATAGTATATAAGGCAATGCACGTCAATAAACGCACGAATAAGAGCTCTTAATACGCAGTCAGTCTACTTATTTAATCGTCCCAACGCCCAACGTTGCATGGCGACCCTGCCAGTGCTGCTCACGCAGCGCTGAGCAGATGGTTTGGAATAAATAAAGTAATTTAAAGTGAAATAAAATAAATTAAAAATTAGGTGAAACGTGAACAAACAAAATATGGACTAAACATTAGACTTAAATAAAAATTCAATAAAAATATCGATTATGAACGTGAAATAGAAATAACAGTGCCAAAAATCAAGAATTTCCTGATCCTGATCAAGATGCAAGAAAACGGACCGAATTGGATAAGCTGGGCGCCGGGCGATGATGGAGTCAGATGAGGTAACAACAGTGTGCTGGGTGCCGGGCGATGATGGAGCCAGATGAGGTCAACAGAAGTTAGCAGGGTGCCGGGAGTGTTCGAGTCGGAAGTGGTTGCAGCCGGGAGAACCCTACATCATGATAAGTTCCCGTGCCGAAGTCCCCTTTTGCCCCATGAAGAAAAGTCCTCTTGTCCTCTTCAAAATTAGGTCATCATTCTACGGTAAAATATTTTTGTCATTCATTAAGTATTATCATTTAAATTCTGGAGAATAATTTAATTTTTGACTGTTAATTTATGGGTTTAATTTGAAATATGAATTAATTTTTTTTTCTAATTTGGTAACGTTAAGCAAAGAAATTAATGTACTTTTTGTAAACAAATATTTATATTATAAAAAATTGCAAAGCATTTAAGATATTTTATGGAAATAATTATAAGGGAATTCGATATTTTTATTGAAGATGTAAAATATTAATTATGTATTTTGAATATTTTTTTATGTTTAAGTTAAAATTATTAATAATAACGTTTGTTGACGACATAATAATGTAATACTGACTATGAAAATACTGAATAATTCGCATAATATTTTATTTGCAGAAATTAAATACGAGTGATATTGTAATTTTTTTTTCTAACAAGAATTAACTAATTGAGTATTTTTAGTTTTTACACAATCACACCAGTGATATTTTACAGCCTCATTTTGTTACATTTTATTTGATTAGGATTTATTTACTTTAATATTATTACTAAAATTTGTATTTTAAAATGTTTGATTTTCAAGAAGTAGGTCAATAATTTTGTTACTCAGTCATGTCATTGCACTCAACGCATACGACTTATTGCAAATCAGCAAAACGTGATTTAGCATCAGACACGTTATGATGACATGTAGGTATTTTCTAGCGTATCGACACAATACTTCGCTGTAATTAAGATCTTTACTTTTAAACAATAATTGTGTTTGATATGCAAGTAAATATTTTAAATTAGTATCATATTTGTAGACTTTTAAGATCACCAAGATCACATCTCTAATATAGATATTTAACAAAACATTAATAGGATTATTGATTAATTTGATTGATTGGATTTATCTTTGAAGTAAACAATGTTTAGATTTTTTTTTCATGATTAAGTAATGTAAGTAATTAATTAAAATATTTATGTAATAATTAAATAACAAAATCACAATGTAATTTAGACCATTGAAAACGCAATACTTATAATTTGATGATTGCTATGTTGAAAAATATTTTGCAGTGTAGGTAAAATATCACTTGGCTGACTTATAGATTGCTGATTTATTTGGGTCAACACACAATAGATAATTATTGCACAATGATTTACATACATTTTAACTTTTACGACTATGAACGTAAATAATTTTACTTAAAATCTATTTGTTTGTTTTTAATATGATTTTATTACAGTATATTCAGTATAGTAAATGACTTATTATGTAACTAGAAATTATGTTATAACTATGAAATGGAAAATATAATTACACGGATAAGACGATAATAATAATAATTTGATTATAAATATGACAGAATGTAATTTATACATTGTATAAAGTTAATTAACTTATTGTGAGTTTAGAAAACTGTAGGCAGAGGAATGTACGTTAATGTTATTAAATGATGAAGGCTATGAGATAAAGGTTTGTTGTTATAATGCAGGTTTTGGTTTGAAATTCAGATAGGCAAAGTTATAAAATAGTTTGATATTGTTTGTAAAGATGAGCTAAAGTTAGGCATGCATTAATTGCACAGGATACTTTTAATTATTTTGGACTGATCACCCAAAAGTTTTAAGATATTCTTGTGCATTGATTGCGTAGGTTTGTGAGATTGTAAAGTATTTTGTTAGATATTGAATGAATATTGAAATATTATATGAATATTGTGTAAACATGGTACTAAAATAAATAAATATTAAGGGGAATTATCCTTCGTTCGATCATGGTGCATACTAGATATCTCTGTGAGAATAGTTGGAGACACTAATAAGTCTTAAAATTATCCCTTAATTTAAATGATTATTATAAATAAATAAATATTATTATATTATAAAGTGCACGCACATTTTATAAAAGTACCATGATGAAATGATAAAATGAATTAAGTCGACTATAAATAAATAAATAATGACTTGTAAGTGTAGTAGATCTACTAACAATTAAAACATGAGGGTGGCCACCTCATAAGAATTGTTGATGTACTTATCTCGGAAATGGAAACTTTAATGGATATGACTTGGGTACTAGTACGAAATACTTGGATGTGACTTTATTTTTATTACATAAAATTGATATCTTTGAAACATTTTAGATAGTCGTCAACAACACGTTTAAATACATTTTTTTTTTTCATTTCTTTTAAGTAGTTATATTATTAAATTGTTATGGATATTTGACACCACAAATTCAAATAAAATTTTGCAATGTGTTCAATTATCATTTTAATTTATTTTTAATATAGCATTATTTTACCCAATCTCACGTATTTAAAATTCATTATTAAATGGTGTCAAGTATCCAATTTTGTAAAATGTTTTTTTTTTCTTTCATTAGCTTTCTTAATTGTAAAAAAAAAAATACAAAAAAAAAACGGGGGAGGTGTAGTATGTGCGTCACTACGCACACACTCACATCCCTTACATAGTATATAAGGCAATGCACGTCAATAAACGCACGAATAAGAGCTCTTAATACGCAGTCAGTCTACTTATTTAATCGTCCCAACGCCCAACGTTGCATGAGTTTCAGTTCATCAAGACCGCACCCGGGCACGGAGGCATCCCGTTTCTTGCAGGAACTGTCTTTTGCAGGATCGTTTAGAACTACACGTAATACGTGTTTTAATATTAACATTCATATAAACATCCGTTTGCAATGTCCCACAAAAATCCGATCCGGTCGAATTTGTAATTGAAATTTCTAACACAATTAAGTGTGTTTACATGACAGTCCAGTTTCGCGAAATCATGCAATAGATCATTTAACCGCCTCTGCGGTCTAGTGGTAAGACCACCTGTTTCAGACGCAGAGGTCTCGGGTTCGATTCCCAGTGGGGGCAGATTTTTCTGTTCGGTTTGGTTGGTGGTAGGGCTTGTCCTAAGCTAGCCACCATCTTACCTAAGTCTGTCGCCATAACAACAATGTTAACAGCATTGTTGTGTTCCGGCAGTTAGAGGTAAGATAGCTAGTTCCTCCGTGGTTGAGGATTCCGGGTGAAGCTCGCTTCCACCTTCGGCCTGGTCATCACTTACCATCAGGTGAGATACAGGCCAAGAGCTTCCTCGTTGTGGATTAAAAAAAACTGAATCCCAAAAAACTGGATTGCCGTGAAGACAAGCCATTAAAGTTTGCGTTACTTTATATAATCAATAACATAGGCATGTAGGTGGAAAGTCAAAGTTTATTACTTTGTGCTCTTTCGGTTGACATTTTGTAAACAAATTAATGTAAATGTTAATCCATCCATCATCTCATTTATTATTAAAAAGACAAACAAACGTAGGTACTTTTATTATAATACTAATAGCGGCCGCCCGCGACTTCGTACGCGTAGAAATTTCCAACCCCAATTTTACCCCCTTAGGGGTTGAATTTTGCAAAATCCCGTCTTAGTGAGCACCTATGATCTAAAAGGAACCCGCATGAAAAATTTTAGACTCCTAGCACTTGTAGTTTCTGAGATTTCGTGATGAGTGAGTCAGTCAATCAGTGACCATTCGCTTTTATAAATACGGCACCATCCAGTTCCAAACTAAGCAACTTGTATACTTGTTAGCTCATCAGTACTGCTACTCAATGAACCGACGATCTGGTGAAGGTCGCAGGAAGCACCTGAATGCGGGCAGTGCAGGACCGGTCGCTGTGGAAATCCTTGGGGAAGGCCTTTGTTCCACGTCTTTGAATAAAAGGAAGGAAAAAACGTGAAATAATGTTGAGGATAAACGTTTCAAGGATTTACCACACTATGCGTTCAGGTCAAAGAACGCAGACCGGATCATGTAAGAACAATATTACGGGACTATTCCCACCTCTCGTTCCCACCGCTGGAACTCCTGTGTAGCCAGGATCTACAGCTTGACCGCCATTAAAAACCCAGCTACAGATCGTTTCATCCATGAAGACGCGCCCCACCATTTTTTTTTGGTCTTGGTCGCGCGGGTTTCGGGGAGTTTGATCCGAGCAATCCGAGCGTCATTATAGTAGTGTGCGTGTGCGTCATGGATAATTTTGAGTGTACCGATAACACTCAAACATTAGTGGAAGAATGGTGGAGCGCCTCTTCGTGGATGAAATGATCTATACCAGCGAAGGTCAAGTTTGTTTCAGGGGAAAGGTAAACTGACATTGGACCCGATATGAACTAGACCAATATTGTCGGTCAGGGCAACGGTCAGCGGTCCGGGCACGGCAATCTGTCAGAGGTCGTGACAAGGCAATCTGTCAGCGTTGCGATTTGCGTTCTTTGCTGAGCACTGATGCTCTGACAATGTTCAGTCAGCATCAAATAGTTCGTGACACCCAAAGTAGCCAATAAGTTCGCAACACGTCTTTGTTCAATACAACATACATCTGTTTCCGCAATTTATTACACCGATCTTGTCGCGACAAGGAAAAATTTCCGTGCTTTTAAGCGATTTTGTGAAAAATATTATTGGCAGGTAGTTGCTAATTGCTCATAAGATAGGCCCCCTTAATTTAATTTATTGTCCGTGGTGCATAATCTTTTCTTAAAGGTTTTAAACCTCTGTTTGTCACCTGTCATCCGCTTTGCAATGGAGGGAAGTCGAACCTTAATTTCGAACTCCTCCTATGTTCTTCTGATTAATTTCGTTGCGGGTCCAATGACAGTTTAACTTTCATTCGGGACAAACTTGACCTTCATTGGTTGGGTTTTTGTGGCGGTCAAGCTGTAGATCCTGGCTACACAGGAGTTGCAGTGGTGGGAACGAGAGGTGGGAATAGTCCCGTTAAACACGTCTTTGTTACAATTGGAATAAGGTTGCGTTGTCAACTTTTGGCCACTTTGGGTGTCACGAACTATTTGATGCGGACTATTTATAGATGCGGGCTGCGTTCACTTTGACCTGACAGATTGCAGAACGCATCCAGTGTGTCAAATCCTTCAATCTCCACTGAAGTTTATGTATTCGCATACTTTATGTACAAAATTACCGGAGTATGTTGGCAATTGGCATGGACTTAGGGCTTGTTCCCACGGAGGCATCCCGTTTTTTGCAGGATCCCGTTTAGTTTAAGTGTTTTATTATTAACGTTACAACAAGAACAAACCGCTTGCACTGTCCCGCAAAAAACCGATCTGATCGAATTTGTAATTCGAACTTCACACGACAGTCCAGTTTTGCAGGGTCCTGCATTACTAGATTCTGCAAAATTGGATTGCCGTGGTAACGAGCCTTTACATGGATTTCTTAGTAGTCGCGTATAATCAAAGTTTTTGCGTCATTCGTACTCTGATCCCAGTCATTACGAGACTTAATGACTTCGCTAATGTGTACGAAAAACTAGAGAAAACTTTCACGCCCGTATTCACAAACATTACTATGAGGTCTCACAGTGCGCGTGGACGCACAGTGACATGAACCAATCACAGAGCTCTATTCAACGATGTGCGTTCGATTTTCTGCTTTACTTAAGCAAGCCTACATAAAAAAAAAATCAAGAAACATGGTAGGTACCAGTGCGTTAAAAAATAAAAACTTGCCTTTTTATGAAAGTCACAATTTACCTAAATATCAATTATTTCGAACTTTGCGAGCTTTTTTTCTAATAATGGTTTTATTCTTTTTCAGGTAAGTACCTACATAAGCAGTGAGAAGAAAAATTTCAATTGCAGCAACATAACAAGTAAGACATAAAATCATATTTTGCCATCATATTCCATGAGATTAAAAACAAATACCTCACAAATCCCTATATTTTTATAAGCAAACTATTTTTCCACACTAACTTTATAGAGGTATTTGATTGTTTGTTTGCATTCTGAAACTACTGGACTGATTTGAAAAATTTCTTCACCATTAGAATCCTGCCCTGCCTGCCGTGTACTGCACGCAGGAAGATTTAATGAAGGCTACTGACAACGCCACTCTTGTGGCGGAGTTTTGGGCTGACACTGTGTAGGTTTGTTGTCGACACGACAAGAAGAATATTAGAATCCTACATTAGTTCTGAGGAATATAAGCGGTACGAAATTCGCCGGGAGAGCTGGTTCAGTACAAGCATAAATTATTTGATAGTTTTGAATTACTGTAAATGAACTCATGAATATTCATATTATTAAATGCATATCGATAAGCAACCAAGGGGAAGTAAATTTATATTTCTATCTCTTTCCTTTCTATAGCAGAGAGTGTGATAGAAAATCGATTTATCAATTTTATGGGCACAAACTTTGTTACGAAGTTATAATTGAAATCATTGCGGTTGTGGTAATTAATTAATTATGGTAAATAGATCGGAGCTATTTTTATACCTTAACGAAAAGATACGGCAAAATGTTTAAAAATAAAAGTTCCAATATAGATGGACCGAGGACCTCATAAAGATAGCAGGAAGGCGCTGGATGCAGGCCGCTACCAACCGGACAATATGGAAATCATTGGAGGCCTATGTTCAGCAGTGGACGTCCTGTGGCTTAAATGATGATGATGAACCAATTTTGGTTGATGTTATTAATAATAGATTGAATCTTGGAGAAGAAAAATGGCTATTACGAGCACTTTTTATCGCGGACATGCAAATTGAAGGGAGACGAAAATTGGTATTCGTTTCAGCCAAATGACTCTCTCACTGCTGGACAAAATGTCTCTCCGACAAGGATTTCCACAACGATCGGTCCTGTGCTGCCCAAATCCAGGTGCTTCCCTCGACCTTCACCAGATCGTCAGTCCACCTAGTGGCAGCTCATCAACTTTATCAACTCTGTGCTCTGAGATATAGGGGAATTTCTCATGTACCTAACGCCCGTATTCACAAACATTACTATGAGGTCTCACAGTGCGCGTGGACGCACAGAGCTCTATTTAAAGCTGTGAGTTTGATTTGCTGCTTCACTTAAGCGAGCATTATTTGTGACTACGGGCGTAAGTCTTCTAAAACTCACTTTTTAATCTCTTGGATATACCAAAACTCAAGCAAACAAAACTGCAGTCAGAAACTAGTATAATCCAAATATTTCAAATGCAGTTCACGAATAAATCTAACAAGATATATTTTCAAGAAAAACAGAACAAAATATTACCCCTTCTTTTAAAATATGCATCGATATACATTTCGGTCACAATCCAAATGAATTGCATTTCATAACATCGTGAGATTCTAGTCAAATGGATGTATAAACTAAAAACAGTCAAGTGCGAGTTGGAATAAGGGACTGAGGGTTCTGTATTTCTTCTTGACAAAGTCAAATATTTTATTCAGTACTTAAACCCTTTCCAGGGGGCGGGTATACACGTCCCAAATATGTACCTATAGCTTGCCCTACCACCACTTCGGGACAACATGAGCTGGTGCTGAGAAGAAGTGGCGGAAGAAACTGTCACCTTTTTAAGCCAACTTGGTATTACGAATTTCGCAGTTTTTTTATGGTTTCTGCAATTTTAGTTTCTATGCATCAAATTAAGCAAACGATAAGTATATGCACTATCAGATTGGTTAATTTGACATTAATGATGATGATGAAAAGGTTATCATCATTTCAGCCACAGGACGTCCACTGCTGAACATAGGCCTCCCCCAATGATTTTTAGATTGGCCGGTTGGTAGCGGCCTGCATCTAGCGCCTTCCTGCTACCTTTATGAGGTCATTCTACCCTGAGGGTGTAAGAGCTTTTTAAGAGCTATGAAACCGTGGCTTTTCTATAAAACAATGGCCAATGAAATAAGAAAGAAGTAAAATAAGATTTCATAGCAAATAGTACTTAGTACCTTAAAAAGGCGAGTGAGCTTTACATGTGTGGTGGCTCGCTACTGTTCGTTTTTCAAAAGTTTTTATTCATAGACATTACACTATCGTTATGTGCATGTACACCACACACACAAGTAAAGCTCAGTCGCCTTCGTGAGTTGCAAGAACTATATTCCAGCAATTGGATTTTCAAAATCAAATAGGTCAAGGGTCATAATGAAATGACTTTTTGTAAAGTCTTGAATTATACCAAAGAATTTTCGCATAAAACTTTTATACGTCGTTACTTGGATGAAAACTTATACAATTGGATTATAAGTACTTCTTTTAAGATGAAGTTACGTGCGTGAGAATTTTCTTTATGTCCTATCAAATATTTGTATGGGATAATAGCTGAAAACTTTTGGAAAATGGCAATATATTTTGTGAACATTATTCGAAACTTTGAGGATTTTGAATGAAGTATTAGAGAGAGATGACTAAATACAATTTTCCAAATGAGAAAATGGTGAGCCTTCTTTTTTGTCACTGGCTACAACTAATTTTATGATTCTTGAACTTCGTTAATTGTTTAATTAAAACTAGCTGGGTTCTATTCTCAGATGTGACACAAATTTCAAAATCACTTCGTTTTGAAAAGTAGGTTTGTATGAACCTGATTGTCTCTACTAGCTTTTGCCCGTGACTTCGCCCACGTAATGTCGGTCCGTCACAAAAATTAGATTCACCTGCGTCTCAGCAAAAAGCGGGATAAAATCTATCCAATGTCCTTTCCCAGTTCACAAACTACCTCTATTCCAAATTTCATCTAAATCGATTCAGTGATTTAAGCATGGAAATATAACAGACAGACACACGTTTACATACATAGACATTAGTATGGATACTTCGAAGGTCACTAAGCAGCGCTACGGTTCGATGAAAAAATACAGTTGCCTACGGCGTTTCATAATTTGTCACGAAGGTATATCAACTGCTACCACCAGGGTAGAAGAATTGGCATTAATACTGAATTTCTAAATGGCTTCTTTAACAATCAACAGGTCATACAGCTAGCAGCATTATTACAATCGAAACGAAATATCTAAACCTGTGGATTCCCATACCTGTACTAAGTACGGGACGTGCCCACCAGGGTACATAGAGCTCTAGTAACGGGTGAAATCCCCCCTTTTTGGTTGACAAAAGTACAGGGTAAGAGAGACGAGGGAGGTCTAAAATACTGGTCCTTCGAGCACGGACTGGCAGAGAGCATGCGCTGTGAAATCCTCACAATTTAGTCGACGAATGCCGGCGTCCTATAGCGACCGTCGACCGCGTTCGGGATTCGAAAATTCAAATTTGTAAATCGAACACCCAATTTTTAAATCGCGAGACCACAGAGGTTGGAAACGTTTTTCGAATTTAGAATTAATTTTAATTTCGAAGTGAAATTTTTGTGATGTGCCGTGTTTTTTATTTTTACTTTTTTTATTTCATTTCTTTTTATTAAATTACATTTTTTTGGTTAAAAAAATATGTATTATTTAATGCAACGTAGACGTAGTAGGTCGTTTACCTGTTGCAATACTACGAGGTTACGGCGGCGTAGGCGAAGCGTAGTAGCTCGATCAATTTTCACGGGGCTTCGCTACTATGTTTATTGTAGGAAGCTTTGTACAGCTTTTGCAAGCTTTTTGTAATCCGGAAACCATCGAGCTTTGAAAGCTCTGCGCGTAGTAGAGACAATTTTTACGTAATTCCATGTAAAAGCAGATGCCATTAAAGTGTCAAATTATTTAGTGTATGATGTTTTAACCTTGAGGCCAAGCTTAGTCACGAAGTAATTAATGTAGGTAAAAATGTTTTTGTATGCCATAAACGTAGGTAAATATTGTTGAACACCACACAATCTTTATGTGCTTACTTAGATGGTCATATACTTAGTTGATTTTATAAATAAGATGAGGTCTAAAAATGAATCCTAAATACCGTACTTGTACAAATTTTGCTGGTATTGTAAAAACACAAAATACCAAAAATATGCGTATTTTAGATACTATTTTAACTTATTAAATAAGTTCAAAGACAAAAATATAAATATTTATTCAATTACATACAGAATCCACTAGGTACAAAATAAGTGTAAAATCGTTGGTTCTAATTGACTGATTTATCAACATACAGACAAACTGCGAATCTCAAAATCTCAAAATCTCGAAATCTCACTTAACACCAGGTGCGATTGCGGTCAAATACCTGCCTTGTCTTGCATAAAAAAATACAGAAAAAACAATTTTGATCTAGAAACTGAAAACTGAAAATGTTAATATAGGCTCATTATTAAATGTTAATAATCATCCACTGAGAAAGGTATTTTAGCGATTTCAACTTTTTCAAAATGGCGTGCAAAGTCACAGGCTATAACTAGTTCAATATAACTGTGTTACAAGTAATTATGTAACTTTTACGAGCCTTATTAAGGCTTGGCTTTGTTGAAATTGTAAAAATACTTTTAGCTTTATTACTAAGCACTTTCTCTACGTTTACATTATAGATTTCAATCTAACATGAAATATATTTTGAGCCACTCTTTTAATAAAAAGGCACGTAGCAACTTCAGTCGGATTCGAGGACGCTAGTTCGGTAACCACACATACAGACACATTAAATTACAAAGATTAGACAAAAATTAAACATCTGATACGAAAAGTTTATACAATAATTTTTTTACATCACTGTTTTTAATATAAAAAAAGGTTGGCAATACGAGCATTTAAATTAAAAATCTATAAATGCGTATCACACAAAAACAAATGAAACTCAGTCAGTGAAAATAAAATTGAAAATTGTTTCCTTCTAAACTGGATAAATAATAAAATGGACGAACATTTTTGGGCAGAGCCTTTGTTTTTTGCGCCCATCAATGGCAAAATGTTGACAATTTCTGACGCGGCGAGTCAGGAATCGTAAACATTTTTAACGACTGTCGCAGACTTGCCGCTTTTTACTTTTCATCGGCGATTTGCGACGTAATAGCTTTTCGAAATATGATTTTTTCAGCTATAGGTCTAGTCGCTTTCAGTCAGTGCCTGAGAACGGCACGGATGGCTGATTTATAGACTAAACGGAATCCTGCATAAAACGGAATGTCTCCGTGTGAAAGAGTAGACTAGAATAATAATTAAATCAATATTACATTAAGCCTAGGCGCAGACCATCGATTTTTCGTCGGCCGATAGTTTAGTCGGGCAGTTGATCAGTATGGGCATGTATGGAAGTGCGCACATTACACCGATTCGATTTGGCCGATTCATCATACAATTTTAAAACGGGAACAACTATCGGCCAACTAAAAATCGGTGGTCTGCGCCTAGTCTAAATCTGATTAAAATTAAAATGGTTATAGACTATCCTTTGATAGTTTTATTCGCAAACGATTCTTCAATAAATTGTGAAGATATCAAGAATTTTCATGAAAAAAACTCATTAAATTGATTAGACTCGTGTTTCTAAAAAGGTCCTCTTTCATTGTCTCGCGTTGTACATTTTTAATGCTCATTTTGTTGATTTTCTTTGCATTTTTTATAACAATTTTACGACTGGGGTAGACTCTTATATTACGTTGTTTTCTCACACGAATTAAATATTAACTCTCTCGTTCGTACAAATTCTAAAAACAGATCTTTAGACATTAGCTGTAGGTATAATAAATGTTAAGATACTTTATAAAGGGCCTCTAATATACTTCAACCACAACAACGCGTGCAGATACTGCAGATCGCCATCGCCGGCGCGTTTGTGTGGTTGAAGCTTTACAAGGTAACTGAAAATGATCACTCGTGTGCTCGCGATAAGGTCGCCTAAATTGTGTTATTTCAATTTATAAGTATATTTTGTTTTGTGTGGTGTGCAATAAACATTATATTTGATGTCTTCTAACAAATCATGTTTTTAACCTTTAACTATGGACGTCGGGTCTCAGAGGCCCACCCCCCTTTTCAATTTCTCGGTTTTAATACCTTCCCGCCACGTGCTGCTCTCGACCATCTCAGTAGCTTCAGTTTTAACTATGTTAGGACCGAGGATGCATAAAATCGCGTCTTCCGGCACTTATTACGTGAGTAATAACCATCCACAATTTTATCGGGGTCTGGGAGACCCGATGACTATGATTTCCATACAAACATACTTGTATGGATGTGACTTGTCAACTGTATTTTTTTTATAGTATATCATTTTAATATGTTGTAAATTGTTTTAGTTTAAGAATACATAATTGTAGAAAGTATCTGAGTACATCAGCTATATTATTAGCCCAACTATCTAAGTAACATTCCAGGAGTAAGGTTTTACTTGTAGACGATCCTTCTTTTGAGTTTAGATGTCTTAGAAGGTACCATTGCTGCAGATTCCGATTCTGAATGGTGTATATTTTGCCTATCAAAGCTCTCAAAGAAAGATGACACATGCCTGTAGAGATAATTTGTATTTAGTGTTCTAGGCCACTGTTTATAATTTTTGTAAGTTTAACCCTTGTCAAAATTTTTATTTTATGTCTTTCAGAAATTCTGTTTATGTTTTTATGTTACACGGTCATTAATAAGCAAGGAAAAAAATATTAGTTTGATTTATTATTAATCTACTGTAATTAAGGAGTCTATATGCGATGCTAAGTCAATTAACACTGAAAAATGACTATGTTTTTTAAATTTGCCAAAAAATAATTAAATAATGATTAAAAATTGATTACATTTACTACTAGATCCTTTATTAATAGTTATTTGATATAAATATCAACTCTTTGATAAATTCAAATTGGTTCAGATATGAAATTATGAAGAATTTTAGATAGGGGTCTGTGAGACCCGACGTCCATGGGAGTGTGATTATTTTTTCACGACTATAGTTAAAGGTTAAGAAGATACCTAAGAGAAAACAATTTTTTTGAATGAGGGTTAGCGCCACTGTAGAGTAAGGTCCTGTCACTTGCTAGTAGCCAAGACAGTGGCACCAACTGGTGAGCGCTAAAGTGGTATGAGGACTATCGCAATTGCACTCATCAAGATGGCGCCACTGTAGAGTAAGGTCCTGTCAATCGCCAGGGGTGCCAACTCTTAAGTATAAAAACGATAGCCCTCATTGGTACAGTGCAATATCGTAAAAGGCCTACATCTTAAGCTGCTAACTGACTTAACTGATCTATAACATGAGCATTCGCATACGAACGTAATGTTACTCGCGAGCAGGTGCTATCATTATTAAATCTGTTCATTTGCAATGACAGAAATCGAAAACATGCATTGAATTTGACATCTTTTCGATTCGTATTTCGTTACATGGAATTTACGCTCCGTTTCACGAAATAACTTACTTTGGGCTACAAAAAGTTGCTCGGGAGCTTAAAATGCATTATTGTTCTTTTTTTTCTGCAGATCGCAAACCTTTTCTGTTGTCGAAAAATCCAAACTTATTGTGCAAGTGAAAAAGTGTACTTTCAGTGTGTTTTGACCAGTGTAACTATGTGAAAACCACATCCATGTCGGACGGTCCGTCACGGCTTCCCTCGTTGATGCCTTCAAAATGCAAAAGTCACGAAATGTGGGCCGCAATGACTCGTTCTATTGAGATCCTGGTCGCTTTCTTCGAGTATTATGCACAGAGGTATGTATTTATTTTCATCATCATAATCATCAGTATCATCACCATCTCTAGTTCGTTTACGGATCTCTTCATTTCTGATTGGATCTCGTAAAAAACACCGAGAATAGCCCTTTTGCTGTGCAAATTTGAGCTTCTTTATGAGGCCTATAGTGAGAGTCCACGTTTCCGAGTCTTATGTCATCACTGTGGCATCCACCCATAAGGTGAACCGACGTCCTCGTGGAGGTAGCAGGCCACGCTACCAACTGGTTAATCTGGAAATCATTGGGGAAAGCCTATGTTCAGCAGTGGACGTCCTGTGGCTGAAATGATGATGATGAAGGAAAGCTGTCCACTGCTGGACCAAGGGTTTTCACAACCGCTGCCCGCATCCAGGTGCCTGCAACAGTCTAGATGAGGACAACCACAGAATAAGTAATAGTACAGGGTACAACGTAGGACCGGTAGTTATGGAATCCTAGGAGGAGGCCTTATGCCCGTTTTCAATATCAATCCCTAATTTTTAAGTGACCCCTATGAAAGCAAAATTCCTGTAATGTGTTACTATAGGGGTCACTTAAAAATTAGGGATTTAAGGTGAAAACGGGCATTAGTTCAGCAGTAGACGTCTTTAGATCTATCTATCTATATATGTAAAAATGAATTGATGTTCGTTAGTCTGATTAAAACTCGAGAACGGCTGTGCCGATTAAGCTGATTTTGGTTTTAAAATGTTTGTCGTAGTCCAGGGTAGGTCTAAACGGTGAGACTTTAAGGCGGAACAGAGTTCGCCGGGTCAACAATTTGGAAATAATTTTATTAAGAACTTAGCTAGAATGAAGTGAAAGATCATGCTTTGAGGCATTTCTTTAGAAAGATCTGTCTGTTGTTGACTAAAATGATATACATAATATCATACTCATACTCGTAGGTACATTAACTATTTTATTAGATCAAACAATGTACATTTATTTTCAGGTCAAATCAATACAAAATATACATTAAAACTTTCAATTTTCACTACATTTCTAAGGCAGGTATTACCTAGTTTATGTTTTAACATACTGAAAACAGGAGTTGTTAATAGAGCTTCCAAAGCTTCATGGCCTTGAAAGCTCACTTCAGCCGATTTATCGAGTGTGGAGTGGAGCGTGAAATATTAATATACCCACCAATCTACCTCCATTATCTAGATAGGAAAAACAAACAGTACAATTTATGAATAAGTTTATTATTAACTAGCGGCACCCCGCGACTTCGTGCGCGTGGATCCCATTTATCCCCTTAGGGGTTGAATTTTGCAAAATCCCGTCTTAGTGAGCACCTACGTTCTGAAAAGAACTCCCATTCAAAATTTAAAACTCCTAGCACTTGTAGTTTCTGAGATTTCGTGATGAGTGAGTGACTAGCTGGCTCGGCGAACTTTGTATGTACCAGCGCCAGTCAAATAATGTGAGATCAGTTGCCAATTGCGGCAAATAGCGGAGTAAATACTTACCTATAATATATTTAAGTGAAAATATTCTATCATCAAGGATTAATGTACCATTCTAATAGTGAAAGAATTATTGAAGTAAATCCATTCGACTTGTCGTGTCGACAACAAACCTATACGGTGTCAGCCCAAAACTTCGCTACAAGAGTGGCGTTGTCAGCAGCATTCATTAAATCTTCCTGCGTGCAGTTGTTTGGGCACGCATGGCACGACATCATGTGATTCATCGACTGGGAAACAAAACTGCACTTGCACTCCAAGTTTGAGCCATCCCAAGAATCCCAGAAGAAGTAAATCCAGTAGTTTTTGAGTCAATTCGTGACAAACATACAAAATACAAATCTTTGCTCTGTATTTTTAATGTTTCTGTCAATATTGTTTGACTGTTTTTATGATTGCCTAGGTACTTTCTCTATTTGACCAATGATTGACTGGAAGAACATCCGTTTTAACTTTAAACCTGCCATTTTTGCAAATAAAGAGTAGGTATTATTGCGATAAAGAGTGACAAAAAAGAGGTAGGTACTTTAAACAAGTCCTTCATATCAAGTGAGGATACGAAACCCTAATGCCAGAGTCCGACTCACACTTGACCTATTTTTCTTTTCCTATTACATTTCCATAATATATTTTATGAAACTGTGCGTTTTCAAGGTGATCCATCATGTAACAAAAGGTATTGTAAGTAATTTTCATATCTTAGAGTAGGTAGGAGGTACACCTATTACACATTACAATATAATGTATTGTATAATCTCTTTATAAAATAACTATATTTTTCCCTTGGTTTTGCCTGCGACAATTTTCAGACATCATTAGTAATAATAAATTACGTACATTGAAGAAACTGTAAAAAAGTAAATCACCCCTGCAGACTAACACCCGTATTCACAAACGATGCTTGCTTAAGTGATGCAGCAAATTGAACGCACAGCGTTGAATAGAGCTCTGTGATTAGTCCGTGTGTCACTCTGTTCACGCGCACTGTGAGACCTCATAGTAATGTTTGTGAATACGGGCAAAAGTCTGCAGCCTGAGGCGACTCAAAAGTGCTATTTATCTGGATTTGCGTTCCTTGAACTTTTAACCCTGTATTACTGTCAGTCAGAGGACATAATAAAGACGCAAAACAAACCTAACCCTTCAAGGTTATTAGGTCAAAACAAGCAAATTCAAGAACTGTACCCATTTTCTTAGCAAAAAACAAGAATATCTAATCAGCCCTCTCAATTTCACAAGTGGAAAATAAAACATTTCAGAATAATACTCGTAAGAAGTCAAATAAAAAGGAATTGGACTACTCTATAGTTTGTTTGGCGTTGAGTCATTTTCACGATTACCACAGCGTAAATAGAACAGACAGTTTCGATAAATCAAATCAAAATCAAATCAAAATTATCTTTATTCGTATAGACTAATTAAATTAGTACTTACAAATCGTCAAATGCTCTTATGGAGCCTATAAAATCATGTCTCATTCTTTTTTGCCCTACCAGCGCTTCGAGACAAACATTTGGCCAGTGCTGAGAAGAAGCGCCGCAACAAACTCAGTCACCACTGTCTGTTTATAAAGTCTATGCCCATTCCAGGGCACTTATACACGTCCCAAATATAGCTTTCCCTACCACCACTTCGGGACAACATTATGGGCTGGTGCTGAGAAGAAGTAGCGAAAGAAACTCAGTCACCTTTTTCAGCATCTTTTTCAATCAAATACTTATAGTAACTTAAACGCCTTATGTTTTCTTTTTAGTCATCATCAGCTTATTTAGTCTCCACTGCAGGACCACGATCTCTAATTTACCAGACGCAAATGGAGGATTTGGTCTACACTCCCCACGCTGGCCAGACTGGTTGGGGAGGCCTGATGTTCGTATATTTGTCCCTTAGTCGCCTCTTACGACATTTATGGGAAGAGTGAATGAAGAGAAACATGGTACCTTTTATCGGAATCATAAACATAATTATAGACACGTAGCTAGAAAAATATTTTCTCTGAAAAAATGTTTGTTCAAAATGAGCTGTTGGCTCTTTTTTAGCTATGACATCGCCAAGAAAACAAATAGGGAAAATATGTAAATTAATATACGACAATTACGAACATATTTGCATACTCTTGAGTTTTAATTAAAAACGTCTTTGTAGTTTTCAATTGGTATTCAACTAGGGGAGCTTGTGGCTTCATTTTTGTAGAATTTTTATAATTAAAAGAAAAATATGGCGTAATTAACGCATACTTAATGTTCAATAGTCCAGTGGTAAGTCAGTGAGATACTCTCGACTCGGGAGGCTCTGAATTCGAATCCCAATAGGATTTAATTAATCTAGGTGTTCGTTCGTTTCAGCCAAATGACGTCCACTGCTGGACAAAGGCCTCCTCCAAGGTTTTTCACAATGAACGGTCCTGCGCTGCCCGCATCCAGGCTCTTCCCGCGACCTTCAACAGATCGTCGGTCCACCTAGTAGGAGGCCTGCCCACACTACGTCTTAGTAGGAGGCCTGCCTGAAGAATCTAGGTGGCATAACATAATTTTTCTTCAAAAGCGAAATACCACTCACTGATTAATCACGAAATCTCAGAAACTCTAACGCCTACAAACTTGAAAGGACAATGTTCGTTCTCCATACATTGTTCGCCGTTAGATCAACAGTGCCGAAAAAATACTTTCTAGGTTCTAAATGACACAAATCTTTATGTAAGAACAATTATTCCTGGCGGACCAATTCTATAAACTTATTGATAGCAATATTGTTATCATAACCTCTTACATAAACTAGTATTGTATTATATTATTTTATGCACATCGATTTGGGAGATGTTCTGTATTGTAGTTGTCGCAGCCAAATTGTATTATAATATTGGACGGGTTTTGGAAATAGCTCGGCGTTCCACTTTTATGATTTACTTACTTACATTTTGCACGTAAATAAATAACATGAGTCCTATGTTTACTTTCCACTCTTGACATTTAACACGTGACTTACCAAACTAACTATCTCCATGGTTACCGTCTTAGTCTATGCATGACTAGGGATTGAACAACTTTTAATTGAATATTATTAACAATTCTCGATAATTATTATCGATTGAAAAATATTCGGTATTTGAATCGAAAGATATATTCAATTTTATCAATATCAAAATATTCAATTTTAATAATAAAATAAATATTATTTACTACCACCTATGAAATGTTCTGAAAATTGCCTGGAGCGCTCCCCCAATCCTAGGTTTTCCCTTTCCAAGCTGAGAGGACATCATTTTGGTTCTATCGATACATTATAAAGGTACTTAATATTTGAAATGTATTACCAATTATAGTTATAAGCATTTTGAGCGAATAAAACTTTCAATTCTATTAGAACTTTAGACATTTCTCTCACTTTAAGCGGCATTGGATTTTTCATCGGATTTTGAAAGTGTTACAGATATATTAAAGATGATCCCATATTGTTGTCATTGTCAATATCAGTATTATGATCACAATTCTTTTTATTTTATTCATGACCTTTTAGACCAGTTGGACACATTAGATAGCTTCTTGTAGTATCGTGCAATATATTTTTAACTTTTAATTAAAATCTAGTCATACTGTAGCAATTTGGACGATTTATTTTATTTACAAGATCGGTATCTTATTGTCTATGATGACCGCAGTCAACATCACTATTACATGGATTCCTAACAATGAAGTACGGCATTGCCTTGTGCCGATTTTACATAGATTTTATCGACACAAATTATGGAACTTCATAGGATATGGAGCAGGCCACGCCCTAAAATGTCCGGATGTCGTCATAGTATTATGGAATACATATAAAAGACTTTTATTATTTCATTTTCTAATCCTAAAGTGTCCGTTACAATCTAATTAATATTTAAGTATTCAAAAAGTAAGAGATTAATTTTGATACTTTACTGCTGTGCCCAGGAATCTAAGGCGGTTTCTGACAATGTCCTTTGGCAGTTAGGTTCCTTATAGGGTGTAGACATCCGCTAAGAACAGATTTTACGAACATCCACCGCTAAGGGGGCAAAACTGGGGGTTGAAAATTTCCACGTGTAAGTCGCGGGCGGCCGCTAGTAATCAATACTCTATCTATACCACATGAGTAAAGATTCTTTACTCATGTGATCTATACTATGTAATATTATAAACTAGCTTTCCACCCGCGGCTTCGCCCGCGTGGAATTTTGTCTGTCACAGAAAAACTTTATCGCGCGCGTCCCTGTTTCAAAAACCGGGATAAAAACTATCCTATGTCCTTTCCCGGGACTCAAACTATCAATGCTTATATTATTATGCCAAATTTCATCAAAATCGGTTCAGTGGTTTAGGCGTGAAAGAGAGACAGACAGACAGACAGACCGACAGACAGACAGAGTTACTTTCGCATTTATAATATTAGTAAGTATAGATGCGAAAGTAACCCAGACAAAATTTTGTATAGGATTTGTCCTTCGCTGTGTGGTTCCAACAGAGTAAAATACCACTCCCACTCTTCCCATGGACATCTTAAGTGTCTAAGGGAATTAGCGAACATCAGGCCTCCCTAACCCAGCCAGGCAAGGTCTGGCCAGCGTGGGGAGTGTAGGCCAAATCCTCCATTTGCCTCTGGTAAATTAGAGGTAAATTAGACAGGAGCACGACTCCTGCAGTGGAGACTAAATGACCTAATGATGATGGTGTTGTATTTTTTCTCAGTAGTTAAAAAATATGATTTTGTCCTTTTTTTTTTTTTTTTTATGTTAGGCAAGGCAGGTATTTGACCGCAATCGCACCTGGTGCTAAGTGAGATGCAAAGCTTTGGAAAGTACATGCCGTTTGAGCTATGCCAGGCGCCTATGGCGGCTCAATAACTCTGACAACTCATTTTGAACTTTCCCAGCACCACCATAAAGTCCTTATTTGCTTAACACCGGCACAAAAAGAGAAAACCGCCATTTTATTTCTCTATCCCTTTGTGTTTGAATGTACTTTAATTGTGAACAACAAACACAAACATTTACTTAGGATTCTGAGGTATTTTAGCTTCGGAGTATACGACTTTGAGCCTTATCTTGATGGAATAAGAACTAACGTTTAATTGCGTGATTGGCCAGGTAAAGAAAACTGGACCCTGTTTTTATTTGTATAAGGTGTGTTAATAATGCTTATTGTATTTTCGTATAAAAGCATTTTGTCACGTATGAAATAATAAATTAAAACACCGGTCAAGCGTCTTTTACTAGTGATAGACATGATATAGATGTAAAGAAAAATAAGCCCTATGAGAAGGACATAGCTATATTATAATATTACAAAAGGACAAAAATGTTATAAAGGCGACACTGCGATAAGCTAGGAGAAGGAGGCTGTCACTTTAAAATATACAATGTACTTTTAAGAGTACACATATTAATAATGTGCTACATACAGAACATCAACCAATTAATTAAAGAGCACATTAATCCTGTAGGTCTAATAACCATACATCCGTGTCCATAATACTTATGATAGGTGCCTGTGAAAAATAGATACCAAAGCTTATACCATAATTGAGGTACATTTCGTAAGCCCAATAACTCATATTATTACTGCAATTTGAACCTTTTGGGTTCGGCTTTTAGGTTAAATTTAAGGGTGCGTCCATTTTTTAAACATGAATACTGCAATTTCGACCTTGTGATACTGGTTTTTATGTTCAAATTTGAGGGTACTGCTGACATTCTAATAATCCGTACCTATGGGTAGGATAATAATGTCCCACCCTACTAATAATCTCATTGTAAAATATTATAAAGAAAATGGATGGATGGACGTCTTTCAGGCTTAAAAACAACTGAACCGATTTAGATATAATTTGGTATAGAAATAGTTTGAGACCTAAGGAAAAACATAATATAGACTTTTCTTGGCTTTTGAGACCACTCGCGGGCGAAACCGCAAGCTATAGCTAGTGAGTTATGTGCTCTGTGAAGGCCACTGCTTCACCGTCTATTGTGGTTATCATGGGTTTGTTTGATATGAACGTCCTTCATTTAGGACACACGGGCTTTAGTAATGGAGAACTGAGTCAACGGACTATGTTTGGAACATATAGAGCAATGTGACTTATATTAGGACATGATTTTTTGGAAAACAAGTAAGAAAACTTCGGACAAAGTGCTGTATTGGTTTGGCATCAAACTTGCAAAACCTTAGCACAGTCTGGTCCTCAACCACTACCCTGAATCAATAGTCATCATCATCATCAAATCATTCAGTCTGTATTACAGAAGCATGACCCTATAATCAGATCTCCAAATTAATCTGGTGAATTATCACCAGAGGCAAATGGAGGATTTGTCCTACACTCCCCACGCTGGCCAGACGGGTTAGGGAAGTTTGACGTGCGCATATCTCTTCCTTCGTTACCTATTACGACATCCATGGGAAGAATAGGGGTGGTCCCATTGGTGGGACTATAAGCTCAACCAGTGTAGACAACTATTTTCAACCTTTTTCATTTTCAGCTAAAGAATGTCCACAGCTGGACAAATGCCTCAAGGATTTTCATAACGATCGGTCCTGCACTGCCTGCGTCCTTCACCAAGTTTAGGTACTACCAACAAATTGCTGCCTAACGTTCACAGCTGTGTGTATCTCACGTAATAAGCCCCATTTTTTCCTCCACCCCCATAAATTTAGGGGACGTGCGATACGACCCCAATAAATCATGCAACGCACCTGCTTATGTATGTTTTTATGCTTTGACGGGTACTTTAGTATTTTGACGTTTATTCATAGTAGCTTTACCTACGGCTTTGTTTGAGTGAAGGTCTAAAAGTCCACACCTGTGTATAACCGTCATTATTTCATTCCAACAAAATAATAGTGAAATTACATTCAGTGTAATTACTACTCATAAGGACTGAGTTTGTGGCGGCGCTTCTTCTCAGCACTTGCCAAATGTTGGTGTCGAAGCGCTGGTAGGGCAAAAATATTATGAGACATGTAAAGGCTTCATAAGAGCAAAACTTTATGTGAAGGCTCCAAAACAGCAAAAGGTACCTTAATTTAGTTTACCTATTTTTATTTCTTTAAATATTTGACAATTTGTAAGCACTATTAATAGTCTATTGGTATAAATAAAGAAATGTTGACTTTGACTTTAGTGTCTGATCCTCTTTTAAAGCAGCTGCAAAATGCCTTCCAAAATGTACTAAATATAGTACTTGTTCCACCCCTTTCTAGTGCTCTCCGAATCTGAAATCTGCCCTCAAACCGCGGCAACTTTACGCTATAGTTACGGTTACGGTTATAATGCATAAACATCGATAAATTAAACCTGTTACGACTGTGTTCCACTTTGAAGCCAAACTTTTGCTAAGTAATAACTGACAACCGTTTGGAACTATAGGTTATTATGTTTTCATGCACCAGATGTTAGTCAACAATAATGTTTTCAAAAGTTTAAAAACTAGTAGAAATTTTGTCAATAATTTTGGAACAGCTTTTGCAGTACTTCACTACATGTACTGCAAAAAAAGGTTGAACAATTATTTAGGTACCATAATTATGTTTAGTTCATCTGGAAAATTAGAGAGGGTCATGCTCATGGAGAATAAACTGATGACAAAAAAAAACTTGCACTTACACTAAGAAGGATTTTTAGAAATTCGTCCCCTAAAAGGGACTCGTTTTACGAAGGATGAAATATTATGTGTAACTTCTTCATTTTTGAAGAGATCATAGTTTATTGGATAAGTATCCTCAAAATAAGTCTTTTTTCGGCTACCAAGCATATGAAATTCGGGCGAAAGCTATTATTATTGGTACCATAAAGCTATAAAATTTTTATAGCTCATTGTGTATCACAATACTTATTACCAGATTGGGACGTAAATTGGAGTACAGGGGATACCAGAGATTAATAGCTCCATTTATAGCCTAATTCGGGAATTATTGGCCATTTAATGCCTTTCTGTTTTTGTAAATACCGCGGCATTTTAGATGCGATTTGTAATGAGATAACTGGTGATTTATAGATTGTAGAAAATTATGGTTTTAACTCGATTTTAAAATACTCGTCGGGATAATATGTGGCTTATTAGTAAAACAAATACATGATTATCAAGTCATTTGATCTCCACTGCAGGAGCACGGCCCTCTCTAATTTACTAGAGGCAAATGGAGGATTTGGCCTACGCTGGCTAGACGGGTTGTGGAGGTTTGAAGGTACTTAATAAATAATTAAGTACCTTTAGTCGCCTCTTCTGACATCCACGGGAAGAGTCAAGCTTTTTCTTCTACACTGCTGCGTGGTAGAAATTAGTAGTATGTGAGAGATATGCTGACAAAGGTGACTGACGCCCGTATTCACAAACATTACTATGAGGTCTCACAGTGCGCGTGGACGCACTGGGTGACATACAAACCAATCAGAGAGCTCTATTCAACGCTGTGCATTCGATATGCTGCTTCACTTAAGCAAGCATCTTTTGTGAATAATTATGGGCGTGAGTTTCTTCCGTCAATAATAATTCTCAGCACCAGCCCATTATGTTGTCCCGAAGTGGTGGCAGGGCAAGCTGTATTTGGGTCGTGTACATGTGGCCTGGAAAGGGCCTTAGTGCTGATTTTTTTAAATATTTTGATATAGAGAATCTTATTTTATTAAATTTTAGAAAAAATCCGTAGACAAAAGCTAGTATCCATATCAATTACAAAGCCTTCAAAAAGTTTACGTAATTTATTGTATTCGTACAAAATCCTGAAGTCTCTCCTTGAGAAAATTTTGCGGTCACTAAATCCCTATTGCTAAAACGATAGGGTATAAACTGGCTTACAGTAAATATTTGTTAAGGCAGTCAAAGGTCAAACTGAAATTATGTTTGAGGGTCGAGAAAGGTCGTGGTTTGACCACGACTGGAAACATTTTTAATTGTAGCAATACAACTATTCCCACCTCTCGTTCCCACCGCTGCAACTCCTGTGTAGCCAGGATCTACAGCTTGACCGCTAACCCAACCAGTGAAGGATAAGTTTGTCACGGGGAAAGTTAAGCTGTCATTGGACCCGCAACGAAATCGATCAGAAGAAAATAGGAGGAACAAAGCAGAAGGAAAGAACGAAGCTAAGGTTACAATTTATCGACCGTGTCATAGTGCTTTACGAACTGGACTACTATGTCAGAGGTCGCGGGTTTGGTCCCAATACTTTATAATAAGTAATTAAATTATGTTTTAAAAAATAAGTAAGTTTATAATCGTCAAGTGCCCATAGCTTTGTTTAATATAAGACTAGTTCTAAAATTTCTGTGGATGGATTTTCCATAATTCACCCCCAAGGGGGATGAAACGGGTGCAAACTTAACCCAAGAGAAGCTGCGGGCAAAAGCTAAAATAAAAATTGCTGAGCTCACCGACTGAAAAATCCAAAATTGCAATTCTATTTATTGAAACAAGTAAATGCTTTTAACGCATACGTTTCAGTTGAAATGTGTTCATGCATCAAATTGGACGCGCTCTTGCTGGTAACGACAAAATTGGAAAATACAGCTTTAGGCCTGTTTTCCACCAAAGGGGTGAGGGGAGGAAACGAGGGGAGATGTGTTTTCGTCAACTGCATGAGCCTAAAGGCTATGCGCGTACGGTAAAATTTTTGTCACCGTGACAATAAATTATGTACTATGTTGTATATCTTACTTACACCACAAGATGACAAGACTGCATGGCAGTTTTAATCCCAACTAATATAATATTATAAATGCGAAAGTAACTCTGTCTGTCTGTCTGTCTGTTACGCTTTCCCGCTTAAACCTCGCAACCGATTTTGATGAAATTTGGCATAGAGATAGTTTGAGTCCCGGGAAAGAACATAGGATAGTTTTTATCCCGGTTTTTGAAACAGGGACGCGCGCGATAAAGTTTTTCTGTGACAGACAAAATTCCACGCGGGCGAAGCCGCGGGCGGAAAGCTAGTTGTTCATATTTTAGAGCTGTGCAATATTTTGTTTTGAGATAAGTAGATCGCCCACCAAAAGAAGCTAAGGTAGAAATGCTTCCTTCGGAACGGGTGTCATTCTTGGAGACCAAGTATTATTACAAATCATCTTGTTTTTTTTACATAGTTTACTGAGGTGGAAATCTTTACTACCGCGAAGCAGGTTTGTAGGCAGTAAGCTTGTATCAGCGCCATCTATTGAGTGATGCCTGCCAACAGTTTGTAGTAGCGAGTCGATAGTCGCCACAGTGTTTTCTAAATAAAATCTATTGCCCGATGACAATGATCGCCAGTGTTTATTCGATTTCGATTCTCGATTACAGTTTGCCCACATTCGATTAAGCTCGATGGTTAAGAGCTTAACGACGTAATCTATTTTCAATTGGGCTTATTAAGCACTCAATTAATCATTATTTGAAATGAATTGTTGTTCGTTAGGAACTTTCCTATTGATGCTAATATTACAGTGACATTGTCTACGATATTGTGGCTCTTACGGTCTTTTATTTATTGATTTAACATGTAGGTCCACGAGTCATTAGTCTGCACTGCAAGAGCACAACCCTCTCTATTTTATCAGAGGCAAACGGAGGATTTGGCCTTCACTCTCCATGCTGACCAGACGGGTTGGGGAGGCCTGATGTTCGCATATTATTGTCTCTTAGTCGCCTTTACGACATCCACGGGAAGAGTGAGATTTCATACATACTGCGGAAGCTTAGAGTTACAATCGATCGGAGATTTAGCTGCTTTTTACAAGCTTTTTTACAAGCTTTATTACAAGCTTTAAATTGACTTCACTTGTTAGTATGTGTGGGACAAATCTTGCAACTGAATTTAAGACCAGTTCTCCTCAACCGATTGAGCTGAAATTTGGTATAGGGGAAGCCCGGGCAGCGCGGATAAGTTAAGGAAAAACAAAAAAATAACACAGAAATACTTAACTTAGGAACAACCTTTATTTTTCATTTATGGCACATATAATCACAATTGCAATTGTAAAGTTAAAAGTAACAAAATATAATATCTTCATACTTAATTATTACTTTTTCTAAACCTCTTCCATTATCCGCTTTACCCGACCCGGTCGGGTAAAGTGGATAAGCTACGTCGGGTATAGCATATTAGGCAGTAACTCCTGACAGTCATCGCAGAAATAACTGTCAAGTCCATCATATAACGTACAATTTTAATGTGCCCAACGGTGGCACTCTGAGCATTGGATCCAGTCCTCTATGGGTGGATCCATTTTACTATCATTTTTTTTGTATTTTATTGCTTGTTTGCTTTTAACTGGTGTAGAAGTTAATACCATTTACGTTTCTTATTTGTTTTACGTTTATACTTAAACACTATTCTGAAAAGAAAAGAAAAGAAAAATAAAATACCAGTTACTCATACAAGGATAAGTTATCCGCTTTGCCCTATCCGCTTTGCCCAAAACGTGTATTTCTAAACATGCCTTTTCTTAATATTTCAATACCGGTTTAATGTAATACTAATATTACAAATATTACTAGAAAACATTGTTAATCTGCAAAACTAAATCGTTCTTGGGTTAGCTAACAGTAAAAACAAATGAAATGAGAACAAACCTGATCGAAAATCGTAAGAAGAACACACTAAACAATTTTTTTGTCACAAAAATAAACGAAAGGCACCAGTCGCTTTGAATCAACTGTCATGGCGTAGTCAGAGGGGTCACTCGTCTACGCAGCTGCAACTTGTAAAGCCATCTCTTATTGTGTTCCAGAAAAATCGCTTATCCGCTTTACCTGGGTTATTCGGTTTGCCCGGGCTTCCCCTACTTATGTAAGTACGATGACAATGCAATATTATGGCACCATTGAGCTGGTCTGATGATGGAGTCGGGAGGTGGCCATAGGAACTCCTAAACAAAACGGCGGAAACTCATCGAGTTTGGGTTCGTTGGATTTGTCTTTTCGAGCACTTTAGTGTTAGATAATGTCCAGGGTCCTGAGATTAAGATATAACTAAAAAGTGTAAAATAAAATAATAATAAAAATAAACTTTTTTTAAAACAAGCTTTTATTCTGAATTTCGAAAGCTTGTAGCGCAAACAGAGAAAAAGAGGAATAAATTCCATGCGTGATACAAGCTTTCTAAATTCAGAATAAAAGCTTGTTTTTAAAAAAGTTTATTTTTATTATTATTTTTAGAAGCTGATTGAGTCGCTATTTGGAAACTCGACGCAGCGACAGCAGTCGCTTAAACGCGCAGTTGCAATACTTCCAATACCGCGTCCGAACGCATTAAGTCTGCTGTTAGCCCTTGCGTTTTTCGAACAAAAGGTCACTGATTGCCTGACTGGCTCACTTACTCATCACGAAATCTCAGAACTACAAGAGCTAGGAGTCTCAAATTTTGCATGGGGGTTTCTTTTAAAACGTAGGTGCTCACTAAGACGGGATTTTGCTAAATTCAACCCCTAATGGGGTAAAACGGGGTCCACGCGTACGAAGTCGCGGGCGGCCGCTAGTACCTACTCGTAGATATTGTGCAAGTGGTTTGAACTAATAAATAATGACATTGTACTCTAGAAGGCCTATTATATTATGTAGCAGTAGTGCAAAGTTACCAGCAGTTTTTAGCCGACGTTGATTTATAGTTGTCAAGTAATTTAGTGCTTCAGAATAATTAACAACCAAGATTAATGGTGGTGACGCCATTTGTGTCGTTTCTTACTGTTGTCAAAGAACTAGGAAAAAATAAACTGGTATAAAGTTCTTGCAACTCACGAAGGCGAGTGCGCGTTACTAATAAATTGTGTGTGTACGTGTACATGCACAAAACGAACAGTAACGACGAGCCACCACACATGTACCTAAAGCTCACTCGCCTTTCGTTTTTTTTTTTTTTTTTTTTTTTTTTCATGTGATAGGAGGCAAACGAGCAGACGGATCACCTGATGGTAAGCAATTGCCGTCGCCCATGTACACCCGCAACATCAGTGAAGTCACAAGTGCGCTGCCAACCTTTTAAATCCCATTCCCCCCCAATTGGGCCTCCGGTATCCTCACTCACTCGGCGAAACACAGCGCAAGCGCTGCTTCACGCCGGTTTTTTGTGAGGCCGTGGTATCACTCCGGTCGAGCCGGCCCATTCATGCCGAAGCGTGGCTCTCCCACGGAAAAATCTCGTGAATTGCAACAACTAGGTATACCTACTTTTGGCTTTACAATATACAAGGTGGAATCTTGTAATACCACCTGAAGGGAAAGTACTCTTAATACCGTAGATAGAAAATTTTACTTAAAGAAAACACTCCTTTATTTTTGAAAAGAAAGAGAACTTCATTTATAGATTTAACTAAAATCTGTTAAAAATCACACCCTGTCTTTTTATTGCATCATTCGTTAGGATTAATTTATGAAATCTATAAAAAAATAGGAAAGTATGAAATCTCTCTAACAAACTTGGCTTTCCTAATCAAACGGAAGGAAAACCATGAAATCTTAAATTATTTTATTTTATTCCAGAAAATTGTATATTAGTAATCGTATTTTTTTGCGAATGATTTCTACTTACATCTCTAAAAGCAATTTACACCTGCTGTGTTCCATCTATATTGAATCAGGCGATTTATTTATTTCTTCATTGCTTTCTTAAGCCTAACCTCCAAAACAATTCCGATCTAAAAACCTATAAACCTTAATAAATGAAATGAAGTGCCCAATAAAACTCTGTGATCTTACCATCTCGCTGGGGTCCCGTAAATCAAATTATGGACCCCTAAGTTTAGCATCGTGTTCCACTTATAAAAAGTTATTGCTTGCCTTTCATTGAGTTTAAAACTGTGGGGTTCCTTGGGTTTCAAGGATTTTGTTACTAGGAAGCCAATCTATTCGTCCGTCTCTTAGGTAATCATCATCATCATCATCTCAGCCACAGGACGTCCACTGCTGATCATAGGCCTCCCCCAATGCTTTCCATGTTGCCCGGTTGGTAGCGGCCTGCGTACAGCGCCTTCCTGATACCTTTATGATGTCTTTCGCTTAGGTATGATGTTAATATTTGTTCGCGACTTCGCCCGCGTGGTATTTGGTTTGTCATAGATATCGTTTAGAGCCTGTTATTCTGATGTATAATAATTAATTACTTACTTTAAAGTTTCATCAAAATTCGTTAATTACTTTTTGCCTTTTTGTGTGAAAGAGGAACAAATATCCGTCCATCCTTACAAACATTCTTTTATCTTAAACTAGCTTTTGCCCGCGGCTTTGCCCGCGAGAATTTGATGCTGACCAGAATGATTCCTTTCAAAATCCGGGGTAAAAACTATCCTAGGATACTTAGGATAGATAGATGCAAACTATGTTTGTCTGTACTAACTAAATTTCATCTAAATCGGTTCAGTAGTTTATGTGTGAGCAGGTAACAAACAGACAGAGGCACTTTTGAATTTATTACATTAGTACGAATTATTGTACGAGTATGATGATACGGACGGAACCCTCCGTGTGTTAATCCGCCTCGCACTTGACCATTTTTTATTTAGCAAGGCGTGATGTATGTCTGAACTTTAGATTAAAATGACGGTAACTGCCTTTGGTGGAATTTAAATTATACTTAAACATAATTTATTGTTGTCATTTAAAAATGGCCTGGAAAAGTTAATAAAAACACAAGTTTATACATTATTATGAATTACCTAATAGTTCTTGCAACTCACAAAGGCGAGTGAGCTTTACTTGTGTGTGTACGTGGACATACATATAACGATAGTGTAATGTCTATCAAAACTTTTGCAAAACGAACAGTAGCGAGCCACCACACATGTAAAGCTCACTCGCCTTCGTGAATTGCAACAACTATACAAGGTTATCCATTATTTTTGGGACACATATATTCACGAAATCGGTTTATGTAACCTAAGGTACATATATAGCAGCTTCAAGGCCACAATAAATCCATTCCTTCGGGGTAAAGTTACCAATTCCTTTTCCCAGTTTAATGTGGGAAAACAGCTTCTTAAACCGCCTATTTTCGAACACTAAATAAGGTAGGTCAAGCTAGTGTTGGGAAATTACGAATTTATCGGGACGTCCCTATTTTTATGAGGATACATAAAAAAGCTATGAATAGAATAATACAATTGACATTGTTTGAATATTCACGCGTACATAAACAGTTTTATGGGATTCTTTAAACCTTTAAAAAACTTACCACGGCTTTTACGGTTAAAAGTCCTATACAGGATGTGTCGTAAATAGTGGTCCAAAGCAAAGGGGTCGATGGATGTACACTGAACTGTTACAGACTGTACGCGTGAAAATAATTTCAATAATTTTCCCCGTTTTTCAAGATTCTTCTTTAGTGCTCCGCCCCTATTAGCTGTAGGCTGATGTTGTATAGCCTACAGCCTTCCTCGATAAATGAGCTAACAACACAACAATATTTTTTCAAATCGGATCAGTATTTTGGAGTCCTTATTGCAATGAATATTTCCTTCATTCATTCTTTTTATACCGAGATTGGGAATTATAAAGATAGAAATTAGTGTCTCTGTCACTGTTTAATAAATTTTAAATAATTTTGGAATAAAAATAGCTTGATATCATGAAAAGGGCACAGGCTACCCTTTAGCTCAAGCATACTTGAAGTGGTTGAAAATATAAGGGTGCAGCCGACAGATTGTAGTGTTCACAAATTTTCAGCAGTTGTTCAAATAAACATTAATATTATTATTATTATTTTTCAGCAGTTTAATCTTACTATATAGAATTTAAGGTTCGGCCAAACCAACGCGATCACACGCGATCAACCGGCGTGCAGCGATGGCGATCAATGCATTTAGGTCTGGTCGCCATCGCTGCACGCCGGCTGATCGCGGTGTGGTCGCGTTGGTTTGGCCGAACCCTTACTATTCTTAAACTTTTGATGAACAATCCGTTAACGGAACGTAACCATATCAACTCGAAGCGGTCAGTATTCTTTGTATGAAACTCCATACTGCTACGCACACTTATCCGCACCGTACAAACTTAAACGTCTCGCCTCGCGGTTGACAGCTTGCGAAAGGAAATTTGGTGTTGATTCCTTTCCGAGTCGATAAGTCTGCTATAACCCTAAGCAACAGTATTGTGACTTAACAAGTAAACAACGCAGTCCCATAACAAGGTCCTTCAAGTTTAAAATTCGGAGGGAAAAATGCTTGAGTACCGTTGATGGGACGAACAAGGGGGTTTATACGTTGTACAGATCAAGTTATACATTGTGCACCTTATGGTCTTATGATAAAAGCTATTTTGCTACAAAAATCTTTGTTCTGAAGTCGACTGTACCTATAAGAGGAACAGGGAACATTGCGAGGAAACGCCTAAAGGGGAATACGATATTTGTGAGGATCAAGTTCTGAAAGTTTATGAAAATATTATAATGAACCCAATTCACACAATGTTTGGGTATTCTCTTTTAATTAGGTACTTTATGAAATAATTACTTGTGCATTTACTGGTGAATCTGCGATATTTTTCAGCATAAACTTAAATAATTTGTGTCAATAATCACTACAAGAAAGACATCTTAATTATACCTAGGTACCTACATACCTATCTTTCTTGTAAAATCTTAATTTAATACATAACAGAAATAGGTATAGCGAATGCATAGAGTTTATAAGTACTCGTCCCAATGGTCTTTCGAGCACGGAATATTATTAAAATACTTGTCCCTTTCTACTGCCCCAAATATACCGCAAAGACGTTCCTACCTTGCTCATGCCAATCATCATTCTTAGGAGAAAATCTAATGGTTTTCTACTCTGTAATTTTTGTCAACTTGTCTCTTACTTGTTATAATTCTTGTCCCTTCTTACTGTCCCAATCAGACCGTCAAGACGTCCCTAGCCTTACTCGTGCCAGTCAACGTTTTTGAGAAGAAATTCTACTGGTTTTACACTCTGTATTTTTTGACAACCTGTCCCGTACTTGTGTTAATCCTTGTCCCTTCTCATTGTCCCAAATATACCGAACAGGCGTCTCTTAACTTACTCTAGCCAATTGATATTTTTTAGAAGAAAATCTACTGGATTTTCATAAATTATCAACTTTTACTGGTTTTAATCATTGTCCCTTATTCTGTCCCAAGTAGACAGACGTCCCTAGACTTACTCGTGCTGTATTTCGTTGAGGAATTTATGCGAAAATAATGGTGGAATGCTTTCGTACAGTTGTAAAGAAATGAGATGTTTTCGGTGCTATTTGGATTTATTTGTGTCCAACCCTTTTTCAGGGTTCCGTAGCACGATTGAAAATGATATTTATAAGTGTGCCTACCATGAGTTTACGTTAGGTGAGCTCGCTAGCGAATACGTCAAAAAATTCTATGAAGATTTTAATTCTTGAAAGTAGTCGCTAGGGGCGCTGCACAATATGTCATACATTTAAATGTCATTTTTTTACGCAGTCGCTAGCGAGCACACCTAACGTAAACTCATGGTAGGCACAAAGAACAATAGAGGCCGCCCGCGACTTCGTAGTTCCCATGTACACGTGGATCTTGTTTTATCCCCTTAGGGGCTGAATTTTTAAATTCCCGTCTGTAAGCACGTAGTTGAATATAGGTCGTTTTTTTAAAGGAACCCCCATGCAAAATTTTTGACTCCTAGCACTTCTAGTTTCTGAGATTTCGTGATGAATGAGTCAGTGTGAACTTTCGCTTTTATTATAATATGTTTATGTACATAGATTTGCCTGTATGTCTTTACCAAAATTAATCAAAATAACCTAGGTACCTCAAACAAACACAAAATCGCTTCCGCTTTGATATTATTTAGTTACCAAAGTTTAAACTAACCATTGTTGTATTTTAAGATTAACATTGATTGATGGTCACTTGTTGAACTTAGTCAACTTTAATTAACTGGAAAGCCAAGACAAACGGTTAGAGTTAATTGTTTACACTTCACAATAGTTCAACGAAACCTTAGACTCCCCGACTACAACTTTTAGTCGGCCGACAGTTTGGTCGGATTCCAATTTGTAGGAGGAATCGGCCAATACCATATCAAGGGCCTAGTGTGACTTTACATCAAACGCGCGCGTCAAAAAATGTCATTAAATGTATGACGGAGTGTACAGCGCCCCTAGCGGGAAACGTTCAAAAACTAAAATTTTCACACATTTTTTAAACTCGCACTCAGCCCACTGCGCGCTCGAGGTGCGTCTTTCGAGGCTCGTAATCTAACTGCGCACTTGGCTGGAATCCTGGAATGCGACTCTCGCAGCACATCTTACCGTGTTAGCCACGTCCATACCAGTGTCGATGTGACGTCACGGCTGCCAGGTGCACAGTTAACTTTTACCGGTTTGTAAGTCAGTCCACACTACACGAATTTTGGCTCGGCTCGTGCTCCGCTCTTGAGTAACTAACATTTTTCGTCAAGCCTTTGCACGAGCGCGAGCGATGCACATTTCAACAAAGAGTAAACGCTTACTCGTTGTGAGCATTAAGTATGCCGAACGATATGCGTCAAGCATTCGCAGGAATGTTTATTACATGAAAATGCTTTGGAAACTGAGCTTTTACCTGTATTGTACCATTTTTAAGAACGTTAAGTTACATTACGTCTGTACTTACCTTAAGACGTTCATCATCATCATAATTTCAGTCACAGGACGTCCACTGCTGAACATAGGCCTCCCCCAATGATTTCCACAATGGCCGGTTGGTGGCGGCCTGCATCCAGCGCCTTCCTGCTACCTTTGTGAGGTCTTCGGTCCACCTTGTGGGTGGACGTCCTACGCTGAGCTTCCCGCTAGGCGGCCTCCACTCCCAAAAACTTGCTGCCCCATCGGCCGTCAGTTACTTACTAATCCGTCGGGCTATGTCAGCGACTTTAGTTCGTTTACGGATCTCCTCGTTAAGACGTTCATGCATCACAGATATTAGTGCTCTATTTGAGTCATGTCTATCGCATTACAGAGGCTCCTAAACTATACACTAGCGTTGTGACTTGTGACCTTCGTCCAGCCCACAAGATAGAAGCGAAAATGTGATTTAGCGAGCGAAAGCTGAACCCAATCCCAATTCACGCTTGACTAGTTCCCTTCCCTTCCAATCCACTAAACTAGTGAGTGGTCGCAAAAAGGTGGCAACATAAATATTCAACGCGCCCTCTGGTGGTGAGGTAATGAGTTGCCGATAGCTGCTAGTGTTGTGAGTCTATCGATAGAACTGAATTTATCGATAATTTATGGAACTACTAAATCGATTTTGGCAATATAAAGCGGAACAGTCGCGATCAGAGGCCACTTTTACTGTGTGATTTTCGGCTTGTCACAGAAAAATTCAAAATTGAGTTTAAATTGTGAAACGAGAGTGAATAGGCACTTACAGGTATGTATCATCTTAGACTGCATCTCATTTAACATCAGGTATGTTTGCAATCAAATATCAAGCAGATACTGTGTAAAAAGAAACTTGCATGACCAACTAAAGTCCTACGCCTGGTCTTTTTGTCTTGGGTACTGAAATAAAAAGTCTTGAATAAAGTTCTTCATTCATCGACTTAAAAATCGATATCAACTCAGCAAACCGTGCACAACACTATTTGATTACAGATTCCAACGGCGTACTTTTACGGAGAAGTGAATTCTGAAGAGTCGTTAAGTTTTAAACATCTTCCAATAATTCGATTTGTCGATTCGAAAAAGCTGCCTTAGTTTCTTTTAGAAAAAGAATTAGATTCGAGCTAATGCTATTAACTAAATTGGTCATTCAGCTTGAAATATTTTATTTTCACATCTTTCTCGGTCACTAATTTCTTTTGGAAATTGGATTTTGCTGATGCGGAACTTTTCACAGGACTATTCCTACCTCTCGTTCCCACATCTGCAACTCCTGTGTAGCCAGGATCTACAACTTGACCGCCAATAACCCAACCAGTGGAGGCGAAGTTTGTCCCGGCCCTAAGTTAATCTGTCATTGGATCCGCGATAAAATTAGTTTGAAGAACATAGGAGGAGTTCGAAGTTGAGGTTCGACTTCCCTCCATTGCAAAGCGGATGACAGGTAACAAAGGTTAAATAATCTCTAAGAAAAGATATACCTACACCACGACTCTACCATTATGTAACTTCCTATGACCAGACTGTTTCAGAGCAGTTATTGCAAGTATACCTGATCGTATGTAGTAGGTATATTAAATGATACCCATATTTCGAGTTGATTTATTTCCAAGAGAGGTGAACTGGAAATATAATAAATTAAATGGATAGCATTCCAACTGGAATTATGCGATTGGATAAGCTTATTATTTCGAGGAAATGATTATTTGAAACGTGGAGCTTTACTACGTAATAAAGAGTATTATGCAATAACTTGACTGTAAAAAAAAAAACAACCAAATTGAGATCATCCTCCTTTTTTTAAGTCGGTCAAAAAGCGAGTCGTGTATTAGTAGAGTAAAATAGAACCACTCCCACTCTTCCTGTGGATGTCGTAAGCGACTAAGGGACAATTATGCGAACATCAGGCCTCCCCAACCCGTCTGGCCAGCGTGGGGAGTGTAGGCCAAAACCTCCATTTGCCTCTGGTAAATTAGAGAGGGACGTTCACCCACGAAGTGGACCGACGACATCATAAAGGCAGCAGGTCGGCGCTGGACGCAGTCAACATGGAAATCATTGGGGGAGGCCTATGTTCTGCAGTGGACGTCCTATGGCTGATGATGATGATGAAAAAGATGGTCGTGCTCCTGCAGTGGAGACTTAATTACCTGATGCTAAATATTGAGAATATCATCTTACTAGTCTTACTTTTTACTTAATATTATAAATGCGAAAGTTTGTATGGATGTCTGTTACTCTTTCACGCAAAAACTACTGAACGGATTTTGTTGAAACTTTACAGTATTATTGTTTGTAACCCAGATTAACATATAGGCTATAATTTATGCCGATCTGTGACACTAAATTTCACGTGGGTGAAGCCGCGGGCAAAAGCTAGTATTTACTAAAGACGTAATACTCTCTAGAACTCAACATTTATTTAAAAAAATGTGGAAATAAAGTCAAAGAATTAGTAGTGTACATCGCATTTTATCGATGATTAAAAAATATGAATAACAGCAGTTTGTGGCTTGCGGCACTTTGCATAAAGTTAGTCGATATAAACTCAATATTTCCCGTCACTAACGCCCGAGTAGATCCAGTTATAACCGGGTTTAGCCGGTTAAGTGGATAACCTCTAATAAAGATAACATCAGAAGGTCCTCTATCGTAATACAATTTCACAACCTGTTGTAAAATAAAAAAATATCGAAATACTAGCTTTTGCCCGCGGCTTCACTCGCGTGAAACTTCGTTTGTCACAGATCGTCATACATTATAGCCTACATGTTATTCTGAGTTATAAACAATAATAATTTCTTTTTTGCCATCAGCAAATTATCTCTGTAAACCAGCGCAATCCTGCTACTTTTTATGAAGTTGTCAGTCCACATTGTCAGTGGTCCTCCCACGCTGCGTTTTCTGGTACATAGCCTCCACTCCAGAACCTTGCTGCCCCATCGGCCGTCATTTCTGCGTACTATGTGCCATGTTGCCACTTCTGCTTGCTAATCCGATGTGGTTATCATTGGGAGAGGCCTATGTTCAGCAGTGGATGCAGAATAAATTAATTTTCCGAGAAAAAAAAACAAATGTTTCCAAGGAAATTCAGCAAGAACGAGTCTACCATCCCAAGCTCCTTTACAAACAACGCTTGTCACCCGTGAATCGCGGGTCACTGGTCAGCGAACATCGATATTGGCTGCGGCACAACACTATTGATTGCGTCCGTTAACAGGCCGATGTCAATGGGATATTGTATTAGATGTAGGTGGGTAAGGTGTGGTTTTATTGCAGGTAGTAAGTAGGAGACGTTTGAATTTTAAACCATAGATTAGGTTTTAAACTAACTAAACGTAACCGTAAACGAACTAAAGTCGCTGACATAGCCCTTAGTAAGCTGAAGTGGCAATGGGCAGGGCATATAGTACGCAGAACTGACGGCAGATGGGGCAGCAAGGTTCTGGAGTGGAGGCCTCGTACCGGAAAGCGCAGCGTAGGACGTCTAACCAAAAGGTGGACCGACGACCTCAAAAAGGTAGCGGGAAGGCGCTGGATGCAGGCCGCCACCGACCGGCCATCGTGAAAATCATTGGGGGAGGCCTATGTTCAGCAGTGGACGTCCTATGGCTCAAATGATGATGATGAATGATGATTAGGTATTCAAATTATTTATTTTCTCATAACTTAAAGTTAACCTTCATGTTGCATCGAGCTAGTTTTGCTGTGGTTTTACTTAAAACAACATCTTCTAAAGCGAAAGGTCACTACTTAACTGACTCACTCATCACGAAATCTCAGAAACTACAAGTGCTAGGAGTCTCAAATTTTGCATAGCGGTTCCCTTTAGAACGTAGGTGCTCACTAAGAAGGGATTTTGCAAAATTCAACCCCTACTTAAGGGGGTAAAACGGGATCCACGCGCATGGAGTCTCGGCGGCTTAGTTAATAAAATAATATAATTTGGTCTATTAACTGTGCATTCATTTACTCACTCATTGCAATCTGTTTGGTTTGGACTGCTTTTTAGGCGAATTTCTTCTGGGTTAGCATTTCTTTAAATTTTTTTACCTTCACATGTGCCAAATATTGATCAATGTGCCAAAGCGTGTAATTACCCAAAGTTTTATGACTCGTTAACGTATGAAATTTAGTCAAATATTACAAAAACAAACAATAAAATAACCGTTCGTTCAGGTATATAAAAAGCGCTGTAAGCCTTCCCCAGTCAAAACATTAATATATTTAATAGCTTTCAACCCCACCCACGGAATTTTCATCGCTGTTAACCCCGACGGCTCGTGAATAAAATATTGCCTTCAAAATAACCGGCTTGTTTAATTTAAATTGTAAATACAAACCACATTGTGACTGTGAAACGGTAGCTTTAGTACTTAGTTTAATAAAAAACATCTCTCAATGTGGACGGACGACCTCTTAAAGGCAGGAAGGCGCTGGATGCAGGCCGCTATCTATAGATCGTTTCATCCACGAAAACGCGCCCCACCATTCTTCCGATAATGTTTGAGTGTTATCGGTACACGCTAAATGATCCATGAGTGCACACGCACACTACAATAATGCCGCTCGGATTGCTCGGATCAAACTCCCCGCACCCCGCGGTGCCCTCGACCAAAAATTGGTGGGGCGCGTCTTCGTGGATGAAACGATCAATACTACCCGGCCAATCTGAAAATCATTAGGAGGCCTTATGTTCGGCAGTGACAAGGTGGATAGACAACTTTATAAAGGTAGCAGGAAGGCGCTGGATGCAGGCCGCTGCTATACGGCCAATCTGGAAATCATTGAAGGAGGCCTATGTTCATGCCTCGAGTTGATACAGTTACGATCCCTTTCCGGGTTGATAAGTTTGCGACGATCTTTAGAGTCATCATCATCATCATCATTTCAGCCACAGGACGTCCACTGCTGAACATAAGCCTCCCCCAATGACTTCCACATCGCACGGTTCGTTGCGGCCTGCGTTAGAGTCATCGTACTGATTAATTACTACAAAAATGTCACAATGTGAGTAACCTCCAGTTTAATTATTACACAGTCAATTACATTAATTACGTAGCATCCTGTAGGGTTATTTATTTATTTAAACGAGCGACAGCATCGCTCGCATCGCGCGTTAGTCGCATTTGCAACGCACTACAAAAGCGATGCTAACGCGCCACTGACAGCGCCACAGTAGCGCGACTGTATCGATGCAAACGCGCGACCATGTCGGACGACATTGGGGAGAGAACGGAGGGAGGATTACTGAATCGCGTTTTCATCGCGACAGTATTGCATTTGCCACGCGATAGAACCGCGTTTATGTGGGCGAGGGCACACAGCTAGCGACCGCATTGCGACTGTATCGATGCGAACGCGCGACGGAATCGCTTAAAAAAGTCGCCGTGGGCGAGGGACCTTACAACAGTGCGCCTTTGCATGGGTTACAAAGAAACCAGCTACTCATTCTTAACAGCGTTTTAGAACGAAAGTAACTTGATATTGACGTGGGATTTAATACTCTATTGTATCCCACTGCAGGGGTAAGACCTTTCCCAATCTGCTTTGTCCTCTTGAGGAAGGTGTGAAGATAATTGCATGACTAGCCACATCATGGAAACCTTTTGTAAGGCCCGGTTTTCACTACGGGCCTTTTCTTACGGAGACGTCCCGTTTTTTTTCAGGAACTGTTTTTGCAGAATCCTGTTTAGTGTTTAAGTAAAGTCCACATGAACATCTCGTTATCAGAGTCCAGCAAAAAAACGATCCGTTCGAATAACGAATTCGAATTCCAAAGACACACCTTGTGGGTAGATCCTGCATTACTGGATCCCGCACTGGATTGCCGTGGGAACGGACCCTAAAGTGGAGAGGAGAATGTGTTTGAATAACCGAGATTTACACATAGTACGCAGAACTGACGGCCGATGGGGCAGCAAGGTTCTGGAGTGGAGGCCGCGTACTGGAAAACGCAGCGTGGAACGTCCACCTACAAGGTGGACCGACGACATGATAAATGTAGCAGGAAGGCGCTGGACGCACGCCGCTACCAACCGGGCAACATGGAAAGCATTGGGGGAGGCCTATGTTCAGCAGTGGACGTCCTATGGCTGAGATGATGATGAACCGAGATTTCGTTATTTCCACACCAATGGACAACACGCATAAGTTGTAATATTAAGTTAAATTATGACTTAATTTAAAGTTTAGATCACACACATTACACTAGTTTTTATTTCACCTCAATCCATCCAGTATTACCGAATATAGAGCCTCGAGAAGTTTACGGACATTTTAAAATTTTCAAAAATTTCCAATATTCGCGCGTGACGTCACAACATGATTTTGCAGCCCCCACACGTTAACCCATTTACCACTTTTTGTCTTTTTCCAACTAAAATAAAATTTTACCTAACTGACAACTGTTGTTAGTTGTCATCGTTCAATCACATTTCAATCTAGGCGCTAAAAAAGTAACCATTATTATGCCAGCTATTGCCAATTTTGTGCAATATGAAGCCATTTTTACAATTATGCACTTAAATATAAATTTTCTGGAAAAATAAGCAAGTTTGTGTCTCTGTGCTCAATAACGAGTAAATAGTCCAGTTATTTGTTAATTTTACTTGGAAATTTTCCGGAATTTTTGAAAATTGGTGAATAAATAGATTTCGCTATGTTCTTTCCGAATTTTGTGACCTCGTTTATAGCCGCGCGCGCGCCCGCCTTATTGAAAAAAATCCGCCTTAAAAAGGTTTTTGACAACTACTTTTTTCATTTTATAATTTTTGGGACATAGACAAGCTAAGAAGCTTTGATAAATGTGATAAATTTCATGTAATGTAAGTTAAATAGATTTAGAGTTGTGAAACAGTCAAATTAATGTACCTGCTAAATTGCGAGTTCTTTTTTCTTTGATCATGGCAGGACACGCTGCCGGGTGTCCTAAATATGCTGAAGTATAAAAAAATTCGCGTTGCTGAAGTATACATTTTTTTTTGTCTTTGTTTGTTTCTACATTACCTACATAATTGTATCCTACTAATATTATAAATGCGAAAGTTTGGATGTCTGGAAGTTTAAAATAAAGTAAAGTAATGTTTATTTCTCACCAACATAACAGATAATATTATGATAACAAACAATCAGGAAAAACAAAAAGTAAGAATGTTGGTGGGTTGATACCTGAACTAGGAAGATTCCTGTGTCTCAGGTTTGTTACTCTTTCACGCAAAAAGTACTCAACGGATTTTGTTGAAACTGTACAATATTGTTGTTTTGTTTGTAATCCAGATTAATTTATGCCGATCTGTGACACTAAATTTCACGCAGGTGAAGCCGCAGGCAAGAGCTAGTCGTGAAATAAATAGGAAAGTTTAAGGTTCTGAAACGTGGTCGCTTACTATGGGCCTCATAAGAAGGCTCAAGGTCACCCAAAGGGTGATGGAGCGGGCTATGCTCGGGGTTTCCCTGCATGATCGAATCAGAAATGAGGAGATCCGCAGGAGAACCAAAGTGACCGACATAGCACGCAGAATTGCTAAAATCAAGTGGCAGTGGGCGGGACACATAGCTCGTAGAGACAGACAGAGTTGGGGCAGAAAATTTCTTGAGTGGCGACCACGGGCTGGAAGACGTAACGTGGGCAGGCCTCCTACTAGGTGGACCGACGATCTGGTAAAGGTCGCGGGAAGAACCTGAATGCGGGCAGCGCAGGACTGTTCATTATGAAAAACCTATGGAAAACCCAAAGGCCTCTCGCCTTTGTCCAGCAGTGAACGTCATTTGGCTGTAACGACGAAATAGGAAAGAATGTAACTAACAAAAATCTTCTCTAAGGCAGCATTTTTCCAATTTCGCAACGAGCGCGGCAATCACACTTAACTAACAGAGAGCATAGCGAAATCTATTTTAATCACCAATTTTCAAAACTCCCGGAACACTTTCCAGGTAACCACGTTAATTTGTACCAAACGACTGGACTATAATTAAATTGATATAAAAATTTGGGTACATCTTCTCAAAAACAAAAGAACTGGTGCTAAAAGGGTTAAGTGACGTTTTGACATTTGTAGAGGGCCTTGTAGAAGGGGAGGCTATGGTGCTGAATGTGGATTAACTCGAGTGTCATAGTAACTTATTAGACTGCTAAGCTTGATGATAAAAAGAAAAATATTTTATTCAATGTACATAGTCTGGTCATAAGTTCTGTCATATGATAATAACTTTTGAATTTTGAATGAAGGTTTCAAAATCATTTTTTACTGAATTAGAATTAAAAAGAAAAAATGTGCGATAGTTCGAATTTTATTGTATGTGTAGTGGACGCATAAAGAAGTCCGAACTGCAGTTGTCACGTTGCATTGCTACGCGCCAAAGCAGATTTTCGTTGTGCTGAAAAAGTTTAGTTTATCTTTTCATTAAATGATAGATATAGGTGTACCAGAATCTCATGGCAAACAAAAATATTGGAAAAGTGTGTCTTTCATATGGCAAATGTCTATGGCTTTATTGTCACCTGTCAAAGTAAATCAAGTGAACTGTCAGTCGCTGCAGAAATTTTGTAATCTCTTCATGCCTATTTGTTATTTTTGTGAAAAAGTCGAAAAAGCTCAAGCAAGTCATATTGTGTGTATTGTAAAGGATAAGGCATAAATCAAAGTCAATCTTTGATTTTAAAGCGCGTCGTTGAGTTGACAGTAAGTTGGAGTGAAATTGGATACATTTAGTTTATTACCTAACTGCGTCAGAAGGAGGGTTTTTTTTAATATTATTCTTATAATAGCTGCTTTATCGGGGGTTTCAGGTGTACCTCACAAATTGGTGCAGAGGAATGGTGAAAATGTTATGACCATGTAAATAAAATTGAAAAAGATTTCATCAAGTAAGATAGAATAATTGAAATGGTGGAAGAGCAATTTATAATAAATACCTCTTTATCTTGATCATCTATTGAAGAAAAGTGGAATCCTTGGAATCGTTTTCTAGTTCTGAATGAAGTGATTAGTTATAAGTATGATACATAATAAAATTAGTTATATAAAATAATATACGATTTACTTATTTTTCAAGACATTTTCCTATTATTATTACTGACGGGATTGTTACCATGTACCTTAGTTTTGAGTTTCCAATATTTCGGCACTGTTGCAAGCGCCATGGTCACGGAGTAACTGAAGAAATTAAAACCAGACATCGTTCAGATGTGCGTTCAAAAGACCTGAGATTTGAAAAAATCCCACGTTTTGTTTAAACAGTAAGCAAAAAAAAAGTGACTTGAAAATGGAATACAAAATGATAAGGTATGGTAAATGATAAGTCTTTATCAATGAAGAAGCAGAAGTTCAATTTCATGTGTCCTCCATCTAGGCTAGTTTCCATCGTCACTCAAAGTTTGGCTGCGGTCTCAAATTTGGGCTTAATTGAGGTAATTTTTGGGTGAGAGGCATAAGAACTAATGCCGTTTTATATCAAAAATTCATACTTAAAGGTAATCAACCAGGTACAGTCGCGGAATGAAAAGGTTCGTCACCTTAATGTCGGTTTTCGCTTGCACTAGGTACTGTAAGAGTCAAACCTGCCAAAATAACCGTGCAAGAAACAGTGCTACTAACATTTAAATAAATATGACGTTTGCTAACGAATAAGGTTTTGCTTGTTTATTTTTCTATCCCATCAGTGCAATGCTACAAAATGTAGTGTTTTTTTATTTAATAGATAATGGCAGGTTGAACCAACAAGAAGGTTTTAGTTTATCAATCATAATAATCTTCTTGACAAGTTAAATCGTCAAACAACTTTGATCTGAATAATTTTGAACTTTACTGACGAACAGTTAAAGATTATTTTCTCTAACTCGAGATTATTCTGTAACATAATTTCAAAAGGTAATATGTGCTCGCGATTCGTTGAAGGAATCAATTTGAAAACTGACGAACCTTTTCATTCCGTGACTGTACAAAGTATTTCCTTGTATGTTAGTCTGCCACTCTTTAGTAAGTCCCGAAATCCCCGCTTCGGCTCCCCTACTAACCATTCTAACCATTGTACACAGATAATATCTTACATGCAGCTTTTCATGTTACTACGTCACATTTTCAAAATCCGCGCGGAAAATCGCTCCTAGCGGAAGAGCGCACTTTGAGCTTGAATATTTCAGTCATTTTTAAAGATATCAAAAAAGTAAAAATACAGTATTCATTCTAATTTTTTGTAGTATTTTTTGGCATCTTCAACAAAAATTGTGCGCCATGTCCATTCTCCGCTTAACATCGGTTCGGAAATCTGACCCTTTTAACCTTATACTAAGCTAAATTCCACCAGCTCGCACTAAGCGTTTCGATGACACTTTTATAATGCGAACAGCTAAAGCCTGATCCGTGAGCACGTAGAATCCCGTCCAATGACCCCAAATTGTCCATCCTTGTCGCACACTCACTGCGGGCGCCCGTCGCACAGTCGCGACAGCAATATCCAGCAGGGACTGGAATTCGCTGCCTGCTGCTGTCTTTCCCGAACACTATAATCCGGGCCTTTTCAAGGCGAGAGTCAATGGCACTTAAAGGGCAGATGTGTACCATCCTAGACTGCATCTCACTTAACACCAGGTGCGATTGCGGTCAAATACCTGCCTTGTTTTGAATAAAAAAATATATGCTTGTGTTACGAATGGGTTCACCACAATAGTCCATCGGCGGATTCGAACCAGTGTTCCTCGAATCTCGAGTCGCCCAGTCCAACATCTTCACCGTTCGACTATTGTCACTTCATTTCATAATTTTATACTTTTTTTTATCCACAACGAGAAAGCTCTTGGCCTGTATCTCAACTGATGGTAAGTGATGATCAGGCCAAAGGTGGAAGCGAGCTTCACCCAGAATCCTCAACCACGGAGGAACTGGCTATCTTACCTCTAACTGCTGGAACACAACAATGCTGTTAACGTTGTTGCTATGGCGACAGACTTAGGTAAGATGGTGGTAGCTAGCCAGGCGGATTTAGAACAAGCCCTACCACCAACCACTTCGAATAGAATAATCTGCCCCCACTGGGAATCGAACCCGGGACCTCTGCGTCTGAAGCAGGTGGTCTTACCTCTAGACGACAGAGGCGGTTAAAACTTTGTCAATTCACAAATTAAATTAATAATCGTCATTTTCTCAAGAAATATTATCCTACTACGGACATAAAGATACCTGTAACCTTTGTTGAGGTAAATTGAACCCTATATCTGATACATATAGGCACCTTTTGAATGTCAACGTCACTTATTGCCGAAACGTGTCAAGGAAATGACATTTCTCGCGAATCCGTGCGTGACGTCATATCGAAAACGCCATTTGTAGACTTCTAAGAAACTAATAGACAGGCTGTGCTAAACTTCTACACTTTAGTATACAAAATAACACTCGATTTGTGTACTAAAGTCCATTAAATATTAAAGCACTAGCTTTTCCCGCGACTTCGCCCGAAATTTTGTCTGTCAAAGAATAATCGTGTCGCGCGCGTCTCTGTTTAAAAAAAACGGGGTAAAAACTATCCTTTGTCCTTTCCCGAGATTAAAACTGTCTCTATACCAAATCTCATCAAAATCGGGTTAGTGGTTTAGGCGTGAAAGCGTAACAGACAAACATAGAGTTCTTTCGCATTTATAATACCTATTACTTAGTAAATAATTAATTTTAAACTTTCTTGTTGCATAATTGAATTAATTCAATATTAGTAGAGATTAAAACAGATCGACCATGTTTTCTATTCAACTACCCTCCACAGAATCGACTCAATTTCATTCGGAACGGTATTGTCTAGTACTTATTTAGAACTCTGGAAATACATCACGACTATTTCCATTTACGGTATTGCAGGTAGCTTGAGAATAATGAAGAGAGATGGGTAATATTTCTCAACAGTGACGTCAAGTAATGAACTCATTCCTCACCTGAGATTATTGCTTATGACAGTGGAATAAGGGTTATTTTACTAAAACTGTAGACAATTTTAGTAGTTGGAGCTAGATAATTTGATACTTTGAAACCTATAAAGTAGCTTACGCGCGTATTCACAAACGATGCTTGCTTAAGTAAAGCAGTAAATCGAACGCACAGCGTTGAATAGAGCTCTGTGATTGGTTCGTGTGTCACTCTGTGCGTCCACGCGCACTGTGAGACCTCATAGAATGCTTGTGAATACGGGCGTTAGTCTCATTACTAGGTAATTTTTAAGAAGTTTGGCCTACACTCCCCACGCTGGCCAGACGGGTTGGGGAGGCCTGCTAATGTTCACTCATATCGGTCCCATAAGCTCAGCAGACCTATCAACTCGGAAAGGGATCAACACCGTATCGCCTTTGCGAGCTGTCATCGCCTTTCGCGCGCTGTCAACCGTGAGGCGAGGCGTTTACGACGGTGCGGATAAATGTGCCTTGCAGTATGGAGTTTCATACAAAGAATACTGACCGCCTCGAGTTGATACGGTTACGATCCCTTTCCGAGTTGATAAGTGTGCGACGTCCTTTAGTCACCTCTTATGACATCCACGGGAAGAGGGGTGGTCTGCCAAAATCACACGGATTATAGTCTACTGTTTTTTTCAATACCCCAACGGTTTTCGCATAGGTAGGGCTACCAATTTGAGAGGTTACTAAAGTACCTAGTTGTTCCCGTAACGAATATTATTTTCACTTTTTTCCAGATTTTGCCTAAAAAACCTAGAAAAAGTAACTCAAAACGCTTAAACATTATAAAGTTTCAAAATTCATCCAGCATTAGGTATTAGCGTGAAAGAGTAATAAACATTCATCTACCCTCACAAAATTTCACGTTTTAATAATAAATTATGTTGATCGAAACCACAAAAACTTATTTGCAAGTCTGATAAAATCAGAGACTAAGCCCCAAAGACAAAGTGCAAAGACACTGCATTTTATTCAAATGAATAAACTAATATAAATAAATGAATAAACTTTCTAGACAGGAATAATGGCAATACAGTTCTTAGAACCGAAATTCCATTATAATGTGAAAACGATCTTCACTTAAAGGCTTAACGCAGCTAGGGATGGGACGCGTTGATAATATCGATATAACGTCGACCGTTGGGGCAGAAAAGTTCTCAAGTGGCGACCACGGGCCGAAAGCGTGGGCAGGCCTCCCACTAGGTGAACCGACGATCTGGTGAAGGTCGCGGGAAGAACCTGGATGCGGACAGCGTAGGACCGGTCGTTATGGAAATGCTTCGAGGGCTTTGTCCAGCAGTGGATGTCATTTGGCTGAAACGAACGAACTTATTTCGCAAAAATCCAAGGCCCTGACTTTATTTGGCACATGCTGAAGATTATAATAAATAACTTTGCTACGTTACGTATTCCGCCCCGTTTTTCGAAGAAAACTGAAATGCCGATTGTATAAACCAAGGCTGCTCAACTCCAGGCCCGCGGGCCACAGTGTGGCCCCTAAAATAATTTTAAGTGGCCCGCGCATGTACAGTATGAAAAAAAACGCACCAAATAAAAAATACAAACTTTAAGATCTCTCTGAAGTTAGCTGTCAAAAATGTAGATGGCCCGTCGTTAACGACTGAATCCACCGTTTGGCCCGACTCTTCAAAAGGTTGAGCAGCCTTGGTATAAACCTTCCAATTTCCAAGTAACTATAGCGTTACTTGGAAAGTAACTCAAAACGCTTAAACATTATAAAGTCCAATGAACTTGTTTAAGTTAAAAGCCAATAGATGTTACTGTATTTTGAGATGCGAAAAGCTGTACAGCGGTGTCCAGATGTACTCTGGAGAATTTTGACATAATTAACCAATTGACAACCTTTGACAAGTATTGTGAAGCATTGACAACCTTTGTCAAGCAATAAATTGTCACCTATAATTATATTGACGTCTTATTTACACCTAAATAGGAGTCCCTTAAGTGCGCCAAGGTATCCGTGGTTTATTCACCGATATTGAAGCTTAGATACTACATATCGATGGATGATGAGATGGATCGATATATCGTTACATCACTAAACTATCCTTTCCCAAACTTGGCAACGTTGAAAGGATGGATGAGGTGAGACGAGCTTTTGTAAGCTCAAAGTTCTACTATTACCTGAGAAAGTCACAATGGATACGAAGATTGAGAGATTAGTAATTGAATAAGTGATTTGTATAGAAAACTAGCGGCCGCCCGCGAAACCCCGTTTCACCTCCTTAGGGGTTGAATTTTGCAAAATCCCGACTTAGTAAGCACCTACGTTCTAAAAGGAACCCCCGTGCAAAATTTGAGACTCCTAGCACTTGTAGTTTCTGAGATTTCGTGATGAGTGAGTGAGTCAGTGATCTTTCGCGATCTTTTTGACTGAGTCTCAAACCATTTCCTTGCAAAATGTCATCTTCATCGGTACAGTGATTAAAAAAGACAGACTACTTTAGTATTTTTGGGTAGGTTCTTTTAATAAAGAGTGAAAGAGATCATCAGATCATTTAGTCTCCACTGCAGGAGCACGACCCTCTAATTTACCAGAGGCAAATGGAGGATTTGGCCTACACTCCCCACGCTGGCCAGACGGGTTGGGAAGGCCTGATGTTCGCATATTCGTCCCTTAGTTGCCTCTTACGACATCCACGGGAAGAGTGGAAATCACCCTATTTCTATTCTACTCTGCCGGATTATGGCTAGAAGTGGTATAAATATAATATTTCCCACCATATTTCTAGCCTTATTGTCATCCCTTAAAGTCCAAAAACAATGAACAATTTAACTTTCTATAGCTTTTTAAGTCGAATTAATGTATCGCAATAATTCATCTGTGACTCTCTAAAATTGAAACCCTTAAATTGCTTTCGCTTACCTACTCAAGATTCATGCATACGAATTCGGTAGCTACGTGAGTGAAATTTTAAGGCCATTTTGCGACTTTATGTGTACTTGAGAATAACGAGGCGATTGCCATTTAACAATATACCTTACTAGCTTTCCGCCCGCGGCTTCGCCCGCGTGGATTGTCTGTCACAGAAAAAATTTATCGCACGCGTCCCTGTTTCAAAAACCGGAATAAAAATTATCCTATGTCCTTTCCCGGGACTCAAACTATCTCTGTGCCAAATTTCATCAAAATCAGTTTAGTGGTTTAGGCGTGAAAGCGTGACAGACAGACATACAGACATACAGACATACAGACAGAGTTACTTTCGCATCCTACTAATATTAGTATAGATAGTATAGATGTACGTATATCGATACTAACGCCCGTATTCACAAACGATGATTGCCTATGTGAAGAAGCAAATCGAACGCACAGCGTTGAATAGAGCTCTGTGATTGGTTCAAGTTTCACCATGTGCATCCACGCGCACTGTGAGACCTCATAGTAATGTTTTTACAGGCGTAAATCAAAGTAGAGTGATCGGGACGATTTCATAATATAGTTTTTGCAACTCACGAAGTCGAGTGAGCTTTATTTGTGTGTGTACGTGTACATGCACATAACGATAGTGTAATGTCTATCAAAACTTTTGAAAAAGAACAGTAGCGAGCCACCACACATGTAAAGCTCACTCGCCTTCGTGAATTGCAACAACTGTTGCTGAATGAAAAGCGGTAGATCGCAAATACATAGAAACCAATTTAGACGAAAGAAACAGAGTTTGATTAGAACTTGAAGAAGAAAATGGGTATTCTAGTAACAAAAATATAACTAGAAGGGGTGAAATAAGGGATGAAAATTCGTAAGCTGATTGGTGAATCAGTTTTTGTGTTATATTAGCAACATACAGGACATTCCCCCCTCTAGTTTTGAAGCTCATAGCAGACTTATCAACTCGGAAAGGGATCAATACCGTATCGTCTTTCGCGAGCTGTCATTGCCTTTCGCGAGCTGTCATTGCCTTTCGCGCGCTGTCATCGCCTTTCGCGCGCTGTAAATATGCGTATAAGTGTGCGTTGCAGTATGGAGTTTCATACAAAGAATACTGACCGCCTCGAGTTGATACGGTTACGATCCCTTTCCGGGTTAATAAATGTGCGACGTCCTTAACTCCTACTGTGTAGCTACGAAACAGTTTGACTGACAACTTCACGTTCAGTGAAGGCCGAGTTTGTCCTGAGGGAAAACTAAACTGTCATTGGGTCCGCAACGAAATTAATCAGAAGAAATAGAAGGTCGGAGGATCGATTCCCTCCAGTGCAGAGCGGATGACAGGTGACAAAGGTAAACGCTATGAAATGAAAGAGAAATGTTGGAAATAAAATATCATTTTTATGGACAACATTCACCTGATTCCACTCGCATGGTTTTCAAATTATAACAATTTTTTGTGAGTTTGTCTGTCTCTGTCTGATAAAAATATTTTTATGGAGCAGAAGGTATTTTTCTACCTCCGCCGCTACCAACCGGGCGATGTGGAAATCATTGGTGAGGCCTATGTTCAGCAGTGGACGTCCTGTGGCTGAAATGATGATGATGGTGGTGACATTTTATGTTAAGTGTAGACGCAATTTATGATAGTACATACCTGCTCAGTAAATACCTATTCACCTTGAAGAATCCCCGATCATTGTTGGGAAAAGACAGCAGCATGCAGCGAATTCCAGTCCATAGCTGTTCGCATATTGAAAGAGTTAGCAAAACGCTTAGTGCGAACTGGTACTTCATCATAATTTCAGCCACGCACGTCTACCGTTGAACATAGGCCTCCCCCAATGATCCTGCATCCAGCGCCTTTATGAGGTCGTCAGTCCAACTTGAGAGTGGACGTCCCCACGCTGCATTTTCCAGTACTTACTTAAGTTCAAACAATAATAATCTTCTCACACGTAAGTTCACAAGTATAAATACTCAATACTCAATATGTTTATTCCTTCCTTAAGTACATTTAGGTGTTACATATAGTATACAAATACTTTAACAATCGCACTCCACACACATTAGAAGTTGAGAAGTAATACTTAATCCATCAGTTAAGCTCAAGACATCAACAAAGTTTCGCCAAACAACAAACATAAGAACATTCAATGACTTTTGCGCGCCCTAAAGTGTCCTTAAGGGACTACAGATAGGGACTTTAAAACTCCGTAATGACGTATGAAAAGAACATAGAAGCAGTCTGTAGTTAAACATCCAAGATAGTTGTTTTTACCCGACTGCGCCAGAAGTAGTTTTTTGTTATAAAATACTAGCTTGACTCGCAATATTTAGCTCGTGTTGAGGCTCGTTCCCACAGCAATCCGGTTTTGCGGGATCCATTTTCGTTCACATAAACTGAACAGTCATCCCGTTTGCAGTGTCCCGCAAAAAAAAAACCGATCAATTCGAATTTCGAACACACTTACTCGTATGTGTGTTCACACGGCAAGATCCTTCATTACTGTACCCCGCAAAACTGAATTGTCGTAACGGTTGATGGATAATATTCCTCTAGATCTTGAAGAGCTAGAAGAATGTGAACTATAGCATCTTAGGTATTTTTATTTATTTGATATTTTCTTACAAAAATGTATTATACTTAGTAATGTTGAGTTGTCAATTGTACCTACCAAGAAAACGTGTAGGTAAGTAATAAAAAGTTTTTTACCCGAAAAACATGAAAATGTTGAGCTCAATTTCTTTATTCATGCTATTTGTTAAATTACCCTACTTTGAAAGTTCTTCTGAAACTTCTATAATGTTTTCGTTTACTCTGACAAAACTTATTGCTTACTTTAGGTTAAATTGTGTATTTTGAAGACTTCTTCTTCTAATATTGTACGAGTTGGAACAACTACAAACAGTAAAGATATAGGTACCTAGGACGCTGACATCATCATCATCATTTCAGCCATAGGATGTCCGCTGCTGAACATAGTCCTCCCCCAATGATTTCCTTGTTGATCTATTGGTGGCCTGCGTCCAGCGCCTTCCTGCTACCTTTATCATGTCGTCAGTCCAACTTGTTGGTGGACGTCTCACGCGTTTTCTGGTACGCGATCTCCACTCCACATCTTGGACGCTGACATAGCCCGACGGATTAGCAAGCTGAAGTGGCAATGGGCAGGGCACATAGTACGCAGAACTGACGGCCGATGGGGCAACAAGGTTGAGTGGAGGCCACGTACCGGAAAGCGCAGTACAGGACGTCCACCCACAAGGTAGACCTCATAAAGATAGCAGGACGACGCTGGATGCAGGCCGCTACCAACCCGTCATTAAGGAAATCATTGGGGGAGGCCTATGTTCAGCAGAGGCTTGAAAATATGATGACGATGATGATGGTGATGATGATAATAGATCGTTTCATCCACGAAGACCCACCAATTTTTGGTCGAGGTCGCGCGGGGTGCGGGGAGCTTGATCCTAGCAACCCGACCGTCATTATTGTAGTGTGTGCGTATGCACTATATATATACTCAGACATTAGCGGAAGAATGGTGGGGCGCGTCATCGTGGATGAATCAATCTATACCTATCGGCCATTATGGAAATCATTGAGAGAGGCCAATGTTCAGCCGCACGTCCTATGGCTGAATGATGATGATGATGATGATACCCAGGATGCTATGCTTTTAAGAATGAAATATTTTTTAAATATAAGTTTGTGGTAACCCAGTCTTCTAATCCAAGTAGTTTACAACTAGACAAGCACAAAGAACGTTGATTCACTAATAATAGGGTTGCTACCACAGCTGCATTTAGTCGATTGCAATCGAGAGAAAATTCTCCAGTGGCGAACACAGGCAAGAAAATGTAGTGGATTTCCTCCCACTCGAGTAACTGACGATCTGGTGAAGGTCGCGGGAAGCGCCTGAATGCGGGCAGCGCAGGACCGGTTGTTGTGGAAATCCTTGGGGGAGGCCTTTGTCAGCTACGGACGTCCTTTGGCTGAAGTCGGAGACAATTTTATATTTTTTATATTGAAAATAGCACTAATAGAGGCTTCCGGCGACTGGGACCGCAATTAACTGGGACCGCGGTCCCAGTCGCCGGATCCGTAAAAAATAAATAATTTTCTTCCGGCAACTGGGACCACTCATAGATAACTTAAAAAAATATATTATTCAGGCCAAAATCGGTACAGTCATACGAAAAAAATTCTAAATTATTTATTTGAATTATCATTGACTCGTTCTAGACATGATTTTATACTATGCGCTTAGCAATAAGTAGATTAAGCTAGGCCATTTTTACATAATTACATACATTAATACAAATACTAATATTGGACTGAATACTTTAAAACATTTTCTACCAGTAAATTATTATTTACTGAATTTCATGTATGTAGTACAACATATTTTAATGCTTATTATTTTTCCCCTTAGAATCTACTATAAATCCACTATAAATCTACTATACGTACTATAAATCAAACGACTGATTTTTTTATTAAATCAGTATAACCAAGCTATGGTGTATAAAGCTTCGTCGATTTAAAGGTCAAGTAGCCCTTTTTAAATAAACATTTTATATTAATAAGTGATGTTTTTAAATTAAAAAGGATTTTTCTTCAATTATTTCACCTAAAAAATGTTTAGTGTGACTGTACATTTTTTTATTTCAGTTATCATTTACGAGTGGTCCCAGTTGCCGGAAGAATATCATTTAATTTTTAATAATCCGGCGACTGGGACCGCGGGTCCCAGTTAATTGCGGTCCCAGTCGCCGGAAGCCTCCATAATATACTACAAAATATATTCTACTGTTTAAATATTGTCGTCAGTACACAATTTGAGAGAATCAGGCGCTTATCTGCTTAGAACAAACAATAGTTTAGTTAATAACTAGCACAAAGATTCATGAATCTAATAATAATAAAAGCTGAAGACTTTGAAAGAAAAGAAATAAAGAAAGAAAACATATTCATTTGGTATCAAAGATATTACAATACAGATCAACATAAAGAGCAAAAAAAAGAATTAAGTATTTGTACCAAATTGGTCTCTCGTAGAGGCTCAGTATAGTTTGTTTATTTGCTTGAACGTGCTAATTTCATGAAGTACTGTTCTTCTGTGTAAAGAAAAATGTTGCAAAAACGGGAAATATTATTATTAAAACTAGTCGCGGGCAAAAGCTAGTATTATAATACTTCAGAACATAGTTTGTTCTTTATTCTTACTGCTCCATAGGAGTAATACTACAAAACTTGAGGTGCCCTTAGAGCCATTCTTCTGGATGCCCTATTGTTCGCTGAAACGACTGCAGTAATAGTGCCATAGTGTAGAAAGGGACAGAAAGTGAAGTACGGTCATATTTTTTGGGCTTGTAATAAACTAAATTTCATATAATAAAAATAAAATAAAATAAAATTATTACGTTGTTGCTACAGATTTTGGTTCACACGTCGTATTCACTTTTACAAAATGTAGGTATACCATTTCTGAGGATTCCGTCAACTGGGACCGCAATTAACTGGGACCGCGGTCCCAGTCGCCGGATGCGTAAAAATTAAATAATTTTCTTCCGGCGACTGGGACCACTCATGGATTTTAGTACTGTACCGATTTTGGATTGAATAATATTTTCTTTAAAGTTATCTATGAGTGGTCCCAGTCGCCGGAAGAAAATTATTATTTTTTATGGATCCGGCGACTGGGACCGCGGTCCTAGTTAATTGCGGTCCTAGTCGCCGGAAGCCTCCCATTTCTGAGGTACAGTTGTTAGCCTGATTGTCTCGGATCCAGAGGTCCTAGGTTTGATCCCCAATAGTCCAGTAGAATTAGCTTTTAAATCGGAAATAATTCCTACAAAAGATTTTATTGTTTTAATGGCTTCATTGGTTGCCCATTAAGACTCTCCTAAGTTTTCGACTTCGACGGAGTTGTGCTTAAGTGGTGGGGGCCCCCGAAAGAGGCATTTTTTCGGTTTTCCGGTTATACCGCGTAAAGGACTTACCCTATCAAAAAGTGGTCTTCATGACGGTTGAAGGGCACTTAATCCTGCATTGAATAAGACCAAATTCATATGTTTTGGACAAACCGTTCTCGCGCTAAAGTTCGGCAAAGTAGAAAATATACGTATAATTAATGACCCTCTCCACGTCCAATGGTTTGTTACCCACAGGCTTCCAAGTCTTGAAAAGGGCCACCTCAACCAGTGTAACCCTATCAAGGCTTACGAGCTTGATGCGCCTATCCTTGTTCGTCCCAGCCGTTCCTTAACTGCGGTTGCTGCACCTCTTCCTGGCACTCACCTGAACGACTCTGTGTTACCTACTGTGGCTGCCCCTCTTCCTTGTATCCTCCTGCATGACTACGTTGCCTAGCCGTATGCCTGGTCTAAGGTTCGACGCCAAAAATCAACAACAACAAGTTCATATTAAAACGCTGAAGAGTTTTTTGTTTGTTTGTTTGAACGCGCTAATCTTAAGAATTACTAGTTTGATTGAAATCATTATTTTTTGTGTTGAATAGCTCATACATTGAGGAAGGCTATAGGATATATACAATCACTCTACGACTAAAAGAGGCGAAGCAGTAAAGAAAAATGTTGCAAGCACGGGAAATAGTATTTAAAGTATTTTCACTCGTACGAAGTTGATTTTATGGCGTCGAACCTTGGACCAGGCATATGGCTAAGCAATGAAATCGTACAGGAGGGTACAAGGAAGAGGGGCAGCCACATCAGGTAACACAGAGTCGTTCAGGAGAGTGCCAGGAAGAGGTGCAGCAACCGCAGTTAAGGAACGGCTGGGACGAACAAGGATAAGCGAATCAAACTCGTGAGCCTTGTTAGGGTTACACTGGTTAAGGCGACCCTTTACAAGGCTTGGAAGCATGTGGGTATCAAGCCATTGGACGTGGAGAGGGTCATTAATTATACGTATATTTTCTACTTTGCCGAACTTTAGCGCGAGAACGGTTTGTCCAAAACATATGAATTTGGTCTTATTCAATGCAGGATTAAGTGCCCTTTAACCGTCAAGAAGACCACTTTTCGATAGGGTAAGTCCTTTACGCGGTATAACCGGAAAACCGAAAAAACGCCCCTTTCGGGGGCCCCCACCACTTAAGCACAACTCCGTCGAAGTCGAAAACTTAGGAGAGTCTTAATGGGCAACCAATGAAGCCATTAAAGCAAGAAAATCTTTTGTAGGAATTATTTCCGATTTAATCAATTTTTGTGTTTAATTCTACTGGCCTACAATGGGAGCAAGTTTTCTGTTCGTTTTAGTTGGTGTCAGGTTTGTTCTAAGTTAGCCTGGTTAGCTACCACCATCTTACCTAAGACTATAGCCGTAACAACAATGTATCGGCAGTTAGAGGTAAGATAGCCTGTTCTTCTGTGGTTGACGATTCCGGGTGAAACTCACTTCCACCTATGGCCTGATCATCACTTTCCACCAACTGAAATAACACCTCGTTGAGGTAAAAAAATCAACATTAGACACTAATGACATGCATGCTAAGAGATTCCCCTCTATATAAATTTTTCATTATGTGAAAAAATCCAATAAACAATTTAAAGTTATACATATAGTAATGTTGTATAGTAGGTGATTTTCATCTGTATTTTTGCTATGAGATATTCGATGTACAGAAACTGTACCTAATAATAAATAAATAGGGTAGTCCTACTATGTCTTTATATTCACTGTGCCAAGGTGCCAAGTTACAAGTCTCCTCAAACTTAATGCTGCTATCAAACTACAACAGAAAGGGCTGCGTTACGTACCAAGTACCAGCCAAGTGCCAAGTACCAAACAACATCATTATCTTTTAGAGTTCCGTATCCAAAGGGTCCCAATGGAATAAATACTGTTTCTATAAGTCTCGCCTGGAAAAAAAGAAAAGAGACACTCCCACTTTTTCCATAGATTACGAGATTATTCCTAACTCTTGTTTTAACCACTGCAACTCCTGTGTAGCCAGGATCTACAACATGACCGCCAATAAAAACCGTAGCTATCGTTAAGTGACAAAGGGACAAATATGCGAACCTCCCCAACCCGTCTGGCCAGCGTGGGGAGTGTAGGCCAAATCCTCCATTTCCCTCTGGTATCTTAGAGGTCGTGCTCCTGCAGTGGAGACTAAATGATCTTATGTTGATGAAGCCTTGTATACACATTATCTTTAACAAACCAGGTGAAACCCAGGCTAAGAGAAACATTTGCTTTTCTCATTTATCATCATCATCATCATATCAGCCATAGGACGTCCACTACTGAACATAGGCCTCCCCCAATGATTGGTTGCTAGCGGCCTGCATCCAGCGCCTTCCTGCTACCTTTATAAGGTCGTCAAACTCCTATGTTCTTCTGATTAATTTCGTTGCGGGTCCAATGTCAGTTTAACTTTCCCCCGGGACAAACTTGACCTTCACTGGCTTTTTATTGGTGGTCAAGCTGTAGATCCTGGCTACACGGGAGTTGCAGCGGTGGGAACGAGAGGTGGGAATAGTCCCGTTTTATAAGGTCGTCGGTCTACCTTGTGAACGTCCTACGCTGCGCTCACTTATACTCGTATCTTACGTATTCACAAATGATGCTTGCATAAGTGAAGCAGCAAATCGAACGCACAGCGTTGAATAGAGCTATGTGATTGGTTCATGTGTCACCCTGTGCGTCCAGGCGCACTGTGCGATCTCATAGTAATGTTTGTGATTACGGGCGTTATTACGTTTCAAGCACCTTTCCCATGGGGGCCATAACCTTTATGGTGGGGAAAAATTGCCATACTTAAACCAAATGCAACAAGTCTTATCTTGGCCCATGCTGGCCACTTCCGGTAATATTGCTGCTGTAATAAAGATGATTATGCCTTGTTGTGGTAGGATGGTAGGGTTGGCACTTCACATAAAAAAAAATCTCTCTCAAGTTTAAACATGTTGAAGCTTTTTACCCGACTGCGCCAGAAGGAGGGTTATGTTTTTACAAAAAGTTAACGAGGGTTAAACACTTGTTTCAATTGACATTTAGAATGGAAATAACATTTTAAACCAGTGTAACTATTTTGTAATTCGACCAGTTATTTCGAATTGGCAAGAAGTTGAACTCGTGCTTTTTCAAAAACCAGTTAACTTGATTTACTTTTTTGAGCAGTTAAATGTCATGATTTTCACGGGAAAATGACTAACCTTTGAAGTATTTTTATTCTCCAGTTCTATTGACATTAATAAAATTGTCGATAAAGAAATGGCAATAAAAAAACTAAGTTGCTTGCTTCGAAACTAAAGGGGTTTCAAAATAGTAGGTCTAAAAAAGAGAAGAGACTGATTCTCTCGTTTTATTCTTCATAATTTTTCATTGAACGCCAAAAATTGATCTCATAGATACTTAGGTTGGCAACCCTAACTAAACACACAAAGCACTCTATGCAAACGTAATAAAGACCATTTGGCTATTGCTCACGCTAGCTCTTATAAAATTAAGTGCAAATGATGTACAGTCGGCCACATAATCTACGTATGGCCGTATACAGAAAGAAAGCTGGAAACTTATAAGTGCTTACCAGCCCTTGTCAGCGCTTGTCAGTGCTGGTCCGTTCGTTCACAAAGGAAGCAAGTTGTATGGCATTTTATATGGCAGCGTCCAGCGCTGACCAGCGCGTGTTGAAACTTGTCGGCGCCATTCAGTGCTAATAGGCGCTCGTTCATATATTTAATAATGCAGAATCCCGCAAAACTGGACTGTATTTTAGTCATTCGGATCGCAAAGGATCGGTTTTTTGCGGGACACTGCAAACGGGATATTCTTGTGAACGTTAATATTAAAGCACGTATACTACTAAACGGGATCCTGCAAAAAACAGTTCTTGCAAAAAGACAATTTCTGCAAAAAACGGGACATTTCCATGGGAAAGAGCTTTGGTAGGTAATAGACAAAGTTCAAGTTACATAAATTTTCGTTTGTTTGTTCGTTTCAGTTGGACAAAGGCCTCTCTCAAGCATTTCTGCTATTAGATATTTACTATCCTAAAAATCTTCTTTTAAGGCGGTGATAGACAGAATAAAATTCACGCATGCAAAATCGCGGGCAAAGGCTTATTAAAATAATAAAAAAGTTTTTCTCATTGTATTCAGCAATTTCGAGGCCGACTGTACCAAGCCTCTGAGAACGTCCATAAAGGTGTATGTTGTTTACTTACTTACAAATGTATGGCGAATAATGTTTTATAACTTGGGCAATTGGCACACTTCGGAAACCTTCATTTGATTTTATTAACATTGTTAGGAGCCTGACCACAGTGTAGATCTAAATAGTAGTTCTTTTCTGTTCTTTCCAAATTTACTCAACTTAGGTTATGTGGAAACGAATTCATGAATTTAATTATAATAAACTATATTTTTTGTATAGTTGTTGTTATTCACGAAGGCGAGTGAGCTTTATATGTGTGGTGGCTCGCTACTTACCTACTGTTCGTTTTCCAAAAGTTTTGATAGACATTACACTATCGTTATGTGCATGTACTTGTACACGTACACACACAAGCAAAGCTCACTCGCCTTCGTGAGTTGCAGGAACTATAGCCAATAGCCATTACAATATCCACGGGAATGGGGGAGAAAAACATCCTTAACATATTTATCATCCTATTCCCGTGATAGGTCTTCCAACTCTAAATAAATTTTAGCTGCCACTTATTACAACTTACAAAATCACAATGCCTTTTTACCGTGATGTGCAGTCCCTTTTTTCTAAGGTGTCAAAGCACTAATCATATTTTTTTTGTTACAGGTAAGTCCGGGTGAACTCCTGCTGTTTATTTATAAGTATTTCACATTACTGTAAGTAAACTACATTAATAGTATCTTGACTGACGCAGTTTATGAGTTACTACACTATCTTTAGTAATTTGGTATTTTTTTATCAAAGAGCCTTTTTGGGCACTTAAACGTCTCAAATATAGCTTGTCCAGCGACCTACCAGCGGCCTTACGCCCGTATTCACAAACATTACTATTAGGTCTCACAGTGCGCGTGGACGCACAGGGTGACACACGAACCAATCGCAGAGCTCTATTCAACGCTGTGCGTTCGATTTGCCGCTTTACTTAAGCAAGAATCGATTGTGAATACGGGCGTAAGTCAACAACATTCAACATTTTAGTGATAGACAATATTTTATACATTATTTTACACTGTGAAATGCAATAAAGTATTGATATAATTTTTCTACTAAACGAATTATTAAGATACCTTAGTGGTACCGACTGAAAAGTATAACCATACAGAAACGGGTAACATTTCAAAAGCTTTCCTAGAAATTTATTTCTTTATTTTTTAGTCCGTTGCAAAACCAATACGACTTTCTGTTAAGAGTAAATAAGTGGCAATACTCCTGGACAGCTTAGGAAATATTAAAAGAAAGTAGACTCTAGTGTTGTACTCTCGTCAGTTTGAGACTGATATCGATAATTAAGTTTATCTCTAGCATCTGGTCACATTTTCACAGAGACACTAGCGGCCAGAGACAGGATTAGTGGCACTTTTTAATCACTTCGAAAATCGAATCCCTTCATGGAACGAAGTAACTACATACCAAAAAATATCGGAGCGAAGGCATTTTGAAATTGCAACTGTTACGTTTTGCCACTTGACTTTTTGTGCTATTGCCACCCCTTATGTTATTCCTTCCTTCCAACAAAAGCCAAGCATTTTTTTCTCTCTATGTTTATAACTTTCCGTCGCGAATCACTGCCCATTAAATGACTCTAGTTTTATTCTTATTCAAGTTCAAGTTTATCAAAAATCTTTTATCGATATACCTCATTCACAACACTAATGGTTACAGTGGAGCTGTGAAAATGAACGGTCGGGACTCGGAATGGTTTTATAGTTGAATCCCCGACTGAATAAAAAGTGACATACCTAAGTAAGATTGCTTAGTTCTGTGGAATTGATACTTACTGCTGTTAAGTTTGTTTGTATAAGTTTCCCATGTTTTTTGGGTCAGATTTTTTTAAATAACTATTGCTCGCAACTTCGCTCGCGTGATTGCATGTTATACTAGCGACCCGCCCCTGCTTCGCACAGGTACAAATTTTACTTAAAATCCTTCCTCTTGAATCGCTCTATCTAAATTTCCGTTTGCTTTCGCATATAACATGCTACAACCCGATTGAGCTAACTGCGCACCTAACTGGAATGCGTTTCTCCCTCGCACTCACCCGCACACCTCCCCGCGTTTGCCCCGTCCGTACCAGAGCGCCGATGTGACGTCACAGTCGCCAGGTGCGGGTTGAAGATAATATCGTGCGTTTTGCGAGGGAGAGTCGAATTCCAGCGAGGTGCGCAGCTATCTCGATCGGCTTACAATATTCAAATTTCAAACTAATTATTTCTGTGATGCTACTCATAAAAGGCGAAATATTAATCTTCAATGTACCCACAGAGCTCTAAATAAGCGTGTTTTCATATTTTGTGCAGGTATTTTGAAATAACACTGTTCTTGAATAATATAATAAGAGCCAGTAAGCCATTTTTTCTCTTCTCACTCTTCCCGTGAATGTCGTAAGAGGCGACTAAGTGGCAAACTTAATATGCGAACATCAGGCCTCCCCAACCCGTCTGGCCAGCGTGGGGAGTGCAGGCCAAATCCTCCATTTGCCTCTGGTAAATTAGAGAGGGTCGTGCTCCTGCAGTGGAGACTAAATAGTATAAGACCCATTCGCCAGTCTGTCACGCACTAAACTGGGATTTTTTGGTTCAAATGTACATCATCAGGTCTCAGACTGGGGTCGACACAATTTGGTCCAATTTAACCCTACAAAGACACAAGTTTGCGCGTTCACCGCCAAAAAGTTGCCGTTTGTCGTATCCCGCTGTTTCGAGAGCACTCCCCTAACTGCCTCAGCTAATATCGGAATCCTTGGTGTTGACATATCGAGCGAAGTCCAGTTCCGTGGTCATTTAGAGGGTAAGGCTAAATTAGCCTCGAAGAAGCTTGGTGTGCTCAATAGATCGAAACGGTATTTCACTCCAGCCCATCGTCTGCAACTTTACAAGGCGCAGGTTCGGCCTCATATACTGTTATACCTATAATACTGTTCTCACCTTTGGGCTTCTACTTCCTGCCCCGTACAACCAAACTGTGGAATGGACTGTCGTCTGCGGTGTTTCCGGACGGATACGACCTGCAAGCTTTCCAGAGGAGAGCGTATCTTCACCTTAAAGGCCGGCAACGCACCTGTAACGCCCCTGGGTCTGCGGGTGTCTATGGGCGACGGTAATCACTTACCATCAGGTGATCCGTCTGCTCGTTTGCCTCCTGTCACATAAAAAAAAAAGAAAAAATCATAAGAAGTTTTATCATAACTCATAATCAGGTGCTCTATTTAAACCTGAGAAAAATAGGGGATTTGGTCTACACTCCCCACGCTGGTAAGAAGGGTTAGAGATGATTGATTTTCGATATTTTCCTCCTTAATTACCTCTTTCGCATATAAGGGAGGAGTGGGTCATTTTTCTACTCTGCCGAACGGCGTATCTTATTTTATGTCACTTATGACTAGGTATAGTTGTTGCAATTGACGAAGGCGAGTGAATATTGAACTGAGACTTTATATGTCGTCGCTTGCCTCTCTAACTGACGTAACTGACATTTTGCAAAATTTTCAGGCGATTAGACAGATCGATTCGTCTTGCGAAATTGATTAAGATGGTGTAGATAACTCAGTTTCGAAAATAATGAAAGATACGTCAGTTAGAGAGGCAAGCGACGATGTGTGGTGGCCCGGGACTGTTCGTTTTTCAAAAGTTTTGACAGACATTACACTATCGTTATAGATGACCCAAGCTGAACTGTCCCACCAAACTCAATGACAGGGGGGCGCTACCATCGTTCAACTATATGGTTTCCAACATGGCAAAAATCGGAACCAGCGATCCGGTATTGACGGTGGCGCCCCGCTGTCAATGTCATGGATAGGAAAGTTCAGTATTTTGGAACTATATGCGCATGTACTGTACACGTACAGACACAAGTAAAGCTCACTCGCCTTCGTGAGTTGCAAGAACTATACAGTTAGTGAAAAATTCTTACCATAGAGTGGAACTACTGTAACACAGCCTATATTGTGGTTTCCGGTTGGCCGACGCCATTCCAATAGGCTTTCTGATGTTTGCTTTCAATAATGAAAAAATGAAAGCTCTCCGGGCCCGTATTGTTTTAAAATAAGCTTTGGAAAGTCACTATTGGTTTGCGGGAAAGTTTTAACTGAAGCTTTTTTAAAGGCATCCCATGTGTGTTAATTTATATTTAATTTAACAACTAACTAGTTTACTGTGTAAAGCTTACATTTAATTTTAAACCAATGAATGATGTATTTGTGATACATTTTTGGTAGTATGCCTGTCTAATAAGGTCATGCTTTGAGTTATTAGTTGTTTTAAGGGTAATTTTACTCTTTTTCGCCTACTAAGTGGACTGACGACCTCATAAAGGTAGCAGGAAGGCGATGCATGCAGGACGCTACCAACCGGGCGATGTGGAAATCATTGGGGGAGGCCTGTGTTCAGAAGTGGACGTCCTGTGACTGAATATTGATGATGGTGATGAATTATTTTGTTTGATCAAGTATAAAAATAACACATTGTATAGTATACGCTTGCGTTACAAGTTGATTCACCATAATATTCCAGCGGTCAAATGTCATCACAATTTGTCATCCATTGTAGCCTCCTTTTAACCGACTTCAAAAATGAGGAGGTTGACAATTCGTTTGTTTTTTTTTCTTTATAAAGGCCATTGTGAAATTCTTAGGCATTTCGATTTTCAAGTTATTTAAAACTAGCTTTCCGCCCGCGTTTTCACCCGCGTTGAATTTTGTCTGTCACAGAAAAACTTTATCGCGCGCGTCCCTGTTTCAAAAACCGGGATAAAAACTATCCTATGTCCTTTCCCGGGACTCTATGCCAAATTTCATCAAAATCGGTTCAGTGGTTTAGGCGTAAAAGCAAGACAGACAGAGTTACTTTCGCATTTATAAATTAGTATAGAAGTATAGATTGTGAAAATCATTGGGGGAGGCCAATGTACAGCAGTAGACGTCCTGTGACTGACTGAAATGATGATGATGATGATAAAGACTTTTGCTAACCGAAACTAAAGCGTTCAAAGCCAGATACAAAAACTATACAACATCCTAATAATAGTAGCACAGAAACAAAACAATAACATTTTTCCACAATACTCACTTCACTTACAAAAGGCACCAAAAGGTCAGCGTCGGAAACATACTTCCCACTTCCCACATATCCGACATAGCTTTTGTCTTGGACTTGCCAAGCTGAGCTCATTATGTTCGAGAAATGGAAAGTGGAACATGACATGCTACTGAATAGAAAGAAAAGGGACAATTCCCACCTCTCGTTCCCACCGCTGCAACCAGGTGTAGCCAGGATCTACAGCTTGACCGCCAATAAAAACCCAACCAGAAAGAAAGGAAGAAAATCGTTTATTTAGTTCAAAATCATCAAAATACTTGTTTTAAATTTTGAATTAAAATGGCAGCCATTCAGCATGGTAAAAAACTCATTTTATTTTTGCACGTAGGATTAAAAACACTTTTACACGTCCCAATATTAGCCTTGCTTCTGCTTCGGGACAGTGTCAGACACCGTGTTCAGTGTTTCCCGCGATATTTACCAGATCGTCTGTCCACCGAGTTGGCAGCCTGTCCAGCAGACATTGCAATTTCCGTGTTCGTCACTTGAGAACTTTTTTTCCCAACGGCCATCTACGATGTGGGGCACATCCACTGCCAATTCAGTACTTGTTTGTCGGGCATAGAACCTTAAAAAATAACTTAAAGATTAATTCATTGTTTTCTTTTTTTATGAATAACAAAATGTCTGTAATATAGAAATCTTTAAACGCCTGTCATTAATCCATTACTTCTGAGGCAGGTAAAGCAATTTATTTTTATTTTGACCAATAACAAAATATTGTAATACTTGTATAAAATGAAAGCAAGAGCGTCCCTTAGAGAATTGTTTAAAGAAATTGGCATTCTCACGGCCGCTTCACAATACATCTTAAACTGTATTCTATTTATTCAACAAAATATTAATGAATTCAAAAATAAAAGTGATATTCACCAAATTAACACTAGAAATAAAAATAAATTGGCTATACCCGCTTTTAGACTTAATAAAGTGTTTGCCACATTTATGGGACAAGGTATCCATTTTTATAACAAAGTCCCTGATAAATATAAAGAGCTACCGTATAATAAATTTAAAGGTATAGTTAAAGATCACATGCTTAAAAAAGCCTATTATACAACTCGAGATTTTCTTAATGATAAGTCATCCTGGGAGTAGGATTATGGTCCTCTCATGCTCGCACTAAAAATAATTAAAATTAATAGTAATGTATAAACTAATAATAATTTCTCAAATGTTATAGTGTCATGCTTCTCAATCTGGACTGTTACTTAGCTTTATTATTAGTTTTTTTATTTTTTTTTATTTAAGAGATAACTTGGAATTGTCATTCTCACTAAAATGTCTCTGGGGTGGTGGCGTAGTGAGGCGGGTCGTTACATTCCCTCTAATATGGTCGAGTGAAGCGATGGCTGGTTCACTCGTCATGTCTGTGAACAGGCGCTGCTTTCGGGGACTGGTCAATCCAAGTTATTCAAATTTATGCGAGTCATTTCTACTAGTACCTTAATATGTAAGTCTAGATATTAGCACGTCACTACCTTGTTTAATATACCACGCAATCTTGTATACCCATTCTTATGATACACCATACAAGAATGCATGGTAAATTCAGTGAACTGCTCCTGAATCGAATGTACCTACTACTACTATTTCTATTTAGGTATTTATATTAACCGGCAGACAGTGGTGACTGAGTTTGTTGCGGCGCTTCTTCTCAGCACTTGCCAAATGTTGGTCTCGAAGCGCTGGTAGGGTAAAAAGATTATGAGACATGTAGAGGCTCCTTAAGAGCAAAATGACGATTTGTAAGAACTATTTATTAGTCTAAACAAATAAAGAAATTTTGACTTTAACTTTGACTTGACTTTGACTATTGTGTATCCAAGCTACCCTAAGTAAAGTACGTCTGAAACCCTTAATTTAAATTCACCAGGTGGACGATGAAATCACGTTATTTTTCCCTACAATTTTCCTGTATTTTTCCACAATTTTCCCCCTTTATTAGTCTGGACACGCAATCTGTTTTTATATAATAAATCCATGTGTTTTGTTATGTTTTTACATAATTTATCTGATATAAAACGATTTATTAGGCTTAATTTGTTTCGTGTGTGAAGCTTTCGAGTTATTTTGGACGTAAATGCAATAAAGGAACGTTTAAATTAGATTTGTTTCTGGTTATTTTGGGAATAAGTAAAGTTTTGTGATTTACTACCTTGAAACATTTTATATGGTACCAACAGAAAAAATTGGTTTTATTTAACAAAATGATAAATAAAATTATCAGTCTAAATAATAATATCCTGTTTGTATCTCTGTTGACTATACTAAAGTATAGAATCATTCGAGTAGATTGAGACCCAGGGGGGGTAGTTTTTATACCATTTTTTTCTAGAGGACATGGATACAACTAAAATCTTTCTGTAACAGACAAAATTCTCGCGGGTGAAGCCACGGGCAAAAGCTAGCTTGGTGAATTAAGTCAAAGTTAAGTAGTTTAAAATTATTACTTTCTAACTAATTTCTGTACCTAGATTTAAAATGTAATATCAAGTTTCAAGCAAAATCTTTTTAATTCACTGGATGAAAGTTTTCAGTCCTCTCAAGCGTCACTCAAGAGCTTTAGCAAGAAAGAAGCTTTTATAAGCAAAGCTTAGGGCTCTAATAAGCTAAGAGAAACTTCATTCAATAATCTTGACTGTTTTTAAGTGATACTGGTGATACCTTATTTTTATCGCCCGTTTCCCATATTCTATCCTTGTCCAAATCCGGATTTCAAATGTCAAATTAGATGGCACACTTGATGTGCTGTCACCTGTAAAGTCAACCCTATTCCAATTGTAACAAAGACGTTGCGAACTTTTAGGCTACTTTGGGTTCGTTCGTTCGTTTCAGCCAAATGACGTCCACTGCTGGACAAAGGCCTCCCCCAAGGTTTTCCACAATGAACGATCCTGCGCTGCCCGCATCCAGGCTCTTCCCGCGACCTTCACCAGATCATCGGTCCACCTAGTAGGAGGCCTGCCCACGCTACGTCTTCCAGCCCTACTTTGGGTGTCACGAACTATTTGACGCTGACTGAACACTCAATTAAGTGTCACCTAGAATGTTATTAAAACGTAAACCCTTCTAAACAAGGTCCTCCTTTGTTATAGCCCTCGAAACTAATCTGCCATTCAATTTCAAACCCAATTTCGGGTGGATAAAGATCTTTTTGTATTGTAGTTGTAACTCGGTTATCATGAAAGGTGTTTTAATGGAGTGACGTCACGAGTTATGGAAAGCTTGGGATCTCTTTAAGGGATCAAATTTAACGGCCTTTAGGCTTTTAAGGTCATAGCAGACTTATCAACTCGCAAAGGGATCAGCACCGTATCGCCTTTCGCGCTCTGTCAATGAGGGTTTTCGCGAATGAGAAATCCGCCAGATGGCAATACGTAGACGCGAGGTCCGAATGCTGCATGATTGGTTATTTTTGACATGACATTGACAATATGTCAAAATCCAGCAATCACGCAGCAGTCAGACCTCACATCCACGTCCCGCCCCGCCATCTAGCGGATCTTTCATTCGCGAAAACCCTCATTGCGAGGCGAGGCGTTTGTTACGGTGCGGATAAGTGTACGTTGCAGTATGGAGTTTCATACAAAGAATACTGACCGCCTCAAGTTAATACGGTTACGATCCCTTTCTGGGTTGATAAATGTGTTACGGCCTTAATTAATTTATGTCTTCCAACAAAACGTAGGATTTTTAGAATGAATAGGATTAAATAATTTTCTCTAAGTAATCAACGTTGTGGCTTTTAGATAGCAAGATTATGTGACAGACGGACAGATCGTCTGTTTAATTAATTTAGATTGATGTAGCTCTTTTATGGACTTTTTAAATGTAGAAACGTGTTTTTCAGTCTTCCAGTGACTTGGCCCACTTTTAACTTGGTCGTCATTAGATAGAATTTTTAAAAAATTTTTTCTCCAGTAGCAGAAAAAAATAGGTATTTTTAAAGCGTGCGAAAAGGGGATAATCTTTTAAAAACCGGGATGAAAAACTATCGTGTTTTTCCCTGCTTTAAACTTCTATTTAAATTATAAAGTGTTTAAGCCAGAAAAGGTAGCAGTCAAGCAGACAGAGTTATTTTCGCATATAAATTATTATTGGTTTAATTTTAATTAAAGCAAATGCAGCAGTGTGTAGAAAATTTCATTGCTAAGCGTACGCGAGATTATGTTCTTCTGAATAATATCCAATGACAGTTTAACTTTCCCCCGGGACAAACTTGACCTTCACTGGTGAGGTTTTTATTGGCGGTCAAGCTGTAGTTCCTGGCTACACAGGAGTTGCAGCGGTGGGAACAAGAGGTGGGAATAGTCCCGTAATCTTACACGAGTGCTAAATGTAAAATAAACTCAAGAAGGTTTTCTGGATTATGAAGTTACTAAGTAAGGACTTAAGGATTAAACTTGAGAATGCGATCTAATGCCGTTTCAAAGTTAAACGTGAGTTTCTTTCAAATCGTTTGTTTTTAAGTCGTTTCATCTCATTTTAAACTTTGTCTTCAAACTCTATAAAAACTTGATTACAAGTTTATCAAATTATCACTATATTTCAACGGGATTTGAATCTACAAATTAATTGTCTATTTCTATTTGTATTTGTAGTGAATCCTCTCATATTTCTACATCATCATCATCATCATCATCATTTCACCCATAGGACGTCCACTGCTGAACATAGGCATCCCCCAAATATTTCTACATAGGTACTAATATTATGCTAAAGTAACTAACTGGTCGGTATAATCTTTTTTACATCTAAATCGGTGATTTAAACTTAAAAGAGTAATAAAGATTAATTTTATCCATGTGTATTACCACAAACTTTCATATTTTTAACATACCAGCGACTATGTATAATATGTATGTATTTACAAAAAAAAAAGAGTATTTAAGTATGTTTATATCCGTTGTCTAGTACCCATAATACAAGCTTTGCTTAGTTTGGGACTAGAAGCGTAGTGTAAAATGTCCTGGGATATTTATTTATTATTATTATGCCCGCGTGATATTTTGTGTGTTACAGAAAAACTTTGTTAGAGGTGGTCAATGGACATCTGAATATTTAATATCTCCACCCCAAAAAAACGAAATGGACATGCGACAGACACCAATAATGTCCTTGAAACTTAACGGTATACCTACCCATTTATTTAATGGCATAATGACGTAACTATAGCCATTACCCGACAATATCCTAATGCATGTCGCCACAAACACAGCCGTCACTCGAAAAGATTAAATTTTGGAGTTACATCGTTTTGGTGTAGCCCAAATAGAAGAGCCAGCCATTTTAACTCGATATTAAGTTACATTTTCAACAAGAACATGGTCTGGTCTGTGAGCACGTAGAATTTTATACAATGACCCCAAGCTACCCTCCCATCCTTATCGCTCGCGCGTAATTATGTTGCTGTCGCGCTTGCACACTCACTGCGGGCGCCCGTCGCACAGTCGCGACAGCAATATAATTAGGTACGCGCGAGCGATAAGGATTGGTAGCTTGGGGTCATTGGACAAAATTATACGTGCTCACAGACCGTGAATGTGACCATTCAACAAAATTTTCTACGAAAAACGTTGAATGTTGACATGTTTTTGTTCATTGTGTAGAGCAAAACACGCGCTGAAGAACCGGCTTTACAGTGACAGCACATCAAAGTTTACATTTGTGTAGTTAAATATAGATATAGTGCTTAACTGAGTCAGTGCCTGAAAAAGGAAGCGACACGGGAGGGGTGAAACTACAAAACAGAAAGGGGTTTCTAGATTCTGTGGGTAACACATTGCATACAAATCTGAAGGTGATTTGAAGTCTCGCTGACGTTTTACCGTCCCGTGCCGCTATTAGTGACGGGATTCACAGTGTTTTTTTTGACCCGAAAAAGTGACATTCTGTTTTTATCACTAATATCCAAAGTTTAACTTATTATTAATGTTAGACTAAAACACCCAGGTGACAAATAGCTATAGATTATTTTTTTTTTTAATATTTAAAAAAAAATATTTTGTACTGGGTCAAACTACAATTTTATTATTATTTAAAGAAACGTACACACTAAGCTTCTCTTTGCATTGCAGGTAGGTAGGTTGGTGTATGGCGAATATTATTGCACCTGTAGGAGATTGGGATAGGAATGGGATGGGATACCTTCGATTGAGCAGACTCCACAGGACGGTCCAAGCTTGGTTCTTCTTTCACTTTCACAAACACTTGAATTTTTATTGAGATGAGTTTAGCGCGCGATTTGTGTTTATTTGAATTGGTTTATTTTGGATACTTATTTAGTAATAAACGCCCAGATAGGTAGGCGAAGCGGCGCGTTGCGATGCAAGAGCGAGACTGAAGGTGGGAGGGAGAGGATAGGAAAAAGGACTGTCAGAATGAGTGATAGAATAGTGTGACATGAGTTTGAAATGTATGAGGTTTTAATGCTGGCGCGTACAACTCCCCCGGCCTAGAGGTCTTCCTCTAGATTGAGTAGCGTTTGTAAAAAAAAATAAAGTTAAAAACGCAAAAAAGCATGCGTTAGAGAGAACTAAATGAGTTAAATTTGAGTTAAATGAGCGTTAAAGTTGAGTTAAATTAAAGTTAAAGTTGAGTTAAATTGAAGTTAAAGAAAAATTAAAGTTAAAAGCATTATTTGAGTTACTGTAAAGGAAGAGGACAAACTCTAACTACAGGCCGAACATAAATACCGGTTGCAGTGCGAATCTTTAAGGTGCGAATGATTTTGTCCTTTCCGGGATATACTTCCACAACCACACCCAATGGCCAACAAAGAGGATGCGCATTGTCATCTTTTATAACAACAACAGAGCCCACATCTATCGGTTTGGTCACCGTATTCCACTTTTCACGGCGTTGTAGAGAAGTTAAATACTCCTGACTCCAGCGACGCCAAAAGCTTTGCACTAATTTATTGACTAACTGATAACGCGTTAACCGATTGTCAGAAATATCAGAGACATCCTCTACTGGTAAGAATTTCAGTGGAGTTATATTGAGAAAGTGATTGGGAGTGAGAGCGGATATATCAGATGGGTCAGAGCTAAGAACACACAATGGTCTACTATTCAATAAGCCTTCTATTTGTACAAGGACAGTGTTGAACTCTTCGTATGTTAACACTTGAAGACCAATAACTTTATAAAGATGCGTTTTTACATAACGAACATTTATCTCTGTGATGCCGTTAAAGTGCGGACCATATGGTGGACTATGAAGAAACTTAATGCGTTGTTCAGCCAAATGTGAACTTAAATAATTTTTGTGAGAGTCAGATTCTAAAAGAGCGTAAATTTCGTCAAGCTTGCGTTTAGCGCCAATGAAGTTAGTACCTCCGTCGCTATATATCATGGAAACGGGGCCTCTTCTACAAATGAATCGACGAAAAGCGGCGAGAAATAGATCAGAGCTTAAGTCTGAAACTAACTCTATGTGTAGGGCCTTAGTTGTAAGACAGCAAAATAAACAAATATAAGCCTTCTGGCTTTTAACACCTCTGCGGCGAATGTGAGTAATAAAGAAGGGACCTGCATAATCGACCGATGTATAAACAAAGGCTTTAGCTTCTGAAACGCGAAATGATGGCAAGTCGCCCATAAGAGGGTTTGTAGATTTAGGGTTTAAACGAAAACAGATATTGCATTGATGCACTCTTTGACGTACTAAGTTACGTGCGGAAAGTATCCAAAATTTCTGTCTAAGCAGACTGAGTAGAAGTGAAGGACCAGTATGTAAATTACATACATGAAAGTAATCAACTAAAAGTTGAGTGAAGCGATGTTTAGGCGATAGAATGATTGGATGCCTTTGTCCATAGTTGAGTTGAGAGTGAGTGAGTCGACCTCCGACACGAAGTATATTATCAGAGTCAATGAAAGGGTTAAGTTTGAGAAGCGATTTGTTAAAGGGTTTATTATTTTTAATTGCGTGCATATCTTGAGTAAAAAATAGTGCCTGTATATGGCGTACTAAATAGAGTTCAGCGAGTTCTAAATCAGAGGATGTAACCACTCCGTTTGAACGTAGTATTTTAGCGAAGCGTAACACGTACACAGTAGCGCGTAATAATTTTGGGTACGTGGAAATGCGATCAATTAATCGATCGAAAGGGTGAGAGTTCGATTGAGAGCTTGTCTCTGAAACAAGAGCGATAGTTTTCTCTTCCAGTCGAACACTGTTAGATGAAACTTGAAATGGCTCGATAGGCCATTGCGAGATTGGCTGAGCTGTCCATTGAGGAGAGTGAAACCAATTTAATTGATTTAATAATGCTTTAGGAGTTACAGGTCGCGATATTACATCTGCAGGATTTTCATTTCCATTAACATGATGCCAAATTTTTGCGTTGAGTTTCGAATTAATTTCAGTAATTCTATTCGCAACAAATGTATGAAATTTGTACGCGGGAGAATGTATCCACGTGAGAGTGACAGTCGAGTCTGAAAATGCGTAAATTGAGTTAACAGGATAACGATTCTCTATACTATCGCGAACCGATAATAAAAGATTTGTCAAGAGCAGCGCTGCGCACAGTTCAAGTCGCGCAAGAGATATTTTCTTTAAAGGCGCGACGCGCGATTTGGATGCGATAAGAAAGACTTCACCGGGTGAATCTGCATCAGAGCTCACGCGCACATAAACTACAGCTCCGTAGCATACTTCGCTGGCGTCCGCGAAGCCCATGATAGTGACGTGACAACCCGCGGTGATTCCTATATGACGAGATATTTTTAATTGCGATAAATAGTTAATCTCACTATCAAACCGATTCCATTTATTTTTTATTGAGTCTGGAACTGGCTGATCCCATTCAAGTTCGCGCTGCCAGCATTCTTGAATTAAGAGTTTGAGAAACGCTGTCACAGGGCCTAGCAAACCCAAAGGGTCGAATAATCTAGCGGTTGCGGAAAGAATCGTGCGTTTTGTGCATTGGTCAGAGTTAGTAGAGTTAATTTTGTAAAGAAAAACGTCATCATTAGGAAGCCACTGCATGCCTATGATTTTTGTCGTAATTTCTGAGTCAGTGTCAAAATCGACGAGCTGTGGATTTTTATGCGAATCGGGAATCTTATTTAAAAGCTCAGGGTTGTTCGAGATCCACTTAACCATTTTAAACCAAATTAATTCGCAACAAATGTGTGAAATTTGTACGCGGGAGAATGTATCCACGTGAGAGTGACAGTCGAGTCTGAAAATGCGTAAATTGAGTTAACAGGATAACGATTCTCTATACTATCGCGAACCGATAATAAAAGATTTGTCAAGAGCAGCGCTGCGCACAGTTCAAGTCGCGCAAGAGATATTTTCTTTAAAGGCGCGACGCGCGATTTGGATGCGATAAGAAAGACTTCACCGGGTGAATCTGCATCAGAGCTCACGCGCACATAAACTACAGCTCCGTAGCATACTTCGCTGGCGTCCGCGAAGCCCATGATAGTGACGTGACAACCCGCGGTGATTCCTATATGACGAGATATTTTTAATTGCGATAAATAGTTAATCTCACTATCAAACCGATTCCATTTATTTTTTATTGAGTCTGGAACTGGCTGATCCCATTCAAGTTCGCGCTGCCAGCATTCTTGAATTAAGAGTTTGAGAAACGCTGTCACAGGGCCTAGCAAACCCAAAGGGTCGAATAATCTAGCGGTTGCGGAAAGAATCGTGCGTTTTGTGCATTGGTCAGAGTTAGTAGAGTTAATTTTGTAAAGAAAAACGTCATCATTAGGAAGCCACTGCATGCCTATGATTTTTGTCGTAATTTCTGAGTCAGTGTCAAAATCGACGAGCTGTGGATTTTTATGCGAATCGGGAATCTTATTTAAAAGCTCAGGGTTGTTCGAGATCCACTTAACCATTTTAAACCCCCCGGCCATGAACATCTTAACCATTTGATGGTAAGATTGTTCAGCTTTTTCTAACCCGTCCATCGATGAGACATAATCGTCCATATACATACAGGATTGAGCTTCAGACGCGGCGATAGGATAATTCGCGCGCTCGTCCTCAGCTAGTTGGCGAACGACACGCATAGCGAGGTAAGGCGAGCTAGAAACGCCAAAAGAAACCCTATTGTATTGATAAGTATCAATCGGTGATTCAGGATCAAATCGAAATAATATGCGTTGAAACGGGTGGTGATTTTGATCAAGCTTCACACAGAAATACATCTTTTCAATATCAGCAGATAAAGCGACTGAGAAAATGCGTAAGTTAATTAAAAGATCAAAAATATTACTTTGTAAGTTTGGGCCAGTGTAAAGAACATCATTTAACGACTTTCCAGAGGTTGTTTTACAACTTGCATCTAAAACGACTCGAGTTTTTGAAGTGAGTTTATCTGGTCGGTATACTGCATGATGAGGTATATAATAATTTGGAGTATTTTCCTCTGAATTCGATGCGTTTTCGACTTTTGACAGAAAACCGCGATCGATACAGTCTTGAATATTTTCATTATAGTTAGTGCGTAAGCCCGGAGTTGAGTCTAACCTTTTCTCTAAGTTATAGAAGCGACGCCTAGCAGTAAAGTAAGAATCGCCGAGTTCTGATGGGTCGAGTTTAAATGGCAATGAAACGGTATACGTCCCAGAGTCGTCGCGAGAATGAGTTGATTGGAAAATGTTTTCACATATTTCGTCGTCAGGGCTGATGTGTCTCTTAGTAGGTACACTTTCAAGCTCCCAAAAGCGTTGCGTGAGTGATTCTAATGAGTGCGAGTCTACATTGCAAAATAATGCTTTATTATCATTGCGTGAATGAGCTGAGTAGCACTGAGCGCGTCCCATAGCGAGATATCCGAGCGTGGTTTCGATAGCGATGACAGAGGATTGCGGTGAAGTTATTTTATTACTACCTAAAAGAAGCGGGAATATCTCATTGCCTAACAAACAATCGATTTCAGCAGGGATATCGAAGCTGTCATCAGCCATAGGAAGACCTTGTAAATGTGATAACTGGGTTATGTCAACCTTTACATTAGGTAAATAATCGGTTATTGTATCAATGACGCGTGCGTTAATAGTGTATTTACACCTGGGATCAAAGCGTGAGGCAATTGTGAAAGATACATATCCTAGCGACACACTTTCAGATTGACCTATCCCCTTAATAGTGGTAGGTAGCGGATTGACTTTTAAGTTCAGTCGCGCACAACATTTATTTGTGATAAAGTTGCTCATCGAACCTGTGTCTAGAAACACGCGTAATTTTTGACACGTCTTATTATTGTCATAAGTATACACTGACGCGGTGGGTAATAAGACCGTGGTACTAGATTCATCAGCGATCGACGGCGTGACTGCAGAGAGAGATACATTGTTGGTTGGCATCGATTGCAACGGCGGCGTGACCGGACCGGGCGCGGACATGGACGCGTCGGTCGGCGAAAGCGTCGCGCTGCAAGTCAGCTGTTGTGACGTCATAGGTCTATTCACGTTAAAGTTATCTATATGAATAAGAGTGTGATGTTTACGTTGGCAAACTGAGCAACGATTTTGAGATTTGCAATATTTAACATTATGAAAGCCCAAACAATTGAGGCAAAAGTTACATTTTTTCACTAAAGAGTAGCGAGTTGGCGCATTTTTCGAGCGAAAATAACTGCATTTGAACAGGGCATGTTCAGGTTCCGTCTTACAAAGTTGACAATTCTTGCGTACAGCGGATGGAGTGTATGAGCCTTGCGAATTCGGTTGAGATTGGAAGTAATGTTGATTGGGTTTTACTCCAGAAGCTGTATTAGAAACAAACGACTGTGTCGGTTTCGAGTTTTTAGACTGCGATGCGAAATTCGTTTTATTATTAACGTACGGCTTATTCTGCGTAAAACATAAGCGTAAAGCATGGATTTTATTTTGTACTTTTATAAAAGTCTTGAGATCATTAAACGTAGGCATTTTTACGTGCTTAATGGATTGTTCAAATAAATTTAGAGTGTCTTTGTCTAATTTACTGAGAGCAATATGAGTCAAAATGAAATCGGAAAGGTCATCAATCTGTAAACGTCGTAAGGCAGCTTCAGCTGAGCAATACTGTTCCAAAAATTCATCTAAAGATTGCGATTTGAAGTTTATTAATTGTTCCAAATACATAGAGGCTTGTACTCTTATGTCTTGGTATTTTTCTAATAGGTTGTTCCAAATTATGTAATAGTTCTCACCAGTAGGTGGAATACCCGAGCAAATTGTAAGTGCTTTTCCGGAAAGTTTTCCTATAAGGTATTGAGCCTTTTCACCTGGAGACAAACCAGTGTTCTCATGAATAAGCGTTTTAAAATTTTGGTAGAAAACGGGCCACTTGGAAGGGGCTCCGTCGAAAGAGACTAGTTCTAAAGGCGGTAATTTTTTTACGAAATCCTGTTTGCGTCGCTCTGTGTTGGCCTTTAGTTGTGCGATGGAGCTTTGCACCGAAAGGATGTTACAGTACAAATCGTCAAACGAGTTGAGTGCGGCAAATGTAGGTTTGAGTTCCTCATGATTTTTCATATAACACAAATTAAGTTCGTCAATGGTATCAAGAAAATCCGATCTCGTTTTTTCAATCGAATGCATGCGAGACATGAAAATTTGTTCAATCTGAGGGTCGGAGACCTTTAGGCTGAGGTCGTATAGTTCCTGAACCCTCTGAAAAAGCGCTTCTTTTTTAGCTTCAAGCAAATTAATTTTGCGTTTTACTCCCTCCATTGTATTGTAGGTGAGCAAACACACGCACGAGAGCTAGCGTTAAAAAATGAGTTGAGTTGTGCGTATTTATTTATAATCCAGTAGGAAAATAAAATGCGTAGCGTATGTAAGCGAATTTGAAATTGAATTGAAATAAAATTTTAAAAGATTGAATTTAAAAATACACGTGTTTACAAACAACGAGTTGACGTTTGAGCGAATAGTAATTTCTAGAATGTGTCAAATATCAAACGAATCGAACTTTCCAGAAAGAATGTGTCAAACGAGCGAATTTTCTAGAATTTTCTAGAGAGTTGTCAAAATGACGGATGCGTGAAAATGTGTAGTTGTGATTTTCTGTAAGTGTAAAGGATAGGAAATGAACCATGCGGCTCGGTAGGACCAGAAAGGAGTTGTAGGAGATTGGGATAGGAATGGGATGGGATACCTTCGATTGAGCAGACTCCACAGGACGGTCCAAGCTTGGTTCTTCTTTCACTTTCACAAACACTTGAATTTTTATTGAGATGAGTTTAGCGCGCGATTTGTGTTTATTTGAATTGGTTTATTTTGGATACTTATTTAGTAATAAACGCCCAGATAGGTAGGCGAAGCGGCGCGTTGCGATGCAAGAGCGAGACTGAAGGTGGGAGGGAGAGGATAGGAAAAAGGACTGTCAGAATGAGTGATAGAATAGTGTGACATGAGTTTGAAATGTATGAGGTTTTAATGCTGGCGCGTACAGCACCTATAATTATTTAAAATTAGTTATAGGAACGACAGTATGATTATTTTTTAAATTTAAGAAATTATTTTTCTCTTTTTCTACGCCGAAGTAGAATCTCTGCTTAGGTCAGATAAATTTCTTAAAATAAGCTCTATCGCAAAAATTTTTCTATATTCTAACTCGGCCGCAATTTCGAGAAAAAATATTTTTTCCAAAATGTTAGGATTGTCACAAAAAATGACCTTACGTAGTTCCACTTTCTTTAGGGTTCCGTGGCCAAAGGATGCTAATCGGTCCTAATTATGTGTTTAATTTGTCTTAGGTAGGTTATCAGTTAAATTACTATCAGTGCTCAAGAATACTGTTTCTTCATCATCTTTTAAGATATATGAAGACTCTTGATCATCAGGAGTGGTATTTATATTTGCATAATATTAATTTTGTCCCGTTAGCATCCTTTGGCCATTTTTTACGTTCATAAGTTCCAAAATACTGGTCAAAACTGACTAAAATATTTTTGATTTTGATTCTGACTATCCACATCTCTGTCATTGACTGTTCTGGCTGTTCTCCACATACTACGGCAGGGTGGGTGGGTCGTTAACATACCACTTCCTTCGCATATTGAGCCTCTGGAGACTAATATACGTCCTTTTTACTTAATTGGGTTAGAGTGTATTTGAATGTTCTGTCATGAGGATTGAGGGACTTGAGGGTAGGCCTATAATATAATGGACTACCCTCTGAAATAATGTATTTCATCTAGCCACGATAAGCCAGGTTTAAGTCTAGCTTAGGCTAAGTGCGATTTGATTGTAACCCTAACTTCCTTTTGAACCTCTTCTCCAAAAATTAAACATTACTAGCGGCCGCCCGCGACTTCGTACGCGTGGATCCCGATTTACCACCTTAGGGGTTGAATTTTGCAAAATCCTGTCTTAGTGAGACTCCTAGCACTATTTTTTTTATCCACTACGAGGAAACTCTTGGCCTGTATCACCTGATGGTAAGTGACGATCAGGCCGAAGGTGGAAGCGAGCTTCACCCGGAATCCTCAACCACGGAGGAACTGGCTATCTTACCTCTAACTGCCAGAACACAATAATGCTGTTAACATTGTTGTTATGGCGACAGACTTAGGTAAGATGGTGGTAGATAGCCAGGCGGACTTAGAACAAGCCCTACCACCAACCAAACCGAACAGAAAAATCTGCCCCCACTGGGAATCGAACCCGGGACCTCGTGAGATTTCGTGATGACTGAGGGAGTGAGTCAGTCAGTGACGTTACGCTTTTATTATAGAAGATCTATTATACATAGATTACAACTACTTATGATGCGAAAAATGATTTCCTGGATACGCTTTTGTGTGTAACTTTGAACCCTCGTTTCATTATGTCAGTTACCCTTCAATATGGCGTAGAGAACAATACGCGTCTCTCCCTTCAGTTAGCTCCTTCAGGTATAGTTTGTATTGTTGTGGAAGGTAGGAAGATCTTAGAAGTTTAGGGGTAAAATAGGTGGGTAGTTCGCGGACTTAAGGACGTCGCACATTTATCAACCCGGAAAGGGATCGTAACCACATCGTAACCGTATCAACTCGTGGCGGTCAGTATTCTTTGTATGAAACTCCATATTGCAACGCACATATCCGCACCGTGCGCTCCTGCACACGACGTCGCCACCGCGCCGCCACCGCGCCGCCACCGCGCCGTCACCGCGCCGCCACCGCGCCGTCACCGCGCCGTCACCACGCCGTCACCGCGCCGTCACCGCGCCGCCACCGCGCCGTCAAAGCATAATTTCGCCTGCGGCGCGGCGGCGGCGCGGTGGCGGCGCGGCGGCGGCGTCGTGTGCAGGAGCGCTAACGTAACGCCTCGCCTCGCAATTGACAGAAGGCGATACTGAAGATCATAAGAGATGGAAGTAATTTTTGAAGAAACTTTTGTATCAATAAAAAAAACTCATAAAACTCATTTTATTGCAAGTAGGCTTTAAAAAGCACTTTTACACGTCCCAGTATTAACCCTACCACTGCTTCGGGACAATAAATGGGCTAGTGCTGAGAAGAAGCAGTGCAAGAAACTCAGTTACTATTAAATCGAAAACAGTGTAGTTTTTGAAACAATTGCCAAAATAATCAAGAAGAGTTTTACGTGGTTTTACCTAAGAATTAAGATCAAAAATTTTATTAGGGTCAATAAAAATCACCTGTTTCATCCAATTTGTTAAAATTTATGACAGTATTTTGTATGGAACAACTGATTTTTGGAATAATAGCCCATAGAATCTCATAAGAGAGAGTTTTCCTCTAAGATGAAAAACAAACATTATCTGCACTAAAAATACAGCCCACACAAATATTAATAGCGATTAATAAAATTCAACCACAAAAACAGTAGCTTAAAACAAGAAAACTGTTCACATAATTATTTACTCCATAGTAAATATTTCATTTTATTTTAAACACTTGATGTTATTTTTAAAGTTCTAAAGCGGTGAATTCTAATTTCCTTTAAGCTACAGAATCTTGAAATTAAAATTTCTTGAATGCAGTCCAGCGGAGTGTGTGTGTTACTCATATGAGAGGGTAGCTGGAGGAAAAGTGTGGCATCTCAAATATTAATAAAACTCAGTCCACTTTTAAGAATTGACTGTCTCAAGTTGATATTTTTTTGTTGTGGATTCAATTTTATCATTTGAGGCAGTAACTTAATATTTTCAATTTTTAAAATTAATTAGAAAAAGTTTATCAATTTCGTGAAAAAATCGTAAATACTTTAACGTTTCCAACTATATATTTACTGTTGCTGGGCTGCTGGAAACTAATAATGAACCTTATGTTTCTTTCAAGGTACTTAAAAGAAAGTTAAGTAGAAAGTTGTTATTTAGAAAAAAAAATCCACCAACACTGTCTTACTTTAATAGATGATTGTTCCTTTCTCCGTCTATTCAAGACATGTGAAGCTAAAAGTTCCAGATCATTGGACAGACAACTTCCTAATATGCTATCAGACAGTTTACCGTCTCATGTTAAAAAAGCAAAAAAAATCTATATGTAAAAGTATCTCTAACCTATCGCAGAAAATTAAAAATAAAAAGAAATTTTTCATATTCTCAGAAGCGACACACGTCCGCTGTATGACAGCTTCTGCAGAATAATACCACTCGCTCGAGCGAAGCAAAAATGGAGCAAGCATGAGCATTATAGGAAATGAAGCTGTCCATCTTTGCTGTAGGAAACTGGTTTACCAATTCACTTTAATAAAAATATCGGCTTATGGATTGTCGTGAAGGGATCGCTTTCTAGCGATAACACCGCTTAAAATGCGCTGTATCGAATTTGTATTTCTTATGTTTGTCGGTTTTGTGTAGTGTAATTCTTATGTTATGATGAATCATAAACTAGATTTTTCATGCGGCTTCAGCCAAGTTAGTAAATAAAATCTTAAGGCTACTAAGGCATAGGTACTTACTCCTAGAATTTCATAATAGATTTTAAACTTTCACGTTCCATTTCAACTAAAATAAAAAAACAAGGGTCTTAAACGCGACATTATTTTATGGAGACACATTATGTACCTACTCACGGCTTGACGTTTCCTAGAATTTCGTCAAAATCCGAATTTGGCATGCCTTTGAAATTGAGAGAACAAAAAAATCACCGCTAATCTCAAACTTCATAAAACATAAGATGGGTTATTTTGCAAGAACTCGACAAGTGTTTCATACAGGGCTTTCCCTGCCGTTTACTCGTGGCACAGAGTGTATACATATAGGTCGACTGACGTCACAAAGTGTCACAGCACACACAATAGCGTCACTCAGTGTGCAGGACATCTTGAGAGCTTTGTGTGTTGTTCACGTGCCATAATAGCCTTGTTTCTCTCAAATACGAGTTTGTTTTGTTACCTTTTATTACAAGTACCTAAGTTAGGGTTGCCAATTGGGAAAATCTGAGATTGTCCCGGGTTTAGTTATTTTACTTCAATATCCTAGATTTTCCATATTGCTCGGTTGTTAGAGGATTGCATCCAGTGCATTCCTGCTACCTTTATGAGGTCGTCGGTCCACCTTGTGGGAGGACGTCCCGCGCTGCCTTTTTTCATTGATATCAGTGGGATGATGATGATGATCCTAGATTTTGCACAAGTATACAAATTTTATTTTTTTTGTAAATGTAAGAAGTTTTTTAATTCTTTCATACAAATCATTAGATGACTGTCCTCTTTACCTCAAGTGGCAAGCTTTAAAATACGCTTGTGTTACGAGTAGGTTCACCACAATAGTCCAGCGGCGGGGTTCGAACCAGCGTTCCTTTGATTTAAAGTCAGTCAGTCCAACACCGACACCATTGGGCTATCGTGGCTTCATCATCATCATCATCATCAGCCAGCCATAGGACGTCCACTGCTGAACATAGGCCTCCCCCAATGCTTTCTACGTTGATCGATTGGTAGCGGCTTGCGTCCACCTTCCCTGCTATCTTTACGATGTCGTCGGTCCACCTTGTAGGTGGACGTCTCACGCTGCGGCCTCCATTCCATAACCTTGCTACCCCATCGGCCGTCAGTTCTGCGTACCTACTATGTGCCCTGCCCATTGCCATTTCAGCTTGCTAATCCGTCGGGCTATGTCAGCGACTTTAGTTCGTTTACTTATTATCGTATCGTGGCTTATTATTAAAATAAATGATTTTCCTACATATTAGGTATAATTTTAATAAAATGGTTTTGTAAAAAAGCTTATTTATTTTCCACCTGAAGTATTTTACAAAGTAAAGTTTCCAGTTTTCAAAGAATGTAAGCAACTTAAAGCTCAATCCTTCTTGCACTTGACTTTCAATATAAAAATCCTTTTGAAACGCAAACGAGGGTAGACGAGTAAACATACGGCGTATTTTTGCGTCGTTTTCAATCCTTTATTGTTTCTATGGCTTACCGGTTTCTCATGTATAAAGGCGGATTTATATTTGTCTGACGTATTGTGACGTGACGCACCAGAACAGAATCGGTTCCAATTTCTTACATTGAGTATGCGTCAATGAAGTTCTAACAGTGCGTAAGTCAAAAATGTGCATTTTACAAAAGCACGCGGTTTTTCATTTTCCAATGGAATTAAAATTTAAAAACCTTCAAAAAATTACTGTTAGAACTTCAGTGACGAATGGTAACGTTTCCGTTCTGATGTGTCATGACACAACACGTCAGACAATTTTATTATAAATCTTCCTTTATTTTCGATCATTTACACGTCCCAAATATTATTATAACTTGCTATATCACTACTTCAGGACAATCCTGCTAACATTTATGAGTGTAAACGTTTTAAAGAATAGGAGTATATTTGTTACTCTTTCACGCTTAAATTACTGAAAGGGTTGCAATTTAAATTTAATATAAGAGGTAATTTAAGACCTGGGGACAAACAGGATCGTTTTATTCCGGTTTCACCCCATTTAAAACCGGGATAAAAATCTTCTTCTTCTTAGTTAGGCACTATTGTCAGAATGGTCGTGGTTGCGCTGACGAGGTACATGGTGGGGTAATTTCAATTCCGAGGGTAGCTCTCCTGGCGATGTGCTTCCATTTCTGACGGTTAGAGGCGGACACGAGTTCTTTGGTCACGTCTCTAGAAATAAGAACTCGATGGAGAGACTGGTAGTTCAGGGCCAGGTTGAAGGCATGAGAGCACGCGGTCGATCGCCAACCCGCTGGATAGACGCCATCATAAAAGCCACTGAGTCCACCGTGGTCCAGGGATAAAAATATCGCGCGCGAAAATTTTTAAAATTCACAAGTTTCGTCCAAAAGGTAATTAGTTGCCTTTAATATTGTGTCAGAATATGCGCTCGTGTGTTTTCAAGCGTTTATTTATTCAGGGACCGAGAAGCTGTCGATTCTAGCATGTTTTAAAGCCATATGAATTCGTTATTTACAAATCAGTTTATGTGTGTAGCGATATTTCATTTATGAGAGTCAAATGAGAATAGGTAGAATATTTTTAAAATACTGAAGTTTCTGTTTGTAATGTAAAAATATTATAGTTTTTTAAATAATGAATGTATACAAGGTACTTCTAAAAAACCTGATCGTCTGTCTATTCGTTATGACTAAACTTCAAAACGGCTGGACCGTTTTTGACGAAACTTGCGATGGAAGAAGGCTGATGTTACAAGAAGTATCTTAGGTTACTTTTCTTTTATACAAAAAAATCGTTGCGATAATAATAAATTTTTCTACCCATTATGTTTAATACACACATGAAAGATTTACTATTATTTCAAAGACTAATTTATTTTTCTACCATCCTGTATTTTGTAGTTAATAGCACATCTACCTCAGCACTTAATTGCAAAATATCACCCACTAGGGGCCTCCCGCGACTTCGTACGCATGAATCCCGTTTTACTTCCTAAAGCCTTGATCACACGTACCGAGTAAACGGGCGAGACAGTAAAATGTATACTCGGTCGAGACAGTTGGGTGAGCGTCGCGAGTCACATACCTACTCGAGTGCTTGACCGAGCACTCGGTGTAATGTTCATACACACCGAGTACTCGGCCGAGAGCACGTCTCGCCCGTTTGCTCGGTACGTGTGATCAAGGCTTTAGGGGTTGAAATTTGCAAAATCCCGTCTTAGTGAGCGCCTACGTTCTAAAAGGAGTCCCATGCAAAATTTGAGACTCCTAGCACTTGTAGTTTCTAAGATTTCGTGATGAGTGATTGATTCAGTCAGTCAGTGACCTTTCGCTTTTATAAATATAAGATGTAGGTATACATAAGATGCTACAGTGTGATATACCGTCGAATTTTCGTCACCTCTAAGCCTAATCAAATTTCCAATTTCGCTAACGGAAACGGAAGTCGTAGAATTTGCGGAAATTCAAATCATCGATCTCCCTAATCGGGAATTCGATCTCCGGTGGCGACAGCATATCAGGGTATACATTTTTGTTGGAAAATAAACTTTATTAGAACGAAATAAGGTGTTAAGCTTGGTGTGCTGTCGTTACCATTTCTAAATATACGAATTTGAACCGAAAGATGAGATAAGTGATATTGATGGATCAGTCTAAAGGTATTGGCACGCCTGATACTTATGCGGACCAGAAACTATCAGTAATAATAACATCAATATTACTGTCATTCCTTCGCCAATGACATTCTATATCTCCCCACATACAAATATAATAATACTAGCGACCCGCCCCGTCTTTGCACGGGTGCTAAGAATAAACCTTCCTCTTGAATCAGTCTATCTAATACAAGAAACCGCATCAAAATCCGTTGCGTAGTTTTAAAGATCAAGGACTCAACTCGAGCATACATAGGGACAGACAGCGAAAAGCGACTTTGTTCTTTTGTTTTTTATTTGTTTAACCCTCGCTGTACGAGGTGGGGTGTGACACACCCCAGTCCTTTAAAAATCGTCATAATTTTAAATATTTGCAAGTGCTAAATTTGAAATTCTCAGTAGCTGGAATTATGGCGCTGCTTCTTCGATCAGCGTTGCAAAATCAATCCAGCGGTGACTACCAACTGAGTTACATGCCTTTAAAGTGCGTGGGGGTATCACACACCCCACCTGGTACGGGACGTTGTTAAAAAGTTTTAAAAATTATCTAACAGTTTTGGTGTAATTTATATATTTTTAGCTTTGTTAATTGAATAAAATTCAATACAAATAATATTTTTCGTGATTTTCACGGAATCTGAAATTTTCAAGCACTTTTAGTCAAATGAGATGACTTTTAGTGCGAATCTGGAAGTTTAGTACTGAGATCCGAAGAATCCGAAGATGTATGTGAACATACACTTATAGGCTACAATGTATACTTGGTGATACAAGTTATGGGCTGCTGAAATGGAATAACATATTTTATAAATAAATTAAATTGTTACGCTACCATTTTATGCATTGAGCATACTCATTTTCTTTCATCAGAATTGGGGTAAATGGAAATACGATGATCAAAATAAATTAATACCCTTCCAGTTTTTAATTTACTTTTAAATTATAAGTAAATATCTTGTACTTTGTTAAATAAAAAAGGTTGTCATAATTAAAGGCACTAATTAAAAATTATACATAAGAAACTGATTCCTAAATTACAAGAACAACGGAAATTGTGCCTTTTTGTTTTTTTATGACAAAAATGTTATAATACATATTTTCAGCTCAGAGCTTTTCTTACACCTAATTAGCATACGTAAATAATCAATATTAAATATTAAATACCACCTAAAAAAATTGTTAATGAAAGTTTTATCACTTTGTATATTGGGGTATGTCATACCCCACCTGGTACGGGACGTAACTTTTAGTCACCTCGTACACGGAGGGTTAACAATGTTTTAAACTATGTATGTAGTGATTCATTTATTTTCTCAAATTAATGTGTGTTTAGCTGGTACAATCTATTACATTTTCTGGTTCTTAAACATAATTCTTAAAGTTCAAAGTTAATTTGGAAGGGTCCATTCCCATGCCAATCCAGTAATGCAGGATCCCGCAATACTGGACTGTCGTGTGAACCCATTTTTTGAGGGAAACTGCTTACGGATTGTTCTTGTGAACGTTATTTAATTAAAACACGTATAGTCGTATACCATTGTGGAAATCATTGGGGGAGGCCTATGTTTAGCAGTGGACGTCCTATGGCTGAAATGATGATGATGATGAGTCGTATACTACTAAAAGGGATCCTGCAAAAACTGAATGTATCCGTGGGAATAAGTCCTATCATTCACATTTAACTTACCTGCTATATTCTACTATTTTTCGTGAAAATTAAACTAATGAATGATCTAATTTGTAAATCTTTTGTTTCATGTACTTTCTCGTGGGACCTGCAGAGCACAGCTTGAGTAAGTTTTAGTACCTAATTAGTACTTTTAGTATTTAATATAAAATACTACTTAATTTTAGTTTAGTTTAAGCAGCCTGCACTAAGCTAAAAGTTGAAAATACTGCAGTTCCTCCAAAGGACGATTTACTCGTAAATTGCTGACGAATAGTCCCGTGGATGTCGTAAGAGGCCACCAAGGGAGAAAGTCCACCTGTGACGACCAGTGTGATTACCTCGACTATAGTGTAATTCGAGATGTCAAACTGTCGTCGCAAGTGGACGAATGCGAACATTAAGCCCGTCTGGTCAGCGTGGGGAGTGTAGGCCAAATCCTCCATTTGCCTCTGGTAAATTAGAGGGTCGTGCTCCTGCAGTGGAGACTAAATGACCTGATGATGATGACGAGGTCTGGGAGAGTGAATAGGTAACGAAAGCCTTTAAATAGGCCTTTGTTCGTTCGTTTCAGCCGAATAACGTCCACGGCTGGACAAAGGCCTCCCCAAAATAGTCTTTATTCAATCTTATAAACGACTTCAAAGTTTTCTAAATTGATTACCTCTTAGGAATTCCTACAATCGTTTACATTTTAAGAGTACAGGTGGCCATGGCGTTGACGTTCAAAGCTAAAATTTAAGTTCCTTACATCAAGGCGTATAAGGTAAATTTTAGCTTTGAACGTCAACTCCCTGGCCACCCTGTATAATTATTATCTTCTAAATTTTAAAAAGTGACTCAGATCATTATTTCCCTGTAGGTACGAGTACCTACTCTTCATTTCAAAACATAATAGTATTACTTATTATGACTCTTCCCTAATAGAACCCAGAAACTTCCAACGCGGTCGATATCTAACCTACCACCGTGCCATCGGACAGTCTTATTATTAAGCTGCGACCCCAATCGGGCTTCGATCGCAGCTTATCTAGGGTGGAGGGAAAATATTTCCCTCCTTGTGGGAAAATATTGACGGCAGCGGTTCTGAAACTTGTTGAGTTAAGTGGGAACGTAAAATTAGTTATTGATTCGATAAACTGTCAGTAAATTAGTAGTTGTTGTCCACCCATAAGGTGGACAGATAACCTCATAAAGGTAGCATGAAGACTCTGGATGCAACTGGTCATTCTGGAAATCTTTGGGGGAGGCTTATGTTCAGCAGTGTGGACGTCCTGTGGCTAAAATGATGATGATGATGATGAAGGTAGACAAATGACCTTGAAAAAGTTGCAGGAAGTTATTGGGAGCAGGACATTACCAAAATGTCAATCTTGAAAGCTGTAGGTACAGTATAGATGTCCAACACTGAACTATCCAAGCTATGACATTGACAGGATAGGGCGCTACCTGTCAAGACTAGGTTACAGTTCCAATTTTTGCCCCGTTGGACAATACGGAAGTGTCCCATATAATTATCATTTACAGGAGGATGGTGGGTTGATAGTTCAAATTTTTGCCACTTATTTATTTCAGCCATAGCCGCCATAGGACGTCCACTGCTGAACATAGGCCTTCCACAATGATTTCCACAATGGCCGATTGGTGGCAGCCTGCATCCAGCGCCTTCCTGCTACCTTTATGAGGTCGTCGGTCCACCTTGTGGGTGGACGTCCTACGCTGCGCTTTCCGGTGCGTGCTGCCCCGTCGGCCGTCAGTTCAGCGTACTATGTGCCCTGCCCATTGCTACTTCAGCTTGCTAATCCGTTGGGCTATATCAGCAACTATAGTTCGTTTACGGACGTATCACTATCATTTGACTATATTTCAGCAGTTTTAGAACCGCTGTCTTTGGGTCTGACACTTTGATATTTTGAGGAATAAGTCATGACATCGATACAGCCGACCCGAATAAAGAAAATATTTATGAATAAACAGATAGGCATTATGTTGAAACGTGAAAAGGGAGTTTGTAAGGAAAATACGTGCGAAACACTATGTTCTTTGCGGTCGGGTAAACAGATCGGAAATAAGTTGAGGGTATAAGGAGAATCGAGTGATCCTTTTTCTTAGGTAGAGGGTCAGATGACATCAACTTTCTATTATCAAAACGGTATTTCCTTTATTTTGTTAGCAATAGGCAGCTATGATGTCACTTGATGTCACATGTCAATTTTATAATTCCTGTGCACATGTCCTTTCTAATTTACTAGAGGCAAATGGAGGATTTGGCCTACACTCCCCACGCTGGCCAGACGGGTTGGGGAGGCCTGCTGATCGCGTCAATCCCTTAGTTTCCTTTTATGACTTCCACGGAAAGAGTGGTTGTGGCCTGCCTGCAGAATTACCTAACTTATGTGGCAGTGCGAGGCACATATCTCATAGAATAGAAGGGATGGCCATTGGAGCAGAAAACTTCTCGAGTGGTGACTACAGGCTGTTGCAAACGTGACCATCAATCACTGCTTGGGTTTTTATTGGCAATCAAGCTGTCCTGGCTACGCAGGAGTTGCAAGGGTGGGAACAAGAGGTCAAAAATGTCAAAATAGTCCCGAGACGAAGTGTAATTGGTGGACACACACTTGGTGGACCTGTAATCTCGAGGTAAAGGTCGAGGGAAGCAACGGATGTGGGGGCAACGCAGGGCTGGTATGCGGGCAGTGCAGGGCCTATCGTTGTGAAAAACATTGGGGGGAGGCCTTTGTTCAGCAGTGAAAAGCATTTGGTTGAAACGAAATTCCCTTTTCCCCAACCGCTAGGCTAAGCTACGCTAAATAATTGCTATAAAATTTCCGCTTTTTCCCCAGAACAACCTCGACCAGCTCGCCCCAAGCGAAATCGCCAGCAGGGAGCAGCGCCGGCGCAGTCGCGAGTGCATCCACCGCGGCTGGCGATAGGACACCGACAGCGCAGAACAAGCAGCTCCAGAATGTCAAGGGACAAGACCACCCGCCGCATCCTTCCGTAAGTGGGGTGAAATGGGATGAAAATTTGGGATGTTGGGGGTTTTAGGGACTGTGGATGTTTGATATAACGGGGATGGAAATACAATTTGGGATGTTGGGGGTTTTAGGGGTTGTGGGTGGTTGATATAGTTGGGATGTGAATTTATAGGGGGGTTGAAAATTGGGGTTGAGTTTTAGAGTCTTGTGCATAGGTTTTTGTATAAAGTAAGGTTTATTTAGGCTGAGTTTAAAATTAGAAGACGTGAATGGGATGGAATAGGAGATAAGAGGTACCAAACAGGTAGATTTTAGGTATACAAAAATTAATACAGTGAAAAACAAATTGGGGATGAAATTAGCTACTACCTACGTAGAAACTGAAAAGAAATTAGTACTAAAACAGAAATTACATTATACTGAAAACAAAATAATTACGCACTTAATCATAAATTCTAGACTAAAAGAAGCCCATCCAGTTGTTTATTACAAAATTTTCTCAGTTAAATTCAAGCACCAAGTTTTTTTGTTCAATAAATAATCTTGGGGAAATAAAACGCACATTTTCGCGCAAATAGCCCCATGGAGCCACCGCAGCGAGGATATTAGTGACGTAATCATCTGGGGGCAAATTCGCAATATTCCCAGCCAGCTGGTTGAGAAACTTTGAGAGATTAGTTCTGGCAAACATTGTGAGGGCTATAAAAATGTTATTTGGATTTAGAGTTTAATCTTTAAGTGGGGATATTTTGATTATTGTCATGAACTTTAACGGAAGCAATACAACAAAAGCTTTTGAATAGTTTTATATTGTGGCTGATTCCAATGTTGGTTTAGCTATGAACTAAACAATTAATAACTGACATCGTTCGAGCAAGTAAAAGGATTAAAAACTAAAAAAGTTTAATTATATAGCTAAAAGTAGTCATTTTCAAAAACGTAGACATCTTAGATTAGTTTAGTTTTAGCCAATTTAAATGAATATTTCTAAAAACATTAATTTAACTCTGATTAAGCGTTGAACCAAACAGGACAAAAAGGTATGATAATATTTTAGAGAAATTTATCTTCTATTAGAATATTCTAGAACTTTTTCATAGGAATAAGACTCTTATCTACATTGATTTTAGTTCTTTATTCACAAGAGTCAGTTAACAGGATCGACCTTTAAACTGGGGCCATTTCTCATTTATTATTAAAATTATCATAGCCGATAGAAAACCACGTAAAATCCGGTCGATATTAATGATTGGGCGTCCATTTTTAATATCGTAACCTAGTTTAGTAAAGGGAGGTATGATGGAAGTATTTTATTCATAATTAAACAGATAAGTCCCTACGAGGCGATCAATAGGTTGTGAGAGGAAAACATAGAAGCTGAATGATGGACAGGAAAAAGTCCAGAGCTACAACCGAATTCGCTTTCTAAACCTGACGAGTTAAGACGCGCACAGTCTACGCATACATTTCTAAAACTACCCACTTTCGAAATGGTTCTAAAAAAGTGCTTACGGTGTAAAAAAAGCATTACCAAAAAAACGCCGGGACTGGAATGTAGCAGGTGCGATGTAATAGTGCATGCGGATCCAGCGTGCTCCAAGCTATCCAACAAGCAGCTGAACACCCTTAAGAATTCGCCAGGCATAGAGTGGAGCTGCGAGGAATGCCTTAAAAACTTATCTCGTAGATCATCATTCATCACCCCTGATGAGGACGCTGAGGAGGAGGATAGCGACGACGGTCCCTCGCGCCACCAACTCATCGATGCAGACAAACTGGTAGAAGATATTAGCCGTGAGGTGAAGAAAACTTTTCGAGAGGAGATCAGCGGTCTTGAGACCTCATTGGAGTATCTAAGTGAGCAACTTACAACCATGGAGCAAAGCATAAAAAAGCAGGACACCAGAATCAAAGAGCTTGAAAATAAAAATTACGACTTGATAAACCAAAACAAAAACTTGGAGTTGCGGGTATCTGTTTTAGAACAGGGACATAGAGAACTTGAACAAAAATCCCTCTCTAGTTCACTGGAAGTTGCGGGCTTACCAGATATAAGCCCCAGCGAGGTCATCGCCCTAACTGAAACAATCGCCTCTGCATTGAATATGGAACAGAACGATGTGCAGTCAGCGCAACGAATGCCAGGAGCAAAAGACAAACCAGGATCAATTATGGTCGAAATGAAGTCGAAGACCGTACAACAAAAATGGATAGACGCGGGGAAGGATAAATGTATCACCGTGGGAATGCTGATGCCCAACGCTCCCAAAGAGACAGCTGATAGACGAGTTTTCATCAGAGAAGCCCTAACCAAGTACCAAAAATCCTTATTATTTAATGCTAAAACCCAACTACTCAATAAATCATGTCAATTTGTTTGGTGTAAAAATGGGAGGGTATGCGCTCGAAAGACAAATAACAGCAAAATTTATTACATACGTACTATGAATGATATAAATCAAATTGTAAAACATAGCTCATCCTTAGACAATAGACAATCTAAACCATCTAAAACTGTAACGCTGTAAAACTACTTACTTACTACCTACTTTTATTATATACTATAAATAATTAATAAAATATGGATACGCAAATTAATGAAATCAATAATTGTGTCTCCCCTAACATGTTTTTCCAGCAACTAGTAACTTCCAACAGCTTTATCAATATTTCATGCCTACACTTTAATATTAGATCATTAATTAAAAATTTTACTAAACTACAGCAAATTATTCATGACTGTACCTATAACTTAGATATAATTGTAATTACGGAAGTCGGTATTTCTAACGATATCATTAATTTATATAACCTAACGGGCTATACTATGCACTCACAACTACGTAAAAATAAAAAGGGAGGTGGTATCATAATTTACGTTCGAAACTATCTTAAATTCACTATACAAATGCAACATGAAACTAAAACGTTCGAAAATATCACGGGCATACTAAAACTTGATGCAAGATTAACTGTCGTTGTGTGTGCTGTCTATAGACCACCATCCACTAACAAAAACCTGTTTGTTAACGAGTTAAACAACCACATCTCTAAATACGATTTGAAACACAATTTTCTATTGATCGGCGACACTAATATCGATTTAAAAAGGGCAACTTCATACAAGGATGCATATATGGAAGCACTTAGCGAGCACGGATTGATGTGTGGGACTTCAGAGTACACTAGAATTGAACCGCATAAAAACTTAATCACTAAATCGTGCATAGATCACATTTTTGCTCGCTTCCCCACGCTTCATCCGTCCTCGGCGGTGCTCGACACAGTACTGGCCGATCACAGAGGCATCATCTTTGCGTGCGTCGACGACGCTCCTATAACGCCGAGGCGAATACAGGGTGGGACTAAATGTTTGATTGACTACCGGATTTTTTACGATGAACTTAAAAAAGTAGATTGGTCTAAGTCAAATGATATGAATTGCCCGGATGAGATATTAAATTTTATACACGACTCTTTTCAATCAGCTACAATAACTGCAACCAAAACTCAAAAATATAAGCCAACCATTAATTTTGCTAAACGATTTCATGTACCTTGGATTGACGAAAATGTCACTAGATTATGTAAAAAGAGAGATAATCTATACCGTATTTTAAAAAACCAGCAGGATAATTATACGCTTAAACTAGAATATAACAAAGTCCGAAATAAAGTACACAAGGTTCTCGAATATAAAAGAAATAACTATTATATCAAGGAAATAAATAATAACTATACAAATATTAAAAAAGTATATGGTATTGTTAACCAAATGTTGGGAAGAGTTAATTTATCGATTGATAATGCTATACACAAAGCTTTTAATGCTCAGGGACTTAATTCTAAGACTATTGCAGAAAATTTTGCGAATAGCTTTGATTATGCAGTAATAAAAAGCATTATCCCAAACTGTAAAATTAAATTAGTTAAAAACACTACATCTCAATCATTAAATTCAAGTATTCTTTTCAAAAAAGCGACGCCTATAAATGTCCATAAAATTATAAAAGACTTAAACTCCAATAAGGCACCAGGACGCGATAACGTCACGATCTCAGATATTAAGGTAATAGGAGAACCCATCTCGCAGACTATAACTAACTTAATTAATAACAGCGTCAAGACTGGCGCTTATCCCGACAAACTGAAGGAAGGTTGTGTAAGGCCAGTATATAAAAAAGGTAAGCGTGATGATTACACTAATTATCGGCCTATCACCTTGCTTTCGTCAATCGACAAAATAATAGAAAAATACATGTGTGAACAGATACACGATTTCTATAGGAAACATGAAGTAATTAGCTCGTGCCAATTTGGTTTCCAGTCAGGTAAAGGTACTCATAGCCTCTTATCAAAGTTTACTGACGAAGTAAATAGTCACCTAAATGAGCAAAGACAAGTACTGGCCTTATTTATTGACTTCTCACGTGCTTTTGACACGCTCAAGCACGACCAGCTAGTGGACAAATTGGACAGGTGCGGAGTTCGTGGCCCATTGCTAAAATGGTGTCAAGCATACTTAAGGAACCGATCCTTTTCTGTGAAGCTGGATAACAACTACAGTACGCCCTTGCCGGTGACGGAGGGCACGGCCCAGGGTTCTGTGCTAGGGCCCCTGCATTTCTTGTCTTACGTCAACGACATGAGCGGCTGTATTATAAACAGCACGTGCTACCAGTTTGCTGACGACACTTGCCTAGTAATAGCTAATAAAGACCCACAAATAGCCGGTAAACTCTTGCAAATGGACCTTGATGCTTTAATTCGATGGTGTCATGACGCTGGACTTGTCCTTAATGCAAATAAAACAAAGCTTCTTATAATCAAATCTCCTTACATAAGACATAGTACACCGACCATAGAATTGGTGGCTCATAATCATAATTGCCTACATACTATGAGCACAAACACAACTATTTGCAGCTGCCCACAAATAGACAAGGTCGATAACCAAACATATCTTGGTCTAGTTATCAACCATAAATTCCACTGGAGTACCCACATTGAACGTGTCTGTACTAAGCTTAGGCAATTTTTAGCAAACATCACCATTCTGAATAATCGCATTCCATTCAAGGTTAAGTTAATGCTGTACAACGCGCTTGCCGAGTCATATATTCAATACGGACTTAGTAGTTACGGGCGAAGTTACAAATCATATCTTGACCAGATTTTTAACTTACAACTTAAAATACTTAAAACCATAGTGCCCAACAAAATTAAAATTAAATTCCAAGACAACGTCTCTGGCCTCTTTAAATACTGTAAGATATTACCGATCCATACACAAATACAATGCACCTTATTAAAAGAGCACTTTTTTAATGAGTCTTTTAAAACTCGGGTCGACCACCCTGTATGCACTCGAGCGATATCTAAAAACCGGCTGTGGCAGCCGCGCGCCAACAACGCGTACGGCGCACGCACAGTCGAATACCTACTGCCCCGGATTATAAATAGCATGCCACCCGAATTTGTGAAAGAAATCACTGTCAAAAATATTAAATATAAGCTGAAGGACTATTTCCTAAAGCTATTGTAACAATATTAAAATGTTTTTATGCTGTATTTATGTAATTGTATGTGAAATTGTGAATGTACCCACTGCAAACTCGTTAGCTTTACATCAAACCCTAGTGGTTTTTAAAGCTATCTAAATGTAATTGTCTCAATGTAACTTTCTTTAAGTTGTTAAATAAAATAAAAAAAAAAAAAAAATTCAGAATTTCCTTAAACGTCAATTTTAAATAAATTACCATGGCTGGTGATTTTAGTTTTTTTTGCCTTTCAGTCGTGGTAAGGCTTTTTAACTAATTTATTTACTAAAAAACTTATTACAGGCACGAACAAATGCTTTACAAAAGGCGAACTTCATCAAAGGCATTCTCTCTCAGTTGGCCTTTACTTACTTGGATCTAATAATGAGGAGATCTGCCTCCATTTTAATATTTTCTTTATCATCTTTAGTTTAGTGTCTCTAATGTCCGTTTTCACCATCAATCCCTAATTTTTAAGTGACCCCTATGGTAACAAATAACACGAATTTTGTTTTCGTAGGGGTCACTTAAAATTAGGGATTAATGGTGAAAACGGGCATAAATCCCTAAGTTGGATACACTTGACTAGCATTTATAGCGTAAATACTTTAGGTAGTCTATTAAAAAAATCACTTTCTTATCTCTTCAGTAAGTGTATTTTATTTAAAACTAGCTGACCCGGCGAACTTTGTTCCGCCTTAATGGCAATAAAAAGTATCCTATGTCCTTCTCCTGGCTCTAAACTACCTCCCTGACAATTTTCAGCTAAATCGGTTCAGCCGTTCTTGAGTTATAAGTGGAGTAACTAACACGACTTTCTTTTATACAGTGTGAGTCACGTTAAAGTGTACATATGAAAATGTATGAAACTAGACCTATTTTTATCGACAAAAAAGTGGTCAAAAATTTTTTGAGATTTTTTTAAATTTTTTTATAGAATTTTTTTTCTTTCAAGTACTTATTGTAAAGAAAACGTAATAACTTTTAAACTAAGAGGTATATCCTGATAAAATAAAAACAGTAATAATGCTAAATAACAGACGATACTAAAAAAATACATAAAATACTCAGAAAATGCCAACAAATAATAAAAAATGATACTTTTTGAAAAAAATCTGCTTAAAAATTCGTGTTTTTTTGGTTATTTGATAAATTTCTCCAAAAAATGCCCCTATAAAAGGTGGTTTTTATTACTTTGAATTATTCTCTATCGTATTACCTTTGTAAAACCAAAAATCGCATGTCTCTATCCCTATCACAACATTTGCTATGATCGTTTGAACTAAGCCTCTCCGGGCGCGCCATTCAACGCTTCGTTAACAACGAAACTGAAAATGGCTCTAGATTTGTAATTTTGATAAAGACAAGTTAGATTTCAAGTAAAAACAAAAGATTTCGAAGTAAAATAAGCATTTTAGTAAAAATTAAAACTGTCCCTACCTGTAGAGGAGAATAGTGTTGTGGTAGGCCTTTGTTCAAACTATCATAGCAAATGTTGTGATAGGGATAGAGACATGCAATTTTTGGTTTTACAAAGGTAATACGATAGAAAACAATACAAAACAATAAAAACCACCTGTTATAGGGGCATTTTTTGGAGAAATTTATCAAATAACAAAAATATCACGAATTTTTAAGCAGTTTTTTTTCAAAAAGTATCATTTTTTATTATTTGTTGGCATTTTTTGTGTACTTTATGTATTTTTTTAGTATTGCCTGTTATTTAGCATTATTACTGTTTTTATTTTATCAGGGTATACCTCTTAGTTTAAAAGTTATTACGTTTTCTTTACGAGAAGTAATTGGAAGAAAAAAAATTCTATAAAAAATTAAAAAAAAATCTCAAAAAATTTTTGACCTCTTTTTTGTCGATAAAAATAGGTCTAGTTTCACATATTTTCATATGTACACTTTAACGTGACTCACACTGTATATACAGTGTGTCCGGGCATGTAGTGATCAAACTTTAAGGGCGTAATCTATGGACAATTTTATCGATGAAAATACTTCAAATTTGGGGCCTGACCCATTTCTCAAAAAATTACATCGATTTAAGTTTTTAATTTTTAGTTTACACCTCTTCTTTAAAAAACAAGTGAAAGCGTGGGTAGCTTAACATTAATAGGCAAATATTTTATATCATGCGATAGCCAATAAAATTATCTATTAGTAGAAGAAGAAAGCAGACACAAGTTTCATACATTTTATGGGAGTAAGAATGGATTTAATTAGAAAAATACATTACTTTTTTCACTTCTTTTTCAGTTATTTTCCAACACAAGAAAAACCAGGTCGTTAAGGTATGTTTTATTTGCATTGTATTATTAGTATTTGAGATATTCTATAAAACGAATGTAAATTTATTAGTCTACGTCTATTAGTTTCGACGTAATTGTTGAACAAAGATACCCCTTCCCAGCGGTTTCCATAGTGCACGCGACATGCGAAAATGCACTGCCTGAAAGAATCACACAACCTATTCCGATTACTATGGAAACAGCTAGGAAGGGGTATCTTTGTTCAACAATTACGTCGAAACTAATAGACGTAGACTAACAAATTTACATTCGTTTTGTAGAATAGCTCAAATACTAAAAATACAATGCAAATAAAACATACCTTAACGACCTGGTTTTTCTTGTGTTGGAAAATAACTGAAAAAGAAGTGAAAAAAGTAATGTATTTTTCTAATTAAATCCATTCTTACTCCCATAAAATGTATGAAACTTGTGTCTGCTTTCTTCTTCTACTAATAGATAATTTTATTGGCTATCGCATGATATAAAATATTTGCCTATTAATGTTAAGCTACCCACGCTTTCACTTGTTTTTTAAAGAAGAGGTGTAAACTAAAAATTAAAAACTTAAATCGATGTAATTTTTCGAGAAATGGGTCAAGCCCCAAATTTGAAGTATTTTCATCGATAAAATTGTCCATAGATTACGCCCTTAAAGTTTGATCACTACATGCCCGGACACACTGTATACAGTGTGAGTCACGTTAAAGTGTACATATGAAAATAGATGAAACTAGACCTATATTTATCGACAAAAAAGTGGTCAAAAATTTTTTTAGATTTTTTTTTATTTTTTATAGAATTTTTTTTCTTCCAATTACTTATTGTAAAGAAAACGTAATAACTTTTTAACTAAGCAGTATATCCTGATAAAATAAAAACAGTAATAATGCTAAATAACAGGCGATACTAAAAAAATACATACAATACACAAAAAATGCCAACAAATAATAAAAAATGATACTTTTTGAAAAAAATCTGCTTAAAAATTCGTGTTTTTTTTGGTTATTTGATAAATTTCTCCAAAAAATGCCCCTATAACAGGTGGTTTTTATTGTTGTGTATTATTCTCTATCGTATTACCTTTGTAAAACCAAAAATTTCATGTCTCTATCCCTATCACAACATTTGCTATGATCGTTTGAACTAAGCCTCTCCGGGCGCTCCATTCAACGCTTCGTTAACAACGAAACTGAAAATGGCTCTAGATTTGTAATTTTGATAAAGACAAGTTAGATTTCAAGTAAAAACAAAAGATTTCGAAGTAAAATAAGCATTTTAGTTAAAATTAAAATTGTCCCTACCTGTAGAGGAGAATAATGTTGTGGTAGGCCTTTGTTCAAACTATCATAGCAAATGTTGTGATAGGGATAGAGACATGCAATTTTTGGTTTTACAAAGGTAATACGATAGAGAATAATACACAACAATAAAAACCACCTGTTATAGGGGCATTTTTTGGAGAAATTTATCAAATAACCAAAAAAACACGAATTTTTAAGCAGATTTTTTTCAAAAAGTATCATTTTTTATTACTTGTTGGCATTTTTTGTGTATTGTATGTATTTTTTTAGTATCGCCTGTTATTTAGCATTATTACTGTTTTTATTTTATCAGGATATACCGCTTAGTTTAAAAGTTATTACGTTTTCTTTATAATAAGTAATTGGAAGAAAAAAAATTCTATAAAAATTTTTAAAAAAATCTCAAAAATTTTTTGACCTCTTTTTTGTCGATAAAAATAGGTCTAGTTTCATCTATTTTCATATGTACACTTTAACGTGACTCACACTGTATATAGATTGGAGTCTGAATATTATTTAAGACAGCTTCTATGATTTTCTCTCACAAAGATCAGGTGATTTAAAGGTTGGGGCTTAGGGAGAATTTTTATAATCTTTGGGGCAATTCCATAAATTGGTAAAGTAAGTAATTATTTATGTTTAGTATCTCGATGTTGGATGGTAAACGTTGTTAATTTGGGGCGACACATACAGCAGTCGAAAGCAGGTCAAGCTATAAAATTATTTCAATGGACTTTGGACTTTAAATGTTTGGTTTAAGGTTAAAAGTGAATTGAGGGAATTTTTATTTTATAGATCTTGATGTGCTAATGACTGTAACTAGAATTTTGTAGAATATTGTGTGTTTATTTTTGATTGAATATTATAATGTGATTATTATATTGTTTTTTACTAATATTTCCAGTGTTATAAACTACAAACTCAACCAAAAACTAGTATGAGGATACAAATGTGATATTACTATTATATAAAGCTATGAGCACTATGAGCTGTGTAAGATAAATCCCCCGTTTGTCTCTAGTAAATTAGAGAAGTTAATGCAATGACCCAAAGACTGAAATTATGTAGCGTAAAGCTCACGACGCTATGTAAGATGACGTAGCGACACCGCTTCGGCGTCGCACCGCGTCGCAACGCATCGTCTGCTTTGACTCTATGCTAAACGCTTCAAGTTCGATAGGCTCCTATATTAATAGAGGGAGAAGTTGGAGGCAAACTATGATATAACAGCAATTACCGTATATCAAAACCGATCCATTGATACTAGGCCCTTAATATGATAACGACGTTCAAGTATGTAAATAAATCTGCAGCAATGAATATTCAAGCCTGTGTCTAAATCTAAGCTTGAATTTTAGGTTAGTTTCATTAGATTGTGTAAACTTGATGCCAAGGCATTATCTGCCAGTTAAACTTTGAGGCAGAAAAATCGTTAGCATAGAGAATCAAAAATCCGCTCAATATTTAATGAATACTATACCTACTTTAATAAATTATTTCTTATTAAAATAATGAAACAATCCACATTAATATTTAATTAAAAAATACGCACAATATTCTACATTTTCCATATTTTCTTTACATGTTGCCTTTAGCTATTTTCTTGGTGTCGTATGATTGAAGAATACCTACCAAACGAATGGGGGTAGGACAGTATTTTGACAAACCTCGTTGTTCCAATGGTTGCTATGGTTTGTGACGTCATCGATTGATTATTGACGCTATAAATGAAATTCCTAATATAATAATCTTTAGGAGATGACGTCACAAATTGTAGTAACGTTAACCTATGTATTCCTACAGATGTTTTGCAGATTCTAGGTGTTAAATGTTTTCTTCATGCAGTGTGATAATACTAGAACAAATTGCCCTCTAGTTCTATTTATTAATAAATTACGAAAATAGACTTCTGTACCTGAAATATAGACTGCTAAAGTCCGGTCGCCGAGCAGATAAAATTTCGTACAATGACCTCAAGCTACCCATCCTTATCGCGCGTAATTATATTGCTATCGAAACTTGTGCGAGCGTGACAGCAATATAATATTATATGCGAGCGATAGCTTGGGGTCATTGGACGAAATTCTATCTGCCCGGCGACCGGACTTAAGACAGGCTGAGAAAGTTCTTACAAGTCACAAAATTGCAAGTTTTCTAGTATTTTCACACTATTAGCTACATTTGGACTGAAATGGTAGGTTTCAATGTGAAGTATAGTAAAAAAGGACAGCTCGAATTTTGTGTTAAATCTATTTTTATTGAAAAAGCCATGCTAAATGTTTGCATGTCTGTTTTGTTCAATGGTAACGCTTTTACTTCATTTCTACATGCACAGTATTTATTTAAATATTTATTGTGTTTCAAGCCAATGCGAGAATTTTAAACGGTATTGTTTGATGTTTACTTTAAGATAATGTTTTAGCCTTTCAAGTACCAGCGGATCGAGACACACTAGAAATCATCGGTTACTGTGGTCTCATGCGACCGCTTAGGCCTCATTCGCACGAGAGTTTAAACAGCGTTGCGTTATAACCCGGCGTCGGCGCTTTTATAACGTCCTCAATGTGATCATTCATACGAACGCTTTTAAATCACTTTCGTCTCGTCCCTCGCTTTAGTAAGACGTGGGAATGGTTTCTGCTAAATTACTAGCAATAGCGATTTGTGTTGCTAGAAGACGAAGAAAGAAACAAAGGACATTCTGGGTACATCCTCTGAACGAACAGAGATATTTAAGACAAATGTATACCATGATTGATATTTTTGGAGTCGGTGCCGGTAAATTTAGAACATTTCTTGAGCTTGGCACTGAGCAGGCTGGCACCGACTCCGAGAATATCTCGAATCTACGATTATTCTGTCAAACTCTTTGTTTAACTGACTTTATCGTACGTTATGAACTGTCAAATGATTACGATTGCTTTACACAATTCCACCTCTGGTTACAAAAACTGTTGTTTTGGGTTCTGGAAGCCTGAACGTATTTATCAGAACGCGTTTTTCAGCGTGCCTGCTGTATCTTTTTGGTAAATAGTAGGTACTGGATTAACGGACTAAGGATAATTTAACGGAACTTAACGAGTCCGTTAACATTTTTTAAAGTTAAGTTAAAAGTTAATCCGTTAATAGAAATGTTAACTTAGTTTATTAACGATTAACGGATTAACGAGTTAATGCCCAGCTATGGATTTTGCGTATAGAAGTGGCCGAGATTCAACTTCTAAAATAAGGACTTCAGGATCCCACCCACGACATCGTATCGACGTTCTCGACAAGCACGCCCAAAAAACAAAACAGAACAAACACGTCCGACCACTAAGAGAGCGCGGGGCGTACTGACCGCAGCGCCGGCGCTTTTTTAACGCTCGTGTGAATAATAATATAAAGTTTCATACGGCCTATTCCCAACGCTCTGCGTTGAAAATGCAACACTGCTCGATAAAAAAGCGTCGCGTTTTAAAAGCGCCGACGTGTGAACACGTACTTGGGTATGCATATGTTCTATTTGAACGCTTTTTTAACGGACGTTAAAAAAGCTCTCGTGTGAATTAGGCCTTAGGGTTCCACGAAATGAGAAATTTAATTTTCATAGATACAAACTTAAGTACCTATTTAAAAAAATATTAGGAAACAGATAGAAATACACTTTCTATATATAAAAACAAAATTCCATGGTAAATTCATAAAATCACTTAATAAACTTGAATATCATTTTATAAAAAAAAAAAGGGTTGTTCGTCAAACCGGTAATAGCCCCATAACTGTTTATTTTTTTATTTATATTAGGGAAACAAACAATTTTGATATACGGACAAATAATCACACAAAAAATAGGACAGAAATCAGCAGTGTTGGCGATTAAAACGCAGATCATCAGTCAGCCTTAAATCTCTTTCCGCTTGAACTCACTTTTCATTTCATCCAAACCCATACCACACAAAAGGAAGGTTCAGAAGGGCACTACGGGCCGATATTTCAATAGTTTATAATTTAACTAGCGACCCGCCTTTGCTTCGCACGGGTACAAAATATACTTAAAAACCTTCCTCTTGAATAACTCTACCTATTTAAAAGAAATGCATCAAAATCCAATCACTCAACGAGCCGTTTTAAAGGGGTTACCTCCGCCATATCGAAAAATGATCAAAAATCAAAAATTGAACACATTTCATCGAATGATCAAAATATCGAACGTTCAGAATATCGAATGATTAAAAAGTAGGAAATAAACCTACTGCTTCAAGTCACATTATATCTTGACATTCTGATAAATTAACAAAGTTTTAATACCTTTCTGGTCATTTGGAATCGAAATCATATGATTGATGACTTAATTTAGGAATAAGACTAGAAAAGAACTCTTTTATTCGTATAAAAAAACCGGTACATTTTCCATAAAAAACTAAAAACTCATTTATTTTTACAAATAGGCTTTTAAAAAGCACTTTTACACGTCCCAGTATTAACCCTAACCCTACCACTGCTTTTTTCAAGGAACAAGCCCTGATTCGGTGCAGTAAAATCCATCTACATATTCCAATCCAGAATTCCAGAGTTTCCAGAGTTAAGCTAATGTTTTGAAAGCGCGGCGCCTGTTTGGAGAACACTCCAGGCAAACTGTTCGTTAACTAGGTAACTGAGCCTGGATTGATTGCAATCACCTAATGTGTGGTTAAGTTAATGAATGAGGTAAAAGAATAATAAACTATGGAAATTAGAAGTACAGGTGGGATAGGACCTGAGGAAAGGATGAACGATCCAACCCAATAATAACCTACAGTAGGCGCGCGAGTTCATGTCCATCCTGAGGAATGCGGTAGTGCTGTTACCTAACTAATTATGCTAATGTCGATATCGATAATTATTACCAATTAAGTAGGTCAACCTTATCTACTTATTCCATATTTTTTGCAACTTATAAGTAAGTATAAGTAAATAAGTAAGTAAGTAAGGCCCCGATGGACATGAACTCGCGCGCCTACTGTACATGTAGGACAAAATATGGTTAGTTTCTGCACTAGGTGAAAAAAAACATGCTTTCCATGGTGAAATACTTCAGTGGTCTGCTGGTCACTGTTTTAAAAAAGCCATAAAGAAAGAAAGAAATTGTTTAGCGCAAAACAGAGAATATAGTGTGCCTAAAAGTATGTTTTATTAAGCCTACCACACATCTAATCTTTTCTTAAAGGTTTTTTAAACCTTTGTTTGTCACCTGTCGTCCGCTTTGCAATAGAGGGAAGTCGAACCTTAATTTCGAACTCCTCCTATGTTCTTCTGATTAATTTCGTTGCGGGTCCAATGACAGTTTAACTTTCCCCCGGGACAAACTTGACTTTCATTGGTTGGGTTTTTGTGGCGGTCAAGCTGTAGATCCTGGCTACACAGGAGTTGCAGTGGTGGGAACGAGAGGTGGGAATAGTCCCGTAAGCCTACCACAGCAGATTTATCAACTCGGAAAGGGATCAACACCGTATCGCCTTTCGCGAGCTGTCATCGCCATTCGCGCACTGTCAACCGCGAGGCGAGGCGTTTACGTTACGGTGCGGATGTGTGCTTTACATTATGGCGTTTCATACAAAGAATACTGACCGCCTCGAGTTGATAGGTTACGATCCCTTTTCGGATTGATAAGTGTTGGTACTACGTCCTTATATGGGCCAGTTTAGGAAAAGCAGTAAGAAACTCTTACTCAGACACTTTCTAACGTTTATCATTGTGAGCTAGGTTTTTTTTTATCCTCAACGAGGAAGCTCTTGGCCTGTATCTCACCTGATGGTAAGTGACGATCAGGCCGAAGGTGGAAGCGAGCTTGACCCCGAATCCTCAACCACAGAGGAACTGGCTATCTTACCTCTAACTGCCGGAACACAATAATGCTGTTAACATTGTTGTTATGGCGACATACTTAAGTAAGATGGTGGTAGCTAGCCAGGCGGACTTAGAACAAGCCCTACCACCAACCAAACCGAACACAAAAATCTGCCACTGGCAATCGAACCCGGGACCTCTGCGTCTGAAGCAGGTGGTCTTACCACTAGACCACGGAGGCGGTTAGGTAGTTATAATAATCCAAACATTTTAAAAACAAGTTGTTGAAAACATAATAAAATTTAATAACCCAAAAGTAATAGTTCTTAGAAATTGTTACATGAAACTTTCTACTAACATCCCCATTCGTGGTCCTCTCAACAACAAACCCATAAATCTTTATATGGGTAGGTTTTCACGTAAACATACTAAGTTTAGGTTTTATCACATCATCTGAAGGTTTAGTGCTAAAGTTATACTGCTCTATATTCATATTACTAACTTTAGGAATAGTAAGTTATATACTTCTTATTTTGGTCGTCTCCAATTTTACCGTATTCAATGTTTTTGTCAACTTTTGGTCTTCAGGCTTCATTATATTTATTTACTAGCAACCGCCCGCGACTTCATACGCGTGGATCCCGTTTTACCCCTTTAGGAGATGAAATTTGCAAAATCCCGCCTTACTGAGCACCTACGTTCTAAAAGGAACACTCATGCAAAATTTGAGACTCCTAGCACTTGTAGTTTCTGAGATTTCGTGATGAGTGAGTGAGTCAGTCAGTCAGTCAATCAGTGACCTTTCGCTTCAATAAATATAGATTAACATGGTCATCTACAACCTAATACACTAAATAAATTAGAAAATTCTCATTAAAAATCCTGGCTTAAAAGATAATAGCGATTTCAATCAAAACTAAAGCCTTTTTGGGTGTACCTAAAATGTTGATACTTATAATCCGCTCATAAGTAATTAATGTAAGAGGATTGGTCAGAATTTGGTCATTAATTTTGTAAACAATCCTATACCAGTTACTGTAGGATCGGTTGCAAAAGGGTTTAAAGATATAGCACACTTACTAACCCGGAAAGGGATCGTAACCGTATCAACTCGAGGCGGTCAGTGTCATTTCAATTAAGTATAGATCGTTTCATCCACGAAGACGCGCCCCACCAATGTTTGGTTGAGGGAAGCGCGGGGTGCGGGGAGTTTGATCCGAGCAATCCGAGCGGCATTATTGTAGTGTGCGTGTGCACTCATGGATGATTTAGCGTGTACCGATAACACTCAAACATTATCCGAAGAATTGTGGGGCGCGTCTTCGTGGATGAACGATCTATACTTAATTGAAAGAGCTGAGCTCAAACCTGATTTCAGGTTTGATTATGGGTCTGCACAATCTCGTTCCAAGTCGACTCCATTATGAATCTAGTTTCACAACTAACTTCGCAATCTGGTCTGTGTTGACGTCTAGATCACAATCTAGACCTAGATTTGCTGGAAGGCTGAGATCTGACCTAGTATATGTTTACTGTTAGACTTCGCAACTATGAACGTTTGATTTATTTTATTGGTGAATCGCATTCGCCGAAGAAAACATGTATTTATAAAGCATTTTGTTGTTGCTTTGGAAATTAACTTTCATTTCAACACAAACTTTTGTTAGTAGTTGCAATGGTCTGAACGATAATATGTACGATTGATCTACTTGGCCGATTTTTAAATCGTCAGATATTAATCGAAGAATAAACTTGACATTTTGACATAATATTTCCCATACTGAAACTGCCAATGTGCCAAATATAAGCTTCAATTAAAAGTTATCCGACGATTAAGAATTAAGCCCTAAATTATCTAAAACTATATCACGAACCATGAAACTGGCCTCAACGTAGAACTCCAAAATAATTACTAGTCGCCGTCCGTTTTTGTTGTGGCAACATTCTATCCTTGAAACGTTCGAACGTATAATTGTTGACAGGCGCTACCAAAAGTCCCACAATTAGTACACGTGGAAATAAAGTTTTAATTTCACTAATTACCGTTAACGAAACAAAACGCTACCTTTCTCTTTGGAAACGTTTCGGTTGAATTATTCATTTGTGAGCCCTTGTACGTGACTGGCTTATAAAGTTAAATGTCAAGAATTTTCTAAGTTTTTCTATGGATCGATGAAGTATCAGATACGTAGCTGAATTTATGATTAGAGAAAGTAGAGCAGAACTTTAATATTTCTTAGAAATTCTTTTCCGAAATTAAACCAAGCGATAAAACGGCTTACACTCGTGAAATTTTCTAGAAACGAAACTAAGCTAAAAGTTTTAGTGTCACCAAAAGTAATGATGTATTTTTTATCTACTTCAAACCAAAATTTCTTCTGTCCTAATGAACTGAATAAAGTACAAACGAAATGTATAAGAACGTATAGTTATAGCGCTTAACTCAGTGTCTAAGGTATGAGAACGGCCTGGGAGGGTGTTTTTGAGACGTCAAACGTCAGCGAGACTTCAGATTTTTCACGTCACCCCTCCCGTGCCGCTCCCATACCTCAGGCACTGACTGAGTTAAATGCTAAGACCTATAGTAAGTATGAAGTAAAAAAAGAGCAACACGTAAAAAAGTCATCTAGGTAGACTACAAAAGTTTTTTTATGGTTACACTTCTGAATACTACTAACATAACTGTATTCAAAAACTTTTCGCGCGTTTCTACTCCCATTAGGTTCCTGAAACGCCCTTTTCCATGTACTTACCTTCACGAAGTTCATAACAATAGCCCTTTCGAAATGACAACAACATCAGCAAGTAACCCTCTCAAGAGTCTTAGAGAGCTTACAGACGAGCGACATTATCGCCCGTATTCACAAACGTTACTATGAGGTCTCACAGTGCGGGTAAACGCACAGGGTGATACACGAACCAATCACAGAGCTCTGAATCGATTTGCGGCTTCGCTTGAGCAAGCATCGTTTGTGAATACGGTCGTATGTCGGCGACTGCTTGCGATAGTAGTAGAGCGAGACTCACGTCTTTCGCCGTCATAAAATGTTAACACTTTGACCTTACGTTAGTGCCCGTCTTCGAGAGTCGTGATGCTTCGGCGACTGTCGGCGACCGTCGGCGGTATTCACGAGGCATCGGCGACGGTCGTCTTATTTGAATATCTGTCGTCGGCGATTGCGTTGTGTTTCTTCCGACTTAAGTCGACGACAGTTACCGATATAGATCGTTTCATCCACGAAGACGCGCCCATCATTCTTCCGTTAATGTTTAAGTGTTATCGGTACACGCTAAATCATCCATGAGTACACGCACACTACAATAATGATGCTTGGATTGTTCGGATCAAACTCCCCGCACCTCGCGCTTCCCTCGACCAAAAATTGGTGGGGCGCCTCTTCTTAGATAAAACGAACTATAATATACTATCGCTCGTCTGTGAGTCCTCTTACGGCTTACGTTAGATGGACTTCTGATTATGAAATAATAACGTAGAAGCCCAAAGTCAAGATCTAATTAAACTTCGGAAATTAACTTAAATTTTTAACTTGTTTGACTGTGTGACCCGCTAACGTCAAAACAAATTAATGGATTTTGATACTTTCAGCATACCGCTTGATATTATGTTTCTAAATCTTCATTAGCTCTCATATTTATTTGTATATTTTTAAGACAAACAAAGGTTTTATGTAGGTTTGTGATCTGTTAATGAAAACAGGTACACTAATATTTAAAAAAGACAATATTTTTTTGTTTGATTGGAATTGAAGGCTCCGAAACTGCAGGACATATTTGGAAAAATCATCACCAGTAGAATCCTACATTAACTATTTCTGATGAACATAAGCGGTACGAACTTCGCCGGGGCAGCTAGTTCTACATAAAAAGTACCAAACAAGTACAATTTTCAAGGGAAATTCATAAATAGTCCGACTGAATAGACATAAATTCAGAGAAAAAGAACGGAGCAAAAAACCTGAGTTAGGTAAAATTATATCAAATTCATTGGACATGCTTACTAAGAAAGGTAAGCGTAGTGCTGCCGAAAACCATCTATCGATACTTTTGACAGATTTTATTAAGTCTTATAAGATTATGTAAATAATCGCCATTCCTCCCGCATTGTAGCCTTTCTTGTACACTTTCTTGTCAAACTTTATCGACTGTCAAGGCTGGTTTTAGTGTCACGCGGATTGTCAGTGCGGATCGCTTCGCACAGCCTATCTATATGAACTGCTAGGGAGCGGAGCGGTTCCTCCGGACCGCATTACTCTAAAACGCTCCCTAGAAGTTCGGACGGTCCGCGTGACACTAAAACCAGCCCAAAACTTTATTCATCGATATGTACCCACCTCACATTCACATCACTACTTAAAAGGGTCCGAATAAGAACGCAAAATGAATCTGTTTCGTACTTCCAGCGGGATATCTCTGCAGGGTTCATGAATAAATCATGGCTGACCCGACTGGCCTACTAATGTTTGATAGTTTCATAGTTATGTAAAGGCTCGTTCCCACGGCAATCCAGTAATGCAGGATCCTACAAAACTGAACGGTGGTGTGAACACACACGTGTGTTTGTTGAATTACAAATTCGAACGGATGGGCTTTTTGCTGTACCTACACAGCACACGGGACTATTCCCACCTCTCGTTCCCACCGCTGCAACTCCTGTGTAGCCAGGATCTACAGCTTGACCGCCAATAACCCAACCAGTGAAGGTCAAGTTTGTTCCGGGGAAAGTTCAACTGTCATTGGACCCGCAACGAAATTAATCAGAAGAACATAGGTGGAGTTCGAAATTAAGGTTCGACTTCCCTCCATTGCAACGGATGACAGGTGACAAACAAAGGTTTAGTAACCCGGTACACAGCATACGGGATGTTAAGTGTGATCGTTAATAATATGACACGTATACTACTATAAAGCTCATAGCAGACTTATCAACTCGGAAAGGGATCAACACCGTATCGCCTTTCGCGAGCTGTCAATCACAAAGTATACTGACTGCCTCGAGTTGATACGGTTACGATTCCTTTCCGGGTTGATAAATGTGCGACGTCCTTAAACGGCATCCTTCAAAAACAGTTCCTGCAAAAAACGGCCTCAATAGTTTTTAATTTCCTCTGACAGATTGAAATCCATACAAAGTGAATATATTCAATGGTTATCATTTGACAATTTGGAATCGATTTAAGACATCCTACCAAACTTTGAGCATAATGTGTTCTTAATGACCATAATCCCTATGTAATCGCTATCTGATCAGATACTTCCCTCAATGGCTATCTGTGTAGACTTCCTGTCCCATAACGTCATCAAGTCAAATGACACCAAATCTTAAGGCGTCAATACATACCCCCGTATTCACAAACATTACTATGAGGTCTCAAAGTGCGCGTGGACGTACAGGGTCACACACGAACCAGTCACAGAGCTCTATTTAGCACTGTGCGTTCGATTTGCTGCTTCACTTAAGCAAGCATTGTTTGTGAATACTGGCGATAATATCAAAATGTAGTATCAATTTTACAAAAAACTCAAAGTCTGTCGACCATACATTTCTGATGAAATCTTTTAAAAAGTGTACTGTCAGCGTCAGATAAATTCGTGACACCCAAAGTGGCCAAAAAGTTGACAACACAACCTTTGTTTTATTATCCATGACAGTATTTGACCGCAACCGCACCTGGTGTTAAGTGAGACAGTCTAGGTACATATCTGCCCTGTAAGTGCCTATTCACTCACACTTTGAAAAGGCCCGAACTATACTGTTCATGAAAACCTTATTCCAATTTGTAACGTCTTTTTGCAAACTTTTCTAACTTTGGGTGTCACGAACTATTTGACGCTAAAGCCTTGATCACACGTACCGAGCAAACGGGCGAGACAGTGCTCTCGGCCGAGTACTCGGTGTGTATGAACATTACACCGAGTGCTCGGTCGATCGCTCGAGCATGTGACTCGCTCACCCAACTGTCTCGACCGAGTCAACATTTTACTGTCTCGCCCGTTTACTCGATACGTGTGATCAAGGCTTAACTGTACCGTATCAATATTCATACACCCAATCATTCAGAGAGCAGATGTCATCATGCCTGTTGAATGTATGAATGGTTTAACCACAGTGAGGGTAGATCAGCCATTTCAAGCTAGAGACGAAGAGGCTGATAATGGCGATTGAGTTTCTTGCGCTGCTTCTTCTCAGCACTGTCCCATTTATTGTCCCGAAGCAGTGGTAGGATAAAAGTAGTTTTGTCACAAAACACGACCTTTCACGAGAGCACAAAACTTTTGTAACCTACGTCATTGAGATCACAGGTATTGAGGTATACATATACCTACCACCTCAGAATGGATTAATTTCATATCAGACTTATCAACTCGGAAAGGGATCAACACCGTCTTTCTTTCTTTACCGCCTTTCGCGCGCTGTCAAACGCGAGGCGAGGCGATAACGTTAGGCCCTTTTCACACGTCCCGGTTGCCGGCTAACCGGCGCCGGGTACCCGGTCCACTTTTACACGTCCCAATATTAACCCTACCACTGCTTCGGGACAATAAATGGGCCAGTGCTGAGAAGAAGCAGCGCAAGAAACTAAGTCACTATAAATTTGTCAGCCTCCTTTTCAAGGGTTTACACTACAGTCTTTAAAATATACAAAATATTATAGTCATAAGTAATGATGCGAACTAGGTAGTTTTAACTATTCCAAACATTTTTATCTTTTATATAATCATCAACTTTATAGTAGCCCTTTTTCATTAAGGTGCTTTTGATATTATGTGCTTTTTTATGAATGGGCAATTCTACAACAGTTTGTAGTAATTTATTGAAAAGTTTAATACATTTCCCCATAAATGAATTACCAATCTTGTGCAGTCTCTATGGTCTGGTCCTGTGAAGTGGCGGAAGAAACTCAGTCACTTTTGTCAGCCTTTCGACTATTGTAATACACTGAATAATTTCGCTTTATGTGAAAGACTAGCAAAAGGATATATCACATTATGGTCTCAGGCTTTTAAGAAAAAGATAATATTACCTATCTTTCATCATAATAATGTACTACGATGTATGGCGATAAATGTAAGTGCAAATAAGAAAATAACGTCTAGTTGCGTAGATGGATAGTACAGAACAAATGGATCAGCCACTTCTTTTAAAATACTTCTTAATGAAACACTTAAATCCTTCTTATAAACGCAGCGTGGGACATCAACCCACAAGGTGGACCGACGACCTGATAAAAGTAGCAGGTAGGCGCTGGATGCAGTCCGCTACCAACCGTGCGATGTGGAAGTCATTGGGGGAGGCCTATGTTCAGCAGTGGATGTGGGTGAAATGATGACGACGATGATGATGATTCAATATATTTATAAAACGGCTACAAATCCCAAAATGTGTTGTCTGTTCTCGTCGCTCCATGACAGTACTGTGAACACAAATTCCCCGTGTAATATTGGATAACATAAATTTTATATGCGGGTAGTAGGAGGTATACGGCTTCCTTCTACCCCACCTATATTAAATGTAGGCCTACCCACAAGCACAACTGTGCAGATAAATGTCTTACCGTGTATTTGGAAGGATAGTTCTGTTATCAAAGGTTTCTTGGTTTATATTATAATAGGAAACCCGGCGAACTTCGTACCACCTATGTTACCACGAATGCAGGATTGTAATGTAGAAATGAGACTTTTTTATGCATAACAAGGCAGGTATTTGACCTCAATCGCACCTGGTGTTAAGTGGGATGCAGTCTAGGATGGTACATATCTGTCCTATAAGTGCCTATTCAATCTCGCCTTGAAAAGGCCCGGATTATAGTCTTCGGGAAAGACAGCAGCAGGCAGCGAATTCTAGTCCCTGTTCACATTATAAAAGAGTCATCGAAACGCTTAGTGCGAACCGGTGTAAAAGCACCTGAAGCATGAAGCTCACTTATCAACCCGCAAACGAATCGTAACCGTATCAACTCGAGGCGGTCAGTATTCTTTGTATGAATCTCTGTAAGTTCGTACTGCAACGCACACTTTCCGCACCGTAACGTAAGTAAACGCCTCGCCTCACGGCGAAAGGCGATAGGTACGATGTTGATCAGGTTGATTGATTAGGTTGATAAGTGTGTTATGACTTTAACACACGTGTCAATAAGGTCCAAATGTGCGAACGTCAGGCCTCCCCAACCCGTCTGGCCAGCGTGGGGAGTGTAGGCCAAATCCTCCATTTGCCTCTGGTAAATTAGAGGGTCGTGCTCCTGCAGTGGAGTCTAAATGACCAGATGATGATTGTTGGTTTAGTAATACTGATATACACTGGTATATAGGACCTAGCCCACATACATTGTGAACTTGACCTTCACTGGTTAGGTTTTTGGCGGTCAAGCTGTAGATCCTGGCTACACAGGAGCTGCAGCGGTGGGAACGAGAGGTGGGAATAGTTCCGTTTGTAGGTGTAATACTTAAATTAAATCATCATCCTTAATTCAGCCACAGGACGTCCACTGCTGAAGATAGGCCTCCCCTAATGATTTCCACAATGGTCTATTGGTGGCGGCCTGCATCCAGCGCCTTCCCGCTACCTTTATGAGGTCGTCGGTCCACCTTGTGGGTGGATGTCCTACGCTGCGCTTTCCGGTACGTGGCCTCCACTCCAGAACCTTGCTGCCCCATCAGCTGTCACAAATACTGACTACTATAATGATTCTATTTTATAAACATGGTCATCTAGAACGTCGTCGCCGTCAGTTCTGCGTACTATGTGCCTGCCTAGTTAGTACTTAATAAGTTTAAGATAAAATATTTCGAGCAGTTGTCTGTAAAAATCAAGGAATTCCATTTTCCCCCGAAATGTGGGAGAAAATCGCTCTATCCATATTTACATCTGCAATTTAATACATCACATATTCACATATTCCTGGAGGCCACATACATATTTAAATGGCTATTGAATTTTTAGTAATGTTTGTATGAAAGATGATGTTGAGAGAGAATTTACGATAAGAAGTGCCTACTTTGCATAATACTTACTCCTTGTAATACGTATTTAATAGAAATAAATGGAATGTTCGATTAGTCATTTAAGAGTAGGTAAATCGTTCTTTCATTACATCTAAATACGTCCACTGCTGGACAAAGGCCTCCCCCAAGATTTCCACAACACTGGTGCTGCGCTGACCGCATCCAGGCGCTTCCCACGACCTTCACTAGATCGTCGGTCCAGCTAGTGGGAGCCCTAGGCTAATCTACGTTTTCCAATCCGTGGTCATTAGCATTCAGCCCCAGCGGTCATCACTTCTACGAGTGTATTTGTAAAAGTGATTGGAGTGCAAGTGTGGTTTTGTTTCCCAGTCGACGAAGCACATGATGTCGTGTCCTGCGTGCTCAACTCTTGTGGCGGAGTTTTGGGCTGACGCTGTGTAGGTTTGTTGTGACATGACAAGAAGAAGAAGTGATTGCCACTTGCCGATTTAGCTTACTTTGTCAGTTACTTAGGCTTTTTACGGATCTCCTCATTTCTGATTCAATCACGCAGGGAAACTCCGATCATAGAACACTCCATCACCTTTTGGGTGACTTGGGCTTCTTATGAAACCTCCGTTCTTGTATGTTTCTTAGTCTATGTTTAGCGTGCTTTACTCAGTCAGCGCCTGTGGTATGGGAGCGGCATGGGAGAGTGTTTTTGAGACGTCAAACATGGTTAAGCGCTAGAACTATAGTATCTTAATCTATTTGCCTTAAAATCAAGACAAACATTTACCAACTATTGTAATACATTATCGTCCGTACACCAAGCAATCTGAATCTATCTCATCATAACTCACAGCCCAAACGTAGCCCGTTACAGCCTGTAGCAAGCTGCCCATGAGATGAATAATGGAAGGCTGTGTCTACTACGCTTGTAGGGTTTGGTGCAAGTTAAGAGAGAGCGACTGAATTCTAATTAAATTTTTAAAAGCCATGTTGTTTGGTTTCGGTAGAGTTTACCACTTCTACTCTTCCAGTTGACCTTTTTTTTTGTCGCGGAGGAAATGCTTTGCGCACCGTCACCACTGCCAGGGGGCATGGTGTTGTGTCCCGGCGACCTGAAAAGGACGGGGTATACCCACTAAAACCTCCGCGGCGTTCCATAATCGCCCGAGTGGGGGTGTCGCGAGTATCCGGCCGTAGCCCTAGACTTCCGTGACACACTCTGAAGATCCAAGCTATTCAGGAGTTGCACTGGTGGAAAAGTGTGGGATAAGTCTTGTATTCCCGTAGATATCGCGAAATTCCCACGTTCGATTCGTTCGAATCCCACGTTCGGTTTGGATGGTTGTAAGGTTTTTCTAAGTCCACCTGGCTAGCTACCACCATCTTAACAAAGTCTGTTCCCAAAACAACAATCTTAACTTCTTCTTAATGTTACCTTCGTTGTGTTTAGGCAGTTGAAATTTTATATTAACATATTGTACATCCGAAATGGATAACGAGGATCATTTCGATTTTTAGCTGTGAATGCAGATTTATAGGGCTAAGAAATCCTTAATACACAGTCCAAAAATTTTTGTTCTACGACAAAAATTAACGAAGTTATGGCCAAATTACTAAAAAAGTTCACTGACCGCCCGGCGCGGGACCGTTGACGTCACTGTATCCGATCCGAACGCTGTCGGCGTACTGCGTGGATAGAAAATATTTTTTTCTAGCCAAACTATCAGTTTGAGAGAAAAACTTGTAATGACATATATTCATCAGAATAAAGTAAGCTATCGATAGGTAATTTTAAAAATAGAAATTGTGAAAAAAAAACGCAAAAAATCCATACGCTCATACGATTCAATGGAACGCAGAGACGCGATTGGGGTCTCCGCGGTGGTATATTTGGCGATTTATTCAAATAAAGTGTTCATAAGTGTTGTTACAGTCATATCTTCTTCCAAGTAAAATATAAAAATGTATAAGTATTAATTTATTTACTTCTAACAATAAGGTATAGCTGAGGCAGATACACTCTGCCTAGGCTACAAGACATTTCTATGCAGATCATTTCGATGTACACGCAATACCTACCTGTTATTTAGTTTTTCTGAGTTAAACCTACGTACCTACCTATCTATTCGCCGTTCCCATGGGCGGACCAGCTGCTGCAGGAAAGGACAGCTGCTCCCTCCTGGAAATCTATTTAATCTTAGCCTAGAAGCTGGGTATGACTCCCCCGCCCCCATCCTCTCCCCAGGTCATAAGCTGGGCATGACTTCCCCCTCGGCCAGAAGTTGGGTGTGATTTACCCCCCCCCCCCCCAGGCCCGAAACTGGGTATGACTTGACCCCTCCCTCACCCCCCTGGCCAGAAGCTGGGTAAGGCTTGCCCCTCCCCCCAGGCCATAAGCATAAGCTGGATATGACTCCCCTTCGGCCAGAAGCTGGGTATGACACCCCCCCCCCCCCATGCCAGAAAAGCCAGAAACTGGGTATGACTACCCCAGGACATTCGAATATAGAAGGAAATGAAGTAGCAGATGAACTCGCCAGAGATGGAGCCGATAACCCTCAAATCGACGTAGAACCGTTCTGTGGCATCACCAAACAACGAGCCACCACGCTACTAACCGCCCTCTGCAAACAAGAGGCTATTGAGTGGTGGAAGTCTACATCGGGACAAAAACACTCAAAAGCACTCATTCAGGGATATAGCAACAAAGTAACTAAGGAACTGCTAAAGTTCAAAAGATACAAAGCCTGTGCAGTGACTAGAATACTAACCGGCCACTGCAAACTAAACAAACACAAATCAAACATGAACATGACTGAGGAAACTCTGTGCAGATTCTGCCACACAGAAGAAGAAACGGACATGCATGTTCTTTGCTCATGCTTCCCGCTTATGAGCAAAAGAAGTATCCATCTCGGGCGACACATCATGCACCCGGATGAGATAGCAGATATCACGCTCCAAAGAATCTGGAAATTTATAGACTCAACGGGACTAAGCAGTGAACTCTAAAGACAAGGGCTGCCACAATAGATCAAACCTGGTCGAGATGGCCCAAATGAAGGCCCAAAACCAATAATAATAATAATAATAAGCCCCGCAGGGCAGCTTTGTGGCGAGCTGTTGGTGAGTAGCGACACCACGGGGCCAGTTGTTAATCCGAGTGCTCCCGAGAGTCGGTCAAGACCCTCGTCTTCGGCTTGCCGAAGTGGAATCCGAGAGGGTCTGCAGGACTTTCACCTCTGGCTTGCCTTAACCGGCCGGTCAGAGTGGAGTCGCTAGAGCTATATGCTCCAGGGGTGGAAGTGTTAAAGGGCATAACGCCGCGAGTAACTTCGGAGAAAGCGCAGCACACCTCTCTACACCCTTAAGCTGGCAGACGCCAATGTTGCCCCTCAGTCCGGTCTATACGACCCATGACGCCAGGGGGGGCCCATTTAGTCGCTGGCTAGTCACCGCCTGCCATTTTTTCAGTCCGAGACTATGAACCAGGCAGGTGTCCCGTAGTCTCCATCCATAGCCCAGTAACCAGTCCATCCATCCTTCATCCATAACCCTAGTCCATTCTCCAATAACTGCAATAGCTCCTGTGCACAGGCTGGGGATGGTCTCTGGCTACATCCCATGATATAGTCAGAGACTAGATCCAGCATGTGCACCACTTTCACTTTTGTCGATTATTTTGCGCTTAAAACGGCCTCTACGTGTTGGATCTGTATCCCCACGCAAGCCTTACAAAGGACCGGGCCACTTTTGACCCGTGAGCTCCAAAGCGTACAAACATAATAATAATAATGACTAACCCCCCCCCCCCTCCCCCCAGGCCAGAAGCTGGGTAAGGCTACCCCCCCCCCCCAGCCCAGAGAAACTGGTTATGACTTGACCCCCCCCTCCCCCAGGCCAGAAGCTGGGTATTACATACCCGCCCCCCCAGGCCAGAAACTGGGTAAGGCTAGCCCCTCCCCCCAGCCCATAGAAACTGACTTGACCCCCCCCATCCCCCTAGGCCAGAAGCTGGGTATTACATACCCCCCCTCCCCCCAGGCGAGATACTGGGCATGACTTGCCTCTCCCCCCCCTCCCACCAAGGCCAAAAGCTGGGTAAGGCTTGCCCCTCCCCCCAGGCTATAAGCTGGGTATGACTTATCCCCCCCCCAGGCCAGAAACTGGGTATTAGCATCATATTATGTATTATTATGTTCAATACAAACAATCATTAAGTTACACTCACCCCAACCGCGTCTCCGCATTGCATCGAATCCTATGAAAATGTGGTTTTTGGACATAGCGATACTTATTTTTCACAATTTTTATTTTTAAAAATTACTGGTCGATAGGTTACTTTATTTTGATGAATAAATGCTATTAAAAGTTTTTTTCTAAAACTGATGGTTTAGCTGGAAAAAAATATTTTCCATCCCAATAGTACGCCGGCTGCGCTCGATTCGGATATAATGACGTCACGCGGCCCTGCGTACGTTGACTTTTAGCGGCAAAAACGGCCTATGTTTATTACTTAATATCTTCGTAAGTAATGGTCCGATTTGGATAATTCAAAAAGATATATCTTTCTTATGTCTTAAAGATTAACGTAGATACTAGTTTTATTGAATTTTCTACAACAGTACTGATCCTCACTGTTGAAGCCACTAAATTATTGTTACCACCTTTTGTACACAGTTTTGACAGTAAAATTATGATTATGATTATGAAGGTTAAATAGGCAGTTTCTTTACTGCCTGTTCATGCGTTGTGGAAAAAAGCCTACTTAGGGACTAATCTCATCTACTCCTGTGAGAAACCTTAGAAAAGACAATAAAATGCTGCTGTTTGATGCGAAAGTTTCGTATTTATCTAATTATAATTTTGATAACTAATAAGGTATTTTTCATGTACAATGTCTTTTAAAAATTCATGCAGGCAATTCCATTTGGCAATTCCAATTGTCGGCCGTTTGGTGTAGTGGTTCAGAACGGACTACTATGCCGAGAGGTCCCGGGTTCGATTCCCGGCCGGGCAGAAATTGAAATGATGAATTTTAATTTCTGTGACGGGTCTGGGTGTAAATATGTATAATATGTATGTATTTAATTTAAAAAAAAAAGTATATAAGTAGTATATTATTATCCGTTAAGCTAGCACCCATAACACAAGCATTGAGTTGCTTACTTTGGGGCTAGCTGGCGCTGTGTGAAATTGTCCAAAGATTTATTATTATTATTATTATTTCTTTATTCAATTTTCTTTCTTATTTTTAATTTTTTCTTTTTACAATGTAATTATCAAAAAATAAAAATACATTATAAAAACAAAAATCTTAAAAATAGTTAACCCGCTGGCAGCGGAGCAGGGCCCAAGCTACCGGTGGTCAGGGTCACAGGCTGAGGAACCTCCGGACAATGCGTGCCGTGCTGAGGATCACCGCCTTTTATTATATTTATTATTATTATTATTATAATTCCACGAGCAAAACCTTTCAATATTCTTTCTCGAAACATCTTTATGATATTTATCTTATAACTTGAACCATACCAACTCCCCAAAGAGTAAATTAATACTGTAGAGAGCAACATGTGGAGCCTGGGTAAATACCCAGGTATAGGTAGGTACAGTACGGTCGAGTAATGAAATGTACACAGTACACACTTGTGGACTATTCTCCTAGCTAAAGTACGGGTCATCTACATGTATACTAAAATTAGAAGAGAGAGTTGATTGTTTGTTTGTTTTGAATAGACTCCGAAATTACTGGACGGATTTGAAAAATTATTTCAGCATTGATCGTGAATCGTACTTTATTTTTGACTAGCGGCTGCCCGCGTGTATCCCGTTTTACCCCCTTAGGTGTTGAATTTTACAAAATCTCGTCTTAGTGAGCACCTACGTTCTAAAAGGAACCCCCATGAAAAAATTTAGACTCCTAGCACTTCTAGTTTCTGAGATTTCGTTATGAGTGAGTGAGTCAATCAGCCAGTGACCTTTCGCTTTTATAGATACATATAAAGATAGAGTTCTAACTAATTAATTGCTTTTCATTTCGGCCTACTATAGCTCTTCTTATTACAGTATGTTTGTTTGGTTATAATAAACTGTTGAACCTATTTTGATGAATTTCAGTTAAGATATAGATACAATTGGAAGGATATAAGCTACTTTTCATCGTGTCTTGCCTCTCTTACTGCGATTAAAACATTCACCCTAATTGAGGTAACCTAATTTTGAAATCAGTTAAGTTTTGATAACAATATGCTTACCATGCGTTTACGTTATGTGTGCTCGCTAGCGAGTGCGTCAAAAATCTATGAAGATTTTAGTTCTTAAAAGTAGCCGCTAGGGGCGCTTTATTATCTATCATACATTGATAATGTCATTTTAAACTCATGGGAAGCACTCTGGTAGAAGCTTAAGAATGTTTTCAACAATGTGTGCGACTGTACCTCTAATTTAGAGTAAAATACTCGTTGTTTTGAGGGTCATAACGAGCGGGGTGACCCCCTGCCTTTGCTTAATTAAACAGAAGTAAAGAAATGTTTGGCTAAGTAGACTTAAATTAGAATGTACAGTCACGGAATGAAAAGGTTCGTCAGTTTTCAAATTGATTCCTTCAACGAATCGCGAGCACATATTACCTTTTGAAACTATGTTACAGAATAATCTCGAGTTAGAGAAAATAATCTTTAACTGTTCCTCAGTAAAGTTCAAAATTATTCAGATCAAAGTTGTTTGACGATTAATCTGTCAAGATTATTATGATTGATAAACTAAAACCTTCTTGTTGGTTCAGCCTGCCATTATTATTTCTATTAAATAAAAAAAAAAACTGCATTTTATAACAATGCATGGGATAGAAAATTAAACAAGCAAAACCTCATTCGTCAGCAAACGTCATATTTATTTAAATGTTAGCAGCACTGTTTCTTGCACCGTTATGTTGGCAGGTTTGACTCTTACAGTACCTAGTGCAAGCGAAAACCGACACTAAGGTGACGAACCTTTTCATTCTGCGACTGTACTATGCATGGTATGCATATTATTATGCATCCTTGGTTTCAGTCAAATGACGTCCACTGCTGGACAGAAGCCTCCCCCAAAGATTTCCATAAAAGACCTGCGCATCCGGGTACTTACCGTGACCTTCACCAGATCGTCGGTCCATCTAGTAGGGATCCTGCCCACACTATACATAGTTTAAAAATATACAGCCAAATTGAGAACCTCTTCCTTTTTGAAGTCGGCTGTGGCTGCGACTTTGAAATGAAAATGGTTTGAATATTTTTTCCGTTTTTGCAACATTTTTCATTGATACTCTGCTCCTATCGATCGTAGCGTGATGTTATATAGCCTATAGCTTATCTTAATAAATGGACTATCAAATACAAAGGTACATTTTCAATACGGGCCAGTAGTTTCTGAGACTATCAGATTCAAACAAACAAACTCTTCAGTAAAGATTTGCTTACCACAGAAAAATAAGAACTAGTTGACCCGGCGAACTTCGTACCGCCAGTAAACATTCTATAGCCTATAATCCACAGGGATAATGTGAACTCTAGGGGTGAAAGAATTTTTCAAATCGGTCCAGTTGTTTTGGAGCCTTTTTAATACAAACATACAAAAGTAAAAAAAAACCTCTTTATTATTAGTAGTGTAGATTGATACATTCATGGTTTATGTAACAAAATAAATGATTCATTTAAAAGTTCATTTACACCCAATCTACACAGTTCAAAAACAAAACGAACAGCCCTTCGTAAATATTTTCCGACAATAAAAATACATTTTCAGTAAATTCCAACCGTTTCTCGGGTAACAAAAAGTGTACAGCAATTTGAAAGCCAAAAGGCTGTATTTGACCCCTATTGATGGACGCTGAATTATTTATAGGTATGGCGTAGAGTTACGAAGATAGGGCTGGTACGTAGAGTCTTAAATCTTTAGACGTTTCACACCACGAAAGTTTCGGACCGCGATGTGTATAGCCCAAAAACTGTGAAGTTTAGTTACACTAATTGAGTTGGTACGTTAAGTCTTTAGGATTATGGGCGTTTCGCACCACGAGTGCTTCGGACTGCGGTGTGAATTGCCCAAGAACTGTGTGGCGTAGAGTTACGAAGATAGGGCTGATACGTAGAGTCTTTAATATTTTGGCGTTTCACACCACGCGTGATTCGGACCGCGGTGTGAATTGCCCAAGCACTGTGCGATGTAGATTGTAGAGTTACGATGATAGGGCTGGTACGTAGAGTCTATATTCTTTAGACGTTTCACACCACGAGTGGTTCGGACCGCGGTGTGAATTGCTCCAGAACTGCGTGGTGTAAGTAGATATGCTGATAGGATTGGCACATTAAGCTCTTTTAATCTTTAGGAATTTCGCACCACGTAAGACCGGACCGCGATGTGAATTGCCCAAGAAAAGTTACGATGGTAGAGTTGATACATTCTGAGTATTTAGTCGTTAAACGTTTCGCAGCACGAGTGCTTTGGACCGCGGTGTGAATCGCACAAGAATTGTGCGGTGTAGGTTACGATGATAGGTTTGCCACATTAAAAGTCTTTACTCAATGTTTATGGCGTCCAATGTGACGCTCTTTTAAAAAAATGGCCTCCGCAGAATAACAGCGTCCTGTTCTGGGGTCTACCTCAAAGCAGGACACAATGCTGAGCGGATGTCATTTTGATCCACAAATTTGCAAGTATTTTAAGCTGTCTATCTATCTATCTATCTATGTCAGCCTTTGGGTTCGCCTTCGAACATAGGCCTCCTCTTCAACCCTCCACCGTTTTCTGTCCCTGGCCACACGCATCCAGTTCACTCCAGCCTGCTGCCGGATATCGTCTGTCCATCGTTTAGGCGGTCTTCCCCTGCCGCGGGTGTTGTTGCGGGGTCTCCACTCCAGGGTCTTTCTGGCCCAGCGATCCTGGTTCATCCGTGCAATGTGTCCCGCCCATCTCCATTTACGGCTCTCTATCTCTTCCACCACGTCGCTGATCCTCGTCTTTTCTCTGATCCACTCGTTCGTTTTATGATCTTGTAGGGAGACGCCAAGCATCTGTCATTTTAAGCTGTATACTGTAACAATTTAATATGTTAGTAGAGTGTTGTAACATTAATGAATGGTCTTTAGTTTTTAGGCGTTTCACACCACGAGTTACTCGAACGGCGATGAAAATTAGAGGGATATTTTTTTTGTCAACCCTGTGACAAATCAATAGCGACCCGACAAAGGACTCAATATACGACGTGTGGCTACTTTCCACGTGTTTTCCAATAAAATATAACATTCGTCATACGAGTACCTATCATAATATTGTAAGTGGACACGACAAATCGATCAACCTATCAACCCAGTCGATGAAGCACCTGATGTCGTGCCCTGAGTGCCCGAGCATCTGCACTCAGGAGGATTTGATGAATGCTGCTGACAACGCCACTCTTATGGCGGAGTTTTGGGCTGACACTGTGTAGGTTTGTTGTCGACACGAAAAGAAGAAGAATCAACCTATTTTTTCAACTATAGGTATAACGTTTAACTCAGTTACCGCCTGAGGTATGGGAGCGGCACGGGAGGGTGTTTTTGAGACGTTACACGTCAGCGAATCTTCAGGCTTCAGTGGGTCTAGACAAAGTGCAAATTATAATCGCAAACCAGTCGACAAGTGGTCGAAAAGCCCCTTTTTGTATGGAGTTTTGACGGATTCGATTTTCGATTCGATCAAAAAGTGCGTTTTGTCTAGGGGGGCACATTTGTATGCTCTGTCACGTCATAATAATTATGTCAATGTCACCCCTCTCATGCCGCTCCCATACCTACCTCAGACACTGATTGAGTTAAACGCAAGACCTATCGCTTATACCAGAGGCTTCCCTCGCATTTCTGTAGAAACATAAAGTCTTTATTTCTTTCTTTTTACTAATTTAAGGTTTTTTTTTACAAAATTATTACATTACTACTCGTATAAATGAGCGACCTCTACATAAATCTTAAATCGTACCCACTTTTAATACAGGGTGTTTGATAGAGGATTAAACAAACTTCAAACTTCGTGAGTGTAAGGTCATTTTGAAATACAAATTCGACCATTTGATCCAAAGTTTAAAGAAAACTATAACATCTAACTCAATAATGTAAACTCGTCTCACTCGACAAATTAGAAAATCACGAAAATTCAACATTATCTTCAAACATCGATAATCATTATACAAACATAATCATTATGTATCTTCACGATTCAGTGTCTTCGCCGCCAGTGTTTTACTCCACTGTGCACAAAAAAGTGTAAAAAAAATTAAAAAAGTGTTCAAAAATTACGTAATTTTTTTGTTGAATCTTTTTCGAACTGTCCTTTTTTAAACTCAATGTGTTCTTAGTTTTTTCCCGTTTCTTTTTTGTTTTGGTGACATTTTCTAAACTATGGATTCTCTTTCCATGCTATCTCCATCAAAAATGGTAGGTAGAGGAGGTTGTATATGAAAGAAATAGTGAAATATTTCAAAAAATAGCGAAACGCTTTAAGAATTTGCTTTTAAAAAGAGTTTTTAATATGTTTTTTGTTTAAAAACGCCACGGATATCGAGTGAGCTTGCTTTGAATAGATTTTAAATCAGCATTTGAAGATTTTTTGTAAATAGCACAAAAAATCAAATGCTTCTCAATCGCCACATTAAACTGGAGTGATATTTTTGATTTCACATAAATTAGAAACGAACACGATGATTTAAATCACGGATTTTTCACGATAAAATTATAGAAATAGATATTAGAACATCACTAAAAATAACTAGATTTATAAACAGCACTCCCCATCGCATCATTTTATTTTTTGTTCTCCTTTATCTTGAAATACAGACTGGGAAATAAAATTTTATACATTTTTTATAAATTACAAGAACTTACTGCATTTTAAATAAGTTTTGAAACTTGCTTGAAGTTAATTTAATTGTATCAAGTTTTTCAACCATAAAATCCGTTGATTTTTTTATTATCTACTTTTAAACTAATGCACACCGCTAGGTGCTATAATTTAATTGATGCAATTTTATCTTCCAGTCCTGTAGAACCTTGTAAATATCTTGTGCCTATTAGGTTAGTGCCTTAGTTAGACAGAATAAAGTTTATTTTTGCAAATCACGTACCAACGGCACATCAAGACAGAACAAAAGTCGACTTTTTTGCAATCTAAAGTCAACTCTATTTCGTTTCGTAATTTTTGATGTGCCTTTGTTTGTACCCTAAGCTTTTTAAGTACATATTTTATTAATAGTTAGATTCTTATAAATATTATATTCAAAAATAATATATTTTTCCTTTAAACATATTTTATTATTTCAAAAATCTTTCGAAGTTAGCATTCTAATACAGGGTGTTTTTATACTTAAATAAACGAAAAAGGTTAATTCTACTGCTAAAATAAGAGCAATATCAAATTATAAAAAAAATTACACGTCCCCATACTAAATGCTTATAAAGTATGAATATGCTTTTTCATATTAATTTAAACTTCGAACTTTTATGAAAAGTTGTTGCATTTGAGCAGTAGAATCTTCTTTTTTAATATTATACTTTGAAAAAACTTCTATTTCGTTATATAATTATGTTTATTGTATTTTTTTGTATTCCTAGTAAGTTTTCCCTTTGAAATATAATAAGTTTAAGTACATAATATAAGTATGACATGTATATTATGTAGATAGATGTATCTCGATTCTTCGTGTTGGTGAGTGTATATTTATATACTTTAGCGGCATGATACATAGCGTCACCAAAATATTTTTATACTTCACTGCTTGTAGTATCTTTTAAATACTTTCCTTGTCAAAGAAAGCTTCGAAAGATTTTTATTAGCGTTGTTTTTTGAAGTTACACATCTGTATTATATTTATTATACTTTAAACGGGGTGTCCAAAAAGCGTGGATGTTAAAATGTACAAACTATGTATAAAATTGTTTTTATAAGGGTCTGGTTATCCATGGCTTACTGTGGACACCCTGTATTTTAAAAGATAATTTATACACACTGAGTTGTGTCAGTCATTCTAAAGTATACCATATTTTGTAGTTATTTAATCTCAAAATACGTTAGCAGAGGCCATTAGGCACAAATGGTCAAGGTTTTAAAATTCTATATAAAATTTTAATTTCGTTCATTGCGTACAAGCAACGAGTGTGCACAGAATGCGTTCTTAACGCTTTGCGTTAAGGTTCAAAGTTGCGTGTTTACTTCACTCTGCACGGAACACTTTTCTTGTGGAAATTTCCAGAAGTTATAACTTTAAGAAACTTGTTACTTACTTTGCATTGTAAATTTCCGGAACGTGCATCCAGTTAAATGATTGAGCACAATTAAACTTGGATTCAGAACTGTTACGACTTGCTTTTAAAAGAAAATAATTTCCGCAGTGAATATTTTTGCTCCATTTCAATTTAATAAAGATTGGAATTGACAATTAATCACACTTAGAGATTCTACAAACACATTTTCCAATAATTGCAATTTTTCAATAAACTCACTCGAAAA